>NC_052020.1:10015259-10759009 GCF_015832195.1 Motacilla alba alba | reverse complement strand
GAAGCAGAGCAGTGAGAGGTGATTGTAGTACCTGGTGTTTTATTTGAGCATTCAGTACACCCTTGTCTTCATGGAACTGTCCCTACTCATCCCTACAGCTCAGTTCCTCTGCAGTCATCTTCCTTTCAGTGCCTTGGGAAGGAGGGCATTGTGAAGAGTTTGGGAGTCCTTTACATTCCACAGAGAATGCATGGAAGTGTTACTGTAGCTCTGTGTGAATGTAGGTCTTAAGGGAGAGGATTAAGAGCAGGCTTCGATTGGCAAGTACAAGGTATTTTACTTGTATTAAAAGCACAGATTATATCTTGGTTCAATCTGCCTTGAACCACTAAAGGTGATAAAGCAGCTCATCCTCCTGGCTGGTTGGAGTCTGATGCTTCAGATGCTAATAAGGATGATACTTGTAAGATTTTAAAAAACCAAAGAGATAATGGTGTAGATGTTTCAATTTTGTTCCCTAAAGTTTGCTATAGTTCAAATAATGAAAATATATGAATCCCACATACTAATAGAATTGATATTTCTAGGGAGCTTCTGTAGCCTGCTATAGGCACAGGCTCAGTCCTATCTTAGTAAATGAAGAAAACATTCTTTGGTATTTTATTAAATTTCAGTGTGTGGCAGTTTTGTACACTGCTGTCTATTTTCTGTTTCTTTTACGACATAAGATTTTTTAAATTACATTTCTTTTGGTTTTCCTGTTAGCTCCTTAGTAGCTCTTAAGCATTATTTCCATATTTGTTGCTGAAATGGATGGTTTTTATTCCAAGACTAGCAATCATTTATCATGGGAAAGGGAAAGTAATCCTTCATTTTTTAAATTATAGGATTAAATGCTTCTGACTTTGCAAACATAGCAAATTTTCACTATAGAAAAGGTATCTGTTAAGCTTATAGCCCTTGTGGAAAGACATCAGTTTGCACTTTTAAGTCCATTTTATGCAGCCTAATATGACCTTATTGTAGGTGAGTTAAAGGTTATAGAAACTGAAAGCTTTCTTCAGGTTCACAACACCTTAAACACAGGAGCACTTCCGCTGCCATTAATGTTAAGCGTATAATTGAGTGCTGTGCTGAATTAGGGTCTGATGTCATTCGGAATGTGCTGCAGGACTCTGTGTGTCTATTAATGTTCCTTAAGGAAAGGAGCAACTTAACGGGCCTGAAGCTGTTGGACAAATCAAACCCAACTAGTAAATTTTATTTTAAACTTATTTATTCAACCACTACTTGGCAGTTGAAGACAATTGCTCTTTTTTTTCTTTTTCGTTTTTTTCTTTTTTTTTTTTTTTGTTCAAAGGTGTGTTTGCTTCTTGAGGACTTGGGGAACATCAGAGGGACATGGGTCAGCAGGACGAGTGCTCATGTTGCAGTGTCAGTTACTCTCAGTTCATCAAACCACACTCTGTAAATAAACATTTCAGTGGGACCAGATGCTTCTGGGTGCTCTGGAGCCTGTAGAGCTTTAGTGCACAGGATGGATGTGTACAACAGTGTTTTAACATTTTGGGCAGATTCTTAAGTGAAGTTTGTCCCTCATTTGAAATCTGTTTTAAAGGACAGGAGGTAGAAAACAAGCTGCACTAACCAAATCTGAGTACCAATGTCATGTCCCAGGCTGTCCTTTCACACTTGTTTATACTGGAACCTGTTGGAGATGCTTGCTCAGGAAAATGAAAGTTGAAGAGAACATTTTAGTACTGTAGGAGTGAGCTGGAGCAGCATGACACGCTTAGGAGCAATCTTGTCATCATTTCATACTGTCAGAAGAGGTTTTGGTCATACTAAAGGAATGGAAGGATAACTTCTGATTATTTCTCTTTATGATATGAAGTTGCTGCAGTATCTGAGGCAGCCATTTCATTTTCATAAACAGTGTCTGTAATTTCAATGGTTTTAAAAGTAACAAGTGGGTAAGAGGTGTTTTCCTAAGAGTTCAACAGGATAAATTATGTGGATCTATGCAGTTGTCTTTGATAGGGGAACTGCCAAGAGCATAGGAAACAGCATTGACATGTAAGTGAAGATAAAGCAGAAAAGCAAAGCTGTTTGGAAGTTGGATGAGGCACATCAGGACCTGTCCATCAGAATATCTCCAAGGATGAGGTCCCACAGCCTTTGTGGATAAGTGTTCCAGGCCTTGGCCTCCCTTGTGAGTTTTTTCCATGCATAAAAGAGGAATTTCCCACTGTAGCTCATGTCCATTGGCTCTTTACCTCAAGGAAACTTAGGTTTGGTTTCAGTTAAGAAAAGCACAGTTAGTTTTTAAGGATTGCAACTCACTTTTCCCGGCAAAATTAATTTATTGTCTGGAGTTCTTGGTGCTTGGGAAAGATGGGTGAAGGGTGTTCTAGTAATGTTAAGGTTTGTTTCCTCATTGAAAGTACAATCCAGTCCTTAAGGTATCAGTAACAGTTCTCATTATGGTAAGAAGTTTTTTGTTTTCTTTCTAAGTAAAACTCCTGCAAATCCTTGGGAAGTTGTTAGTGTGCAGATGTGTCTCCATTTGAATCTCCCTGCTGTTCCTTTGCTGTGGCGTGGTTCTCTGGACAGCTGCTGCAGTAGTGCATCACTGGTCCCTTGAAACTGATTTTTCAGAAAGATGAAGTAGGACTTGGACTTAGCTTTAAAACACAATTCCCATCTGTTTCTTAGCTTATTATCTAATGAACTCATACCTTGCTAAAGGTCACTGTAAACTTGCTGTGCTTGGGTTTTTCGGGCTGTTCAGGTGCTCTTGCTTGAAGTGTTTGCTCCGAATGGGGAACATGTTTGGTGACTGTGGAAGGCTGATTCCTGTTCAGTGAATTTTTCAGCTCTATTACTTTAAACAGTAGGGTTTTTTCTCCCCTTGCTGTCTTCAAAATACTGTTAGCACAAAACTTTGGAATGCTTTGGCTGATTAGCTGACTCCTGTGCAAGTGGCTGAATTGCTGGTATGCTATTGATTGCATTACATCATTATAAAGATATTATAAAACTTAGTGGAAGTATTCTAAAACTTTTTTTTTTTCCTTCTCCATAGGCTCATAAGTCAGTGAACTTTGTTTCAACTCTGCTTCAGATCACTATGTCCGAGCAACTGGATTTACCAGTGAGACAGGCAGGCAAGTTTTCAAATATTTTTGTCATTGTATCTACTCAAATGGTGCATACACACAAGCACACATGCAGATACTGTTAAAGAATTCTAATGGTTTTAATGTCAAGCACTTAAGAGTTTGGGAGTTGCTCACATTACAGTCATCACAAGCTATTATCTGGCACCATTCACTGAGTAAGGAAGACGGAAAGAAAAGGTGTGTCTGGCTCTTGAATGATTCTTCCCCTTTATCTCTAGTGAACATTGCTGGGGGAAGCAGAATGGTTTATGATGCTGGTGCACTTGGTCCAAGGAGGTCATTTAAACTTGCACTGGGAGCACTAATGTTTCTAAACATACCGAGTGGAAGAAAACAGATGATATCTTTTGGAACCCTGCTTATTTGCACATGAGCCATGGATTGATTATTGACAGGAGCTCTGTCTCTCTAGCATTTCTTTCATTCCTGTATCACTAACTTAATTAGATTTTTTTTTTTGCTTACAAGGGATGTTTTAGGTTGTCATTAGTATTGATCAGCTTTTCTTTTTCAGTTTTAATGAAAATATTGGGAAAATCATTATAGTGGATTTTTCAGAAGTGTGTTGCTAAATACCTTCACAACTATTTACCTCAATCACAGCTAAAAGTAATACTGGTAGTATTTTTATATTAAATGGGTGAAAAAATATCAGTTTAGTAAATTATTGGGTTAATAACTTGCATGGTTGATGTATTTTGATTCTCCTACTTAGGAAGGGCCAATGTTTTTTGTAATTTTGGTCGGTTTTGTTCTAAAAAATATTTGCTTGCAAGATGAGAGTTTGTTTTGTGCTTTGAATGGCTGCCAGCTGATTTGCCACTCTTGTTTCACAGGGGTTATCTACTTGAAAAATATGATAACCCAGTATTGGCCGGACCGTGAAAGTGCTCCTGGGGAGATCCCTCCTTACTCCATCCCAGAGGAGGACAGACACTGCATCCGTGAGAACATTGTAGAAGCCATTATCCACTCTCCTGAGCTGATCAGGTGCACAGTTTTACTCTCTGGATTCTGGCTGTTGGGTTTCTTTCTTTTTTTATTTTTCTCCCTGCCAAGATCACCCACGTGCTAAGCATCATTGTCACACACTGTGTATCCTAAACATAGAATTAATCTAGGTGGAAAAGCAGTTTTCAGCTTGTGTAGCGTGTAGAAATTTGTAGAATATTAAGCAGAAACTGCAGAACCTAAACCTTCTAAACAAAAAGGAAGTCTAAGTTTGTTGCTTCAACACTACAAGAATATTATTAAAATAATAGTAGCAACTTTTTTAATTGTTGTGCTTTTGATTTCCAGAGTGCAGCTTACTACTTGCATTCACCACATTATCAAGTATGATTATCCAAGTCGCTGGACTGCAGTTGTGGAGAAAATTGGATTTTATCTCCAGTCTGACAATAGTGCTTGTTGGCTTGGAATTCTTCTCTGTCTTTATCAACTTGTGAAAAACTATGAGTAAGTTCTTTCTGGTCTTTCTCCATATAAACCAGCAGGATTATTATATTGGTGTCTATTTTTTGGACTCTGCGTATATTGTTACCATGTAGTATTGTCTGTGGGAGTGCACAAAGGTGATGGAAACATAATCTTAGAAAGTATTCTTGGGTACTTGCTGTGCAGATGCTGGCTCATGTATCTGCTCAACTAAAAATTACAGAAAGACTGCCTTCATTAAAAGTTTGAATTCAGAAAAAAAAGGGTGTTTTAAAACCTTAATGTGGTAGTTGTTTTTTATGGATTGATGGCAGTAAGAAAGTCTGCTCAAAATCATGACTTTTGCAGGAATTTATTATTGCAATCAGGTTTAAACTTTTAAACAATTGGTACTCTAGTACTTTGTGACAGTAACCATAGAAAGGTTTCAAAGTGTGATATCCAGAATGTTGGGAGCTGAGAATTAGTTAAGTGACTTTGGTATGATCACTTGGGTGATCAGAGAAAAGGACAATCATGGAGTCAGGGGAATTGTAGTAGTGGAACTGATGGGATCCACAACTTTTTCAAAGCATTTGAATGCATAACATTTATGTTTCAGGCTCTTGATCTAAAATGTTGCATGGAAAAATTTCCATCTAATTTAATGATTTTTATGTCAGTCAGTGTAAAACAGTGAATGTCAGTTTCTCAAAAATACTTTTACAGGAATGACATAAAAATCTTTGTAATCCCAAGTGGGAGTTTTCTTAGTGGCTGAAAATTTAAAGTCCTGTTAGGAAAGGAAAGCAAAAAATTTCTCACTTGATTTTCAGCTTAAAGATCTTTAACCAAATATGCTGCAGAGATCTGGGAGCTGTAAATGAAGAAGTGTGCAGTGGTAGTGAATTGTGATGATAGAAATAAATCCATGTTTAGGGGTCTGAGTGCAGTCACTGTGTGATAAGGCACCAGGTGTGTCTGTAGACTCAGCTGATCAAACACTTCAGCTGAGGCCAGGAGCTGCTCCTGCTTGCTCAGCTTTCTGGTGGAGTCAGCAAGGGTGAGTTTCATGTCACCAATCATGTAGGAATGTGCACATTTCAGTGTTTCAGTCACTTGAGTGGGACACAAATCTGTGTAATGTCATTACTTTGATCAAGTTTTTACTGCATGAGTTGTAGGAATAATTACGTTTTGAATTTTTTTTCCCTTAACATGTACATTAGTATCTTGGAGCTTTTCACCTTTTTTTTTCCCTTCAAATTCAACCAGCAATATCAAATGGCTGCTCTTTGCATAGTAATTTTTTGTAGTCTTTTTCTTTTTTTCTTTTTTTTTTTTTTTTGGTGAAAATTAGAAACTGAATTTTCCTGAGCAACATTTAATCTTAATGTTTGAGTTTCTGGTTCAGAAAATGTATGAAAATTGTATTATTGAACAAGATTTTGGAGCTCCGTATTTTGTAGTAGTTCTTAAATAAACATGTCATCTGGCAGCAGACTGAGTAGTCTTTTTCTTGATATATTTTGAAAATTGCCAGTGTTTAGGAAGCTGAGTATTGATCTTTAATACTAGTGAAAAGTCTACAAAAATGTGTTTGAAAAACCAAACCAAAGCTCAATCCTCTAACCCAGAAATCTCCCACAGGAGGAGTCCCAAGAGTCTGACAAGTATTGATTGCTGAATCAAGAAACAAATGTACAATCATAAAATGATATTTTACCTTGTCATTGTCACACCAGTACAGAAAAGATCCTGCTCTGCTGTGATAACTCCTGAATCAATTAGGAATTTCTTGTGTATAAGTTAAAATCTGGGGCAGAGATTTCAAAATGTGGCTTCATTTCCTTTCAGGAATTTAGAAGTGTTGGAGAAAGGAAGTGGAGCCTTGTTTTCAGCTGGTGGGCTGTCCCTAGCACAGAAGGTCTGAGGTTTTACTTCAAGGGTGGTTGCCTGCTCAGAGTCTGCCCCACAGCCTGGAATGCCACCTTCTCTATCAGATTATTGCCTTGGGGCAAATTCAGTGGTGAGATGTGAGAGCCATCAGTGCAGGCTGTGAGAGGCTCCTCAGTTTGCTTTATCCAGTGTCAGTGAAGCAATGTAGCTTCTGCAAATATTTTGAGAAATTGTGCACTCTGATTAATGCGTTTCTTATCTGTCACACCATCTGGCTATGGCTTTATTTCTGATTCTGTCACAGGAACTGGCTAGGGGTTTCTTTTTAAGTGACAGGTTGTTAAGGGCTGCCATATAACCTACTTGTGCCTACAAGGGCAAGGTGAGCTTCTTCAATTGAAAGCCACCTGAAACAACTACAAAACTGGTTTTGTTCTTCTCTAAAGGTACAAGAAACCAGAGGAGCGGAGTCCCTTGATAGCTGCAATGCAACATTTTCTGCCAGTCCTGAAGGACAGCTTCATTCAGCTCCTGAATGATCCATCAGACCAGTCTGTCCTCATCCAGAAACAGATCTTCAAAATATTTTATGCCCTTGTCCAGGTAAAAAACATTTATATACTTGAACAATAGTTTAAAGCATGATGCTTTTCCTTAAAATAGTGAATGACAGAAATATTACAGTATTAGATTACATCTGAATAATAATTTTCTCTACTACTCAGCTCCATGAATCACAGGTTTCTGATTTTCTTGTGCTTTTACATTGGAGCAGTGCTATTCCTGGTTGGCATTAGATAAAAGTTACACTCGCCATCCTGTAAGGTAGGGTGTTTGCTGAAAACCAGTTAGAAAATGAGTTTTCTAAGGACAGATTGGAGGCCAGCCTACAGAGAATTACCAGTGTAAATATAGCAGTTTGGATTGGAACTGCTGTCAAATGCTTCAGAAATTAGAGTAACATCCATTTAAGTAGCATTTTAGCATTGCATAAGCACATTGAATTGGAGCAAAGATCTCTAGCACCTTTGAGGGTATTTAGGATATAGGTTAGATGGTGTTGAGTTCTTTAGCCTGATTTTTGAGGTAAATTTCTATTTCTAATGGTGTAGGGAAAGATTTGAAAGCTAAAATTCAAACTGTAAAAGTAACAAATTTATTATAAAACAGGTAATTTTTTTTTTTTAAACCAGTATACGTTACCTTTGGAGTTGATAAATCAGCAAAACCTGACTGAGTGGATAGAAATCCTGAAGACTGTTGTTGACAGGGATGTACCAGCTGTAAGTGGCTTTTGGCTATTTGTCTTAAAGTATTTTTCATTCACTAGAATGTTATTTCTGCGTTCTTTTTTCTCTACACATGCCAAGAAAATAATAAATAAAAAAAGTTAGGTTATATGGGGAGTTTCAAACAGACTAAACAAATTTTAAAAATATGAAGCTTGTATGCAAGTTCTATTTTTAAATTATAGCAAAACTTATTTTGGCTTCCTGTTTCAAAAATTTATCGATCATTTAGGCATATTTCATGTGATTTATTTTTAGATATGCTCTACTTCATACTTCTGTTAAGCTAGAAGTTCAAATGGAAGGTTAAAAGCAAGATATACTATGTAGTTGTTCTAATTACATATAATTTGAACTCTTTGTGAATAATTGGTAAATAATGTCTTTTTTTTTTTCCCTAAAGGAAACCCTTCAGGTTGATGAAGATGATAGACCTGAGTTGCCTTGGTGGAAGTGCAAGAAGTGGGCTTTGCATATCTTAGCTAGGCTCTTTGAGAGGTATTTTCTCTTCCATTATTATTTTAAAAAAACCTCCAAGCAAACATTCAAGTCAGTAATACTGCTGCAGCCTTGAGTTTTCATACTTGCTTCTAATTCTAGGTATGGAAGCCCTGGGAATGTTTCCAAGGAGTACAATGAGTTTGCTGAAGTTTTCCTGAAGGCCTTTGCTGTTGGTGTTCAGCAAGTAAGAAACACTGAGTGTAGGGGGAGTATTAGGATAAGTGTAGAGTTAGTACTGACTCCTTATTTCATTATTTGCTGAAAAGGCTTCTTGCTCTCATTCACAGTATTTTTTTTCAAGCACATTGGTATGGAAAGCAGTGATGTCTATGGGCTAAAAGAAAAGACTGATCAAGAAGTTATCAATTTGCCACATATCACAATCCACTTTCCACTTACAAGCCCTCAGATGAGCTTCAGACAAATCCTACCAATTTTTTTCCTTTTTGAAAGAGATGGGTATCTGTGGTGTAGTTGACCTTCAGAACTACCTTTTATACTCTGATACAGGTTTTATTTTTACTTAGTTTGTAAAGGCTAAATTTTCAGCCTTCTGCAAAAGCCTGATCAAGCAGAGGCACTCTTACAGACAGGTAATTCTGATGTTCCCTTTCCACTCATCTTCCTGTTTTGGGGTTGCCACTTGTGCTATGTTTTAGAGTCTGCTGTATGCAAACAATCTTCGGATTGATTTAAAACCTCAGGTATGTTATTATAAAATTTCCCTGTATTTGGTTCATAAATACCTTTATTTCAAGGTGATTATATTGCAAATGTAAATAGACTATTGATTTATGAAAATCTCACAGTGCAGAATGTTTTCTTCAAAGCCTTTGAGTCAGACAAACAGTTCTTGGTTCAGTTTCATTTCTCTTAATTTCTGATGAAATTATAATGAATTATAGGACTTTTAGAGAGGAAATGTAGAGAAAGTATCTCATAAATCCATGCTTTTTGAAGGTTGGCTAAAGTATGGAAAGCATTTTTCACATGGAGTGTGAGGCAATATATCCCAACATTCTACTCAGGGAAGTGGTGTCAGCTTTGCCTCCTGAGGTGCTCACCTGTCACCTCTAGGTGACATTAGACAGATCATTATTGCATGTTCTTTAAGGCCTTACTGGTTGCTTTGCACTTCCAGGATAAAATGAAGTTCTGACAAAGGCCTATGGCCAAAAGTAGTCTTTGAAAAGATAATTTTAACAGTTTGACAAAATGCTTGTTTTTCTTTACATTCTCTTTGAATCCAATTTGATCCTTATTGTTATTGCAGCTAGGAAACTCCTAAGAATTCAGGTATTCAAAGAAAACTGCTAAAAATCAATACTTTGGCAGGCTTAGTTTGTTCCTAAACAATAATGTAACTTGTTTAGGAAGACAATGTTAAGATTCTGCCCTCCATTTTTCTGCAGAAGATAGATCTTGGGCCTCTGCTCAGGACATGGAATCTGCCAAACAAATGTTGTGGAAGATTTTTGAGCAGGATGTGTTTCTTTACACAAATTGGAAATCTATGAATTACTGAAGAATATAAATTTGGATAATATGTTTCATGGAGTTCTCTCTCTCTACTCTCCAAAGTGTTTGCACCCTTTTAGTAAAGGAGTAATAGATAAATATAAGGCATGAGACTACAGGTGGTTCATGTATAAAACTGAAGTATACTGCTAATACTATTGTCATAATTACTTCTCATTGATTAATCCCCACCCCTCCAAAAAAAAAAAAAAAAAAAGAAGTCCTGTATGTTCAGCATTGCTAAACTTTCTGTTTGTCAAAACCAGGCTGAGCTGCCTAGCTGGAATACTCTGAATTTATTCCTTGTGTTAGCAGCTGTTTTGCTCAAGACACTTCTCATGAGCCAGAACTAAGCCCTGCTTGGACACTGCTGCCTTGTAGTTCCTTGGCACTGTTACAGGATTTTATTTGCCCCAGAGCGTCCATCCTGTTTTTCCTCATTGCAGTTCTTTAAAATATTCTTAATTTTTTATTATCTTTACCTACTACATCTGAATGATGAACCTACATGCATCTTCTTGGATAGTCCTAAAAAACGTGCAAGTTGGAACTTCTGCTCTCTTCTATCATAACTCCATACCTAGTGCCACAAAACCTTGTGCTTAGGCGTTGGTACCGAGTACTTTCTTTCTAAATTCTGAAGGTTTTAAAACATGAGCAGTTCAAATTTTGGGAAGTGATAATGCATCTAGAACATAAAACTGTAAAGCTGTGAATATTTTGATGAATGAGTGCATCCTCCTTAAACTGAAGTGCAAGGCAATTCCTTTGGGAAAAACACTTCAGTCTTAGTGTAATAAATGGTATCAACAGCATTCATTTTCAAAATAATGAATCTCATTTTCCCTAGATTTTTATTTTGGTAGTATTACAGATTGATCGATACTTTCCGGCTCCTTTGGGTTGGGATTTTCTAAAAATGCTTCTTTTTAAATGAAATCCTAGGAATAGGATTTGCCATTTCTCTCCAGTTAGTGATGCTGCTCTTGAAGGTGCAGTGTTTCCACTGACCTGGATGGGGCTACAGAGAATTCCCTTTGCATTACCCGTGCAAACCTCTCCTGTGAGCTGTAATTTAATTACTAGTCATGGTCCCATGTCCTTTTCATGACCTTATTTGTGGAGAGCCATGGGCTTGAACACAGGTGGATCCCTGTGAAGGAGTTCTGGATGCCACTGCAGAAGAGTTGAGGCCAGCAAACCAAAGGGAGTGACTGGCTGCTGGATCACTCCACACTCACACATTGCTCACAGCTGTGTGGCTGTGAGGCAGCACAGAGGCACAGATCAGGCTGTGAGTGGAGAGTGTTCTGATCCAGTGGCTGGCTCTGAATTTCTGCCCCCAAAGAGTGAAGATGGAATAATAAACCTCAGAGGGCAAGGCCTCCTGGGGTGTGTTGGTGGTGAATTAGCATGTACGGTTTGTGTTATTAAAGGATGGTATTTTTAAAAGATGTGCAAGCACCCAGTATGAGCTGCAAATTGTCTTATAAAATTAACAATGACATTTGGTAGAAGGCTTAGTCAGTACCCATTTTAGCCTAATGAATAAATGGGGGTTTTGTTCAGTTTGGAGGGGTTCTTATGTAGGCTTGTGAGGGAGGGTAGAATTGTGGGGAAAATGGGCTGTGCTCAGTGTAAGATCCTAATGATATCTCGTTTCTCTAGGTGTTGCTGAAGGTGCTGTATCAATACAAGGAAAAGCAGTACATGGCTCCTAGAGTTCTGCAGCAAACACTAAATTACATCAATCAAGGAGTGTCTCATGCAGTCACCTGGAAGAATCTGAAACCTCATATTCAAGTAAGCCATTTTTGGGGTTTAATACATAGATGACTCAGGTATATTAGTCAGTCTACTGTAGAGTGTTTCCAGCCTTGCTACAATTCACATTTTAGGCACTTCTCTTATAAATTGCTGGTGGAAAGAGTTTAAGCCAGTTTAATGAAGGTTACCTTGAAACATGAGCAAAGCCACTAATTTATTGCTGTCTCTACTTTGTGCTTTCATTTATTAAAGATTACAATCTAACACAGCATATTTGGAGATGGTGTTAGCTGCTGAATTTATGGCATTGAATTATCTCCACATGCCATTATCCAAAGCCTATCTAGTATCTTGTGTTGTATTGCAACTCTGCCTAAACACAAAAGATGTGTTTTTTTGTAAAGTGCCACATAAATCCACTCCAAATACAAATAGTCTTAGAATGTTAGCGACAGGATGGAGAAAATCTATAAAATACAGGACAGAATACAGAGATTGATTTAGTAGTGCTAACCTGCTTTCAATCTCTTTTTTTATTCCAGGGAATCATCCAAGATGTTATTTTCCCCTTGATGTGCTATACAGATGCTGATGAAGAGCTTTGGCAAGAAGATCCATATGAATATATCCGCATGAAATTTGGTGAGCCTATGAAATCTACTCATGTTAAAAAATGATTTCATGCAAAGGATGGGATTTTATGGGGTGTTTTTGTGAAAACAGAGGTGGATTTAATCTTAAAAAAAAAGAAACACAGCGTATTAGCCAAATAGAAGTTGGACATGTTGGTGGAAAGGAGAGAGGATACAACAGTCAGCAATGGCACAAGAGTTTGTGCACTTGTGAAAGTATTTCATTTACAGTTAAAAAGTTTTTATTGCAAGTCAAACAGTCCTCATCTTGCTAGCAACAACTACATAAATTTAATGTCATTTAAAGGTTATGCCATAAACAGCTAATATTTCAGGCCTTGGATTTGTTAGGGAATTTCACCCGTGGCACAGTTCAGAGCAGATTTACCCCAGTGGTAAATGACACACTATGGAGTAAGCCTGGCATTCCAGGCTTGTCCCATTTCACCTCCTGTGCTCTGCTACTTTATGTTGGGGTTTACTCTAAGTCTGTGCAGTCCTCTGAGGCTGGGCACAAAAAAAAATACTTCAGACTCCCTGAACAAATTCTTCCCTTCACTAGGAACGTTTATGGCCAGAATAAGGAATCTGGAGGGGTTTGGGAGTTTTTATCCCTCAGGTCAGAGGCGTACCTGTAAACACTACAGGTATTGCACAAGGCTCTGATAATCCTCTTCTGCAGAGAAATGAGAAACTGAGCATTTTTTAACCCAATTAATTCTGTGTGCTGGTTTGTAGAGCACATAACATCCATGTCAAAACTTGACTGTTGTCTGCTTCTACTGTTGAAAAAGATTTATCTTAAAAATAAGAGACAGAACTTGAAATTAGACATGTAGAGGCAGTCATCATGAAAAACATGAAACATATGTATCCAACCACATGTTACTCTTTGGTCTTGGAATATCTCTAGCAAGAAAGCATGATTAACCACCCTGAAGGGTGCTCTTTTTTTCTTATTAAATACATTGGGATCATGAACTGTAGTAAAGGACTGGAATTTAAAACTGTTACAATGTTATTTAACAGATGTGTTTGAAGACTTCATTTCTCCAACAACTGCTGCTCAGACATTATTGTTTACATCATGTAGTAAAAGGAAAGAGGTAAGTTGTTCAAGGATTATACTGAAATACCACCAGCTAAATTCAGTTTATTTGCTGAAAGAGCTATTAATAAAAGTTTTACTTTGCTGCTCTCATATCATAGTATGCCAAAATTTGAAATTTCAAATTTATTTTGCACTGGTCTATTTATGTTTTTTTTGTATTTGCAAATTCCTCTAGGACCCACTCTTGACAGAATATTGTGTGTTTATAACAAAGACATAAAACATTGCCCACATTCCAGACTTGGAGCAGGCTGTTAGATATTGTAGCATTTCAGAGCACAGAGAATGGTAGCTGGGGTGATTGACTGGAATACTTTGACTAACCTTACATGTAATCTAGGTCCTGCAGAAGACAATGGGCTTTTGTTATCAAATCCTTACGGAGCCAAATGCTGATCCTCGCAAGAAAGATGGTGCTTTACATATGATTGGTTCTTTGGCTGAAATTCTCCTAAAAGTAAGCAGAACAAATCTAGTGGTTCTTTTCATCCTTTTTTTTTTTTTTTGGTCCCCCTATGCTTTCTCTAACATATAATGCCTTGGAAGAAATGCAAATAGCTCTGAGTTCACACGTTTCTGAATTGCTGCCAGTTTTTTTTAAACTGTTGAACTTAATTGTTTTGGGTTTAATGTCAGCTTAATTACTTAATTACCAAAGTTTTATAGGTCATGCTCAAGTTCAGATTATTAAGTTCCTTTAAGTTCTGTGCTTCTGGTGAGAATTACTACACCATTTCTGTGCTTCACTTAATTACATTCCCTTTTTTGTGGAAGAAAGGAAAAAAGTGCATCCAGTGAAAGGCTGCTCATTTAATGGACTGGTTTTTGTATCTAGAAGAGAGGAAATAAAATGAAATTAGAGATGTCGCTCAGATAAAATGGTAGCAAAATAGATGTATGGCATGGACTTGTCTTTGGACCACAGCTCCAAGCTTCCCTGACCATTTTACTTTGAGTGTGCTGGCAACTGAAAGGTGTTTCTTGAGGTCAAAAAATGGCTGGGGAAAAACGTGTCACTATTATGACTGGAAATTTTAAAAATCCATGAAGGATCCAAATTTAATTACTAATATAGGAGATAATTGTTGCATAATTGACTTTAAAAAAGGGATAAGTGACAAGTCTTAAGAGTTTGTTACATTCTTCATGCTTTATGTGTGATTTTTTTTACTGGGATAAAAATACATTTTTATATGAAGTTTTAAACTGATATGCTTCCCTTCATATTTTGACAGAAAAAGATCTATAAGGATCAGATGGAATATATGTTGCAGAATCATGTGTTCCCTCTCTTCAGCAGTGAGCTGGGTTACATGAGAGCACGGGTAAGAAAGTGTGGCATGTACTGGTGAGATACACTGTTCCAACTGAAGAATTCAGAAATCTGCAACTTCTTCCTTCTCACAGATGCTCTCCTTGCTGCACCTTTTTCATAATAAATTGTCCACCTTTTCCAGGGATGAGTACTAGTTTTTACATGTGGTTACAGGTGGCCCCTGTGTAGTTTGGAATGGCTGCAGCGCTGTGTGCACAGTTTCCCATCTGTGTCTGGTGGTAGGGTCTGTGTGTGTTCTGCACATAGACTGTACTGCTCACACAAAACCTGTGGCCAAAGATGAACCTGAGATCATAGTACTGGTTTAGTGATGTCTGCAAGACAGCCTCCCACTGACCAGCCTCCACACTCTCAAACATCATCTTCACTGAAAAGTCTTACAGGATCTTTATTCATCAGGAGCTGCACCTTAGATTCAATGATTTGTGTAGGTTATGGGTGTACAAACAGCTGGTAATCCTGTTTGTAGGTTTTGCAGATCTGAATTTCTTCCATGTCTTTTTTTTTTCAGGCTTGCTGGGTTCTTCATTATTTCTGTGAAGTCAAATTTAAAAGTGACCAGAATCTCCAGACAGCCTTAGAACTCACGAGAAGGTGTCTGATAGATGATAGGGAAATGCCTGTGAAGGTGGAAGCTGCAATAGCTCTTCAAGTTCTCATCAGTAATCAAGAGAAAGGTAGGAGCCTTTTCTTACAGCTACAGGAAGCTTTCATGGAATAGGTGTTAACTTCGTGATGTTCAGGCAGACTTGTTCTCTTCTTCCCTGATGTTAATTTCCCTCTTGCAATTGTAACTTGTAATAATTTACTCTAATTTTTCAGCCAGAAAAGTTTAATTTTTTAAAATAAACTATACAATAAATTACATTTTAACATTATAAGGCAATATGATTATTAAAACACTGTAAACGAGAGCTTAGTGGTACAGTAAATCCAGTTTTATAAGCACTGGATTTTATTTCTGATTTATAGAATTTATTTCTGATTTATAGAATCAGAAATACAGTGGCAATATCTGTCTTGGCATATATTCGTTCATGTTAGTTTTTTTTTCTTTAAATAAATTTAATCTTGATCCAGTCAGGTTTTACATGGCTTAGTATTCCTGAAGCTGGTATAAAAGCCACAAAGCAAACATAAACTATGTATTTAATACTTCAGGTGATTTGACAAAGGTGTATATGTATTCATTCCCATTCTTGCATTTTATTAATTCAGACCGCAGTGCTCTGGTTTTCATACTTAAATTTCGATCCTCTTGTTATATATTAATAAAATTTGTTCTGAATGGTAGTATTGCTATAATGATTTATTCTACTCATGGTTTTGGCATGTTAATGCTGAAGCAGTAAATAAAGTTATTTCAGGTGTAGGTTCTTAAACTGATCTGTGGTTTTCTAAGAATGCTAATTCAAACATTCCACCTGTTTTACAGCTAAAGAATATATTACTCCATTCATTAGACCTGTAATGCAAGCTTTGCTTCATATTATAAGAGAGACTGAAAATGATGATCTTACTAATGTGATTCAGAAGATGATCTGTGAATATAGTGAAGAAGTTACCCCAATTGCAGTAGAAATGACACAGCACTTGGTGAGACTTTACGGTGGCTTGGGAAGATGTTTAATATTGGAAAGATTGGTGTTTAAAATTGAGTTCGTTGAGTTTGACCATCAATTAATAGCTGTTGTTACTCCAGTCTGTTTAAGTGCATTGATACAAGTAATTTTCTTCTACATTTAGACAGTGTTTCATCAGAAGTGGCTTCATAACTTACACTGAGTAGAAATTTCTCTTAGAACAATTCTGGAAATGTTTGTGAAATCTTTGGATATTTCCTCCTGATAGTGGTAATAATGAAATTGGTAGCACATTTTAGGTAGTCTCTAAAATGTCATTTAGTTTGTCTGTTTTAAAATATTAAAATAAAGAGTAGATTTTGAATGAAAATTTGGTGTGAAAATAAAGTTGAATTTGCAGGAGAAATTCAGAGCTTGAATGGCCGTATCTAGCAAGTTGTATTAATGGTTGCAAAAGGAGGAGGTCAGCTCAGTGCTTCCCTGTTACAGGCCTTGGAATTAAAATGGAATTGTTAGTGTGTCCTCTCTGGGAATGCCTACCAAGTGTTCCAGTCTAGTTCAGCTACTGAGGAGACCTTGTGTCAAACAAACTCACCAAGGGAAAATGTATTCTTTTCTATGGGACATAATGTCATTTATATATTTTTATTCAGAAGCAGATAAAGGGTAAAGACAGCTCCAATGGTTTAACATCCAAATTTTATCATCTAGAGAAGAAATTCTGTTGCAGAGCAGTCACCTGCTATTATCTGTACACATTTTCTCAGCATAAGTCCTTCTGAAATTGTGTAGACTGCCAAACTTTCACATATTTATGGGTTGTTCTGCTATTATGTGCAGGCAATGACATTTAACCAGGTGATCCAGACTGGTCCAGATGAAGAGGGCAGTGATGACAAAGCAGTGACAGCAATGGGAATCTTGAATACTATTGATACACTTCTCAGTGTAGTTGAAGATCACAAGGAAGTAAGTAAAAATTACCTTAAAGCTGATATGTATGGTCTAAGAACACTGAAAGTCTTTTATAGTCCTAGCATTGTTACATGAAAAACTGTCCTTTTGGCCAAAAAGATGGTTAAATGAAGTGCTTAACCATGTAGACAAGTCGTAACAGAGTGGGTCACTTTTCTAATGCAATGCATGCAGTAATAGAGCACAAACGTTGCCACAGTATTTCCCACAAGAATCCAGCTTCTTGTTCAGATAGTAGAAGCAATGTGTCTGTAGCAGGTGGAGCTCTGTCAGCTCAGCTGGGAACACACATCTGACTTGATGAGGTCTGCCCTTCAAACAAAACAGATAAAGCTTCACGTAGCTGCAAACATTGACTCTGCTGGCTGGGTTTGCTCTCTGTGACAGAATCGATGTGGGTAAATACAGTTCTTGTGGCTGTGCTCAGAGATGGGGGATTTTACCTGCCTCATCTGCCCTGGAGAATTTTCCTTTGGGATTAAAACTTCTATCATTTTGTTTTGTTGTACTGAATGGAGTCACTTCTGTCCAGAGCACAGCCAATTCAAAAGATGCTATTTCTGATAGAAATCTTTCTTGACAGAGTCAGCTACAGTCCTTTAATAAATACATCATCGTTTTTTAGTGACTAAAAAGTTCAGTAATAAGCTGTAGCGTTCTGAAGACGTCACTAAAGAAGCAGCATCAAATTCCCAAGGGAATTCCCAAGAATTCAGTGCTGCCACACCACGGACCAGCTCAGCTCATTTACTTGTTGTTAGAGCTGCTTGTACTTGTTTTTGTCAGCAAATCCTTGCCTTCTAAATTAAAAGTCTGTATAATGTTATGCTAGTTCTGAGGAACTCAGTTTGAAAATGTTGACCAGTAAACCTTTATATTTAGAGACATCTCTCACAGGATGACCAGTGTTCCAAGAGATAAGGTATTTAGCAGGTTAGGTTCAAATCCTGTTCTGCATAACTAAAACCAGAAACTCAGCCTTTACTTGTCCCTGTGCAAGGTGAGTGCCCTCAATAGGTTAATGACTGTTTCGTTAGCTATTCCATGGACTGATATATGCTAATTGGGAACACTGACTGAATCTGTAGGACCAGCATTTATACTGGTGGTCTCCATACCATATAAACATCCTATGCTAGGTTTGGCAAGTGGTTTGGTATTTGGGATATTTTTGGAGTTTTTTTTGTTTTTAATTTCTTTTCTGAAACAGGAAATACCTCTTGTGATTTCCATTGTTTACTCCTGATATGTAGTTATGATATTTTGTGAGAATCCCTTTGCTAGGATTTTCTTCTCCTGAGAAGCTGAGAGGGCCTCAGCTTCAAGTGTAAACAATTTGTTATCTGCTGCTGTGGAATGCAGCAGGTGCTTCCTCGATTGGTCAGTGTGGGATGTTTCCACTTGGTGACCAATCCAGGAGGCAGCAGCTCTCGGACTCTCTGGGAGTCACAGAACTTGATTATTCATTCTTTTCTATTCCTGTCTCGCCTTCTGATGAATCTTTCTCTCTGTTCTTTGTAGCATAGTTATAGTGTGGTCTTTTTTAATGTAATATATATCATAATATAATAAAGCAGCCTTCTGAAATGGAGTCAAGATCTCTCCTTCCCTTCACCAAGTCCTGACTGCCCTGAAAACCACCGCATCACTGATATATATATATATATATATATGTGTGTGTATATATTTGCTATATACTTATTTGCTGTATATTTGCCTACAGTGTTTTAATGGGACTGAACTGGTGCAGAGGGTTAGTCAGGCTTTTGTTTTTTAAGGATATCCTATAATGAGATTCTTCCATATTCAAAAACCACCTTGTATTGAAAGCTATCTTGCAAATCCTTAGCTGAGTGCTGTTCCTACACATTTAGTGCTCTAAAATGTGAGACATTTCTAACAGTTCCTAAAAACTATATTGTATATATAGAAACTGCTTTGACAAATTTTAATATGTGTTTCATTTCAACTCCAAAGTATTGAAAATAGTAATTACCTGCTCTTTTTTATTTTTTTTTTCAGATTACCCAGCAGCTGGAAGGGATCTGTTTGCAAGTGATTGGAACAGTTTTGCAGCAGCATGTATTAGGTATCTGTACTTCTGCTGGCTTACTTTTAGAAGTGCATGGGATTGGCATGCTATTTACCTAGATTCTGTTTGTTTTAGAGTTCTACGAGGAGATCTTTTCCTTGGCTCATAGTCTGACCTGCCAACAGGTTTCTGCACAAATGTGGCAGCTTCTTCCTCTTGTGTTTGAAGTCTTCCAGCAGGATGGTTTTGATTATTTTACTGGTAAGTAAAATGAATAAATCAGGGAGCCAGAGGGTTTCATGGATGCGATTTCAGCCATACAATGAATTGCATCATGACTGAAATGTTAGGAAAACACTCAAGTGAGGTTACACTTAAAGCATTTTTATTTTGCTGTTGCTGCTACCAGACTTGTTTTGCTAAGACACCTATGACTTGCAGACTTACCTTGGCAAGCATTAAGCAAGAACTGTAATTATTGAGACAGAGATTTCAACCTGATTTTAGTAGCACACAGATGATACCTAACTGCGGTCATCCTTCTTCTTAACACAGATATGATGCCTCTCTTGCATAATTATGTGACCGTTGATACAGATACACTTCTGTCAGACACAAAATATCTTGAAATGATCTACAGTATGTGCAAGAAGGTGAGTAGATTCCTGTAACAAAACCTGCCATCTCTGAAGAAATAACTGTGTTAAACTGGGTACTTTTTTCCACAGCAGCTTTTGACTTCTGCTCTTTAAAGCATTTTGCTATCTAACATCCTCTAAGATTCCTGAAATTACTAAGATATTGCAGAGAAATTTAAAAGAGATTGCATCAAAATTTCAGATACATGCTTTTGGCAGAAGGGAAAAATAAATCCTACCCAACAAAAGCAGAATAAACAAAGCAGGTTTGGTGCAATACACTTTGGGCATATGGGCATGCAAGACAGATTGCAAAAGGTAGGTGGATTCTTCCATCTGGGATTTGCAGCCTCACCATGGCCAGGATACACATGCTGGATGTGTGCTGAAGGTCTGACACCTGTTAGCTAAATCACTGTGCAAGGATGGAAGGTAAAGGACAGGAATAGGAAGTTGTTTTCCCGAGTTCGTGCCACGTCAGTGGCGAAAGCTGGGAGCAGGATGCAGTTGGTCTGGCTCAGTCCAGGCACTTTTGGGCAGGGTTTCTGTATTCTGCTTTGTATTACTGGGCTTTCTTTGTCCAGTCAAAATGTAGAATATACAGCTTTTCAGAGTGTTAGCACCATGTGAGGAAAGGAATACTTTTTTATAAGATGTGTGTTAATGTTTTATCATCTCTAATAGTAATATGTAGAGATTTCAGATTTCCACTCCTGGATATGGTATGTGGTGTCTCTATAAGAGCTTTGGTGAACTGTCAGCTGTGCTGCCCATGGTATTTCCTGAGTAATTCTTCTGAAGATGTTTAAATATTACAGTAAATAACTATTTTAGTATTATATAAATACTGGTGAATAACTCTTGCCAGCCTTTGTTTAAAAGCAAGATGAAACCAAGCCAGTTGGGATGTTTGTGATTTCTTGGAATCTTATATATAAAATTAGCATGTCATGACCACTTAGTGATTGGTGTTAGCTAAGCACAGTGAATTTTTAACACGAGTTTTAGGTATTGCTTGGTCTTCCACTGGATATCCCATTCTTGTTAATAAACTTCTACAAAATTCAGTACATTAATGCACAAGAGAAGTTTTTCTTTTGTGTATGGAAATAACCCTTAGCAAAGTGGTAGCTGATGCTTTACTGTAACTGTTGTAGGCTCAGCATCCATACAGTTCTTGAATATTTGTACATTTGGTTAGTTTTGCCCACTTTGAGCAATTTCCAGTCCCTGGTTGTCACTGGAGCCATTGCTGTAGATTTGGCTGCTTCCCTGATGGCTGTTAATGCTGGCATTGTTAGAGGGGGTAAATTCGTACCAGCTTTTCAAAGCAAAGCAGTGTGTATAGAGTACTCCTTGAGGGGATACACCCCCAGTAATGGCTGTGTTTCAGGTCCTCACAGGAGTTGCTGGAGAAGATGCAGAATGTCATGCAGCAAAGCTGTTAGAAGTAATTATTCTTCAGTGCAAAGGGCGTGGCATAGATCAGGTTGGTAATGACTTTGGTTGCTGAAACTAATACTTTTAAAATGTTTATTGTGTAGTATGAATTGATTATGTATTAAGATGAGCTTTGTTATGAGCACTTCGTGTGGTGCAACTGATAATCCTGTCAGTGTTACTCACTGACAGCACTGCAGAGAGTTCCTGCACACTTTGGCTCCAGAATTTAGGACAGTGCAAAACTTGGTGTTTTCGTGAGTCTGGAAGAGTGCCACCTCAGGAGCATCTGGGTTCTAAAAAGTCAATTAATTGCATTCTAAGTTAATTCTAATGAATATTTAATGAAAATTATTCTGTCAACCTCATAGCTTTGAAATAATGAAGAATGAAAATGAAGTTCCTAGAATCCAAATCACTGTAATAGAGGGACCAGGGACTTCATTATATACATATGGCAGTTGGAATTTGCAAGATAAATAAGTTGATTTTTCTGGACTTTCTAGTGTACACATTTTTAATACACAAGATTATAGAACCAGAAGTTACATTTGCTGTGCAGGATGTCACAAAATCCATGTGATTAAATATTTTCACATTTCCATTTCATCTTTGTATCTGACTTCTGCTGGCAATTAAAAATGACTCAGTTTTATGCCATCTGTGTTCATGTTGCCACACTGTTGAAGTAGAGAATGACAAGTTTTATTTTTTGATCACTGAGTGTGAATGTTTTCACTGTCCAGTGCATACCCTTGTTTGTGGAAGCTGCCTTGGAGAGACTGACCAGAGAAGTGAAAACCAGTGAACTGCGAACCATGTGCCTCCAGGTTGCCATAGCTGCTTTGTATTACAATCCTCATTTACTATTAAACACGTTGGAAAATCTTCGTTTCCCCAATAACGTGGAGCCTGTCACCAATCACTTCATAACTCAGTGGCTTAATGATGTGGACTGTTTCCTGGGGTAAGTGTTGGTACTTCTGGAGATAATTCTCTGTGATACGCCTGTGTATGACCTGCTTGTAAATCATAACAAAACTTGCAACTGTTCTACTCTTCTGTTTTGTAGACTCCATGACAGAAAGATGTGTGTGCTTGGCCTGTGTGCTCTTATTGATCTGGAGCAAATACCACAGGTTTTAAATCAAGTTGCTGGGCAGATCCTGCCAGCTTTTATCCTTTTATTTAATGGATTGAAAAGAGCATATGCCTGTCATGCAGAGCATGAAAATGATAGTGATGATGATGATGAAGCTGAAGAAGATGAGGAAACAGGTATGGAGACAGAACCTTTGATTTATTTAGTATTGTTTCATTTTTTTTCTGATGAAGATACTGAGTTCCTTTGTGGAATTCTTCTGAGTATCCTAATTCCAAAAATGAAGCACTGCAGTAGAACACTGGACATCTTTTGACAACTTTTAAGTATATCTGACTTACTTTCCACTCCCTCTTAAAAACTGACTTCCTGGGCTGAGTTAAAAGAGCTCCCCCCTTTCCAGCCTGCACAGTATTGTTACTTCTACTGCCTGTTTTACATAATTAGCCACATTTCCAAAGAATTGTTCTTGACTTTCAAGGTAAACCTTTGTTTGTTTATAATTAATTCAGAGGAGCTGGGGAGTGATGAAGATGACATCGATGAAGATGGTCAAGAATATCTTGAAATTCTAGCAAAACAGGCAGGTGAAGATGGAGATGATGAAGACTGGGAAGAGGATGATGCTGAAGAGACTGCTTTGGAAGGTTATTCCACAATTATTGATGATGAAGATAACCCTATTGATGAATATCAAATATTTAAAACAATTTTTCAGAGTAAGTAACTGTATTTCTTTTCCTGGCCAACAAGTTACATTTCAGCTTTAGCGTACACTGTTATTAACTAGAACCTGTTCAAAACTTCCAAACAGGCTTTCTAATATGTGCTTGAACCATTTCTTTCTTTGGAAAGGAGATGCCATTGTTAAATTTCTGTAGCAGAGGGAGTTGCTTGAATGAATTTATAGTGGTAGGGAAGAGGTCAGAAGCAGTACTAGTGTTTAAGTGCCTTGATTTATGTAACCATAACAGAATATTACTCTTGATTAAAATGGCAGTGAGTGAGTAAGGTTTGAGTTCTAGAACATTTTAATCAGCACTTTCCTTCTGCTTCTGTTTTCTTTCTGCTGCAGCAATTCAGAACCGTAACCCTGCGTGGTACCAGGCTTTGACACAGGGCCTTACCGAGGAGCAGAGGAAGCAGCTGCAGGACATAGCGACCCTGGCGGATCAGCGGCGGGCAGCACACGGTATTTGCACCCTTTATACAGCACTGCCTCCTTGGCTCTGTCAGTGCCCTCAAGAAGCATGGTACAGAAAAGGCCTTTAATTCAAGCCTGAGAATGGCTCCATCAAAACAGGGCTGTTAGAAATCTCTTAGCATTGCCAGCCTCCATGCACAAACTGGGTGGCAGTACCACAGGTGAGAGGAATGCTAGAAACACTTGGGGAGGTAGCCAAGGAAATAAAAGCATATTTGTCCTAATTTCTTAGATTTGAAAACAATTTATTTGATTACCTGAAGGTAGTTGAATTCCAGGTATGTTAACAAACACATCAAGTGGCTGATGAATGATTTCCTGAGATGTCACGTAGTCCAGCTGGGATAGACAAGGATTCTGTGGGCAGGAGAATACTAAATTATGGAAGTAGTGCCATCTGCAAAGCCACGTCATTAAGCCTATTAAATATTACATATAATAGAGATTTTAAAATCTATATTCAGTTTATTATTTTTCTTTTTTCATAGGTTTTCCCTTTTGAGAATAATCCAAAATATATAACACTCTTAATTCAGGACTGGATGTTGAGGGATCAGTCCAGCCTCATGTCCTGTGTCTTACTGAGCAATTGCTACAGATGTTTCAAAACAGAAATTCATAAATTTTTCAACAAAAATATTGGTAGTAAGAATACACATTTAATAAGTGCTTTTTATGAGAGAACAGCTTAAATCACCTCACAAAGCTTGTTTGGGTCCAGAATGATCCAGTTTTAATGATTATAAAGTACAGTTTCACTGTGACTCCTGTCAAGCAGTAGACATTTTTGGATGTAATTTTATACTACTGCATTTTATGGAGACGAAAACGTTTGTGTGTGTGTGTTTATTTGGGTTTTTTGTACTTTTTTTTCAGAGAAGTCATAAAGATTAACTTAAACAACCAGATTCCTGTGGGAAATTCTTGCCTACTATCACAGCACACTGACACTGCATTTAGGCCACTTAGCACACATGGGGACATGCTGTTAGAAAGATTTGAAATACAGTTCTCCCTTATTAATGTAGCTTAGAAGAATTTCCATATGCTGAGAGATTTGTCTTCTGTGGAGCTGTGAGGGATTCTCCCCCCATGCTCCATTAGCCATGGCAACATCTTAGTGGCCCGTTTCCAGAGAAACAGAGCCAAAATGCAGATTTGCCAGATAGTATCAGCTGACCTGTATTCCCAGGTCAGCTCATATTGATTTAGGAGAAAGCTCTAAGACCAACATAAGACATTAATAAGTGTTGTTACCTTGGCCTGGGAATAATACAAGCCACCTTCTGCATTATCTAGATTGTAGTAAAGGTACAACCTAAATTACCAACCTGATTTTCAGTTGTCCATGTATTAGAGTTGTAAAAACTGGTTTACAGTGATCCCTGTCCTACAGCAGTGTTTGAAGGATGGTAAAACCAGATATCTTAACAATCACTGGTAGTTACAGTGATGGATATGGGCGCCTTGGGTGTCTAAAGATCCTCAGGTCTGGTTGAAAATAAAAAGTGATCAACTTGGTAGTTCTCTCTCAGAATTATGTTTTGTAACCTAAAGTCCAAATTAGCTGCTTGGGTAGCAGCATTGTAAAAAGGCTTTTTCTGGTGCTTCAGTGCTTATGAATGCTTATGGTATCTGCTTATATTGTTGAATTGAGATAGGAACACCAAAAATTTAGCCAATATCTGTGTACTGCTTTTTTGCACATGTGCTCTGTTACTGATTAGACTGCAAAGTCTGTTGATGTTAACCAGAAAGAATTGTGTGCTTGTTACCAAATTTTTAAGTTCAGTATTCATTCTGGTCCTGTTTCTAAAGTACAGTCATGTCCAAAAGCTGAAGTGTGGGCTTTTTAAAGTACAAATCCATGAAAGCATGGTGGTAACAATACTGAGAAGTTAGAATAAGTAAATAATCAGCCCGTCTGTTCTGTGGGGCCTGGCTCATTTCCACTTGTGGGTGCTGATTCCTTTGTTGGGTAACCCCAGGTTAAACCTGTATCTCTGAGGGACTCAAAGTGGTCAGTCACAGAATCTTGGTCTGTCTTCCCCCCTACACACACACTAAAACTTCTCCTTCTGTTTTTTGTTTTGTTTTAGAATCCAAAATGATTGAAAAGCATGGAGGATACAAATTCAATGCTCCAGTTGTGCCAACTTCATTTAATTTTGGAGGCCCTGCCCCAGGAATGAATTGAATTATCACTTTTCCTGCTACTGTGTGATTGTAGTGAAGAGCTTGTGTTCCTCCCAATAGTGGTTCCAGAACTGGTTCATGTTATCTACAACTCACTCTAAACTAATTTATAAATAGATTGGACAAAAGCCCCAGAAGTGGGACCCGATTATTCAACCTGATACTGGAAAGCAAACCAGAGGTTTTTTTTTTGAAGATAGGAAGAATCTGAATTTAAAGCTTCAAATGACACGCTTTGGAGATCGGAAATCAAGAGGGGATGTCATGAAGGCAGCTTTTCTTTTTCTGAGGGAAAAAAACTAGACATGGGCTGCAGGACTATTTAAAATGTCTCATTTACAGTACAAGCTAGAAGGCAGACTTAATTTTTACACCTGTGGCAGTATGAGTATTTGCCCAGTTTCTTTCCCTTTTATCCCTACTACTGGGTGTCTATTCTTTTAATGTAAATAAGATAAGGTAATCAGATAGCCTTACTTAATCTTCATCATTTCATTTATCAAGATTGTTCATATGTAGAATATTGGACACTTAATGTAGCACTACATAACTGATAAATCTGTAAATGAATTAGCACTTTCATATGAAACAAGCCTGCTAGCCTATGTACAAAAATAGCAAAATGTTTGCTGTTTATAAAAATAAAAAATAAGGGATGTATTGGGGAAAATAATTTCAAGTTATTAATTTAAAATGAACTAGCAGTTTTGTACCTGGTGACTTTGTGGTGCAGTCACCTCTGGTTGTGACTTGAATTCGGATATGTAAAAAGGGGTTAGTGATATTTCATTGCTGCTAAAGAAAAAATAGCAACACCCTGCGTGTCTTTTGTTTTTTTTAAAGATCTCACTGTACAAGCTAGAAAATGGAACAAATATGTACTGTAAGCACAAAGAAAAGTTATCCTCTCTAAGGCAGGTAAATGAGACGTGAAGTTCTTATGGTCAATTGAAGTGTATGGGTGAAACACCTACATATGCAATCTATTTACAACAACAGTGTCATTGGCTGATCTGGGCTGTGGTATATAAAATGCCATTTTCCCCCCCAGTTGTGCAGAATGTTATTTTTCCAGCTCATGGCAGTGCAGGTGCGCTACTCCTGCATTTCATTCCCCCTCTTTTTGCACTTGCAGCATTAGTGTGTGCTGTTGTCTGCCTGATCCAGACAGTGTATTTGAAGTTTTGCCAATCTTTCAGTTTTGAAGCCACAATTTTCTTCCTTCCAAGTTGCTATAGTAACTAGTACTTTAGCTAGAGAGGCAAAATACAGTTCCCTCTGGGACCACTATCAAAACCACTGTATGAAGAAGCCAGCAGGGAGAGGCTGTGAATGGGTTGGCTTAAATGCCCCCTTTTTCTTTTTAAAAGCAAATCCATTGGCGTTTGATCTTGCCTTGAGATCATTGGTGTCAGGTCTTTTAAATCAAATGTTTGGGTTGTTTTTTTTTTTCTTTAGGCTGTTTTTATATAAAAATGTCACCTGCTGTTACAATTGATATTAAACAAGCTACCTTAATTTAATGTAAGCCTCCAAAATTTAAATACAGGTTAAAAATAAACTGAGTTTTTATCTGTAAAAATGAAATGCACATATATATATATTATGATACTCAAAATGCAGTCTTCAGAAAATTGGTCTGTGTGGTGTGGTTTTTTGCATCAGCAGAGTAGCAGGATTTGGTGGTGCTTTGGGATTTCCTTGCTGAGCTGCCCAGCCCCACGCTCTGCCTTCCACTGGCACTTCCCAGGCAGCGGGAGGGGTTTTCCAGCCTCTCCACTGGAAGCAAACGCTTCCCTGCACACGGGGGGCCACGGTGGGACACGGAGCTCTAGCCCAGTACCAAAGGGACACTTGGAAAGCAAAGCACCTGAGGTGGAAAAGCCTAACTAATGAAGCCTGGGATGGGAGTATCCATCCTCGTGGTGGTGCGAGACCTGGGGTAGTTGCTGTGCATCTGTAGGGGATGCTCAGAGCAGAACTCGCTGGGGATGTGTGACTGTAACTCACAGGCACTTCCAGGCGTGCTCCAGCCCCCAGGGAATCTCTAGACAGGGTTTTATTTTTGTAGAAAAAGCTGACAGATGTGCTTCCAGCATGCCTTCTCCTTGCATTGCTTGGGAACACCTAGTTTGACAAATCATTTCGGAACATCTGCTGCTTGGGCATCTGCTTGCCTTCGGGTGCATCCTAAAAATGCATGAGAAGCTTTGAGGACAGAGGAGCCATTTTGGGCCTTGTGGCAGAAGATGTGACAGCAGCAGTGCGAAGGCTTCATGTATAAAGCAGATGACAAAAAATAGGGGGAAATCACCGATTTCAGTGCTGTTGTCAGTTCTGGAACAGTTATATTTTACAAGCCAAGGGAAGAATTTTATCTTGGTGTGAGGAATACAGTCTTACTTCAAGGGTGCTTTTATGTGTCACTAGACTGGTTAGCAAGGAGCATCTTTTTAAAGAATGGATCTAGAACTTTGCTTTCCTGTGCTCCAAGAAATGTATTTATATAAATTGCAAAACAATTTTGCATTGTCGTTGGTGGTGATAGCGCATTTTGTGATGCAATATATCAACTTCAGTGATACACTTATGTCAAATTAAAAACTGATCTTCCTCCTAGAACTTGCACTTATCCATTCCATTTTCAAGGATAACGCAACTCTAAAGGAAGAGCTGGGAAATTGAAAGCCTCTGGTTTTTTCTATTATGGAAGATCTCCTTGGATTAATAAACATCTAAAGCAAATCCTTATCTTCACTTATTTCAGTGTGGTGTTTTGAATGTAGCTGTACCCTTACAGTAGAGTCCTGCTCGAGTTGCACAGTTCTCAGGTTTGTATTTCCCTCTCCAAAATATTCCTCCAAACAAATGTTAGGCATAACCAGAATTCTCTTCAACTGTGTTAAATATAAAAAATAACCAGTTTTTCAAAAGTGCTGACATAGTGAGTTAATCACTGTCTTAATCAATGTCTTCAAATAATTAATATGTATCAGTATAGTACCACAAAGCTCTATTCCAATCTCCTACAGACTAGAACTGTTACTGCAAGATTTGTCAAGTCTGCAGTGCAATAATTACTGACTACCTGCCAATAAACATGCAGGTGATTTTAATTATGAGTAGTAATGGATACCTGATAAGTTTTAAGGGCTGATATTTTTTTCTGTGGAACTTTCTACACAGCCAGAACGAGCCAGGTGGGAAAACTCTGTCTGCTGCTGATTGTCAGTTACTTTCCAGTCAGTATATAGCTTTATCCTAAATGGTGTGTCACTGGTTTGTGTATTTCTACTTTTCATAGCAAACTACTGATGGTGGAAACATAAAGCACTTCAGAACGGGAAACAGAGACTGCAGAATTCTACAGAGATGATTATAAATAATCTGTTAGGAGAAGGGGAGTTGGCAAAATCAGAAACAGAAATTTATCTTGGGTATTTCACTGCTGTAGCTCGAAACAAACTTGATGCCTGCAGCTTGTATTTGGCTTATAATTTACAATTAGAAAACAATAAATTAAGGAAGAAAAGCTGTTGGCCATTAGGCCTGTTAGGGAATAAGTATTTTTTGGCTTTTTGTGCAACTGCAACAATTTTGGACTGCAATAATTTCGAGCTACTATTCTGGATCAAAGCATAATTGGGTTTTTTTTTTTTACATCTCTTACGTTCAGGAAGAGGCAGTAAGTCCATCAGAGCTGGGCTTACTGTCCCATCAATGGGAACAATTCGCGTCAACTTCAGAACAGGCTTTTCTGAGAAATCACCTACGGAATTAACCATAACACGCTTTGCTTGCCTCACACTGGGAGCTCTTGGGCTCTTAGTACACATTTCCGTACCTAAAAATCTCGTAGGATAACACTCCCAAGCACAGCTTTAAGCACAGCGTCCTTCTGCCCCAGAGCCGGACTCGAATGGCAGCGGGAGATAATGCGGCAGGAGGCCGAGAAGGGAAGGGCACAGCGCTCGCTGTCCCCGGCCTGGCCGTGCGGCCCCGCGGGGCCCGCGCACGGCCCAAGGGAGCGCGGATGGCCCCGGCCGAGCGGGATCCGCTCCCCGGGGCTTTGTCCCCCGCGCCCGTCCCCTCACCGTGCCCTGCCCGTCCCCGCCGCCTCAGGCGCTGCCGGCGCGCGCCGGGGGAGGGCAGGAAATGGCGCCGCTCCCCGCTGGCGCGCGGGCGCCTCGCCGCCCGCTGCACAAAATGGCGGCGGCCCCGCGCCCGGCACAGCCGCGACGCCATGAAGCCGCGGGGCGGGGCCGCGGGCGCGCGGCCAATGGGCACCGGCGCGCGCCCCGCGGGCGGCCAATGGCGAGAGGCGGCGGCGGCGGCGCGCGCGGCGCGGCCAATGGGAGCGGCGGAGCCGGCGCTGCCGGGCCCCGCCCGCGGGGCGCGGGGCGGTGCCGGGCGGGCGGGCGGCGCCGAGCGGCCGTTTCCTGTCCTGGTGCATGGTGGTCGGACGGAGGAATTGTTGGAAAATTTCTCGGCGAGGTTCGTATATAAATGTGCTTTTACCCAGTGTGCCTTATGCTCCCTCCGCCATCTCCGGACGGGGCCGCCGCGCCGCGCCCGCCGCGCCCGCCGGCGGTGCTCGGGGAGGCGGGCAGGGGCAGCGGGGCGCGGGCGGCACCGACCCGAGCGGCAGAGCCGCGGCGATAAAGCCGCTCCGCTCCGCGGGGCCCGCCCGGCCCCTCCCCGCCCGCCGGGCCCGCGGGGGTCCCCCGGGCCGCCCCCCCCGGCCCGCTCGGCGCTGCGTCACGGGCGGGGTGGAGGGGGGCGCGGGCCGGGGCGCTCCGGGCCCCCCGCCCGCCGTGCCTGAATCGGGGGGGCTCGTAAATTTTTCCATTTTCCCCGTTGTTTGGTTTTTTGGAATTTTTTCCTATTTTATTTTAAATACATGTTTTTTTTGTTGCTGTTATTTTTCCGAAGGGGGTATTTCCGTGCTGTCGGCCGCAGAGCGGCTGTGAGCAGCCTGGCCGCGGCGGCCGGGCCCGCGCAGGCTCCGGAGGCCAATCCGCTGTGCCCGCCCGAGCCGCGGGGCTGCGGCGCGGCCTGGCCGCGCTCTCACGGGAGAGCTCCTGGCACCGGCCGGCCTCCTCCAGCCCTGCTGCTTACTGCATCACCTCGCCAAAATGCAACAGCAGTTTAACCTTATTTTTTCCTTTTTTTTCTTTTTTTAATTTTTTATATTGCACTTGCTCCCGTCATTTTTTTTCCCGCTATAACTTCTAATAGAACGGGATAACGAGAAGCTGCTCCTCTAGAATAATGGCCTGCAAAATGTCTTGACTCCCGTACAAAATTAATTTTTCTGCTAAAACAAGGCTGCGGTTGAGCATCTCTATTTAAGTTTTAAATTTTTTAAGGTTTCATTTTGAACTATCAGAGAATTGCTTTTGCCATCACATGCAGAGTGATAGCAGTATTTGTAAGGAATGTTATTTCTAGTCCTGTGACACAGGAACTGCAACCTCCCAGTCTTTCGAAGCAAATATTTCTTGTTTTATTTAATCTGCATCAAATGTTGTCGATCTGCTGTCTTTGCAGACTGTATACCAGATATTTCTGTTGTAGCTTCTAGGTACTTGAAAAATGAAATTAGATTGTGCTTAACTGGCAGTTTTTTGACATACACATGATAGATTGTTAGCCTTGTGCCTTTGCCATACAGCTTTAGAATGGCAGAGTACGGTGTAGCCGTGTTTTCATGGCTTGTTTCTTTGTATTTTGCATTAATGCCTTGAGCTTTCAAGCTGTGTTTGTGTCAAAAGCGATTTGTCTGTATCACTGCAGAAAAGGAGCCTCAGGAATATGTGGTCAAATAATAGATGATTGCTTTGGTAATGAAACGCAGCGTAAATGAGATGTAAAAATAAACATTTTGAAAGAGTTTGGAGAAGTGTATTTCAAATTGATTTGATAATTTATTTGCACTGTTCTCGTTGTAATTAATATTTCATTTCTACTACCCTATCTGAGAAAGAGTAATTTTGCTGTATATTAGTGTAAAAGAAACTTCAGTAGAAAATCACCCTGACATCACTCTGTCTTCATTCTTGTGTAGCTTTTAATGCTTTTCCCAGGAGACAGGCACTGATAGTCAAGTGATGAATAGTCCCTGATAATAGGTGCAAAATTAGGCTGTAAATTAGTTTTTTTCTTTAGAATATCTCCAGTTGTGTGCTGCTTCAGCTCAGTGGACGTTTTGCTGTCCTGTACCGCCCAGGAGAAGGGATTTGCCGGGAGTTTGAGCGGTGGCCAGCTCCCAGCGCTGGCTGCTCCCCTGCAGCTCTGTGGGATGGGCTCGGGGATAACAAAGACGTGGGTTCCTCGGCTTTAGTTTGGTCAGGATGGCTTCATTTGCCCTACGGGGTGTTGGTCTTCCCTTGCTATTGCGTGTGAGTGCTCACCTGAAGAGCTCAGCGTTAACCCGTGCTCAGCATAGGTGGAGTCTTTGAGAAGCACTGTTGTGTTTCGAGGAGTCGTTAGCAGGCACCTGTGAAGCGAATTGTTTTCCAAAGGGCTTGGATTGATTCGGGTGGGTTTCTACACACACAGATAATCAGGGCGATTCTTCCAGTTTCAGCCTTACAATGGCCAGAATGCAAATATTCATGAGGAGGGTGGGACCCATCTTGGTGCTCTTGGAGTTACTCTTTTCCTGTCTGCATTTTGGCTTGTACCTGATTGCTTGGCCATCCCCTGAGCTGTGCCTCCCGTGGTATCTGCTGTAACTCCTCTGACATGTGTGTACATAGCACAGCATCCAGGCCGGCCTTGCCATGCCTTGATCACTGACTTTCCCTGTGTTGCTGCTACATCTCTAGCACATCTCTGCAGCTCACCAGCAGTGCTTTTTGCTCAGCATCAGTTGGGGGCAGCTTGGGTTTTTATCTCCTCTGTGCGAGGAAATCACCTGGTAAAGACAGCGTGAATTGGGTGGTCTGTTCCTGTGGCCCAGGAGTTCAGCTCTGAGATGCAAAGAGGTGTGCACAGCTCTTGTTCTGAGCCTGGAGAGAGCGGGCTGAGCGAGGTGTCTCCCCATGGACACCATTTCTAGGCAGGAGGGGAAGGAAGCCTGGTGACCCATCTCAACATAGTGGGGTTTACAGGGTTTTGCCTGTACCTAAGTGTAACTTAATCTACCCTTATTTGTATTTACTGAAGGGAATATGACTTTGCTTCTCCCCCTCTGTGTCCCAGGGATCATTGATCCGTTACGCCAAACCAAATTGGACTAAATTAGTAGATGCTTCCAGTGACTTAGTCTGCTAAAACTATATGGGCTACATGGTTGGTTTTTAATTGTATAGTGGGATTGTACTTTGCTCCACCAAGATGACGCTTGTTAAATAAATGAAATTTTCAGTTTCAAAGGGAATTTACAGTTCCAGCAGGTTTTGCAATTTTCAAGATTGACATCAGAGTTACACTTAAAGCTACGTAAGGCTTACCTCGATCTGTATTTTACTGTCAGCAGAATGTTTCCCTCTGTACACACTTGAGCAGAAAATTGTGTTACCTGCTTCATGCTCGTGGTCTTCATTTCTGATGACAGATTAGAATTGGAAGATGGGTCTGTATTCGCAAGTTAGTTGGTTTGCTCATATTGAAGTATATTCATACATAGCTAACGTGGTGCTGCACGGAGTTTTGTAGGATGTGTTTCGATGTACTGTGTTTCTGTTTGTAATCTGGCTTTGGCAATCCAGCAGGCTGCCCCTTTAGCTCCTGAAATACAAGCCTGTGCTGAAGCACTGCCATTAACTGGCATGGCTAATGCTGATACATCTGTAATGCACTTACCAGATTGCTAATTAACTCATAGCCGCACAAAACAACCCACTCAAAATTCCTCTCTTTGTTGGTAGTCTCAGTGGATTTGCAGGATTTGAAAGGGCAAGGCCAGGATCCGTTTGTTTTGGTGACGTAAATAAGAGACTTTTGTGATTGCTTGACAGTTAAAAAGTTCGGAGTCTGTTTGACATAAAAGTAAAACAACAGTAGAAATAGTAGGTCTCAGTTTCTTTCAGATTTTTAGCCCTTAACTGTACATCTAATCACCAGATGTTCCCAGTTTTGTGTAAAACACGATATAACTGGAGCTTTTATGATTTAAGGGATGCGTAGCCCCACGAAGTGTTTCAAAAGTTCACTGTATATATTTTTTAGTGTAAATAGGCATCACTGCTCATTTCTAGGAGTGACTTAGATGCCGTTGTGCCACGCATCGGCTGCATGCCTTCTGCATACATGTTTTAGCTATATATACACTTGATGGTAAAAACAAACCAAACAAAAGCCTGTAGTTTTAAAAGCACACTGATTCATCTGTTAAGTGCATTAAATCTGTTTCCCTTTATACTTCCAGGGTAAAAATCAATTTGGAATGAAATGCTTTATCTCACTAACATGTGCTGTAAAATTACTTTAGGTTTGGGGTTTTTTCATCTTTGTTAATCATGTTTTAAGTTTTTTCAGAAAATCAGCTCACCTGCCATTCAGCTTTTTTTCTGAGTGTGCACATTATGATTAGTTACCCAAACCTTTTTTCACTATTAAAACACAAGTAATTTATTACTAGTCAGTCTACAATAAAGAAATGGGTTTGAGGTTCTTTAGAAAGGAAGGTATGCCTGAGCACTGATAATACAAGTTTGGCCAGAAGAGAAGAAATGAACAAGGAATACCACCTTCATTGAGAGAAACTTGATGGGCTGTTTGGGTAGGTGAGTTCTGCAGTTGTATTTGCAGTAGGTCTGCAAGGTATTCCATGCACACAGCCCGGCATTCCTGATGATGCAGGGGTGTTTCAGGCATGCTCGAGTCTGGTGTTTGGGACAGATTATATGGGTGGCTCTTCCTCAAGCCAGTACACTGCTGCTGCTAGGTACTACTACAGCTAATGATAATAACTGAGTCATTAGCATGTTTCTCATTGACCAGCTGCATTAATATGGTTTTTTGTACTTAATTAATTTAAAAATTTGGGAATCCTGGTGTCTGTACCTCTGCAAACAGTGCTGCATGGGTCTCAGTTGCTTGTCAGCTTCCAATGGAGGATTTTTGGAATTGCCTCTGTTGGAAGACTCCCAGATCTGTTTCAAACCTGTGGCTCAGGAAGCCGTGCTGCTGGAATGGTGCACCCAGGGCAGATGTGGTCATGGAACTGGGTGTTTGCTGTGAGCTGCTTGTCCCAGAGCTGCAGGAGTAGAGCTTCTGTCAGCACTGCTGACAGCTCATGTGCTGATGGAACTACTCTGGCCTCCTTTCATTAACCAGAAATTTCTTCTCTAATGTATTCAAGAAATGTGTGTAGTTAGAAGTCCTATTTGGGATCAGCCTGAGTGTTCTACATGTGTAGGACTTGTTGGTGGGTGACTTTCTAAATCTTCCTGTGTTTAAATGCCATACCTTCGAAAATTATAGCAACCTTCACGTTCCCACAGAGTGAAAATACACACACATAATCTCATTAGTTAGAGTAAGGATTTGTAAATATTCTTTATTTGCACTGGTTAATCCAATTTTTTTTGTATCTATAAAATGCAAGTATTGATATCAGACTTTTAACGGTCACAATTTGTAGATAGCATTTGCACTATAAACTGTGTGAAATGACTTTTTGGGGAAAAAGACTGCTGGAACATGAAGTAATTTTGTCAGGCTAAGTGTGTTTCCCACTGCTCACATTTAAGTCAGATTGATGTGTGGTTAAGGCAATGATAACTTTGGTCCTGCATTTTATTTTTCACTTCTGAAGAAATACCAAACACTGTGGCAGTGAATTAGTCTTGAACTGCATTATTATTAGGATGTCTCTCTTGTGGAACAGAAAGGTTAAAATACTGTAAAAAGAATAAAAAGGAGCCTTGAGTTTGACTGCTTCAGAGTGTGTATGTTGGGCTTGTGCAGCTGACAGTGCTCTCACTCTTGGGCAGGTTTTTCTGCAGAACCAGACTTAGAGCCTGTGGTTTATCATTTACAACACTTGTTTATCATGTAGGAAATTAGAAAGTGATTGTGTGATTTGCTGTTAAATTATCTGAATCCAACTGATGTTACCAGATTCTCTAGGAGAGGTTTTTATTCTGTATTTCAGCCTTGTTTCCATTTTATACTGTGGATGATTAATGTGGTGGAAATTGTTTAATTATGTTTTGCCTTTGTAAGAGACTGGAGAAAATACAGTAAAAGAAATTGAGATTATGTGAGAAAGCACAGAGCAGTTAAGAAGTGCCCGACATTAAGTAGTTGTTACACTTATTCACTGAAAGGCAGTCTGACTGACAACAGCGCAAACCCCAATTTTTCAGTGCAGAAAAATCCTGGAAAAGGTAAGGGCTGTTGATGAAGAAGGAAATCCACACCTCCTGAAGTGTTTGATCAAAGCACCCACAGGATCTAGATTTAATTTCTGACCCTGTTACAGATTTCTGCTTAATACTGAAAAGATTATCATGCAGCTATGTAGGGGAGCAGAAGTGAGATTGTAAAAGGAGTCTTAGTTCTCCTGTGTCTATTTCTGATCTTAAAGATGACAAATGACTTTATGTAATTAGTGGGGGAAGAAATGCTAAAAGTCTTCTTGGGTTGCCTGAAAAAACTTTGTGTGGAATAGTCAGTTTTCCAGTCTGTCAGACTTTTTTTTTTTGCACTGAGACTCAGAAGGCTGTAACACATATGAATTATCAGTTGAAGTGGATTTAACCAGATTGTTAATTATAGGTACTATTTTTCAGTTTTCACACATTTGTTGCTCAGACTAGTTTTGTGAAATTACTGCTATTTGCAATCACATCAGTTGACAAGGACCCTAAGGTAGGCAGTATTTAACTCAGAAAAATACTTCATAATGTTACACTGCGGACATACTTGCATTGATTTTGGGATCCAGCTTTGTCAAACATGGGAATACAGTTTTCTAAAATTCCTTAATAAAAGTTTCACTATTGTGAGGCTGTGTATTATTTGCCACATTACCCTTCTTGATTGGTTTTTATTTGCTGTTTTTATAAGTTTTATAAAATTGCAATGGTTTTGTACATTATTTAGAAGTGTATTAAAAATAAAAGTGATGTTTCCTTTCAAATGAAATAAATGCATATTATTTCAAACTTCTCAGAGCTGTCTGCATGAGGGGAGTGAACAATCACAAGGTTGCTGAATGGCTAGAGTAGCTTTTTTCCTGTCATTCTTTCCCAGTTTGTTCGCATGTTCTAAGTTTGTATTTTGTAACAGTAAGTTTTCTTCCATGCCTGCTATTACGAATTTTATTCCATTTCCCATTAATCATCTTCTAAGCATCATCTTTGTCTCTCTAAGGAGTTTCTGCTACCGTCACTGCAGGATTTTTCCTTTGTCCAGTGGTACAGTTATTCTTTAAATTGCTAATTTCTGCTATTTTCCAGCCATACTGGGCTGTCCTCTCAGCTGCTGGGGTTCCCAAGTGCCCCAAACCCCCTTTCTGCTCCAGCACAGCCATGGCCTCTGTCATGTCCTCTGCCAGCTCTCCCCTTGCTTTTCAGTTCCCTGAATCCCACCTGCTGTTTTTTAATTGCTGATTCCTAGTTTTTAGTGGGGATTCGTGTTTCCAGTTGCCACACTGAGTTTACATAAAAACCTTTCTTCTAACGTTGCATCTTTTCTCCAAAACAAGTGACAGCACCCAGAAAATTCTATTTGTTTGTTGGTGGAGGAAAACTTCAAGGAGGTGCTCTCTAGATAGGCAACTTGATGGACTCTTCATGAAAAATCTTTTGTTTTTAACCATCCTTTCCCCCTTCACATGCCTTTGGTTTCCAAGTGTTGAGAATTTAATGTGTGCCTATCTTTTTCTATTCAGATAATTTGCAAGGGGTGGTGCTTTGTTTTGGTTTTTTTTTGGTTTTTTTTTTGTTTTTTTTTTTAATAAGGGCTTGCACCTCTGTGTCCTGGATGCTGTTGAAGGGATCAGTGCTGGAGATGGTGTGGCTGCCTGTGGTCACACACTCTTCAGTTCAGAGATTTTCTGTCAAATTTTTTTGCCTCAGGCTGAAGTGTTTGAACCATCTAAAAGAATGGTAAGATTTTCTCTGCATGGATACCATAGACATGTTTTGGTGACTAATCATTTCAGGAATGCAGGATACGTTACTGTCCTTGTGAAAGTCTGCCCAAATATCGTCATTGATGTCATTGATGTGCCTTTGGAAATTGACAGTTGCAGCTTGCGTATGATCTGTGAAGATTTGCAAGAGTTCACAAAGTCAGCTCTCAAGTTTTCACTTCAGTGAGTGCTTCGTGACTGAGCCCGGACTTGTCTTTTCTGTAAGACAGCTCTTGAGCTGAAGCAGACTCCACGTGTGTCAATCTTGCCAAGCTGCTATGTAGGCTCCACCCCAGGGTTCCTGGCTTTTCCTAAAAAAGGTTACTTTCAGCTACCTGTAACTAATGAGCTGCAGTATTTGAAGTGGGTGAAGGGAATCTTTCCTAGATTATTATTGACAGAACTCCTGGCAGACAGGAGGTTTAAAGAAAAAAGCTAACTGACGCAAATGCAGAGGAATAAAAGCAATTATATGGATTAGGGAGAGAAACTGGTGAGATTCAGATTGAAAAAATAATGGAGACAGATTTGATGGAAACTGAAGAGTGTGACTGAAGTGGAGGCAAGGAAGAGACTTGAGTTGGATGAAAACCAGCTGGTTTTGAAAAAGCAAAGCAAATTATAAAATGTTAGGAGAGTAGGTTTTGCAGGGGGGATGATACATGAACAGCAAGGTGATGCTGTTGTAGATGTATGTATTATTGACATGATTACCAGAGAGCAGGTGAAGTTGGAAGGACTTTCAGCAATTTGTCTGCTTCAGGCTTGATCAAAGCAAGTCTCATTTGCCCAGGTTGCTCAGGGCTGTGTCAAGTTGCTTTGAACCTCTGTAAGGATGGAGAGTCCATACCTGGCTTGGCAATTTGTTCCTGTATTTGATTACTCTTACCAAGTGACACTGTGGCATCATTACCTCTGACAGATTGACCCTTTTCTCTGCAACACAGGCCAACTCTGCATCCTTCCTTCCTGCATCCTTCCTTCCTGCATCTGTCCTGCCCTGTCTGGCTAGTCAGTGTTCTCCAGTGGGGAGGAAGAGGAGAGGCTGGAAGGGAGCAGCACATCCACTTTTTGGCTGAAGGCTCTCTTCCCTGCACAGCAGTGACAGAGCAAAGCTGCTGTGTCCCTGCAGAGGGAGTCAAAGCTGGGGCTGGTGTTTGGGAGGAGCAGTGCTCCAGCCTCTTGTGGGGAATGCAGTTCCAAGGTGGCTCTGAACATGAGCTGGTGACAACAGAGAGGAAGGAAGGGGGTAGACAGCGGTGTGAGGGGTCATAAAACAGACCAGCACCAAGAGAAGACCTGGAGAATGGTTGCAGAAGGAATCAATGTGGGCATGGAAGTATTTTATATTATTCTGACAAGAAGGATGGGATTTTATATTATTCTGACAAGAAGGATGGGACTATAGCTGGGAAGAGGTATGTCCTGGAAATTTGGTATCATCACAGGACTGAAGAAGAAAATTGGCACAAGGAGAAGGAATGGAACAGGGGATAAGGAACTCAGTGGAAGGACAAAGGATTGAGAAAAGGATGTGTTGGAAGTGACCATTGAAAGGAGCTGGAATTGGGAGAAACAGGCTGCATTGCTGCTGAGTTCTTGTGTGAGGTTGTGTTATTGTCCCGATCCCCTGGAGCAGAGGAAAGCTGTAGCCATTGTTCTGTGTGCAGCAGTTCCCTTCAGCTGTTTTCAGTGTGTGTGAGTTGATAGCCATGCTACAGTAACAAACGCTGTGAAACAATTTAAACAAATACTATTGCTCCTGCAGCACTTGAATGTATCTGGCATTAGATTTATTTTCCTTCCGAAGTAGCTACTCACCCCTTAAGCCATTAGTTCTGCTCAGATTCTGCAGCTGTCTGCATGGACTGGCTCCCTCACTGCTGCCCAAAGGTGGGAGCAGAGCCAGGAGTTCTGCAGGAAGGCAGATGATACTAAAGGTGCTGGGGATCTAAAAAGAAGTCTAAGAGAGGGAATTCTCCACCAGACGCTGACAGGCCTTTGAGGTGCAGTCTGCTGGAGTTGTTTCACTCTAGTTCCAATGAACAGCTGTGGTTGTGAAGCCTTTCTTCTCTGCTGGGTGCAATGGTGTAGCTGTTTTGCAGCCTGCTTCCATGAGCTGTCCTGAAAACTGAGTGCCTGGAAAAGGCTGCTAATACAGACCTCTGTTAGCAGTCAGAGGACAGCCAGCCTCTGGGTGCCACTAGCATAGAGTACCAGAAATAGTTAATTTAACTTGCTACAAGCTGGTAGTACCTCCAGAAAAGCAGCCCTTGCAGACTGGGCTGGATAAAACTCCTTTTGCTGCTAGATTGTTGTTGTTGAGGGGGGAATTTTGTTTGTTTGGTTGGTTTTTTTGGGTTGTGTGGTTCTTTTTTTTGTTTGGTTGGTTTTTGTTGTTGGTTTTTGTTTTTTTTTTAACTGCAGCAGTTTTCTGATCTTATTTGCTGCGTAGTCCATGAATGCTGGGCTGCTTTGTTTCTGTAGCTGCTTAGGCTGACTCTGTAGCTACATCATGATTGCTTTTTGGTTTGTGAGCAAACTGCTTCCTAAGTGAACGTTTTCTGCCTATTTTGAGATGGGGGGATGATAAATGCATAGTAGGAAAAGAAGTTACTTTTCCAAACTCAGTCATGGACATGGCAGAGGCAGAGGTTGAACTCAGGATCTCCTGTATCCTCATACAGTTCTTCGTACAGTTCCTTGTCTCTTAGATCATAGTACCCAAACAAATTCTCCTATTCATTTTCTTCAGAGACATCCATATAAATGCAGTTTAGTCTGGATGGCTTCTCCTTTTCATGTGTATTGCATCTCTTTTAGAGGCCTCATTTTCTGTAAAAGCTTCTTTTCCTGAAAAGGATGTTGGGAAGAATTACCCATCTTCTCTTGGATCCTAAAAAAATCCCCTCACGCCCATTTTGAATTATATTTTAATTTCTCTCTTAATTGTATTTTTTGATGCCATTTGTTCAAGGTTCAAATTCCTTATTGCAAGTATTTTAATTTCCTTAATGTTCCAGAGAGAAATTATGAGGCTATTAATCTTGGAAGGCATATTTCTTACAGAATTATGCACTGATCATTAGTAATGTTTTAGGTTTTTCTGTATGATTTTCAATGTAACATATGAAAAAGGCAGGAGGGCTTAAAACTTTCCCAAAGGTACCCTAGCTTTCCACTTCCTTTGTTCAGCTCTATCTGTTCCATTAACTGTAAATAAGAAACTTAGCCTGCAGCTCTAGGAGAAAGTCTGGCTCACTTTATACACTTGGATGTATTTGGAAAATACTGCTTGGGTGTAATTTTCAACTACTAAATTAGTGTGGCAACCTTTTAAAATACTGTAGGCATACTGAAGTACCTGCATGATCTAATTTTGTGCTCATTATTCCTTAGTTTTGAGAAAAGTACAATTTTCTCAGTGGTCTTTGAGACTGTTGATTAATTGCTTATTCAAGAGCAGATTTTTGGACTGTAGAGGTAAAAATAGTTAAATATATTTATAAAGGTACTCATAAATAAATTAAACCCACTAGATTATTCTTCTCAGCCTTGAATTATAAACCAGCAGGTTGTAGAACCACACTAGGATTAAAAGCTGTGATGTGATCTCCCATATTAAAACATGCCTGGGTAAAAATGTGGGTATGCAAAGGGATGGCTCTGTGTGTTCTGTGAGATACAGCAGTCACTCCCTGATCACTGGCCTTTTGTCTAATTAACAAATTTCATCATGGGATACTTCATTATTTTAAAGGACAGATTGTTTTGTTTTGGTTGGTCGGTTTTTTGTTTAAACAGGAACCTTTCTGGAAAATCTGGAGAACTAGTTGAATTGTTCAGTTAGACTTTTGCAGTGTGTCATTGGCTTTAAACCTCTTACTGGCACTGGAGAGATCTTTGGTTTGTACAGATAAAGCCCTGCTGTTGTCATGTGTGACTGTGGATGAACTGTCAGTTTTATTTCAATTCTGGGACAAATAGGTATCATTACCTGTACTGTCATTACCACCATTAGTCCTTGTACATTGGTTAAATCATTTATATTTAACTGAAATTTAAACGTGGTTGGGGTACTTCATATTAATGACTGCTACCTGAAGTCCTTAACATCTAAGTTAATTGTTAAATAAAGTAAAATACTTATCTATTTCGTATAACTCTTATTCCTTCAAAGTATTTTCCAGATAAATCAATCAATTTTTGCCTCTATTTTATACAAAACATAACATAAACTATTTGTAGCAGCTGTATAAAAAATCACATTAAACTGGGATTGTGTAGTACTGGCTCTGTATTTGAATTTTCTGTTTTTGAATACTTTCTTTCTAGGTAGACAATGTTATTAGCTCAGATAAATCGAGACTCTCAGGGAATGACGGAATTTTCTGGAGGAGGAATGGAGGCCCAGCACGTGACTCTGTGTCTAACAGAAGCTGTAGCTGTGCAAGGTGACCCTTCAGGTTAAAATACCTCTACATTATTATGTCTTTTCTCTTTGGAACTCGGCTAAAACACTAACATTCATGTTGTATATTCTGAATTAAAAGTCCAACAGAAAACAGTTAACTGAGATTGATTAAATTAGCTAATGTAATTCTGGATGTAAATTATTTTTTAATTGAGATCATAGAAGTGTAAATGTGCCCAAAGTATATGAAATATAAAATCTGACTTTTTTCTCTGTATAGTCTTTATACTTGGTAAATTCAAGTATACTTTATTCTTGATACTTTATACTTTGTAAATTCAGTTGATATCTAAGTATGTATTAGGCAAGTTGAGTTTTAAAATAGATTAATGACGTGAAATTGGCTTAAACTTGATTTTTCCTGACAGCTTTGTTATGATTTTACCTGATTACAAACTCTCTCCTAAATCTACATTTTAATCTAAGTAGTTTTGTGTGTATTAATGACAAGTAGTGTTGTACTAAACAAAACTATCAGTACAAGTATGTGTGTCATTATTTCACTGTTGGCTCTGATGTTTAATTCATAGTTCTCCTAAAACCTCAGCTTGGTAGTTATTTATTCAGTGACATTGTATTTTTTTTAGTTAAGGAAAATAACATTTAGCTGTCATGTTTAAAGAGAAAAATCTAGAATATATGACCCTAGTACATGTCCCAGGCTTAGAAAACAAGTAAGAACTTCTTGCTCTTCTTATTTGTCAAAGCAATGTTCTTTGAGGAGATGTCATAATTTATGGAAGTCTTTCAGCTGAGGTTTCTAGGGTTCCATGCTGGTTGTAGTGAAGGTGAACTTTTTTCCCTGCTAGATGGTGACAACTTGGAAAACATGGAAGGTGTAAGTTTGCAAGCAGTTACCCTGGCTGATGGCTCCACTGCTTACATACAGCACAATTCTAAAGGTAGGCAGAGCACTCCAGCTGATGGCTACTGAAGTGGTATTCCCCTTTCTAACCCTCTCTTTGCATTGGAAAGTCAGGCAAAATCTGTCCCATGTTTCTGAAGTTCCAGTTCCTTTGGGAAATTGTGGTAATACTATAAAATAAATGTTTTGATTTTGCTACTAATAAGATGTAAAAATGCATCTTATGAGAACGTAAGTCAAACAAAAGTGAAGAGATCTTTATGGTATAAATATAAAGATAGGACAGCAGACCTTTTCTGGTTTTTTAATCCCAAAATTTTAAAAGCTCTGTACAGTCACTCTGCTTTCTATTTACCAAACATTATTTCTTGTTGATATTTTATTTATATGTTAATCTAGAAAGTGTCAACTGTGTATTAAAACTGTGATGTGTTATACAATTAGAATTCTTAAAAATATTCTGTGTATTTCAGATGGTAAATTAATGGATGGCCAAGTGATTCAATTAGAAGATGGTTCTGCTGCTTATGTTCAACATGTACCTATGCCTAAAAGCAGTGAGTGCAATAATACAAGAAATATGTTCTAAAATAATGTATTACTAATAAATATTGCTATTAAGTAATTAACAGTCATGATAATAGCTTGATTTCTTATTTTAATGGAAATAATCATGAAGATATCTTAGATATTTTGTAATCCTGGGTATTTAGTGTTTAATCTTTCCATCTAAGGATTCTTTGAAGTCTTGCTGAAGTGCTGTAATTGTTCCTCCTGAGCAGGGGAGAGCCTGCGTCTGGAAGATGGACAGGCAGTTCAGCTGGAAGATGGAACTACAGCATTTATTCATCACACCTCCAAAGGTAACTCTTCTGGCAAGTGGGATTTGTCCAACAGAACTTCAGCAGTATTTAACAGGATTCTCTCTAAAAATATCCTCTTAATGGGATTCCCAGTGTGAATTGCTTGGTGCTTTAACTTTGATATCTGAAAATTATTGAAATGAGACTTTACTTGGGCCTCATGTAACAGTTATAAATGTAATCAAACCCAGTGTGTTTCACTGTTTATTTAGCCCAGGATCACTTTAAAGTGAGCTTATACCTTTAGGTAGTAGGGCAGAAAATGTGACAGCTGACAGTCAAGAGTGCAGATGTAGTTATTCCAGATGACTTATGTTTCTGCAGAAGATGATTACACTAGTCTGGGAAACAGTACCACTTCTCTAGAAAAAGTGCTCAAGTGTATTTTTTAAGTCTGTTTAAACCAGTGTGACAATTACATTTTACCACCAACAATAGTAAGAGTGTAATATAAATTTTTTTGGTAAAAAGTATTTTTATATTTTGTGTTTCTTTTACATTTTTGCATGATTCTCTTATTAAAATGTGAGATCTGTGAATTCTAAAATCTGAAGTAATGATATCAGTAGATCTCTTATATTATTTTCATTTTATTGTAAGTGGATTTGAAACGGAAAGCATATTTGTGTTCTTGATTTCCTTTGTAAGTAAAGCTTGATCAATATAATTTTTTTGTACTTTTTAAAGTGTAGAAATAGAACTGTACGAGGTGTTGTCTTGAAAACAAATTCCTGTGTTATTCACAATATCAGTTTCAGTGTTTATGTATGTCATATACTCGTGGTTATATTTCCCATATATTTCATACGTGTCCATGACTTTGGGAGGCACCTCCTGGAGAGCAGTAGTTTCTCGTGTAACACACTGCTACTCCTTTCAGAACCCTAACACTCTGCAATATCATTCCTCAGACAGTTATGACCAGAGTGCCCTGCAAGCTGTGCAGCTGGAGGATGGAACCACTGCCTACATCCACCACACGGTGCAGATGCCCCAGTCTGACACCATTTTGGCCATCCAGGCTGATGGCACAGTGGCAGGACTGCACACAGGAGATGCTGCCATCGACCCTGACACCATCAGTGCTTTGGAACAATATGCAGCCAAGGTACTCTGCAAGGCATCTTCTCTAGCCATCCTGTCTTTAAAAAATGTACAGCACAACATATCTGGCAGTAGAAGCCAATTGTTGTTTAAGAAATGAAATTGTAACTGGGAGAGTCTCAGACTCCTAGAAGAGAGATTACCAAATTGTCATGACAGTGCTTCACTGTCCTGAGCAGCTCTGGTGCCTAGTGTTGCATAAAAAGGAGAAAAGATTGAACACTGAACTGGAGGAGGATTTAGAAAGCCATTTAGACAGCCAAATGATAATCTTCTCTATCCTATAGCATTGCAAAGGAGTCTCTGGGAGGGACTGCTTGCATAGAAGGACGAAGTTGAATTATTCTTGTTCAGGCACTATTGCTGGATTAATTGTTTTTGAATGGGAAGAGTATGGCCTGGTGTACTGAGCAAGGGCAACACATAGTATGAAGTGTAGAAAAGACAATCAGACAGTTCAGAAAAATACTTCTTTGATCCATATTTGCAATAGTAAAAATGCAGTAGGATGCACAAAATTCATGTTGCTCACTTTACTGGGCTTCTTTAAAGCATGAGTAAGTATGGTAATGGGTGATGCAACTTCCATGACTCTGTAATTAAGCAGTGTCCCAGTTGCTGGATAATTGCCACCAGTGCTTGTATTGCTCTGGAAAAAGAGCAGAATATATTGTAAAGTCTGTCCTCTTAATGTCACCAAGAGTTGTCAAAATTTGGGAGGCCAGTTAGGATAATTAAATGGCTTATTCACTATTCTTTTCATTATGCTTCTGTCTGTTAGAATTGAGAGATCCCAAGGCAGGCAGTGAAATTGTGTTGTGATGCTGTGCTTTAACATTTCATGAAATAAAAGGTAATTCAGTGTTAGTTGAGCTGTAATCACAAGCTTTTGTACATTCCACAGGAACTGTTTCATTTAGATTAAATCAATCACAACTTTGCCCTTCTTAACCAGCAGCTATTATTAATCATAATTTCTGATATGTTTCTGGTTTGAGAAGGTGAAGAAGAAACAGAAAAAATGCAAATAAATTTGCATTTTCATCCTATTTAACTCAATATGGGTTTTTTAATTCTGTAATGTGAATTTGTTTCCTGTAGTGCCCTTGTGTGTTTGTTTAGGAAAAAATGTTTTCTTTAACTTTCATCTCAGAGCCTTATTCTGAATGATACTGCTGGAACCTTTAGGGGACAGTCAGTAGAAGTGAGTTTTCCAAGCACTACACCTGGTTTATGGGGTTATTTTGGTACAAAACCAAATATTAGCTCAATGGTTAGAACCCTGGATCTCTCTTAAAAGAAGAAATGTGGTTTTATGATTCTTCTCCATGTCCATGCACCCTTCATAGTGAGGCAAGGTACACTTTTCATAGCTGGTGTTTCAGACACCTTGAGAAAGGTACAGGAAGAAATTAAATACACATGGTAAGAATATGATAGAATTTTATAAAATTTTAAGTAGCTCAAAGAAGAGTAGTGACTTATCATTGGCTGCCCCAGTTCCAAAACTGGGAAACACCAGGTGAAGCTCACATGTGAAGGATTCAAGAAGAATGAAGATGCTTTTTCGAACAGCTCAAAGTGAAGCACTGCTTGCAGGATATTGTGGACACTAACATGTCCTTGGATTCAAGGAGTAATTAGATAAATTCATAGAAGAAAAATGTGTCCATGGCTATTAGGTAGAAACACGTAACTCCTGGTTCAGGAGGTTCATAAACCACAAACTGCCTGGAGGTTGGCAGAATATTATGGGAATGCATCACTACATGCTTGGCCTGTTTGTTTAGTGTTCTCTAGCATGTGCTACTGGCTGCTGGTGGAAGTGAAATGGTGCAGGAGTATGGCCTTTGGTTTGACTCAATGGAGGTGTTCTTTTGTTTTTATTTAAAGGCAGACTAAATCTTTCTTTAGCATAAAGGAGAGGATTTTAGGAGGAGCTCAAAGATCTGCCCTAGAATCCTTCCAGAATCCTTACAATACTGCAAAGGACAAGTTTAAAGTTGGGTGTCTTTTTTTGTTTGGTTCTTTTAAAGCTTTCTTTTCGAAACTTAAAGGGCAAAGAAAAAAAAGGTGATTTTGGAGAGTGGTGTTTCTTTGTTCCCCTGTCCTATGCAACAGGCAGAAACAGAAAGATCAGTGGGGTGCCCAAGATCAGTGTAGAATATAAGAGAGTTCATACAAGGAGGTCCAAGCAGACTCCCCAGAAGCTCACTGAAGTGGTGGAACATGTACATTTTTCATTGTCCCTCACTTCTCCTTGAGGCAGGAAAGTACCACTTTCCACAACATGCAAAGCACATGTAGACTTGAGTCCTGTAATTTTGGGCTGAGTCAATGCCACCATCCTCCCAAAGCAAGCGAGGAGAAAAGGTCATTGCTCTCAGTGAAGTGAGAATAGGTGATGGAATGGTGAAGAGGTTACAACACATACTTTCCTCCATGAGCTGCTTTCCTGTGCCATCACAGCTGCTGGCAGAGCACAGGAACTGGGGTTTGTGCATGCCCCAACACATGCACACACGTTCTGTTGGGATCATTTGTTTCCAATAGTTGATAGAGTTCTAATTTCATGTCAGCAGTTCTTGTCTCTACCAACAACAGGAAGTTCAGGATGAAGTAATTCACGTCTCCTTTCCGTGCAGGTTCTCCCCTCTTCCTTTAAAAATTCTGAGGGAGAAGGGGTTCCAAAATAGCTATTGTTTCCCTCTGAAAAAACCACCCCAAAATTACCTCCTTTCTGACACTCTCTTCAATCTTTATGTAATGTAAATTTGCCTCTGCTTGGTCACTTTCCTCATTACTGTTTAAGCTCAAAGTTCCCAAAAGTAAATTGTCTAATTTAGAGAGAGTGTGTGAAAACCTCTTGTGGGATGAGTTCCTGCCAGTCTCCAAACAAACTGCTGGGGGCTGGTGCTTTGGGCAAGGTGCTTCACAAACCCCCAGTGATCTCAGGGGCCTGCTGTGGCTCTTGCGAGGCAGGGTTCCTGCCAAACTGCTTCAGAGAAGGATAAAATCACTTAGACTAGGCTTAGGTGCATCAGTCTCAGCCTTGAATATAATGGAGGCAGAGAGTATTGGGAATGCCTGTGGTTAGTACAGAGACAGTTTAGGGATGGGAAACTATGCAAAGTATACTTTTTTATATAGTGACCAGTAACTTGCTATTCTTTGAGCTGCTGCTTGTGAGAGAGTATGGGGACTTTTTAAAAACTGGGTAATTACATTTTTATTTAAATAAAAGTTTCACATTAACATCTAACAGTCTTTCAAATATTTTTGTGAGCTCCTTGGAAACGGCAATACCTTTCTCCTCCTGGCGACTGTCTTTAAAAACAAATGTATGTAGCAATACCCAAGTCCTTGCTTAGTTGTAATTGGACTAGTTCAAATTGAGATGTAACACATTGTCTTAGGTATTTTGATTCAAAAAGCAGTTGAGCTGTTTGAAACAAGTACATTCTGCTTAACAAGGAGTGAGAGAGATATCTTTGTTACAAAAGAAGTAAATGGTTGTTGTTTTTTTTAATCAGAACTCAGTATTGTTAAATGTATTGATTTATTGTAATACTTTTGTCAGTCTAATAATTTAACATCCTTAGTTCTTGCAGTCTTTCCTAGCTTGTTATAAAACAACTTTGCTGTGCTCACTTGGTCTGTTCTATAACGCAGGTGTTGCAAGTGGTGATTTTTGTTTAAGTTCATGTACTATGGGATAACCATGTTCCAAGAGGGAGCTAGAGAGCTATGACATAATAAACCCAGGAACTGTCTGCAACCCTCTGTTTCTCAGATGAATAAAAGTAACTGGTGTTGTAAATGTTTTTCCCATTTCAACTTTGTTTTTCAGGTGTCTATTGATGGAAATGACAGTGTTAGTAGCACAGGAATTATAGGTGAAAATGAACAAGATAAAAAAATGCAGGTATGTGCTTAATACGAAATAATTAATTATGTTTATTTCTTTTGTCTTTTCTGCCCAGCAAGGTGCATGATAGGGAGTCCTGTAGCCATGAACTATGGTTTGCTTCCACCCTTCAGAAGTTGTAGATTTCAAACTATACAGATAGATTATATTATCTCACTCTGTACAAGATCCTGTCACAAGAGTTGTAAAAGATCTTCTAATACTTACTGTTGTCTAGGGGGTTTTCCTGTTAAAAAGTAATTAAAAATTGTGTTGGCTTTCTAAGATTTTTCAAGCTGACCTGAGTATTTCTTCAATAGGAGTGTAAGTACTTCAGAAGTTCTTTCCAGAGAAGGAGCTGAGTTTTGATAGTATTTAAAGCAGAAAAATGTTGTCTCAGTTATTAAATTTCTTCTAGGAGAGATTATTCCAGGCATAGATCTGGAACTGTTCTCTCTTTAATGACTTATTTTGATTCCACTTGTCCTGTTAGGGTCCCTGACCTTTACACCAGGTTTTATAAGGAATCAGTAGTTAAGAGTGTTCCTCCTAGAGAATGCTTAAAGAACAGAAAAAGACTTAAATTTCTTCTTCTGGATCCATATTGTTAGTTCACAGAAATGTAAAAGCCTTTAAATGTTAAAAGATTATTGTAAAAGTTCAAAGGGTAATGGAAAATACAGGTGCAGCTTACTAAGTCTCAAGCTTTTTTCCCTGGGATCCATAAAATTATGTAAGGAGAATGGTATTTGGCATTATAATGTATTTTATTAAAGGAAAAGACAAAGAAAAATGTGTCCTGGGTTTCAAATATACAACTAAAATAATAGTAAAACCTCTATATCTTCACATGTTCAGATGACAAAATCAAAAATGGAAAAGTCATTGCATTTAGAATGGGGCTTCTGTGGGCAAACCTTTTCTTGTTGCCTAATTTAAGAAGTAATGAAGTAGATAAAGAGGAAGAATGTCTTTTTCCAAGTTCAAAATACATAATCTTGGAAAGGAATAATTACAGGCTCACCTCTCACAGCTCAAATTTTCTATTTTTAATCTTTTACAAGTCAGATCCCACAATGTTTAAAGCTGCAGACACTTCACTTTTGCCTGTGTGGCATGACTGGGAAGGAGAGAATAACTAATACTTGCATTATTTACTGTTTTGGACCACGTTCCAGAAAATGAAATTTAAAAATTTAGAGGGTTTGCACTTGTAGGTTGGAATAGGGATACAACTCCAATGAAAGGCAAAATTCAAGTACAAGTAAGATAAAAGCTTTGTTGGTTTTACCTGAGTTAAGAGCCTATTAAGCAAAATTACCTGTAATCAGTGTCCACCTAAATATTGATTTTGGCTTCAGCCCCAAAGCAAACTGAATGTGGAGGTGGTTTTATCTTATACATATATGGCAACATATGTGCAATATGGAAATGTGCCAATCTTATGGAGCACTGCGTGCTCCAAACAAAACAAGATCTGCTATTTCAAAAAGGTAGTGAGGCTTAGTCTCAAATTCTGACCCTTATAAGGTAACTACAGTTGGCCTTCAGTTGAAGGGGCCCACAGCTATCAGTTCTGTTGGAAAATAGAAATCATTCTTACATCTTGATTTAAGTAGATACCTACTTGTAACTCATTCTGTATTCATATGTATTAATATATAATATATAAAAGTCTCATATTTAGATGTAGAATTAAATAGGTGTATATTAATAAACTTTTTAAGTCCACAGGGAACAGAACAGATGTCACACTGCTAAGCAGTCACTCAGACTTGCGTGTGGTTAGTTAGGTGTTTCAGGAAAGAAAAAAAGCATAAAACCTCTTTGTGATTTCTACACGGGGAAACAAAACCCTCTGTGTGCCCAAATGGATATCTCACTATTTCCTTTCAAACCTGTCTTACCCATCTGCTCATAATACCCACTCTGATTATATGACTCTGCTCTTATGTGTGCAGTAGAAAAATCTGATCCAAGATCTTTGTTCTTCTCCTGTGTTACCTCTCTGAGATCAGGATACATGTGTGATCTCTTAAAAATAGGGGGTTTAAAATTCTATTAATTTATTCATTCTGTTTGAAAGTATTTGAAGTACACAGTTCCTCTCAGTAAGTTCCACATTATTAGAAAGGTGCTTCCTCCCCACTTTTTGTATCCATCTTAATATTGGTAGGATTATGGCTGTCTATTTCCTTGCGGATATCAGCACATTGCAGAATTGTTTTCATTTTCTTTTCAACTTTGGCATACTTGAGCTTTGTGGCAGAACTTAGCAAGTATACACATATTTTTATATAAATACTTTACATGAATATTTTTATATGCTGGAACAACAAAGAAATAGTAGTAGAAATATAGATAGGAAAAAAATAATTAGTGCTTCAGTGCAGGTGCTCAACCAAGTGTATTCTTCATGATCCTTAATGTACTGAAGTGATTTCTGTGATTCATGTTGTCACGGGTTAAACAATAGTATCAGTAATGATTTCTTGATGCAGAAGGTTGTTTTTCTCTGTGGTTCCAGGGAAGATTTTCTGAAGTGATGGAGTTGAACATTTCAGCTGATTAAAAGTTCTGTATTAAACTTTGCTCCTTTAGTCTTATGAACAGTCTGAACGTAACAGGTTATTCCATCCTCTCTGAAGAATCTCTAGGAAAGGTGTTAGCAGTGAAATCTGTGATTTCTCTGAAAGAGGAAATAAAAATAAAGGTGTGTGCTGTTGCAGTCTCCCTGGTGCAGGGAGCTGTGGTGGGAGGGCTCAGATGGCTGAAGTGCTGTGGTGATGGACCCAGGCTCTTTAGAAGGGCCAGCTGGGGAAGGAGAGCAGCAGGAGCTGCCCTTCCAGTGGGAACAGCAGGACTGCACAGGGCTTTGGGATGGGAGATGGCTCAGCCCAGTGTGGGTGCTGAGGTGGTGACTGCGCCACAAGGTCGTGATCAGGAGGAAGATGAAGCCTTCTTCAGACAAGTGGAGCAAGCCTCGTGTTCACAGGCCCGCGTCCTGACGGGGAATGTTAACATCCTCGGTGTCTGCAGAAGGCATCACAGCAGGGCACAGCAGAGGAGCATCTGGAGTTCAGGGATGGCAAGGGGCAATCTGAGCAGGTTACTGAGCAAAGGGAGCCACTTTGCACAGCCTCAGTTGCCAAAAGAATTAGTTGGGAATGTGAATGTTGGGAGCAGACTTCAGGAGTCTCCATCTTTAGAGATACTCAGAACCAATTTGGATATGGCTGTGAGCAACCTGCTGCAGCTGACACTGTTTTCTGCTGAGATTATTGTCTCCTCATCCATCCTGTGAAATGTTCTTTTGACAGTTTGGAATAGAATGGGATCGGTAACAAAAGGGAGTTGATTTGGAAGGACAGACTGTATAAAACAGTCTCGATTGCTTTGCACAGAGTTGAATGGAAATACTGATGTTTGGCCTGCTGCCTCTGTGTTCTCTCTGTATGGATGTCAGGTTTTTTTCATGTTTCTTGCGTGTCAGTACAGGCTAGGAGGGAGCCTGTACAAGGGGTTTCAGGTGCCTCCTGAAGCTGGGCTGTTTATTTTCCTGTTGTCATGCCACAAGGGAGAGTAGAACCTAGCTCACAATGCTCCAATTAGCTGGATCAAAGGACATGCATGGCAAACCAAGTACAAAATGCTTTCCTTCATTTTCAAAAAATGCTCATTCTAAGGACGTTTAATTATTGTTTGGCCTTTCCATGAACTTGTATTTGAAGGTGGTCTGATTTAAAACTAATTTCTCTGAGGAACAGATCTAGTGCCTCAGATATAATCTATGACTTGTCTGTCTATTAATTTGGTAATTTTACCACTGTGCTTATATTTTAAATCATTTGTCTTTGTCAGTGGGCTAATTAATGCAGGCTTTTAAATTTTCTAGGTACAAGTAAATGTTTTACAGTTTCCATCATGATTTCCAGTTATTTATTTTTAGTTTATTTATTGAGGGCTCAGAAATACATGGCATAGCAAAGCAAAGAGAAACAAAAGAAACCTGTCAGAATCAGCTCTGTCTTAATAGCAAAATAAAGTGTGTAACTTCTCTGATCCCTTTTGCTTGTTCTTTTGTTAGTATGTGGTTTGGGTTTTTAAATTTTTTTTTCTCTTTCACTTAAGATTGTCTTGCAAGGACATGGAACAAGAGTGACTGCAAAATCTCAACAGACTGGAGAGAAGGCCTTTCGCTGTGATTATGATGGCTGTGGAAAACTCTACACAACAGCTCACCATCTTAAGGTGATGAGATGTAAAATGTGCATTGCTGCTTTGTAGATATTATTTTTTGGGAAAGATTATGTGGTTAGAAGTAATAGAAATTGAGAGGGAGCCAGTTGCAATGGGGCTGTTTTGTTTTTGATGTTTATTGGATTGATTTTACAGTAATTGGTGGTGCCTAGCTGAGTTTACTTAGTGTTCTGGGATCATGTTCAGCTGCTCTCTTGCCAGCATGGGGAGGTTGTTCCCACCAGCAGTGTCACAGAAATTCTGGAATCCAGCATTTGCTTTATCAACTTTATATGTATGCATGATCATGCAAAAATTCCAGGTTTTGAAATATTTCACCATCAGAGTACAAAGTGAGACTCTTCAAAACTAATATTCAAAGTGAAAAACTGGAACATCTTTTCTTCACAGATGGAAGCTTCTTAATTCTCTTCCTTATTTTAAATTAAGCAAAGGAATTACTGAAATGGTAAATGGTATAGGGCTGCTCACATTGCAGCTGAGGCTGGCACAATCCCTTGCTGATGAGGTAACCTTGCTGTAGAGGTTTTGTGCAATATAAGAGCATCATTGGAAGTCAATGATGAGCGGAGTCAAAAATGAGATGGAGAGTGGGCTCTGAGGCATATTTACCTCCTGTCTTTAATGTAGTGCATGATGGCAACTCTGCATGTATTTACAGAAGTGTTTTGTGCCAAACTGACTGGCAGGATCAGGCCAGACCTTGGAAAGAGACATCTTTAGTTTTAGGGAAAATGTTGTTACCATATTTCATTATTTTTTCCATCACTGATATAAACAGGCACTTCAATGTGAATCTTAGTAAGATAAATAAAATATGTTGGCTTTGAGAATAAACTGTTTCTGTGCTGAAGAAACCAGATCCAGCATTTCATTAAGTCACTGTTCTGAATGTCAACAGGTGCATGAAAGGTCTCACACAGGAGACAGACCATACCAGTGTGAACATCCTGGATGTGGCAAAGCCTTTGCAACAGGTAATCTTGTGCAGACTAGCTCCTCCTGCTTGTTTGTGTTTGTCTGTGAATAAAGTAAGTTTTTATAAGTAAAAAATGCCTTTTTTAACGGCTGAGTTGGTTGGGACAACTGGGAAAAGAGTCACCTTTTCAGCTAGTGTAGCAATAGAAAGGACAGAGGATTTAACCCTTACTGAAGGGGGAAGGAGGTGAAGCACTCAACACTTCCCTCACTCTTCATCTGTCATCTACAGTAAACTAAATGTCAAAAATAGGCCTTTCTTACCATTAAACTAATAGCAAAAGTTAAATGAGGTGATAATAAAAAGCTGAACCTGTAGGCTAGGAGCAGATTCCTGATCTTCTGGTCTAAATTTGAAAGGAACTTTGATAGAAGATGCTGGTTTAAGTGTCCTTTATGGAATTTGTATCAGAGTGACATCTGTCATGAAGTAAACTCCCCATTTGTACAGATTACTCTGCTCATAAATGATGCCCTGAGATGGAATTTGATTGTACAAAATGCAATTATGAGGAATGAAACAGAAGAAAGTGGAAGAGCAAAACTTGTTTCAATTTTTATTCTTTTACTTGGAATGTAAATTAGTATCATGCTTAGAAAAGTTAGGCTCTGTTTTTTCAATAAGGTATTTTTGAAATAACTTAATCTGATCTAATACATTTGCTACAATTGCTTTGAATAGAAACAAGCAAAATAAATACTGATTCAAAAAGTCAAAAGGGAAACAACCACACTTTTAAAGGGCTGCACCTAAGTTTAATTGCATAGTGTTTGCAAAGGGATTTCAAAACTATGTCATTAAATACTCTCTTCCTTTGTAACACACTTATGTATAGCTATAACAGCTGTTTGTTTATAAATACTGTATTTTTTGATCAGAGCCATTGTACTATTGTAGTTCAACAATCCTTGCCTTGGACAAAGTTCACTTTAAGTACTGAGTAGTCTTTGGTTTAAATGTTAAGAACTCTCCTGGGTTGGGTCATGAAATTGAGTTTATTTTAGATAGAAATGTGAATTAATGCTTAGCTTGGTTAACACACTTCATGCTTTAAAAAAACATCAAGAACAGGCATTTCAGCTGTTTCGGGAAGAAGTCACTGAAATTAAAGCAGATGTCATTTTCTTACAGACTTTATTTTGTACAAATTTATACATCACTTGTGGATACAAGTGAAATTCAGGTTCATTTTCTAAAATGGCTGTTTCAGGCTTCTTTAGTCATTATCTTTTCAGGGAAGTACTGAATGGAAAATTTTGGTTAAATGCTCATTGCAAAATAATTTATAGAAGGCCTGATCCAACGTTCACTTCAGACTGGTAGGGTTTTTGATGATGATGAGTTCCTAAAAGTAATCTTAAAGAGAATGTGTGTCTATGACAGCTCTTGGTTAGCACCTGTATATGTGATTTTACTGCTGACTTTGTTAGTGGTTATTGCTTTCCTGTGAGCAAATAATTAAATGCCATTTTGATGACACTAGTGGGAAGAGGTAAAAACTAGATGGAATGCACAGCACATGGCTTCTTCAGAAGGCAGAATAAATATTTGTCCGCATAATTGCAGTTTATCCTTCTGAAGGGAAGGAGAAGAATTATGGAAAGAAATAAAATAATAAAAAATAAAGAATCAAAGAATTTCTAATCTGTTACCTAGAGTTCTGCTGCTCTGTAGGGTAGAATGAAGAGCTTGCAAAGAACAAAAGAGTAAATTTTACTCATGAGCATTCCTGAGTGGAATAGCAAGCCCAGCTTTTGCTGGTGATGGTTGCTGAGTGTGCTGATGCTGTGCTGTGCCCTGCTAACACCCTTTGTGCTGCCCAGGGTACGGGTTAAAAAGCCACGTGCGCACGCACACCGGGGAGAAGCCCTATCGCTGCACCGAGGAGAACTGCACCAAATCCTTCAAGACCTCTGGAGACCTGCAGAAGCACATTCGCACCCACACAGGTACTATCAGCACGCTGTTCTGGTCACTCACCTAGGTGCATTTTTAGTTGTTTCTCTTTCCTCATTCTGTGACTTTATACCGACAAAATCAGCCTGTGTATATTCTGTTTCTGAAGCCCAGTGAGCTCAGCAGCATTGCAGCGTGGTAAGCATTAAATCCAGCATGCTTTTCTTGGAAAAAGTGCTAAAGCATCCACACTGCTATTGCAAATGCACTAACTTTTAGTAGTGCCTCACTTACATGGTCACTGAGTCACTCATTGCCTTTACAGCTTCATCTGCAGCTGTAACAGAACAAGGAACTTTTCCTCAGTAATTTGTCTTGCCTTTTAGAAATGGCTTCAGTGTTCCTCAGTTTTGGTGCTTTAATGTAAGTCGCACGCTAGCTTCATGAAAGTTGATATTCTGAGCTTGTTATCCTCATTTCCCATCTCTTCTTCCAGCAGAAGAACCAAAATGTCATAGAAAAACAACAGCTACTAAAACTTGCTAAGGCACAAAAAATAAAATCTTACATTTTGTCTAAAAACATTAAATTGAAAGCCAAACCACAAATTCTAGACAGCACACTATGCCCTGCAAAACTGCACACACGTGTAAACAAGATTGCACAATGTCTCCTTTGTGCCTGTGATCTTCAAGAAAAACAACCCCTAAATGTAGCAAGAACCATCTATCACTTGCTAACCTATTCCATTAAATATATTTATGTCTCTGCTAGAACACTGACAAGCTTTTCTGCTGAACTGTCTGAATGTTTATCAGTCAATAAGAAAAAATAAAAGAAGCAGGGGTTTGAATTTTTTTAAAATTAAAAATATTTATAATATGGCAGGATGGGATGTAAATATAGGCAATAAAAATTGTAAAAACTTAGGATTACATTAAGATATTTCTGTGGTTTTGGCCTTCCATACACAAAAAGATTCTGTTGGGATTAGTGCTGTATTGATTTTTAAACATCAGTGTGAACATGTATCATCTCAGCTCTAGAAGAGGACTGTTGATATGCACTGCATCAAGTACTGACTATGAACTGAAAGGTTTCTTATCTGTGGACTGTTTTCTTTCCTTTTTTATGGCCACAGAAGGTGTGTGGTAATTTAATCTCTGTTTAGCAGTTAAGACAAAATATTTGAGCCAGCCCTAATTAACCTACCCACCTGAGCAATATAGTAGAGTAATAGAATCATAATCTCCCAGCAGACCAGGGGCCAGAGGTGTTTTATTTTAGATTTAGGAGTTTCCAGGAAGCCAAAGAATGAGAAGAAAAGTGCAGCACCAGCTTTGTGCAGGTGGATGGAGCAGCGTGCGCTCATGCCTGGTGAAAGCTGCAGCAGGGCAGGAGGCAGGTCTGGGCTCTCCCTCTCTCACATGGCTCAGAAACCTTTCCTTTCCTTTAGGAGGTACATCACTTTCTTCTCTTTCTGCCTGTTTTAACCAGAAGTGACTTCTCCCCCTCTTTGAGTAGAGTCAAGTCTTGCTTTCAGTGCCATCCAATGCTCGCCTCGGCTTCCTCCATGACCTCCCGAGACACAGCCCTGGCACCAGCAGAGCTGCTGTGGCTGCTGCCTCGGGCTGCAGCGGGCTAGAGCCTCAAGGCTTTGCATTTCCAGAGCTGGAATTCGCTGTCACCTGGAAACAGGTCGCTTTGCTAGGAAGTACATTAGAATTTGAAAAGGCCCCTCAGGGGGGACCGGTCTGGTGACATTCCTGCGGGCATTGTTTGAGAGTGATGTGTCCTGCTTTCCAGCGCAGGGTCTGTCGCTGGGTGGGGCTGGCTCTGCGGCCCTGCTGCTTTGGGACTGTTGGGGTCCTGGCCGAAGCGAGGATTAGGGGAGCCATGGTAACACAACACTGAGGTGTACGGGGAATACACACTGCCTTGGCAGGAAGCTGGAAAACCTTCCCAGAACAGCTGCCCGAAGGAGCGAATAGGAGCTTTCTCTGCCAAGGAGCAAACTGCTTTGGAGTTTTGTGGTATTGCTGTCTATCAGGACTTGTTCTTTTATTTTTAATTACCTACTGTTGTATCTGTAGTGTTGTTCTGCTCTTGCTCTCAGATTCTGCTCTTTGGTAAGCAGCTCAGTGTGTGGAATGTACTTGGCTCTAGAAGTGGGAAATTACCCCAGGACAGCCTGTCAGTGGCTCCAAACTTAACCCTCTTGCTCTCCTTCTCTGCGTGCTTTGATAGGTCTGAAAGGTCAGGGTTATTGCAGTATTACTGGTTGGCCTTGTCTGCTATTCACAGTGAAATGCTGTGGTGCAGTGATGTTAGTTACTGTGCTTAAACTTACACTACACAAAAAGACTTACTCTAAAAGAACCTGTATTTGTGATTTGCTTTGGTCTGGGGGCTTGAAACTCGAGTTTGACAGCTGCTTCTCTTTAGAAAGTTTGTTCTTTTTCAAGGTTAAGCGCTTTCTATAACAAGTTTTATTAATCCATGTTTCTCCTGGTTATATGTTGAATCATGAAGGTATTTTTCTCATTTGAAGAATTAACAATTGTCAAATGTCAATGGTATGATACACTTGGTTTGGATAATACATGCATGAACTGGGGAGGTTGTTAAATAGTTGCTAGATTATGGGCAGTGTGAAAGCTAATCCAAGCAACTGAGTCTGTTCCATACATGTTAAAGTATTAATCTAAATGGTTTATGATTTAGCTTACAGACTGTATGATTTTCCTGAATTTTGTTCATTTTGGCTAAACTAGAACACTCCACAGTGGCGTGTTCATGGTATTTCTGATTGAGGATCTCAAAGATAAAATTAGGTAGCTTTAGGTTCCTACAGTCAAGTCTAAGTGTAACTTAGGATTTTCATTCTCTTGTAACCTTTGGTGTGCACCTTTTCTTGTCTTCTTTTTCAGGTGAAAGGCCTTTTAAGTGTCCCTTTGAAGGATGTGGCAGGTCATTCACAACATCTAATATTAGAAAGGTTCACATCAGGACACACACGGGGGAAAGGCCCTATTACTGTACAGAGCCAGGATGTGGGAGAGCTTTTGCCAGTGCAACTAATTATAAGAATCATGTGAGAATACACACAGGTATATGAGTGATTTATTGTATTTTGACATGGAACCTGCTTGGGAGAGGCTGTGTCATTCTCCTTGTGAACAATGTTTTGGTGTGTTTGGGTATAGTCATGTTTCTGTGACTTGGCTTGGTAATTCTGTTTGGGCCTCCTCTCCTTACAGCTGAGGATATTTAAGCAGTTAGATTTCCCACCTTGCTGTCAAGGTGAAATAATTTTGGTTTGGATACAGTTTTTTAAACTAAGCATTGGGCCGAATCCTTGATACGATTCTGGGGCTTGCCTCCCTTGTGAGCTGTTTCTTAAATAAATACCAATAAAGGACAAGTCTGAGCTTAACTTTGGCTCACTGTTATGAGTCACCCTTTCATCCCAGCTGTATTTTCCTTGCTGCTGGAACTGTGGTCAAAACTTCCTTTTTTATAGACTAGATGTGAAAATACTTATCTAGTGAGCAGAATACTTATTTGGTGAGCAGAAATCATAAGCATAAATTTGAAGATTCTAAAATGTAAAAGCCAGTGATAGCCATATCAGCTTGGCAGCATTATGTGTGTTATAGAAACACAGACAAGCTTCACAGAGCAACGTTTTATATCTTAGTTTATATTTTTACTTTACAATGTTATTTGGACACTTGTTCCCTTGATTTTTAAATGGAAAGTTTTTATATGAAACCATAATTGTTTATGCACATGCTTCCTATGGATTTCCTCAGAGCTTTCAATACTCAGAAGTGATACTAGTCAATCAATATATCTGATCATTGAGGAAAACTATGGGCTTCCAGTAATAAAATAACAAAATTCTCAGTACAATGACAAACTGAAATTGCAGTTTTCAGCCTGTATCATTCTGCTTTCATCAGAAGGATGTTTTAGATGGAGTGATAGGAGAAAAATGGGCCAAATTTACTGGCAGTAATTCTTAAGGACAGTAAGATGTTGCATTGATAAACTGTGTGAGGTTGAGCTTCTCTGTTGCCTTTGAAATTAAAGTATGGTTGGCAACGAAGGTTTGTCCCCAAATATCATTTGCTGGCAATTTTTCCTGTGCATCCTGAATAAAGTTCTCTTTATACCTTTCGTTTTCCCTTGCAGGTGAGAAGCCCTATGTGTGTACAGTTCCTGGCTGTGACAAACGCTTCACAGAGTATTCCAGTTTATACAAACATCATGTTGTACATACTCATTCCAAACCCTACAACTGCAATCACTGTGGGAAGACCTACAAGCAGATCTCCACCCTTGCTATGCACAAACGGACAGCACACAACGACACAGAGCCCATTGAGGAAGAACAAGAGGCTTTCTTTGAGCCACCTCCAGGTTAGAGCTGCAGCCTTTGAATCTCTAGTTGGGGAAAAAAAAAGGGTCGGATGGTATTTTGCTGGGGGATTTTGATAGCCAAGGAAATTAAAACATAGATAAAAAGTTAAATTTCTCTCTAAGACTTTTTAGGGTTGTAGGCAACTTGTAAACAGAAGTTGCATAGTAATTGGCCAGATAATAAATTCATTTATAGCAGTCATGGGATTAAGAGAGAAATTTGAGTTGCAGTCTCAGCAAACCTGCTAAAAACATAAACGTGGGCAAAGGACCAGAGAGACTCTAAGCTGATTCCAACTCACTGGACTTTTGTCAGGGATTTTTCGATGAGTACATATATATATATATATATATATATATATATATATATATATATATATATATATATCTAAAACACCATGGCTGGTGACAATCTTTTGTGTGGGAGTAAAGGCTCTGCCTTGAGAAAAAAATCTGTTTTTGCAGTACAGTGATATGGGCTGGCTTTGCTGTGGTTTAGAGCAGTTTCTGTAAACTGTCCTAAAGGCAGAGATGAAAAGGAGCTGCTGTGCTGCAGTACTCCTCAGAGTTTGCTGCTCATGGTATCATGAGTATTGAATCCTACGAGTATAAAGGATCAGACTGAAGGAAATACTGTGAAAGGACAAACACCACTTGTCAAATTGTTATTTTTGGATGTGCCTGAAGATTGGAAATACCCGCACAAACTGTTTGGGTTAGCAAAGTTGTTTTGCTCCATATTTGTGGGAAACTGCACTGAATGCCTCAAGCAGACTTACTATGGCTTAGTTCCTTCTCTTAAAGGAATTATAACGCTTTTTGCTGAGGCTAAACATTTATAAAGATAATGAATTTACTTAAATCTTCACACAAAGGCATGTCACTATATTCTTCTGTATGTTTGTTAATTAATAACTTTTTAAAAAATCCAGTTGTGTTTTCATGGAGTCCTTTGTATGGAGAGGTTAACATTTAATGAATAAATTAGGAATGTTTATCACATTTTAATATTTGCTTACAAACCAAACATATGTGTAGTATTTGTGTCTTTAAGCTCATTACTAAAAGATTATACCTCATGTTCCCAAAATAAGACTTTCTGACTTGCTTCTGGTATCTTTCCTTCTTTTATTTTTCTCATCTTTCCACTAAATTTTTCTGTTGGAGTGTTTAAAACCTTCAGGCAAGACTGAGACTTATTAACCCTTGTCATTTTCTCTCCTGGGGGCATTTAGAGTATGGAAAGTAACTTCTTGCCTTTTTGTATCCAACAGGTCAAGGTGAAGATGTGCTGAAAGGCTCGCAGATCACCTATGTGACGGGTGTAGAGGGAGAAGATGTCATTTCTGCACAGGTTGCTACAGTTACTCAGTCAGGATTAGGCCAACAAGTAGCACTAATATCCCAGGATGGAACCCAACATGTAAGTAACTGCAGTGTCACCTGCTGACACAACCATGCTGAGAATTGAGGCACGGGTTTGTAGCTTCTCCATGGGCTCTCTGAAATCACATAGAATGCTTGATAAATGTTGGTGGAAAAAAGCTTCTCTGGAGCCGTGTCAGGATATCTTTAGGATTGTGCCTTCTGTGGAATACCTAAGTGAAACCACATATTCTGACACGTGAAACTGTATTAATACAAATTTGGGGGGGTTGTTCTCTCCTTGTTATCTTTGTCACTCTGAAAAGGGCTGTTTTAACAACTGTTGTATATACAGCCTGTTTCTGAGGTTTCTCACAGTTCCCAGATTATGCTGTTAGTATCTGATGGGCATCTTCACTGTCTTGTCTTTGCACACACTTTTGGGGGGTGAAGGGTGGAAAGTCTTTTCAGTCCAGGTGCTTCCTTCACAAGCAGTTTGGTTGGTAGTGTGCAGTTTCTAACATAAACTAAAGGATAAGGAATCCTCTGATACTATTTTCCACTTGAACATTTCTATGGCTGTCTTTTTTGAAGGTTTTCTATGGATACATGTTTTTAAGGATTTCATACGAAATTTCTTTGGAAGGGGATTTCAACACAACTCTCTTGATTCACAGTGGCAGTATATTGAAGGCTTTTGGGAAAAAAAATTCTGTATCAGTATAGAAATACCAGTAACATATGAAAGATATATTCTGAATTCAGACTGAAATAAAATATCCGAGGGACCTGTTATATTGCCAGGACATTGGAAATTGCAGCAATACTAAGTAACTGCCATTTTTACCCTCTAAAATGAAGGCCTGCAGGAGCCTTGACATACAATTCTTACATTTAAATGCATCTTTCAGCTTGACTTCAGTTCTGGGATTTATTACCTTGTAAATCAGACTATCTGATGCCCTAATGCATTTATATTGGAGACATCAGTAATTTATATCATTAATTAGTTATGGATTGGTTTTTTGTGGCTTAAATTCTAAGCCCTCATAGGGCTCTTTAGTATTTACATCAAGATCAAAGTATGTCAGGTGGTACAGCCTTAAATCCCATTGACCTCTGTGGCAGGCACATGCATAGATAATCTATTGTGCTGTTATTTGGGATACACTCTGATAAACATGGAGTTGTAGGTTCTGGGATTAGGCATGCAACCCCTCCTACTACAGAGAGCCATATTCTTTTCTGTGAACAGGTAAGTGTGTCTGAAAGGTCAGGAGCTGTTGGATCCCAGCCAGCGAGGCAGAGGGAATGAGGGCTGTGGCTTGAGCAGCACTCGGCCCCTTCCTTGCCTCAGGAGCTGCTGTGTGTTGCAGGTGAACATATCCCAGGCAGACATGCAGGCCATCGGCAACACCATCACCATGGTGACACAAGATGGCACCACCATCACAGTCCCTGCCCACGACGCCGTCATCTCCTCGGCCGGCACGCACTCGGTGGCCATGGTCACTGCGGAGGGCACCGAGGGACAGCAGGTGAGACGCTGTCCCGCACACCTGCTTCCCGTCCCCTGAGGAGCTGGTGTCACCTGGGCCCCTGAGCCATCGTGTGATGGCACTGATGTAGATTTAGCTCAGCAGTTTCCAGCACCTGGCCAACACATTGCCCTCCTGAGTGCCTGGTGTGTCCTACCCGGTGCTGTACATGAAAACAAGGGGGTACCAAGAAAAAAATCTGAGGTACCAGTCCAATGATTCATTTAGGTGTCTGTAAAATAACACCTAGAAATGCCAAGCTTCTTCCCCAAAGTCACAGTAAATGTGTGACAGAACTAAGTATGGAATCCAGTATGACCTGTAATTTCATTGGTTAATATTATGGGACTGTAATTTATTTGGCAGATGGGAAACATTTGTGTAAGTCTATAGCTGTGGGTTGGTTTTTAACGTACAGATAAAACAGCTAACTTTTTAGTACAAATACGATGTTATTGTCAAGTTAAAATTCATTCTGCTGTTCTAAAATTGAAGATGAAGATAGTTATTAATCTCTGTGTAGGTGCATTTATTGAATTGCTGCAGTCCTGAGGATATTTCTATTTTAAGAGCTAGTAGATAATTTGGAGAACACAGTTATGGCAACTTTTCTTTTGCTCAATACAATTATGCTCACGAGTGATCCCAGCTTTGACTGTAACTGTGAAGGCAGTGGTGGTGGTGGAGGTGAGGAGCAGGACCAGATGTGCCAGGCAGGTGATTGTGTCCCTTTGTCCTAAAGGTTGCAATTGTGGCCCAAGACTTAGCAGCGTTTCACAGTGCCTCCTCAGAAATGGGACACCAGCAGCACGGACACCATCTAGTGACTACAGAAACCAGACCTGTCACATTGTTGGCTACATCCAATGGGACACAAATTGCAGTACAGGTAAGATGGGGATAAATGGTGTTTTTTTGAGTGTTTCTTACTTCTAGAGCTAGAAGCTACCTAGTCAGGTAACAAAATGATTTGAATAAGCTTGGTTTCCCTGAAAAAAATTAGCCCACAACTATATAATCTCATATTAAAACAATATGTAGGGTTAGGAAGAGGTGTCGTCATGACATTTTTATGAAAATCCTTTTGCTAGGATTTTCTTCTCCTGAGAAGCTGAGGAGCCTCAGGAAAGAAATGTAAATAATGGCTGTTTGCTGCTGTGGAATGCAGCAGGTGCATCTGTGGTTGGTCCATGCTGGTTGTTTTTAATTAATGACCAATCAAAGATGCAGCTGGGTCGCCTTGCAAAGAGTCACAAGATTTTATTATTCATTTTTTTCTATTTTTGTCCAGCCTTCTGATGAATCCTTTCTATTATTTTAGTATAGTTTTAATATATTATTTTTAATATAATATATATCATAATATAATAAATCAACCTTCTGAAAAATAAAGTCAAGATTTTTGTCTCTTCCCTCATCCTGGGACCCCTGCAAATCCCACAAAGAGGAATAAACAGCATCTGATTTTCCAAATCTACTTGTAGAACTCTGAAAAAAGGGGAAGGCTGGGGGAGGTCCAAACTTCAGGTCAACCAAGTAGTTCAGGGATTCACAGGTTTTCAGTGAAAAAGTGCTTTTGTTCATCCTTCAGCTTTACATATAGGATTGACACATATAAAGCCAAACTCCCAAGGATAAATTGCTATGAATTTATAAAATGAGCACATTTGGTATTTGAACCTTGAAATGCTAATAGCAAAATAGTGCAAACAGTTATATAGAAAGATTATTAATCAGAAATCTCTGGAAATAGTGACCTTCTGTTATGTGCCAAACCTGCACAGTGCAAACAGTCTCTGTAAATAGTTCCTCACATTGTTCAAACACTGTCAGGAAAAGGTAATTTCTGGGTATGAAAGAGCTCTTAAGAGCTCAGATTGAAAGGAATAGTATTGATATCCTCAAGCAGAAACAAGAGATTGTTATTTTACCCTTTGTTAAATGGAAAGTAACTAGTCAGATGCTGTTGAAAGTTGAGAAGCTCTGAATTCTGAACTCCTCTCTTCTGAGCTAAGTTGGCACTAATCAAAACTGCCTTTAAGAGAAACCATGTCAGAAGGCAATTTTCGCATGAGAGCAAGAAAAAAGTAGCTAAAAGGGTCCTTTGAATGAAAGAAAAACAGGCACTCTCTGCACAAGCCCTCTTCTGTTACCAGCGATGGAGCATTAACTTAGGTCTCTTTCCATTAATTAAACTTGAAACACACGAATAGAAGAGATTTTTAAATTAAAACACTATTGATTATTCCTGAGGGTTTGATTGGCTTTTCTCTTGTGCTTCAAAACCAACAAATTAATCCGTTTGGTTTCTAAGTCCTGGTAAAGCCAGTAGCCTGACAGTCCTATTGAAATCCTAACGAGGTGAAAACAGGTCTTGATTTGAGTGGATCCTGAATGTGATATGCAGTGACTGTAAAAATAACAAGTGATACTTAGAATTGTCCCATTAGGTCAAACAATTTGGTTTTACCTTTCACCTCTCATATGTGTTGCTTCTGAGCCAATGGGTAATGGTCAGCTTTACTTTTTTTTTTTTTTTTTTTTTTTTTTTTTTTTTTTTGGTGAGGCTGAGGTTGTCTTCAGTGTTGCCATGATCATATTATAAAACTCTGCGGATTCCTTCCCAAAATTGTGTCAAGTTGTATTTATTCAGGGTTGGTTATCTTACTTCTGGTAGTACCAGATAATTTCCTCTCTAACTGTAGAATCAAACAGTGTCATCACCACAGCTTTTTCATTCAGGTGGGATTCTGCAATAAATGTACACTTCTTCTATAAATTAATGTCATGTGGTGTTCCACAGAGCTGACTTTCTGTTAAGAGAGTTAAGAAAAATGAAGATGTTTGTTTGCTTTACCAGTGATAAAATGAAATGCAACAGCCACTGTGACTTCTGTGCCTTGTCTGAACTTTGTAATAGCTGCCAAGTAAAATATCACCTGCTTTGTGGGTCAAGAAGTGTGTTTATCATGCAGCAGTTCTTTGAAGCACATGTATTTGGTGGTTACATATAAACTCGGTGTGATCTCCTATCAGCAGCTATCTTAATTGTCATGCTGATTAGATAGCTGCTGGTATATATTATCATCCAGGAGAGGTGTGACAATACTGATCTCACTTATTTGGGCTGAAGCATAGTTTGGTATCTCGATCCTTGCTTTCAGATCTTGTTTTGATGCATTTATTATCTAAGTGTAACGTTTTGGACTTGATTCTGTTTCAATGTGTTTGTTTCAGCTTGGAGAACAACAGTCTCTGGAAGAAGCCATTAGAATAGCCTCCAGAATACAACAGGGGGAAACACCAGGGATTGATGATTAACTTGTAAAACTGCTACCAGAACAATAGAGTGAAAGGTATTTTATTTTCAACCAACAAAGGTCCATGCCAGCAACAGCCCATAAAAACTTTGAAGTCCCCCACTCACTGATACTGTGTACACATTTTATGCAAGAGTGAAGAACATTTTCTAAGTTTTGTGTACATAACCCTTGGAATGGACTGACATCATCTACTTCCAACCGTTGCATTCAGGAATATGGAATTAGGATTATATAGTAAACTTCCTTGTTATCCTTTCATCAGATTTCAGACTGGTCTACAAGCAAGTAAAAAATAGAAGTATTGGAATTAATTTTTAATGTCGTGTACAAATAATGAAGGCATTACTGAAGATTTCAGCTGTTTAAATAACCATTTCAGGAACCCTTACAAGTAATAAAGGCAACAAAGCCTTTTTAAATTGCATTCCATTAATGGAAAAGTCTTGGATTTTGAGCCTACTACTGTAAATCTTCGTATTTTGATTTGTTTCATACGGATTTGAATACTCTTTAGATTATCTACCCCATCTCATTCATTGTAAATACAGACTGTTAATGCTGGAAGTGCTAATTATATTATCTTTAAATTGGATTATGTACAAAGAACTGGTTGTTGAATATTAAAGAAAGTAAATCTAATGATTTTGTTTCTTTACATATTTTACTTAAGATGTTACTCTCAAATTATTATGCAATAAAATATAGCAAGATTGTATTGTTTAGATAGGATGATATTGTCATGTGACATACTGTTTTACTTCTTACTGAGACTGAAGTTCAAATTATTTATTTACGGCCTTGTATAAATTTTTCCAAAGTTTATTTATCATAAACTTAATTTTTTGGCATTAATTTTGATCACAATCCACTATAGTGTATTAAGCACATACTGGTAATAGTTATTTCAGACAGTCTAAAACACTACAAGAGTGATTTTCACTAAAAGGTGAAGTTACCCATTTTCAAGTGAACTATTTTCAAATGGTGCATTTGCAGCAAAAGTGCAAGTACTAATAGTTGTTTTCAACAGTTCTGAGTGCCTGCTGCTACCATTCAGTACCTAGGATGTGCTTGATAATCAGTGCTTTTGAAAATCAGGACACGAGTTACTAGAAAAAAGGGATTAATGATGATGTAAGTACAATGCTCCTCTCCAACTATCATTCTGTAAAGGAAAGACTCCATTGTAGATATGTCTCACATTTACAGCAAAATGTAACTTGCAAATTTTTTTTTATATGAAGAAGTGTTTTTACTCTTGTCTTGTTAGCAAGCTGGTTAAGCAAGTTAAAAATTTTTGGCTTCTTGTAAGATTCAGTGCTTATTTTAGATTAGTGTCAAGAGCACTTCTGAAACAGAAGCCTCACCTTTAGCTTTCTCAAGGGAAGGACTGAGCATCCTCTGGACAAAATCTTTATTAAGGAATCCCAAGTATTGTGAGGTGCACATCCTACATGAAAAAATAAAGTCCATAACTAAGTACCTTGAGGTATTTGACCTCAGAAAGGCCAAGTTTGAATGGAATGAGCCAATTTATTGTGAATCACTGTATCAGTGTGGGTTGCAGCCTTTTATGTTTTCTACACAGAAGCAGTGAGAGAATACAGTACTGTGGGATAGATAGGGACAAAGCCAAGGCCATTCTCTGCATAAATTACAAAGTAAAACTTGGAAACATATAGGTTGTCTGTAACTTTTGTATAGGATTGAGGTTGCTTGCTCACTTAGGTGCCAGTTTTCCTGAAATGTTGTAAATCTTGATATCCCATGGAGATAAATGTACTATGCAAGGAGGATTAATTGCCTGTCAACTAGATCAGTTTCTTAGTACTTATCACCTTTTAGAAATTAAAGTTGTATCACTTGATGTGAATGTTCAAGGTTTTTTTTTTTTTTTCCCCTTAAATTTCATTGCTAATAGTTTCTGGAAATGGTGGCTGGAACGGTGGCTTTGACTTAGCAAAGAAATAACTTCAGTTCTTACTTCTCATTTCCCAGGACATTTCCTGACCACTGTACAAATGTGAGTATTCTTTCTCTTTGATACAAGTTGGTTTGCTGCAAGATGTTCATTCACAACCAGCTCAGTCAGGAAAACCGTAGTATTTTAAAAATTATTTCTGTGACTGTTACCTTACCAGTTGCTCCTGCAAAAACAAAGGTTGTGCTTCCGTGTTTTGCTAGCTCCCTCGACATAAATACGGTAGATGACTTAGAGTGCTTAGTGCTTAAAGAAAAGCTGAGGTGATTATGTGTGCCTTAGCTGCAAGGCCTGCCTTCATTAGAGACCTTGGTGATTCTCCCCTCCTGCTTCCATTCAGCCAGCAGTGGAAGGAGCTGTTTTGGTAGCTGATGCTGCGTGTTGGCATTGGAAGGTCCTGCAGTGGAGCTTAGGCAGGATGAGATCGGGTTAGACAAATTGGAAAATTGGCAAAAAGGATTTCAGGAGGAGGAAGCAGAGACTATGACAGGACTGGATGTTTGGCAGTGGAAATCTCTGTACTTTACCCACGGATTCTACCCTTCTTTCAAAAACTGTCTCAGTGGGAATGCTTTGGCACATTAGAAAGAAGTAGTTTGTAAAAGATGAGCCCTGTAAAGCCAATCGGCTCAGGGTATCACTGCCTCTTGCAGACTCACTCCCGCATTTCCAGTCACGATTTTTCTCTTGCATGTCAATTCCGGGTCTGTACCAATTCTCCCCATGAAGGAATGAGCCCAAAGTCTTTCCAGACCTCGCAGTCAACTTTTCCCTGTTAAGTATTTCTCCAGATTTTCCCTGTGGTGGCCTTTGCTTTACTGGAGTTTAGTGCCTCTTCTGATAGTAAAGGAGGTGGTTATTTTCGGTGCTGCAGGCTGGTGACCTGTTGTGCCAGACACACTCTGCATAACAACAGGACGGCTTTTACCCTGAAGAGCTAATGGTTTTCATAAGAGTAAATCCTGCTGTAAACAGCCTTCATCCTGCTGCTGTGATTAAGCCCGGCTCAGCTGACCGGTACCGCAGATGTGGGTGTGAGACGGGCACGTGGTGTCTGCTCGGCACAAGGGCAGGACGGGCTCCCGGAGCTGATAAACACCGGCTGAGCTGGCCAGGACGCTCCTCCTAAGCTTTGCTCTGGTTCCTGACCCTCCTCACCCCTCAAATACTGCCCGAATTTGTCCCACTGCCCGCTCTGGGTGCTGCGAGGATTGTGCTGCACCAGAGAAATCCCTGTGCTCTCCCCAGTGCGCTCAGGGAGCCTCCCCCAGGGAATGATGGTGTGGAGTAAGGATCTGATTAAAAACATATCTGAATCTGGCAACTCCAGCTCTACAGCTGTTGAGATTTGTCAGACTCTGCACCTTAAGCTGACTAAGAAGAAGTGCCCCATAACAAACCTGTTCTGTTCACTCTGAGTTTGTCATTGAATGAAAACAAATTTTCTGTGTAATTTTCAAACAGCACAGGTGAAATTTCAGTAATATCTGGATGGCATGCAAACTGGTTTTCCTGAGCAGTAAGGTTTTAAGAGACTGGAAATGTCAGGTAACTTGTGTCCTGTTCAGCTATTAACTTAATCTTGTTTGAAGCTTTAAAAATGTATTCATTCAGCATACATAATTTTTGTCTTGAAAAAATTGAAATTGCCTTGTCTTTGCAGATGCATAAAAATCAAACTCCAGGCCCTTGTTTATAATAAGGTACTCCTGCTTTTTTATTTGCAAAGTATGTAGTTGAACACTATTTTCCCAAAAGTATCCTGTGTTCTATGGATAAAACCCTTGTAAAGCATAGACACCCATGACAACAAAACAAAAATCAAGAGCCATTTTTAGTTCCTTTGTTGGAAGCAGTAAACTGCACTCAAACCGAGGCAGAGAGGGAAGCATTTTTCCTTGTTGTGTTATGTGTATTGTAAAATGTCCCATCAGTTTGGCATTCCTTTGATTCTGTTTTTCATTCTGCTGGTGGAGTTCTCTTGGCCAGAGGAAAATGTAACAATCTCATTAGGCCATCACCATTAGCACTAAATTGTTGACACCTCACCCTATCAGGAGCAGGGTGATACCAGACTTTCTAACTGAGGGTTATATTCAAAGCAGACTTTAATTATCCCAATAAACATACAAGCTTATATCAGTTATCCTAATAAACACAGAAGCCTGTATCAACAAGGGAGCACTTGGTCCTAAACAGTCTGTGTATTTATCTCTGCTGGAAATGTGACCCCCTTAAATCCAATCCATCTCAGGTTCTGAAACAATAAGAGATTTTCTTTGGGGTATTACAGTTCTGTTTAATTATTTGCAGCACTTTGCTCAAAGGGATGACAAACCATTTACACTTTCGGGGCACAACTGTGTCCTGTTTACCCGTGTGGAACTTTTCCTGTAAGTAAAAAGTATGTTATGTGGTTGTTAAAACCCCCAATGTTTTACCCTTTCTTTTGTTTAAATCCATCATCAGCCTTTAGGTTGATTGGCTGCTGCTTTTTACTTATTTTTCAAGAGACTTTTGGACTCTTCATCGTGTTACTGCTTGGTTCTGTAGGATTTGCTGAGAGGTTCCTGCACAGGCATCTTAGTGAGGCAGGACAAGGGAAAGAGGCTGACTTGCCAACACCTGGCAGGTCTGCTGGCATAACAGAACCTATCCACATGGATGTAAAAACTCCTGGAGATACAACAGTGGCCCAAAGCTACATCTCCAGTGGGTTTTTTCAGTGGTTTAGGGCTAATTCAGATTTGAATATAGGTTGTAATGACTGAAAAATCAGAAAGTGCAAGAATGGTTTGTGGGACAGAGGGGATCAGCTGTGTTTCGTTTTTAAACAGATACATTCAAGACAGGAAGAGATAGATTTTGAAAAATCTTTTTATATGCACACCTAAAAATATTTGTAAAATGTCTTACCTGAATGATGCACATAAGAGATTATTAGAAGAAGAGTAGTGGATTTGAAAAAAGGCACAGTACCTCTCTAATGGTTTTGCATGTTCCCTGAAGGAGAAAAAGGAAACAGGTAGGTTAGTGATAGAGTTAAATTAGTGGCGTAGTGACTGCTTAGTTTCTGTGCATTAGACATTGTGAGGTTTTTAATTGCTGGTACAAAATCTTTCTATTTTGATAATTTTAATTTGGCCTCAACAGAGGAATGGGACATTCTAATTTTACCTGTGTCAGTCATGGCAATCATTCTGTCTCTTCCACTCTTCAGATGTTTTGGAGGAGATTTCTTACCTGAACACAACTCTCAGGAACAGATTGTTTTGCCATTTTCTTGTTAAGCAGATTTCAAGTGTTAAGAGGTAAACTTAAAAGCAAAAAAGAGAGTCACTAAAAACTGTCATGAGTGTGTGCTCTCATAGTCATAGAGAATTGCTGAATTGTATGTGACTGCTTGGCACAACCTGTACTTTTTTAATGGACTTTGTACATTGTAACTTCTGAGTACCTTTGGATCTTCCCTGAAATTCCTGGATTTTGGAACAGAAGCTGTTCTTTACTTTGTGGAAACCATGGTGCTGTTAAAATCCCTTCTGTTCTCTACCTTGTTATCTTGCTGTTATTATTTAGAGTTCCTGGGTGAATAAGTCCCTGAGAAATGTTCTCTCTGCCTGCAGACTATAGACTAAAAAGAGAGCAAGGACTGGCAGCACCAGCTATTGGCATGTCTTTGGCTATACAAAGTCCATTTTTGATGGGAAACTCATTTAACTCTGGACCTTGTAATTGAAGAAAAAGAGGCTGCCAGCTAACAGCAGCTGTTAGCAGCACAACCCCAGATAAAATAATCTTTAAACTGCTCACCTTTAGGCTGTCAGTGGCCCAGACACAACATCTCCCAGTTGGCACACTCCCACTGGGACTGTTGTCCCTGTATATGCCAAGTCCTGTGTGAGCACTGGAATGCCATTGCTGGCACTGGTGATAAGCACACTGGTCCCTGGGCACCTGCTGAAAACCAAGATAAAAGCTGGGACAACAGCAAAGATCTCACTCTGCTCTCAGTTCTCCACCAACAGCCTTAGCACAGCTGCCTGTAGTGTTTCTGGTTTTCATAAAAGCAGCTTTACCTTCTTCCTCTTCTGCTCTCTCTCACTCCATTTACACCTCCCCTAATAAAGTGAATTATGCTGGCTGATGTAGAATGGGCTTCAGCCAGATTTTGGCAGAACTCTCCAATTTGATGGAAGTGGTTTTGGAGGATTTCAGATGAGCTTGCAAGTGCAGCAATCCTGACAAGATTGCAGTGCCACTTCTCTGGCAGTTCTGACAGCCAGACAAACTGGCCATTGTTCTATTTCTTCCCCATTTTTGACTTCCCCTGCTAGCCACAAAAGTTGGAAACAATGGTTTCCTTGAGCTTGAAAACTTCTAGTTAAAAGCAGCTGTTTGCCTGTGAGTGGGTACTGCTCCAGATAAATATTTCTAGTAGCAAAATCAATTCTGCAAATATGTATCCTGAAAACTGTTAAACCACTCAAATTTGTAAGAATATCAGCCAGGCACTGCCTAGCCATCAGTTTGTGTGCTGTTACATCTATTGGAAGAATCAGCACTGGAGTCTGCAAGATCTGTAGCAGTTCAGAGGTGCAATTTAATCAGCTTCAGAGAATTTGGGATGATTTGTCTGCAGTGTGGCACAGTGGAAGCCTGCAGAGCTCCTCCCCACTCAGCTTCTTCCTCCTCTGGTGATGTCCATTGCTCAGGTGCTCTTTGGGAGGGAATTTGCTCTGTGGGACTCTTCAGCCAGGCTGCTCCCAGGGCTCCTCATGCTAATCCCAGGTGTCACAGGGGACAGGGGAGCAGAGATCCACTCTGTCTGGGCAAAAGTCACCTCTTCAACACAACTGTTCATGGCCCTGTCAGACTACAGCAGAAGAACGGTGGGTGTGAGCTGAGAGCAGCCCATACACAGAGCCTGTGAACTCTTACATAGCAGCTGTGCATTTTGTTAGCTACGTATTTATTCACGACTTCCCTTTCTTAATTGCTTTCAGATTGCAAATAAACTTTCTTTTAAAATCGCTCTTACTGTTGTTTCCTTATTTCTCTATTCCTTTTTTCCTTTCCTCTCCTATCTGTCTTCTCTTCAGAAATACTTTCTTCTCTGTACAAACTCTGAATTGTACCACTTGATTTTTGTCTCACTAAGCTGCTCCAGTGATTAGTAATTCATTAGTTAAACTCAATTACAACAGGGCTTCTGAACTTCTGTGTGTCACTTGCTGTCACCAAATACCTGTGTCTGTAGACCCCTGAAAGCATGAGTTATATTTGGTTGAGTTTGGGAAGGAAACTGCAAGCTTTGACATTACAGGGGGAGGGATTTATGGAAAGCTTACAGTCTTTAAACTTTTTCAAAGAAAAGGAAACTTCATTTATGACTGAAGCAAGCCACAGATAGTGGCTGGGAAGTTTTGAGTCACTTATAAGAACTGCTTTGCATCTCCCTCTGTGAGCTCTGAGTGGAGAAGGAGGTGGTGGAGATTCTATTTTTGAATAGCCTTCTCTTACATCATCTGGTTTAAAACTTGAATGCTTTAGCACTTGCTATACAGAGCATCTCATTTTAAAAAATGAATATTTGTAATGGGATGTTAGTGTGGTTCTAAATTATTGCATGCCAAGTGTGTTTATACTTGATGTAGCCCTGTCTCTGTCCCATTTCATTTTCATAGGTTACGGTGGCTACTTTTAGTTTTCTGAAACCTGTTTTCAGTTTTCTCCAAAATGCAAATCTCAAGACTTGTGTTCCTGTGGCTTATCACTGCTTGTCCTAAAACCAGGACAGCTCTCTGCAGGGAAATGGGTATTTTCAAGTAGAAGAGGTTAAAGAATTTGGAATTGCCAGAAGTGGAACAGGGGACACTGCCATCCCTGTGTGTCCGGGGTCCGAGGTTCTGCTCTCTCGGAGTGTGCCACGGGCAGCACATGAGGGTTGTCTGCCGGGCACGGAGGGGCAGCTCTGCGGAGGAGGCCGGAGCGGGGCTGTGCTGCAGCGTCCGAGCATCCCAGCCCAGCCCGAGCGGTGAACGAGCCCCGGCGCTGGCTGCGGGTGCGGGGCATCTGCGGGGCTGCAGAGCCGGCGGCAGCGGAGACCAGCGCCACAGGCGCACCCAGCTGGCTTGCTTCGGGCTTTCCTCGATTTTTTCATGTGCTTTGTTACCCAAGGGGCTCGAGTTAAGGCGATTTGGTTCAGAAGAGAGGGGCGTGCTTATCTGCAGGGTGTAACCCGACGGAAAACGAAGCCATGAGGCAAAGTGGTGGCACCTGTGGGGACACACATCTGATGACGGCATCCACCATCCACGGCCTTCGCTGTGCTGGGACCGAGTCCGTCTGGAAGCGCCTCACGGGAGGGAAGGGCACGGGCAGCGCGGCGGCTCCGGCGCGCCCGGCCCTTTAAACCACGTGCGTCCGTCCCTGGAAACACACTGTTCGGTCTGGCTGCGCTCACAGAAGGAAAAAGGCGCCTTTTACTGGCCATAAAATGCTGCTATTATTATCATTATTGTTATTATTGTTATTAATGAAGTACTGTATTATTTTTATGGACATTTTTGCGCGCTCAGTTCCAGCAACTCTACGGGAGCAAGACCACGTTGCAGGGGAGCGGGGAGCGGCAGTCCCGCAGGGCGGCGCGGTGTCCCCGCGGTGTCCCGGGAGTCGCCCGGGCCGGGCAGGCGCTGTGCCCGCGGTGCTCCGGGCGCTCGCCCAACGCCGTCTCCAGGCGGTTCCCGCTGCCCGGGCGGGGCCGCCCCGGGGCTAAAATGGCGCCGGGCGCGCGCCTCACGGGCGGACACGTCCGCGCGGCCGCCTCGGGGCGGGGCCTCCGGCCCGGCCCGGCCCCCCCGCTCGCGCCAAAGCGGCCCGTGACGCGGCCGCGCGCGGCCCCGCCCCCGCGCGCCGTGTTTTCAAACCCGGTGGGCGGGCGCGATTGGCCGGCGTGCGCGGCACGTGACCAACGGTCGCGGGAAAGCCGCGGAGTCCGAACGGCGCGCGGCGGGGCCGTTCGTGGGCAGCGCGAGCCGAACCGGCACCGCACGCGGGCGGAGCGCGGGCAGCGCAGCGGGAGCGGCGCGGGCGGAGCGGCCGCCATGAGCTTCCTCAGCCTGCAGCGGGCGGCGCCGCCGCGGCGCGTCTCGGCCCGGCGGGCGGCGGCCCCGATCCGGCAGAAGCTGCTGTTCCTGAGCGGCCACAGCGACTGCGAGGAGGAGGAGGAAGAGGAGGAGGAGGAAGGCTGCGGCAGCAGCAGCGCCAACAGCACCGGCGAGGACTCGGCGTTCCAGGAGGCGGACTCGCCGCTCTCGGCCGCGCGCACCCCGGCGCGGAGCGACCCGCCCCTGCTGGAGGAGGAGGAGGAGGAGGAGATGGAGCCGGCGGCGGCGCCGCTGCCGGACGAGGGGGACTCGTGGGAGGAGGAGGGCTTCGGCTCCTCGCCGGTCAAGTCGCCCGGAGCCTATTTCCTGCTCGACTCGCCCTCGCCGCTGGCCCCGCACAAGGGCCGGCGCTGCTGCGAGCGCTCCCCGCCGCACCCGGCGGCCGGCGGGTACCGCGGGGCGCGGGGCGAGGAGCCCGGCTCGCCGCTGCCCGACTACCCGGGCACGCCGCCGCACAAGACCCTGCGCAAGCTGCGCCTGTTCGACACGCCGCACACGCCCAAGGTGAGCCGGGCGGGGCCGGGCCCGGCCGGTCCGTTATGTAACGGCGGGGGCGCCGCTCGGGACCGCGCCGGGGGCTCCGGCCGGGGCGGGGCCGGGCCGGGCGGCGCCGCCTCCCGACGGGACTCGGGCACGGGGCGAGCCGCTCGCTTCGGTATTAGTCATACAGAAACAAAAAAGTTTTCCGAGTTTGGCGGAGTTTTGTGGAAGGCGTATTTGAACAGTGCGAGCGCAGAGTATTCAAACTCCTGGAGTGCGTGCTGGAGTGTGGAGGGGGCGTTGGTAGGGGTGTAGCCAGAAACTTAAAGCTCGGCTTGGGGTGTGATCCTGCGGGTCTCTCGGTGAGCTGGCATGTCCTAGGAGGAATTTCTTCGCAGGAAGGGTGATTGCGCATCGGAATGGTGTGCCCTGGGAGGCGGTGGAGTCACCGTCCCTGGAGGTTCGGGAAAGACTGGAGGTGGCACTCAGTGCCGTGGGCTGGGTGACACGGCGGTGTTGGGCCATGGCTGGGCTCGATGATCTCAGAGGCTGCTCCAGCCTGATGGGATCTGCTGCGATCCCGTCGTGTTGGAGCGCTGCTGCTCGGCGTCCGCGCCTGCATCAACCGTGAAAGGCTGCTCGAGCAGCCGATGCTGCGAAACTGGTGGAGTCCAAAGTTCAGAGGGAGAGATGGGTAGCTCTTAACTCTGTCAATAGCAGACTTTTGGAAGGCATTTTAACTTTTGAACTCGACGATGTGTCAAATCCCGTATAGGGAATTTAAATCTAGTGATAATTGGCTTCCTTTCTTCATTACTTTTCATATAGCCCTTTAAAAGTAATCCTGGGATAATCCCCGGGGATAATCTCCCAGGGGTCTATAGGCTATAGATGGAAAACAACTGACTTAAGGTGTGAGGAAGGCTTCCTTCTTAATTGGTTTTCTACAGCTTCCATCTCCAGTGAGGGTTCACTGGTAAAAATCAGTGGTACAGGTTAGAAAAGGTGAAATTGGTGGTGATTTTACACCTTGTCAGGAGCAGACGCTTCAGAGCTGCAAACATTTTGTGGAATGTGATACTAGAAACAAGTTCTTAACACAGCAGTTCAGTGGGATTCTTGAATTAGGTGGCCAAATTCTACACAGGTTATCTTTGGAAGAATCAGTTGGTTCGGGTATGCAGTGGAAGTACAGAAATGTGTCCTGAGAAGCACAGGTCTTCATTTTAGAGCAGATTTGAGGATTGCAGTTGAGATTCCCATGTACTGAGTGTTCTTCCCTGGGGTGGTTTAGGCTTTAGTCCTGTCAAATCTTTATTTTGTTGTTAGGATAAGGTGATGCTCCTGCTTGTGATGCAGTCATCCTTGCATCCTCACCAGGAGGAAGGAGACTCAGGTGCAGACTTTTCAGTGTGCCTGGAAGAAGTCTTGTCATGTGCCTGGAAGATGCCTGGTCTAGCAAATTACCACCAGAAGATCAGTTTTGGATATTAACTGACAGTGCAGCCATGCTGCCAATTCTTGAACCGTTTTATGTAGGCTCAGAAAATTATGCACCAGTGCATCAATATTAAATGTTGCGTTTGCTAATTTTTTAAGATTGATTTCTACAAATTTAAGTGGCAAAGATCATTTCATGTCTGATCTAGCTTCCACATCATGCATGTGCAAATCATAGTGATACAGTACAGGATTGTCCTCAAGTTTCATCTGTGTTCATTTAATGGACAAAGATTTGTCCAAGAAGTTTAGGTGATGAAATGATTAAAGACAGAAAAAGGTTACTCTGCTCATCATCTTTGCTATCTTTTGAAAATAGTTTTAATACTCGTTTGCTTGAACTGTTTCTGTGTAGAGTATGTAGCATTATGGTTTCTTAGAAAGTCTTTTTGATGGAAATGCAGGTATTTAAACAACTGATGCTATCTTTAATTAGACAATCCTGTAATGATGGCTTCAGGCATGACCTGTTTAATGTCTAAGGCAATGTCAAGGCTATAAATGACTGTAAATATTTTGGTTTTGTTTCTTTGTTTTAAAGAGTTTGCTTTCTAAAGCACAAGGTTTAGGCTCCAGCTCAGTCAAACTTCGAGGGGGCTCGCTGTTTATGAATGTTGGGAAATCAGAGAAGCAAGAAGAAGATTTTAGACAAACACCTCATGTGAACATCAATCCCTTCACTCCCGACTCCATGTTCCTTCACAACTCTGAAGGCAAATGTCGTAGGAGGAAGAGGATACACTGGAATGAGTGAGTGACTTGTAGCTTCCTTTGTTAAACCTGTATTTAGAACTACTTTTGGCTGCAAAAATTTTGTTACAAATTGCTTCTAAGAATGTATTTTTGCTTGTAGATTGTTAGTAATGTATAGTACAGCTCTTAAAGGATGTGCTTCAAGAGGCATGGTATCATGAAATAATAATTTAGCACTAGATCTTTTGATTACTGTACAGAGAGGATAGACTAGGCTGCGTGCTGGTCTTTTTCCCCTCATGGAATGGGCCATGCACAGTCTTCTCTTAAGGAGAAAGAAAATGCATTAAATAGAAGTGTGGAACGTGAAGAAAGAAATGACAAAGATATTAGCATGGCAGTTTTATGGGTTTGTGTTTACAGATGTCTAGTGTTCAATTAGTTAACTAAAATTAGATAGAATAGGAGAGTTAGATCTCAGAAACATTCAACAGCTTCTGGGCTTCAGTTTAAAGTTTACTTAAACCATGTGATTTCTGGTGTGAATTTCAGCTCTTGTGGAGAGGATATGGAACCAAGTGATGGAGAGCCTGAAGAGGAAACCATGAGACCTGCGAAGGTACTTCATCTTTGAACCTTGATACTAATTTCAGCAGCTTGTGTATCTGCAGACCTAAATATTTCTTCCTTGGTAATCTTTGCAGAGGATAACAATAACAGAAAGTAACATGAAGTCACGGTATGCAACTGAATTCCATGAATTGGAGAAGATTGGGTCTGGTGAATTTGGCTCTGTGTTTAAGTGTGTCAAGAGGCTGGATGGCTGCATCTACGCAATAAAACGATCCAAGAAACCCCTGGCTGGCTCAGTGGACGAGTGAGTGCTTCCTGCCCTTAAAACTAAAGTCTTCTCCTGGCGTTTCTTCTTGACACGGCTCCTTGTGTTGGTGTCTAGAGAAGGCATTTAAGACGAAAGTATAAAACAAACATGAATTGAATATAAAACAGATACAATTTTGAAGCCACTCAATTTTTTCTTCCCTACCCACTGCCCAGGTACTGTGCAGTACTGGGGAGAAAAGGCTGATTGGCCTCTCTCCTGCCAGATGTTTGTCCCAGTATTCTGTGGGAAACAGATTGTTCTCAAAGTGAGAATAACACTTCCTTGCAAGGGTGGTTCTTTGAGAGATGAAGGAAGGCACTATTCCCAACTGAGTCCTCATCCTTATCAGATTGAGTGGCATGTAGATGGGTTAAGTCAGTTTGGGGGTATTTTTTGGCATTTGTGAATGAACCCGTGATTCAGGACTTTTCCCGACACTTCAATAGTGTGGGGAATGGTTGTTCAAATAAGTATTTGAACACACAGTAGTGTGTTCAAATAATTAGAATATAAATTCCACAAGTCTGAGTTGCACAAAAACGCATACCAGACTTACAATCTAGGGAATGTTGAGTTCAGTCAAACCCTGGGCTTATGAACACTTTTATTTTTTGCCTAGAACTTCAGTCATGCATCTCCAAGTTTGCTATTTCTACTGGTTGGCAAGTATGTAATGGCAGTGTGGCTCCCACACCAAACTGGTTTTTTGATGTTCCCTATTTTAAGTCTTAATATAATGTATATTATTGTGGCTGTTTGGACATAAGTACAGCTCTAGGTTAGGGTGCCACAGAATTAAATAGGAGGATTTTATTTTGAAATAATTACTGTGATAAGAAATGATACTAATTTCACCTCACAATACTCACATGTGCTGTTGTTTTTTGTGACTGACAGGCAGAATGCTTTAAGAGAGGTCTATGCACATGCAGTTCTGGGACAGCATTCTCATGTAGTGAGGTACTACTCTGCATGGGCAGAAGATGATCACATGCTTATACAGAATGAATATTGCAATGGTAAGTAAAGAAGACGTACAGGTATCTACAAGCTGTTAACGCTAGTTAGGAACTGATTACCCTACTCATAGCTCATGCTGTCTTTCTCTCACGTGCCTGATACTCCTTTCTGGAAAAGGCATATCAGGTGGATGAAGCAAAAAACTGTACAAAGGCTCAGAACAAGTCATGCATGTTCAAGCATACTGGAAATCCTGTGAGGTGTTTGTGAGCAGAAGAACCGTTCTTTCTTCTGTACAGTAGTACAAGCTGGAATAGAGAAAATTGCTAGTTTCTAATAAATAGGAGATTAAACTTGATCTCTGAAGCATTTTGCTATTGTTGATGCCCTGACAGAGATTTGGAAGAGAGAGAGAGCCCTTTCCCTTGTGTTGATAGCCTGTTAGTGTGATAACTACAGGAGAAAATAATTCTATTGTATTGTTATATGACTAAAAAGAGGATACAGCACTGTATTTCACACTTACTGTATATTGCCAGCAAGTTCTATGTGATATATTCACTTAATTTTGGAAACTAGTTATCACTACTTTTGTAAGCTGTTTGATGTAATAAAATAACTTGGGTTTTTTTCATGGTGTTCCAGGTGGCAGTTTAGCAGATGCCATAAGTGAAAATTACAGGAATATGCGTTACTTTACTGAACCAGAACTGAAGGACTTGCTGCTTCAAGTGGCTCGAGGTTTAAAGTACATTCATTCAATGTCCCTGGTACACATGGATATCAAACCTAGTAAGTTTGTAACTACTTTACTCTCTATTGACAACTTGCTTAGTTCATTTAATCTGCTGTAGAAAAATGAACAGTTAGCCACACCTCACTAACTGTAAATTCTTCCCTGAAGCTCTGAATAGGAGCACAAAGATGTCAGTTATAAAATTGGCCAGCAGACCTAAACTGTTGAGTTTATCTTGGGTCCTTTTTGTGTAATTGACTCTACTTGCATAACACTTGGCTGCCTTCCCAGCAGAGGGGCCACAGTGAATCAGTTATAGCTTCTCACTCTTTGAACAGGGTTTATATACAAATAAAACTCTGCGTGGCTAAAGCGAACTGTAGTGCAACTAGGTCAAGTAGAAATGGTACAGACATGTTTGTTTTAACAATTCTGCTCTTTTTCAGGTAACATTTTCATATCTAGAACATCAGTCCCGAGTATAACTCTAGAGGAAGGCGATGATGATGACTGGTCATCTGACAGAGTCATATTTAAAATAGGTGAGAAAAAACACACTTGTGTGCAAAATAATTGCATCATCTCCTTGTCTTCTGAGAAGTAACTTTCTTTTCTCCTTGCAGGTGACCTGGGCCATGTAACTCGAGTCTCTAGTCCTCAAGTGGAAGAAGGTGACAGCCGTTTCCTTGCAAATGAAGTCCTACAAGAGGTAACTGTTCTGTTTGTGGGAAACAGTGATGTTGGGCCTGCATGTTGTTTCCTTTAGGGAAAAAACGGTGAATTTATTTTTCCTTTTCTCTTTTCAAGAACTACACTCACTTGCCAAAAGCAGATATTTTTGCTCTCGCTCTGACTGTTGTCTGTGCTGCTGGCGCTGAACCACTTCCAACCAATGGGGACCAGTGGCATGAAATTCGGCAAGGAAAGCTGCCCAGACTACCACAAGTGCTTTCTCAAGAGTTACTAGACTTGCTAAAAGTAAGAACTCCTCTACTAGTGGCTCACTGATAAGCATAATTTATTGTCATGCTGGCCTTAACAAGGATGCCTTGTTTTCTTTTTTTCCCAAGGTTATGATTAATCCTGATCCTGAGAAAAGGCCTTCGGCTGTGGCACTCGTGAAGCATTCGGTGCTTCTCTCCGCCGCAAAAAAGAGCGCGGAGCAGCTCCGGATAGAGCTGAACGCTGAAAAATTCAAGAACTCCCTCTTGCAAAAGTAAGTAGGTCCTTGAACAGGACTTCATTGCTAACAGGTTCTCACCTGAGAGTGAAGTGATGATGAAGCAGGAGTGTCCTTGTTTGTGGGTGAGATCCACAAATTTGTATGCATGTGCGTACCTGAGAGTACAAAGTGGGTCATGGAACTGTAAAAGGACCTTTCTCCACAGAAAGAACTGCTTGAACACTCCAAGGGAATCTAAACAGCACTCTTAGTATTCAAGGCATACAAAACATTATGGCTTTAAACAACTGTTTCAGGACAGTGCACACTTTTGTGACAGGTGTAGCCTAGCTTACATCTGTATGATTGGAGTCAGTTTTCCTGGGTCATTAGTATATTGAAATGTTGGAAAATTATTTAAATGACCTGTTTTGAACCTAAATGGAATGGCACATCAGGAATGTTAGTGGACTAATTTGACCTGTACGCTGTCACTATAGGACACAAAACAACATGATGTGCACACACTGCTGTTCTTAAGGTGAGAAAAGGGAAGTTTAAGTTCTGACTTTTAACATTTATAGATTTCTACAGGTGACAGTGGATTGGAGGGTGAACGTGCCACCTCTCCCATGACATTGGACAAACCAACAGTCCATCAAATGTTTCCTTCTCCATAAAAGAATGCAAAACAATAAGTTATTTACAGAACATGTGTGAGAAAGTTTGTTACAAGAATGTAAATATTAGAAGGCTTAGAAAATCCTGAAAAATCAGGGTGACAGTACACAGCAGCGTTACTGGGTCACCAGAGAATCATTTGTATCCAGAGGTCATCTGGTCCTACCCCTCGCTCAAACACTCACTTTGAATTCAAGCTTGGTAAAAGAGATTCCCTTTAGGAAGGTCTGATTTAAGTTTCAGGGAAAGAGTTAGAAAATTAATAAGCAGCCATCTGACTCTTTCACTGCAGTTATCTTTGCGTGTGGCATTCATAACGGGCAGGCTTTGATGAGGGAATATAGGTCACTGATTTCTTTTTGAGTGGTATGTCTTGAATGAAGATGTTAATTTCACATTCAGGTTTGCTCCATTGTTACCTGCTTATCTTGCCATTGCTAGTCCGACCACAGCTACTAGACACAGTACTAGACTAGCTGGTTATCTTTATAATATTATGAATTACATTGTAAAAGAATCAGACAATTTGTGCAGGTTGCTAAAGGGCAGATTTGCTGAGGTAAGCTCCTTGCTTGTATGAAGACAACATCTTTTTGCATCACTTGAAAAAGAAAAATGGCAAAGCCTGTGTTTTGTGAAGATTCCTTCTGGCCTGGCAACAAGGATACATCCTTGAAATTCTAGGAGTGATTTAAAAACAACACTTAGCCACAGTAATTTTTAATGTTGTGTGGCATAATGCTCCATAAATACTTCAAGTAGTTTGGGGGGGGACAGTTTTTTTGTTTGGTTTGTTTTTTCTTAAATTTCTGCATTTGAACCATTTAAAATACCACTTTTGTGTATAAGTCATCTTCAATTAAAGAATTTTTTTAAGGCAACTCAGCTTTTCTACTGTGTTGTCCTCTTCAGAGGAAGGAAGAATTCAAGATTTCTAGGCAAGAACTCAAGACTTCTAGGGAAGAATGGAAGGATATTGTAAAACTAAATGTCCTGGTAATGTGGTGTGGTGGTTGGGCAAGCACACGAGTGTGTATTTGTGACTGATGCTCACAAGGAAGAGGACTGAAAATTGGTTGCATTCTCTTCCAGTGAACTGGCACAGTGATAATGGGAGGGTGATTACATGGGGCACGGGTGTTAATGAATAATACTCTGGCTTACAAGAATGGGAATTGCTTATTAAACTAAAACATGTAGCTTAAAACTGAATACACCTACATCAATGTGCAGCAAGCTTGTAAAAATGGATTTTGCTTTGCAGCCAGATGTGAAGTGAGATTACAAATACTCTTACAGTAGAGAAAGTTCTTTAATGGATAATTTGAGATTGTGGAAGGGAGTGTGGCGGAAGGCTGAGCTTTAGCCATATGTCAGTATTTGAAGAAAGGAGAAAAGCAGTGTATGGGGGAAACCTTTATAGAGATAGCTGTGCTCTTTAGTTGGACTATTTTATAATTTTAACCTAAGTTAGATTTAACTTTGTCCTCAGGCTGGGTATTGGTAATTCTCTGAAAGAGAACAGTTGGCAGAATGTTGCACAGGGGCAATGGCCTGTGCTGCCTTAGTGACTCTGCCTCGCAGGCTCCCATTTTTGTTAGGCAGAAGACATGGAGGTGGTGATCAGCTTTTGATGTGGGTATGCAAAAGGGAAGGGATGCTTCCTGAGCTGTCTGTTGCCAGTTACCCACACCTGTGTTCCTCTAAGTGTCTGAATCTCCCACAGAAGATCAGGTGGGGCTGAATACGCTTCCTTTGGGCAAGCCTCGGTAATGGAACTCTGACTTAACACGTGCCTTGTGCTAGGAAGTAAAAGCACCCTCCTGTGTCCTGGTAATTGAAATGCTGAGCTGCTTGCAACAAGCTGGATTTCAGAATCCGAGTTGTGGGAATTTTTCTTTTCATTTCCTTCCCTTGCTTTTCAAAAGAAAGAACATCTGTACAAGTAATGAGTATCCCCCCCCGCCCTCTGGTTGGAAACAGGCGGATGCGGATCATAACGCTCTCAGTATGACCTAAAACCGACCTAAAGTCTTGAACTGTGACCTGCTGCGGTTGGTTTGTTATCTCTCGCTGTGCTGAGCGGTGTCCCTGTGGGCACTGCCGGGTGTGACCGTGTCCCTGTGTTGCAGAGAGCTGAAGAAGGCGCAGCTGGCGAAGGCGGCGGCCGAGGAGCGCGCGCTGTTCACGGACAGGATGACCACGCGGTCCACGACGCAGAACCGCCCGTCGCGGCTCATCGGGAAGAAGATGAACCGCTCCCTGAGCCTCACCATCTACTGACCACGGGGCCAGGGCGCTGCAGAGATGGCCACAGCTTCTCTGCCCCACCGAAGCCAAGGAATTGAAGGAAGCCTTCAGTTCCCGGTTTCTTGTCCCGTAGTCGGTATCGCCAGTTTTACAGCTATTGCTTCTGGTTTTTACTTGTACTCTATGGCTGGTTCTAAATTAACCATTTGGGTTGATGGACTCGGTTACTCTCCTGTCTGTAGAGAATCCTGGATGTTATTATTCCATAAGCCTTTCGGTTACACTGTTAGATGTTACGTTGTCCCAGGGTTAACCACTATAGTGGTGTGCTGCTTTGTAGTGTTACAGCATTGTAAGAAGAAGCAATATCCCTAATCTTTTAAGAAGGAGGGAGGGGGCCTTACTTTGATAGTTAATTTTTTTTTTTTTTGGAGCAGAGGGGGAATAAATTTTAAAAGACAGGCTTTAAGGCCACCTACAGTCAATGTACCTGATGTCAGGTAGACTTTTTTGTGAATTTTATTTGTGTATTCAACTGGGAGCACTTTGTAGGCATTGCATAAACCACAGCTTAGGAACCTGTGGAATTAAGTGCCATGTGGAACTGCTGCTATTTTTAGTTCAATGTCCTTGCTGTAAACTGTAGCATTAAAACAATCATTATTGTGTTAATAGGCTTCTTGTTAAAGCAATTAAGTGAAAACAAATGTAAGCTGCATTTTAGTGAAGGCAGCATTTTTCTCTCAAAGCTAGTGCATTGTGAAAAAATGCACCAATTTAATATTTGGACTCTGTATTAGTGTAGTGCAATTGTTGATGTCTTTGCTATTGATGTTTTGTTCTTCTTTCTAATAAGGTTCTCTGAATGTTCATATTTTCTTCAGTTGCCCATTCTTGAGGCTATTGTATGTTTGGGTTTTTTTATGTTTGAATACTTGTAAATAGTTGTTTAGTGTGTTCAGGTTGTTTCTCTTTGTTTATGTACATAAGTTTGATCATGCTTATAGTGTACTATACAGAAACTGCAGTCTGGAATGCCAGCAGACACAGCTTAACTATTCAGTTGGAAGTTCCAGTATGTGGAACAGAATGTGGCCATGGAACCGATGCTGATACTGAACCTAGGCTGACAGAAGAACTGTTCTGATTACTGGCTTGTCTCTTCATTCATTTTACTTAAAACAACGTTTCCCTTTTGTGCTCTATTTGTTCTTACTAGTGTTGAATTTGAATATTAAAGTTAAAAGTTCTGTTTGTTTAATATTGTGTAACAGTTATTTAACTTAGCAGTTACAGAAGTAAAATACTGAGTAGGGAATACACTATGGCAAGTCCTGATGAGATTGATTCCCACTCGTGCCTAATGCTTGTGATTCCCTCTCCTGAGAGTGGGACTGAGTGAGATAAGAGACTTGCTGATAGGAGAGAAGGATCCTCCTCCATGTGTTAGTGTCCATAGCAGTCTGTCTCTAGCCTCAGGAATGGTATTGCATTGGGAAAGATGCCTCTGGAAGAAGTAGAACCCGTGACTGATGGTGGAGGAATAGAAACTATGTGAAGAAATAGCTGGGTCTGAGGTAAGGGGAAAAAATACAGAAACTGCTGAGAATGGGAAGAGAGCTGCTGATTTAGAAGTTGGGAAGAAAACAGTGGGAGCAGTTGGAATATTTCAGGGACACAATAATGGCAGGCTGTGTGGCATGGAGGCACATGTAAAGAGAGACAGTAAACAAAGGCTTGATAGATCAATCTATTGTGGAAGTTTTTACCTTGTGTTAGAGCCACAGGTGACTCAGAAGTTCTGCCTAAATTCTGTGGACTCATAAAATTCAGCTTTGCAATTAGCAGAAAATAACTAAGTAAGAGTTCTCAGTTCTAATCATATGCCAGTGAAAGTCAGAGTATTGGTTTAAGGTATATGAATACTGATATTTTACTGATAACTAAAAAACTGATACGTTGAAATACCTTTGGGTTTTTACTTCATAAGATAGCCCTATCTTTGTGAGAGAATTTAAAGTATGTGGGTTTGCCGCAATGTTTTAATGTTCATCTACATTAAGTGAGACCTTTAAGCATACTTCTAAACAGTCAGAAATACCAGTTGGTGGGTGATCAGTGAACTTAGGCCTTTCTCTCTCTACAGTGTAAAAAATCTGTTAATCTATTGCAGTCTTGTGCTCCTCATCACCCATTCTCAGAGGCCTGTAACAGCAGTAGAGGCATTGCTGTGCAAAGAAGCTCTGCTGGGGGCTTGGAGAGCTGTGCTCGTGGCTGCTAAAGAAAGGCCTGGATTGCTGGGCCTAGGGAGGTGGCAGGATGGAGCTGGAGCCTGCTGGAGGCCAGTCACCAGAGGTGTTCCTCAGGTGTCAGGGTGGGGCCCGCTCCTGTTAATGTCTTTATCAATGATCTGGGTGAGAGGACTGAAAGCTCCCTCAGTTTGCAGATGACACCAACTTGTGCAGGAGTGATGATCTGTTGGAGTGCAGGAAAGCTCTGCAGAGGGATCTGGACAGGCTGGATCAATGGGATGAGGACACAGCTGCAGGAGGTTCAACAAGGCCAAGTGCCAGATCCTTTCTCTGGGCCACAACAACCCCAGGCAGCGCTACAGGTGGGGGAGGAGTGGTTGGAAAACTGCCTAGTGGAGAAGGACCTGGGGGTGCTGCAATACACGCTGAACGTGAGCCAAGTGGGCAAGGTGGCCAATGGCATCCTGGCCTGGATCAGCATAGTGAGTCTGGCAGGACCAGGACAGGGACTGTCCCCTGTGCTGGGCACTGGTGAGGGCACACCTCGAGTGCTGTTCCCAGTTCTGGGCCCCTGACTGCAAGACAGACCTTGAGGGGCTGGACAGAGTCCAGAGAAGGGCAACAGAGCTGGGGAGGGGTCTGGAGAGTCCTGTGAGGAGCAGCTGAGAGACGTGAGCGTGTTTAGCCTGGAGAAAAGGAGGATCAGGAGGACCTTATCACTCTCTACAACTGCCTGAACAGAGATAATAGCCAGGTGGGGGTCGGCTTCTTTTTCCAAGTAACAAGGACAAGAGGAAACAGCCTCAGGTTGTGCCAGGGAGGGTTTAGATGGGATATGAGGAACCATTTCTCCACTGAAACAGTTGTCAAGCATTGGAGCTGGCTGCCCAGGGAAGTGGTGGTGTCACCACCCCCGGGGTTATTTAAAAGCTGTGTGAATGTGGCACTTAGGGACATGGTTGAGTGGTGGACTCGGCAGTGCTGGGTTAACAGCTGGATTCCATGATCTTAAGGGTATTTTCCACCTAAAAAATTCTGTGGGTCTATTCTAGTGCTGGTCACAGCTTTTGTGTGCCATTGAAGGGTGCCCAGCTTAAACCATAGGACTGAAGTGACTTTAGATATTTTAACTTTTTCCTGTGTGCCAAGGACAGTATTTAAAAAGGCATTTCTTTAAAAAGGCATTTCAGGGTTCTGAAGTAGTTTATGGGAGCAGTAACAATTGTGAAATTTTATCTCAAGTTTTCATGAGCTTTCTGATGCAGGTGGTGAGGCAGTGAATCCTGACTGCAATGGTGGCTAGTGGGAAGGAGCAGAGAATTTGGGAAGTGTGTGTTAATGCTTCCCATGAATATTCCCAGCATCCAGTGATTCACGATTCAGATGTTTACTGAGTAAGAAGTGGTATCTATTTTTACTGACATTGAAGGAGTTTTCTTTTTTTTAACAGGAACAATCTGACAGTAATTTTGGCAGCTTACAAATTATTGCAAAAAGAAGACTTGGGCCAAACTTACCTGTAGTTGAGCAGAACTTATCTGTAGTTGCCTTTGCAGGTGGAAGGAGGAACTTCTCAACTCTCACAAAAATGTAGAGTTAAGTATTAGTTGAGATTCAGCCAAGCATGGTGTTGGAGAGGAAAGCTTTAGCTGAATTTAAGAAGCAAGCATTAGAGTTGGGTGGCAAATGTGTTCTTCAAAATAGCTACATTTAATGTTTAACCATATTTCTCTTGAATTTATCTAGCTTAAATTTCCCATGCTTAAATTTATTGATCAGACTGCATGACTTCATGAAGAACTCAAAGTGAATGTAAAAATACTTAAAAGCATGTATTTCATACCCCCACCTCCTCTAGACATTTGTCTGCTCCTCTGTCTTCTCCATCTTCTAATGATTCATTACTGGATGACACCAGCTGCTTGGTCTTGCTCCGTCTTTCTGCATCTTCTGACCAAAAAGTGGGTGGTGTGATGGACTAAAGCTCCTGCAGACTCAGCTTCCTGTAAAGACACAGCACCATTTAACACAGAAAAATTAATTTCAAGTATCAAGGACTGATTCACTGTTTGGATAATTCATCTTGCAATTCAAACCCTTCCACTGTCTGTAGAAATACTGATGAGTTTGCAGGCTAAACCATGGAATTTTTCATAAATGGTATACCTAAAAAAATATTGAATCACATCTGGGATTCAAATACTACATGAAATTCTGTTTATGCCATTACTGTCGAAATACAATTGGAGGTCATTTTTGTATGTTTGTTTTGGTTTGGTTTTGGGAAGGTATCCCCACACCAGCAGTTGTTTAGGTTTTTTTACAGTTTTTGTTGGGTTCATTTTTCAGTTTCCAAGTATCCTGTTGTCCTATTAGCTGGAATGGATCTGAATCACTAAAATGTAGAACCTGAAAGCTTACTGTCAAGTTGGCTTATTTTGGAAGTCACAGACAAGTTTTACCTCCACTTAGAAATGGAGTTAGGCACTGCTTGTATATTCCAAAGCAGGATTTCAATGTCACACTTGCATTACTTTATAACACGGAAAAGTTTCATGAAGAGAAGGATACTGAGGCACCTTGTCCTTGCTGATCTGGGGCAGGGGGGCACCCATGATGTGTTTGACATCCTCCCAAAAGCTGGCCAGCTGGATCTTGGCTGAATGTGTTTTGTAGTCTCCAGCAACACCTGCTGGACAAAACTGTTAACTGTGCACTGAATTTTGTCTTTGAAGTGTTTGTGTGCTGGTGTGACACTCGACCCTGATTGTCAGAAGGCATCGTCCTGTTCTGCAGCAGTGACTGAGCATTCTTGCCAGCAGTAGCTCAGGTAAGAGTCTTTTCATTTGTCCATCCCCACTCACCCCTCTGGTTGTGTAGGCTTGGAAAGGGCACCCTCACCACGTGTCTGTGTATGTGGTTTGGTGTGTAATGTCTGCACGTGTTTAATAAACCCCTGTGTGTGCTACCTACAAATATCCCTGCTGTAACTGGCCTTGAGGAGCCGGGTCTAAACATGGCCAGCAGAGAGAAATCAGGGCTGAGCCCCCCGAGGGAGCTGCCGAGCCGAGCGAAGGTCCTCAGCTCCAGAAAGGTGGCACAGAGAAAGCAGGAGGAAACTGGGCAGGACAGCACTCAGGAAACAGCTTCTGGCTGAGAGCTGGAACTGGATGGAGATTCTATCTTCCCAAAGTATAATGGGACTGGGCTAGGGGAAAGGGAGGTGCCCCGAGGAGAGAATATTGCTGGGCCTAATTAAACAGGAAGCAATTTATCATTGTTTAACATGTTGCTCAGAGATCTGAGATTGTACACACCCAAAAATGAACTTGAGATTCTGGATAGTCTTGAAAAAGCTGAAGCATTGGCTCCAAAGATCTTCCTTTTGCCTGTCATTTGACTGCCTTACAATACACAATATGAGCATTTAGCATGACATCTGAATTATCGTGCTGGTCTAAACTGATTTCTCTTTGAGTCAAGATGAAAGCAGACTAAGTGGCCTGACTCTGATTAATGATCTCCTGTGTATCCCTCAGACCGCTGCCAGACAAGGGAGCTAATGGACATAAAACCTGCTGCTGTTGCTGAATTTATACACAGGAAGATTCTACGTGTTCAGCCTGCATCCTGATGGAGAAGATCTTGTTCATCTATTGATTTACGGACAGCAGAAGGCACCACTAATGACAGCATTTTAGGCAAGGCGTTTCACAGGATAGGGATGGGGGGACAGGAGAAACACCTGCTATTCCCAGCCTTTAGCAGCGTCACCAACCTTAGGTGATGTTTCTGCCTCTGCAGCTCTTTCCTCTTGCCTCTTTTCATTCTCATCTACTTAGATTCAGGGCAGAATCTCCCCATATATTTGATCCATGCCTTAGCACATGGGATTTTAAACTCCTTTTGATCCTGTCGACCTTGGGTCAAGGGCGGATTGATGGGCCAAGGCCATTGTATGAGGTTCAACAAGGCAAGTGACAGGTCCTGCCCTTGGGTCACAACAACCCCGGGCAGCGCTGCAGGCTGTGGGCAGAGTGGCTGGAAAGCTGCTCAGGGAACAGGACTTGGGGATGCTGGTCCACAGCGGCTGAACATGAGCCAGAGTGGGCCAAGAAGGCCAAGGGCATCCTGGTCTGTGTCATAAATAGGCGGCCAGCAGAGCCAGGGCAGGGACTGTCCCCCTGTGACTCACCTCCAGGCTGTGTCCTGTCCTGTGAGAAGCAGCTGAGGGAGCTGGGGGTGTTGAGCATGGAGAAAAAGAGGCTCAGGGCAGACCTGGTTGCTCTCTGCAACTGCTTAAAAGGAGGCTGTAGCCAGGTGGGGATCAGTCGCTTCCTCCAGGTAACAGTGACAGGACAACAGGAAACGGCCTCAAGCTGCTCCAGGAGAGGTTTAGACGGGACATCAGGAAAAATTTCTTCACTGAAAAGGTTATTAGGCATTGGAACAGGCTGTGCACAGAAGTGGTGGAAGCACCACCCCTGGAAGTCAAAAAACATGTGGACGTGGCACTGAGGAAAATGGTTTAGTGGTGAACATGGCAGTGATGGGTTTACAGGGGGCCAATGATGCTGGAGGTCTTTTCCAACATTGAAGATTCCTTGATTCTCACTGACATTCTTCTACATCAACCCTGCTTAAATGGCTTTTTCCATTGGCTATTTCTCTTTGCAGTTTCTACTCCAAAAGATGTGATACTGCAGCACACATGGGTGAATTTCCTCTTCCTCTCTGCAGGTAAGGTGTCTGTGGTATTTTGTTCTCTATGGAGAATCCTGTAACTTGGTGAGAAATACCTTATCAGCTGGAAGTGCAGAGTAAGAAGTGTGTTACCAGGGAGGAACTGAAAGGTAACCTGATGTTTTGCCCCTACATTATGCTTGTTTTCTGAAGTTTAAATAAAAATACATGTATTGTGCACATGTGTATAAATAGTAGAAAACCACAGTGAAATAGGTGTGCCTTGCTGTAATCCCTTTAAAGACGGCTCTGAAAGTCTTAGAAGGGAATGGAAAATTCACTTTTTTTTTCTTTTTTTTTTCTAGGAGAGACTAAACTGCTATTCTGATTCAGCATCTAATACTGCTTCCTTTTTCACCTAAAACTACTGAAGTATTTTAAAATAACAGAAGAGACAAATTCCTCAGATGACTTGAGGATTGGGTCATGCTATTATGTCAAACATGCTTACTGCTTTTAACGCTCTCCCCCAATGTTTCCTGGAGATGTTTTATGGCAAGAGTAGTCTATTCAGAAATGAACACATTAATAATAAACCCCAGCATTTGCTTCAGTTTTATTTTCTCCTGAAACATTGCTGTGAAGTGGCAGATATTGGAAACACAGTTTGCTGCAAAGTTGCCTTAACGGTCTTAAATTTCTTTTTGCTCCCCTTTAGTTTTGCTGTGGAGAATGAAAATGACTGTTCTAGCCACGGCTGGGAAGATTTTCCCCGGGCTAACAATGAGCAGAGAACTGAAGTGCTGGAATTCTTTCCTTGATGTCAGTTTAACTGACTCAGTGGCATAAAACAAAATTAGTAACGGTTCAAGTGCGTAATCTTTCCTCTGGTTAGAACTTCCCTGACAAATACTTATTATTTGGCTAACAAGGAGTAATTAAGCTTCTGCAAAGAGGACCAAGAGAAAAGTGATTGACCCCTCAAGGCTGAGCCTCAGCAGGGTCTAACTAAAGCTCTTTCCTGAAACTGTGAGTCACTCTGTGACACCGGGCCAGTCTTCCCTCCCCTCAGTCATGTTTTTAACTGCAGCGAGGAAACAAAATTAGAATAAGCACAGATTTTAAATGAAGTTGCTGAGCTCTCAGACAACTTTCAGGAAAAGCAGAAGTATGTGAAGTTGCATCAGAACTTGCTTTTGTACCAGGCAAGCAATTTAGAGTTCATGTAGTGCTATCAAGGGTTTCTTGGTTAAGTGTGATTGCTGTTAATTAATGGTTAATGCATTACATGTCAATCTTATCTTCAAAGGTTCAGAATGTAAAGTCTTTGATAAGCAAAGATCCAGATTAGCACATCAAAATAGAAGGGTTCCTTAAAATAACTCACACTTTGGGTGTGGATGCAGTTAGTCCTGTAACTTTGTTAAAGCTATTTTGGGTAAGCATGAAAAGCAAAGGTTTCATTCCACAGCAAGTTTGTCTGCATGTGAACTTCACTTTAACTGGTTTTTCTCAGTTAGTTCCATCCTATAAAAACGCAGAGGATTTAAATATGAGTATGGCTGTATAAAACCATGTGCTAGGTTTATGCACAACTTGTAAGCATCCTCTTGATTAACCTTTATGCACATCTTGTAAGCATCCTCTTGATTAACCTACCAAGTGCTGGAGCAGCTGAGACTCGTATAAACCATTCATTTTAATGAAACATTTAAGCACGGACTGCTAACCTAGTGACCTGAATGGGACTATTTATATTCTGAGTGGAAAACAAATCCTGTTCTGGCAAAGGATTTTAGCATGTCATTTAAATCAGGAGTAACAGAAGCCAGCAAAAAGAATGAAGAGAAAATGAAAAGCAGCACACAGTTTTAGTGGGTTTTTTCTGGAAGTTTTTTGTTTGTTTGTTTGATTGGTTGGTTTGGTTTTTGGTTTTTTTTGGTTTTTTTTTTTTTTTTTTTGGTTGGTTGGTTGGTTTTTATATGTGTGGGTGGGGTGGGGTTTCATTGTTTACTACAATTTGTGGGCAATTTTGTTTTTGCACTCTTGTTTTTACCAAAAATCCAAACTGAAAATGCCAAAAAAAATCACTGAACTCTGTTCAAAGCAGAGATTAAGTCCCTGCCATTAGAAGATTCATGTGTGAACTACATTAATTGCTTTTCTTTAGTGACTTTTCACAGACTCTAATTTTATTTTAATGCACTTTAGGAAGGGTCTTCTGTGTTTACTGGTGACCTTGTGGGTGCTCAGCTAGCAACTTATCTGCATGTATAAAAGTTGTCTCTTTCCTTCTTTAGTGGAATAGCTGTCTTCTAATTGGGGAAATGCTAATGTATTTTAGGATGGCAGATGTTTCTGGTAATGGTAACAGCTGTAATGTTAGCAAATCAGATTCATTAGGAAATTTTATCAAAGTAATTTTTTATGTTAATCATTTAGTTCAGAGTATCCATCTTGAGGAAAGAGTATAAATAATTATTTGTGGATTCCAAAGCCCTGAATAAATTATGGAGCAAAAGGCTGGGAAAAAGGAGGGGGGAAAGGCTGTTAGGGTATGCTCAGTGAATAGGGCAGATTGTGTTTGGCAACTGACTGTGCTGCTGGGAGGCTGTAACATCTCTAAAAGATATCTCTAAAGAATAAAAATCTCTGGATGGTTATAGTCTCCATCACATACAGAAAACCAATCGTATGATTCATCACCTATGAGAATTAGAATTACTTCCAGGCTTTGCTGTCTGCTCACCTGCCCTGCTCCTGGCCCGCTGCACCCGGAGGATCAGTGGTCCATGCAAGTGAGGCCTGTGACTTCCAGCTTGTGCTGAGCTGTGCTGTCTGTCCAGCCTGGCCTCCACACCCACAGAGGACAAATCTCCCTGCCTGATAATCCCACAGGATTTTTGGGCAGGTCCTACGTGGTACCTGCAATGACAACCCCTGCATGCCCTGCACTTGATCTGAAAATGGCAGCAAAGGGCTCTGGTGTGAACACGTTTTATGTTTGGCCATAGAAATGATGTACAGAGTTGTCTCCTTGTACAAAAATCCTGTCATAGCTTAAATGACCAAAATGGTGTAAATTTCCCATGGGCAGGGTCTGCGTGATGTGCTGCACCTGGTTGATGCTGGACAACATTCCTGAAGGTTATCTACACTCCGTAATAATGCTGGCTGCAATAAATGGTATTTTAAGTGACACTTTAGAATCTGAGTGCCTTTCTTACTGGAATCACAATAAACCAGCACCACCTGGTACAAAACAGTTGTCAAACACTACCTGCCAGAACTATTTCACTTGGAGTGCTATTTTTGTTCTGATGATGCAATTGACCGAAGACTAAAATCAGGCAAAACCTAATTTTTCCCCTGCTGTTTATAACATGTCTTGAGTTTGGGATCTTAATGGTTCTGTGTGAAATCAATTAAAATAAAACCTTCAAGTGAACACAGACTGTGTTCTGTGAATGACAGTGTTCAGAGCAATGTATGTGGGTTACAGAGACAGAAAAGTGTGAATTTTTCTATCAATTGCAGGAAATAGTGCATGCAGGAGTCATATTTCTCAGCCTGTCAGTCAGTAAGTGTTAGAGAGTTTTCTACCTTCTAAGACCATGCCCATCATCCTTCATTTCTTCTCCCTCACTGTCCTTTTCTGCAAGGAAAGTGCGTGGCTCCTGTTTGGGCCCAGGGCTCCAGTGCATTTGGGGTTTGGATCCTGGCTGTGGTGCTGACAAGATTTATGGTATTTGCTCTTCAGACTGAAATGCTGAAGACATCCATCAAGATGTACAAAGAGGCCATTCCATTTCTCTCCCCAAAGCTCTTCTGAAGAGGTATTTTTGGCTAAGTAGACAGACCAATACACCACTTAGCCAAAAAAACAGGGACTCATACATGGAAAAAAGACCATTGAGACCACAGCACATACATCATAACTAATAATTTGCTTTTCCTACAACATGCAGAAGAAATTATGCATAATTTTATTTTGTCTTAATAATCTCTGTTGAAGTCCTTGCACAGCCACTGCCCTCACCAGTGCTTATTCCCAACCCACAGCACTAAAGAAAACTTAGCACAAAAAACCTACCCCAAACACCCAACAACTCTCAAAAATACTTCCAACAACACAACTCCTTCCTCTTGGTCACGTTTTGTCGGGCTCCTGCTCTGGAGGTAGTGGAGCAGGAGGTGTTCTTAGCTCTCTCCCTGCACCGGGATTGCACTGTGCTCTCTCCGGCTGTGCACAGCCTTCCTTCCAAGCTGTTTGTGGGGCAGAAAAATTCCAAGAGGAAAGCTGCTCTCCTCACTGTGAGGTACACCCTGCTGGGAACATTGGACCTGAGACTTTCATAAATTCCATTCACGGACTCAACTGTATTCCCGTTCTTCAAAAACCCGCAGTTTTCAAGGGGGAATTATTTGGAAAGACAGAACAGCATCAGGCTCACTGATATATATTCGCGACAACCTGCATTACCATGTCGTGCTTATTTTATCTTTCCAGTAGTATGTCACAATGACAAGACTGTTTTATTTACTATCTCATCTGAGGTGAAAACTCTGAACAGTGTTTTAACTGCGCTGAAGAACAGTAAAGCGACTAATGTTGATTTACTCCCCCATGTTACACCGAGCCATCAGCAATAAACTGAAAGGGACAGGATCGAGCTCTTGTCCATTTAACCGTGTGCATTTCCTAGTAAGAATAAAAGACAGACCTGCGGCAGCAGAGGAAGCCGGGCAGGGAGGCGCGGAGGCGCAGGGCCGAGCGGCGCTGAGGGGCGCGGGCCGCGGGGCGGGCCGTGGCTGCCGGGGCGGCGCCAGCGGGGCCGGGCCGGGCCGCGCCCCCGGGGCCGGCGCAGGCCGGGGCACAGCAGCGGCGGCGGGAGCGGGCCGGGAGCGGGCCGGCCATGGTGGGGCTCAAGGAGGAGCTGCTCAAGTCCATCTGGCACGCCTTCACCGCCCTCGACCTCGACCGCAGCGGGAAGGTCTCCAAGTCCCAGCTCAAGGCAAGCGGGGGGCGGCCAGCCCGGTGGGGTGCGAGGGGTCGGTCGCCGCCGAGCGCTGGCGCCGCGGGCACGGGGCGCGGGCCGGGACCTGCCTCTGGCCACACACGGGCGCTCGCTTTCGGGGCTCTCCTGGGCGCTGTAAATCGCGTTCTCCCCGCCGTTCGTCCCACGGCATCGCTGTCCCTGCGGGCCCCGGCCACCTCCGACCCGCGGGCGGCTGGCGCGGAGCCGTCCTGGAGCCCGGGCAGGCTGATTTTCATTCCGCTCCGTCCTCCCTGAGATGTCAGCGCACAAACCCTTGTTGTGCTTCTGGTCCGCTTTCAACCGCATGTCCTCGCTACCCTTTCTGGCCGAAATCTTCTGTGGGGTAGCCACAAGGTCCCATCTATAGGGGTTGGCTGCGTCCAAGTGAAATTCACAGCTTGCCAAGGGGAGAGAGAGGTTCCACAGTGCCCTCTTATTTGGATATAAACAGGAGAATTAGTCAAGAGGCTCCAACTGTGCCATTCTTTTCTTAGCTTATACGCTGAAGTAGTGTTTGTGCTCTTAAAAGAGCTCTCAGGCAGCTTGCTGAATCCAGTCCCATCTTGGCCCTGCTTTATGGGACCGTCTTGGCCTGGGAATAATAGCAGGAATCTGGCTAAATAAATATTTTGAATAAGAACGCAACACCTGTTGACGTTCGAGACTGTGGGTCCTTGTGCTCGGCGCTGGGGCTGCGTGGGCAGCGGCAATCAGCCGAGCTCTGTGCCTTTCGTGGCATGAACTCCACCAGCGGCAGCGGCCGTGCTGTGGGTGCTACTCGCAAGCGTGGCTGGTCGCTCCTGGACTTTATTTTTAGCATTATGTAACGAGGGTCCGGAGCTGGCAGCGTGCTGCAAGCAGCCTGTTCCTCTTCTCCTTTTCTTCTGCCGGGGTGATGGGGCTGTGAGATAGAGCCGAGCTCGGCCAGAAGTGGCTGCGGGGCAGGATTCGGGCCAGACGCCAGACCTGGCTGTGAACTCGAGCTGAAAATGTGTGCAGGTCCTGGGTTTTTCACAGGGGTGTCAGTGAAAGTGAGTCTTTGTGTTCCAGCCTTGCAGGGTGAACTGAAGCAGGTAGCAGAGAAGCTTTTTCTTGTTTTTATCATCCTGCTTTTTATAGGAATCCTGTTTTCCTGTCATGCTGCCTACCACTCCTGGTGTGCTCCATGCACTCACCTGAGGGTGTCTGCAGATGTCATCGTGCAGGGCAGTGCAAAAACTCAGGTGACAGAATGGTCTCTTCGAGCTAGGTCTTATAAGTTCTTGGAGATCTATATCACACTCGAGATAGCTCAGCTACTTCAGATGGTATAAAGTCATCAGGATGGCTTCTGTGGCAGTGTTGGAAACAGAAAAGTTTTAATAAAAGGCAAAATAACAAAGCTCTTTACAGAGAAAAACTGAGCTAAGTGTAAGAGGCTCTTGCTCCTGGTAAAACACCTCACAAAAGCGATTAGTTCCTTTGTTGTCTTCTTTTTCTCGTAAATTGCTTAGGCGGGATTTTTTGGCTTCTGTCTAATTGGCTATCCTTAAGTTTGAGGTGAAGTCCCTAAGGTCCTATGAGGTGTCATTTTTACCTAATTGAGGAGAGAAACTTCTGAGTTTTTTCCTTTTTAAGGAGACAAAAGATAATTTTGTCACTCCGTCAACAAAGGGCACATTCCTACGCTCAGGTGCTGGCCTGAATGAAATGGCTACAGAAGCTGCCAGTGTGCTGGTGGGCTGGTACAGTGTCATCAGAAAAAGCAGGGCTTTGTGTGTTTGTGCAGTTCTATCTGTGACACAAAGGCTTCTGTGGGAAGTGTCAGGTGGAGGATCTGGGAGTGCAGAAACAAGTCTGAAATGAGGTTGCCACCTTCTCCTGTGGCCACCAAGAATTAGTTTTCAGCAGGGAGTAAAGGGTGTTCTTACATAGACTTTTTGTGGAAGGTGCTGAATGTGGTGTCAAACTGATGGTCCTGCTGGGGAGAAAAGATGTGCAGGGTGGCAGTAGCCCTACATGGGTCAAAAAGGGCAGGCAGGACAGTAAAAGAGAGGTTCCTGTATGATAGAGATAGGACTGTGTTGTCCTTAGAAGGTATTTCCCAATGAAGTGTTTCTCATCATCATGAGGAGGATACAGCACTCCTGTAAAATGGAGCACTGATGATGCTTGGAGACCAACAGGTTAGTAGAGATCTGTGACATTAAAAAAATATGCCTAATAATTGAGTAGAATGGCTGTTTTTAAAACTGATAAAAACCTTTTTGTTTTGTGAGAATGGCAGTGTCGTAACCTGCTGAACTCTTCCCTTCTCAGTAAGAAAACCTACTGGCCATGTGTCTTTGGTTTGTGTAATCCAGTATAATGTGGTGCCATCACATTGCAGGGAAGTTCCTAAGGATAGTACATTTGTTCAAGGAAGTAATTTTTAGTTACTCTGCCTAGAAATGACCTTTGATCCTTCCATAAAAATAAATAATTAACTTTAAATACTATGAGAAAAATAAATATGTGTGTGTTCTGTAGTTGAGGCCCTACTGCAAAGGGTTTGCATCACACATTTGTTTTCAGTAGATCTAGAGCAGATGGATGGAGGTGAGTCAGTTTGGTCTGTTTTGTAGTCTGGAGAAACAGCAAATGCTTGAGGGCAAAAATGGGACTTGCTTGGAATAGTAAGGATGTCATGAGATGTCTGTTATCCATTTGTATCTTTTGTGTATGTTCTGAGCTGCTGAGAGAGGAGACAGTCAAATCAGTCCTCGGTGTAATTTTGAATATTGTCTTCTTCCAGTACGCACTGATTTGTTTTTTTGTTTGTTTGGATTTTTTCTCCTTTTTTTTTCAACTGGTAGTCTTTGGAAGTTCTGCTGGTATGCTGGCTGCAGCTCTTAGTCCATTCTTCTACATCAGCAGAAACGTGTGTATTCTGTTCTTAAATTACAGCTTTAAAAGCTGGACACAGTCATTGTTTAGCCAGTGTGTTTTTTGGCACCTTCAAACACTGATACAGCAAAGCTCAGGTGTAGGTTCTGTGTACACAGTTACAGCTGCTGCTGTGATTCCAGCATGAGCTACATCCAAATTGCTTCCTTTCCTACACTTGGATCCAATTTCATCTTTCTTACAATCTGCAGTTTTGAAATTAACTTGTTTTAGAAGTTTCTGTAAGGTACCAGCATTAAATCCACTTTTCATCTGGATCTTGAAACACTGTAATTTTAAATGTGGTTCCACTTGACAGCCAGCAATATTGCTTGTAGTCTGTGGGTGTGTATGATTTGATCTTGGAAAAATCCACCAATTAGTTTTTACACCCTATCTGGAAGCTCGTCCACGTGTTGCTTTGTGACTTGTCTCTGCTTGGGCAGTGGGTTTGTTTTGGTGTTCTTGTTTTACTTGCTGCATTGGGGTGTGTTTTCTGAGTCTTGGGGTCTTGGACTCCTGGGTGCTATCTGCAGAATGTGGATGGTGAGCCGCATGTCAAAATTATGTCTCACTCAGGCCTGTATTAGAACTTTGGGTGACCAAAGCTAATTGTCAGGCTTAGAAAATTCATACTGGTCTGTTCTCATAGCTGGGGTGTTAGAGGCTTGTTGTACCTCTTACCTTTGCTTTGCCTTTCCCCTAGACGAGAAGTTGGTGGCCTGTGGGAAGAGGAAGAATGGTGTAATCAGGGGTGAGAGGGGTGCTCTGACCGCAGAGGAAGACCTTGAACAATGCAGTGAGGCAGGGGCAGGGGTGGGAGCCTGCGCCGCGTGGGCAGGACCCTGGCCGGACAATCGGCTTTGTGCAGCGGCGCAGGGCAGTAGGAAATTAGTCACTGTGACTCACGGGACAGGGGCTGCTCTGGGGCTGTCAGCAGGGCTCAGCGTGTGTGTTAGGGTAGCCGTGAGCCGTGCTGTCGGTGAGGTGTGAGGGAGGGATGCTGTTGTGCCAGGAAAGCCCAGGCAGCCTGTAGACTAAAACAGGGAGCGTGAGGAAATGACAGGGCCGTGAGGCTGTGCTTGAGAGGAGCAGCTCCCGGTGGATCAGCAGCTTGTTCAACCTTGAGCCAGTCTGTGCCCAGGTGGCCAAGGCAGCCAGTGGCATCGTGGCCTGGATCAGCAGTAGTGTGCCCAGCAGGACCAGGGCAGGGATTGTTCCCTGTTGGGCACTGATGAGGCCACACCTCAAGTGCGGTGTCCAGTTCTGGGCCCCTCCATTTTGGAAGGACATTGAGGTGCTGGAGCACGTCCAGAGAGGGGCAGCACAGGTGATGAAGTGTCTGGAGCGCAGAGGAGCAGCTGAGGGAACTGGGGGTGCTCAGCCTGGGGAGAATGTCACCTCAGTGGTGACTTTATCCCTCTACATGTGCCTGAAGAGAGCTTGTAGCCAGGTGGGGATTGGTCTTCTCTTCCAGGCATCCAGCAAGAGGACAGAGGCTTAAGCTGCACCACAGGAGGTTCAGGTTGGACATTAGGAAGAATCTTTTCACAGAGGGGCTGATTAGATATTGGAATGGGCTGCCCAGGGAGGTGAAGGAGTCCATGGAGGTGTTTAAGGAAAGACTGGATGGGGCACTCAGTGCCATGGTCTGGTTGACATGGTGGTGTTTGGTCATAAGTTGGACTTCATGATCTCAGAGGTCTTTTTCAGCCTGATGGATTCTGTGATTCTGTTTTGTCTGGGACGATGTAGAAGAAAGGTGCAATCCATGGAGTATGTTTACAAGGAGCTCTTCCTCAGGGCTGGGAGCCCCAGGACAGGAAGGCCTTGGCTAATGGGGAAGATGCAGGCTGACACCAGGATGTGACTGGAGGCCAAGGGGGATTGTGCAGATAATGAAGGCAAAAGGAAGGGTGAGGTTGTTGAAAATGGTGATGAGGGGTGTGCAACTGCCTAGGGGTGAAAGGAGCGAATGAAGGAACCGGAGCTGATGTGGATGAAGGGCACAAGTGTCAGGAACCTGGGCTGGAATCCACTCATCCAGCTGGGAAAGAGGCTGCTGCAGTAACCCTGATGTTGAATAATGAGGCTTCAGATGGGGTATGTGCTACCTGAGTGGATAAGGAAGCTGGACCTTGGGGATGTGATGATACAGGACGTGGTGTGTGTACAGTGTACCTTGGATGAAAAGACCTGGTGCTTGTGACAAGGGGCTTATATGATGCCACTTTTAACACTGGTCATAAAAGAAAAAGGGAAAGTGCTCGTGAGTAGCCTTATTTTGGCTGGCTGGCTGGCTGCTGACATGGATGTTGGGGAGAGATGAGCCAAGAATGTCTTGGAATGAATTCACACAAAGCCACTGAATGGAGCTGTCGGGATCTGGGATGCCAACATTTTAAAATCTGAAAAAGAGACGAGGAGTGGGAAGACCCCCCTGAAAGATGGAAAGGAAAAAGAGAAAACTACCAAGAAGCTGACAATAGCTACTGCAGGATTAGTCTGCCCTGGTAATGCTCCCACTGTCATCTGGGCCAAATTTTTGTCACTGAGCAGTAAGTAGTCTAGCAGATCCTCCCTCTCCCTGTAGAAATGCAGATCACTTTTATGGGACATGGTTAAATGAAACTACTCAGATGGTAATTCAACACGTGCTGAAAGTTTTGGAAAATGGGAACTCAAGAGGGGAGCAGCTCTGGCAGAGTATACCTGAAGGTAAAGCAGCATGAAATAGGGCATAAATAAAGCAAATCCAAAGTCTGTGATGACCCTTGGCATTCAGCTTTCTTGTATTTATTTGTATTTGGAACAGAACACCTTCAGTGTTCCCAGGGAAAGATGGGGTGCCACCAGGCATCTTTCTTAAAACTTTTCCTTCAAAGTGAAGGAGTTGTTGTACCTGGAGTGCGCTGGTGTCATGAACCCCCTGCCGGCTGCCTGTGCTGTCTCAGACCCCAGTCTGGGGACCCCCACAGTGCCCATGTGCTGCAGCAGAGATGAGTCTCTGGGCTGGGGCACGAGTTGGCTTTGGCACGAAGGTAAATTGTTTAACGTGGCATCCAGAGCATGATAAATGCGGAAGGAGAAAGCTGCCTAGCAACCCTGTGGGCACTGGGGGAATAATCCTGACTGGTGCAAAACTTCCTCATGGTTGATGTAGCTTCTGCAAGGCAAGGTGATTATTTTGTACCCCAATTAGTCCGGTGCTCAGCTACTTGTTGGGGTGTTTTTAAAATTGTTAATTAACATAGAGTGTCTTCTGGTCCAGATAATGTGATTTGAGAGAACAAAACCAAACCAAACGAGACCTCAGGGCAGAATTTTTCTGGCTCACCCTGCACGTGAAGAATTCAGCTGGCGCTTGGCCGCGTTAGAGAACGGCAGGCTTTGGCAGGCGCCGAGGAATTTCCTGAGTTATGAAAAGAGAGCACTGGGCACCAGAGAGATCACAGATAAGGCAGATCTTAGAAAATCATTGAAAGTGGAATTCTTTCCTGGTAAGTTGGTCACTTGATGTGGAAAGCACCTAGGTTTCTGACAGCCCAAGCACAGCAAGAACACCAGAAAAAGAAGACAAATATGTAGAAAGCACATGATAAGAAAGTATTTTATCAAGACTTTTTAATTTCCTTTGGTAGTAAGCTGAAATCAGTCATGCTTTCAGAATACTTTTATTAGCTGAGTATTTTTTTAGTTATAGTATTAGCATCTCCAGTGTGGTTGGAAAACAGTGATCATCTCTCTCTCTCTCAGAAATTGAAGAATCCCTCAGGCTTCTATAAATAACAGCTGAAGCCTTAAATAGAAGGGGAAGCACACATGATAGCACATTCCCCAACCCCATATGTAAATCACGTGGACTCAAAGACTTGGTCTGGTTAGAGACAAGGATGGATTGAAGTGAAATATACTGTTGATGGAGAGTGGTGTGAAATGTGATAAACTTCTAAATGCTCTTTTGCTGCTTTGGGAAGTGCAGCTTTTGTTGTGCTGTGGCTGATGCTGTTGTTTAACTCTATACATTTCTAGACCTTGTTAGCTCTAATGCCTTAGTGTTAGCATACATCTGTGAAAATATGTGTTTCTCATGGAAATGTCTCCTTTTCTGAAAGCAAGTTTAACTTTGGAGGTATGTAGAGAGGAATTCTCCTCTGAGCTGAATATACATCTCGGGCTATCTCTGTAATATTTTCTGCTAACTAACACAGAGGTTCTGCTGTCTCCTTATCATGCATCAGAATAGTAAATGTGCATTTTCTTTTTTCTTGGGGGTGGGTGGGTGGTGGAAAGCCCAGACATTTTAAGTGTGTAGCTTTGGTTTGATTTCCTAGGCTTTGACAACTTCAGACTTTCACTTCTTCTTTTACAACTACTTCATCTTTGACCATCTTTTATGTCTACTCACCTAAATAGACCTGCTTATAAGTTTTCTGCACATTTATTTTTTTTAACTGTTTTCTTTTTGCATCATTTTGGTCTGATTTTTAAAATTCTATATAAAACCCACAAAATTCAGTTGCACTTTGTCCCATGTAGTTGTCAATTAAAAAAAATAATAGCATAATAATAATAATAGCACTGGCAGCATACCTTTTGAAAAGATGTGATCTGTTTTGCCTTTCTGTAATTTTTTTAGCTGTATTTTTTGCCTTTTTTTACATTTTTTCCCACGCAAACTGTGGCAGGGCATGTAATACAAAATCCTTAACCCAGCTCATGTTGGTGGTACATGATCTTCAGAGGCTCAGCTCTGCACCATGCCAAGGGGTGATGTGGGCAGCCTGATACAGGTCTGACCTGACCCCAGACAGTGTGAACAGCCGGGAGGGGGATGGTGCTTTGCTGTTTTTTGGGAAGTGCTGGTGGCACAGGAGTCGCTCCTGCCCAGGCTCTGCCTTCCTGTTGGTACTGAGGTGTTGGTCTGTGCTGCAAAGCTCAGCTCAGGCTGAAGAACTTGAGATGTGCTGGCTAGTTTGTTTTTAGTAATTCAGTACTTCCTTAAAATTAGTCAAGTGTGCAGTCTCTTCTTGAAGTTCATTTCTCAAGAACAGACATGAGTGTTAGTGGGTGTCAAGTTCGTGACATACTTCATGCAAATAGCTTTTTAAAATAAAAATTTGAGAAGCACACCTAAACCCTTCCTCTTTCTGTAACATTACTCTCCTTTGCAACTGAAACATGGAGTCAATGTTGAGAAGCAGCCCAAAAGCAAGCAGATGAGAGAAATCCCTAGTTAATGCTTTAATCTGAATAGTCTTTTCTTTGTAAACTAAAGCTACATATTGAGTTGTTTTCTTTGTTACTCATTTTCACTAGATATAAATATTTATAGTTTCAAAGGCTAGGTGTTTGTGGTTGTTTTGATAGCTATCTGACTTCACTCTGCAAATATTATTTTGGTGTTCCTGCATGCCTGTCCTGGTTTTCAGCTGCATGGGGATGTATGTACAAAGGCGAGCTTGTGTAGCTGCATTTGTAGCTCTCTAGGGCTGGACCTCTCTGTGCTCACGTTGCTTCTGTAACAATCAACTCTCTGAAACCATCAAGTGAGGAGTTTTTAGTCATGCTTTGCAAAACTTTGTGGGGCAGAACTTGCGGTGACATCTAAGTGTCACTTTGCACATGGTTTTGGAGTCACAGGTCTGCTCTGGAGGGGACACACCATGGTTTAGGCTGACAGCAGTGTCACTGGTTTCTCTTCTGTCCTTAGGTCCTTTCTCACAACTTGTGCACTGTGTTAAACGTTCCCCATGATCCAGTGGCCTTGGAAGAGCACTTTAGGGACGATGACGAAGGACCAGTTTCCAATCAGGGTTACATGCCTTATCTAAACAAATTCATCTTGGAAAAGGTAAGTTTTGAGTTCTTGTGTTCTGTGCTTTCCTGCATCAGCTTTTGTTGTCAGAGTGTCTTTGTGGTAACTGGTGCCTGCAGGAGGCTGCTGCTGGTGTGGAGGCACGGGCTGGGAGTGTGTCTCTGGGGTCCTCATGGGGTGGCTGCTCTGGAGAGCCTGTGCCTGAAAATGGAAGGGTGCACTGCTCTCTACATCTTGTATTTCCTGTTACATCTGGCCCTTGCCTAAGCTGTGTTCATGCAGAACTGTGCTCATATTAATAAAGAGTAGGCACACAGGCTGTGGGAACTGGGAGTGGGGCTGTGGCTGAGCCCCGTCCCCAGTGGGTGCAGCTGTGAGGAGCAGGTGAGCAGTGTTGGGGCAATGAGCCCTGGAGTGCTGAGGTGTCACTGCCCAACCACCAAAGGGAGCAGAGGGCACACAGGGGCACTGCATGAGCATGAGGAGTATTAAAAGGTTGTGCTAAAGAACGAGAAGGGGAGAGGCTTGTAGCCTTCTGAAATTGTGTGGTGATGCTCTGTGTGTTGTGGCCATCTCAACTGCGACATATGCTGTGACAATAAAGCACTTCAGCCTGAATTTATCTGAAAGTGTCTGGAAGCTGTGGGTTGTCCCGCTTTATACTGCAGGTATAACAGAATATTGTCACAGACTCCTTTGCAAACAGAAAGGGTAAAAATATCTTCACTGTTTGTCACAAAGTACTTTAACGAGTAGATCCCTTTAGAAGGTTACAGTGGGTGACATTAGGGCGTGTTTGTGAAGTTCTGTCTTGCAAGTTCTTTCCTTTCATGTCTGAGCATTCTTCAGTCCTCTGTTGTGCCTTGTTTCAGGAGAAACTCTAGAAAGCCAGCAGGGCTTTCCCCTCTTCTCTCCCCTCCTCTCCTCTCCTCTCCATCGTGTTGTGAAATAGGTGGTCACTGGGTTGGAAAGTTAGGAAGCCCCAAACAATGATCTTCCTGCTTTTTTCTGTCTTCTGATCACGTACTGGGCTGGGTAGCGATAGCAGCTCACGTGATGGTGGAAACATCAGCTTCAACACCACTGATTTCTTGTACACTTGAGGGCCAGCCCCAGAAACCCTCAAACTTTGATGTTGTGGCTGCAGAGATACAGAGCTGTTTGCTCTCTTTTGTTGTGTGAAGAAGTCCTGAACTGACATACTCCTGAGAAGTCCAGTGCAGCAACTGCAGATGATACAAACTCCTCAGCCCCATTTGCTGATTTCTGCTCCTTCATTTAATAGTGGTGGAAAATGTGATACATATAATGCAGTCTGGCAGCTTATATCTAGCTTAGCTTCTGTCTAGTTTATCAGCTTCTCTGCCTCTCTAGTCTGTGTTTCTCTCCTACCCAAAGAGTATGAGAGACACACCAAGATTGTCCTGTTTGATGTGTGGGAGTTGTTGGCCTTTAATACACGTAAAGGTACCTCATTATTGTCTTGGTTGTTTGATGCTGAAGAATCCTGCTTTGTCCCTAAGAAGTTGTGATAGCCTTTCTGCTTCATCTTGGCTGCCTGAGATACTGTGGAGACCAAGCAGTCTTTTTTCCCCATATTCTGGGAAAAAAAGAAAAGGCCTTAATTTATTTTAACCAAAGGATTACAGTGAGAGAAGCTGAACCACAGTGGGTTAATATTCTTTGTAGACAGTAGCAAACCATTAAGTAAAGAAAACCCAAAGAGATATGTATGTCTTTTTCAAATATAAAAATGCTTTATTGTTAAAGGGTGTTTCTAGGAAGAATAGTTATGGAAATGAAAAGCAAAATGGCATTTAAGTAACACTTTTATATTAAAATGATAGATCTGGCTATGTAAGTAAGTAGGTATGAAAGGGAAGAGCTTGACTGCATATAATTTCTTGTTTTGTTTTATTCATACACTGATCTGGCTTCCAGTGATCTCCTGATATATCCAGATCATCAGTTAATCTTAAAAGATTAAAGTGTTGAGGAACAGGATTAAATTATCTATAACTGGATGTTATTTGATCTTGACTAAATGCTTGTAAATAAGAAAATTAGTGAAGTTGTTTGGACAGAAGGCTGTCTTTTTGGACAGGAAAAATCTTGTCTGTGACTTCTCTTCTTCTGGAGATGAGTTTGCATCAGTGCCAAAAGAGCGTGCAGTGGGATGAAGTCACTAATTCATTGTGTGTCTCCTTTGTTTAAAACAAACAAACAAAGAGCAAACAAGAAACTCCTTCTTTATTTTTCCAAGGCGTAATCTGTTATTTTAGATGGGAGATTGTAGCAAAATTGCTGTTAGTATATTCTAGTAAGCAAAGCTACTAAAAAAGGAGTGATGCATTATACCCCAGATACACAGGGAGTTCTCTCAATTTCCAGTCATGCATCTTACAGGAAATTAATTGATTTGAGTAGGAGCCCCTGGCTCAAGAAAGGTTTTTTGATCTTAAGGTATTTTGCTTTAAGACATTCATAAATATTTTATGAATGATTTCTTAAATTTCTTTTAAGATAGTTATATAGTTGTGACTTAGAATTTTATTGAGAGGACTTTGTAACCTTTGGAAATAACTTGTGCTGTACTCTTAAATGAAGTTGTAACTTTTTGTATTTTTTTTCGTGGTGACTTACCCTGCAATAAAGCTTCTTTATATAGAACCAAGGAATGATCAAGAAAGGGACAATTGTGAAGAAAGACAAGGAAGTTAAGTGAGGGGCATTTGCTACAACTAATTTCCTTTATCAACATAGGTAATTTCAGTAAATGATTTGAGTGATTAGTATTGTCTGATTGATGATTTCCAGTGTTATGCATCTTATTACTCAGCAGATAGATGTTTCTAGAATTTTCTTGCATTTGCAGCAAAACCTGTCTTGTTCTGTAAATGTCTCTTTCAGGAGGGAGCTGTTATTTGCCAGTATAGTGTCTTCATAATTTGTTTTACTTGGTTCCTTAACCATATTTTAGCATGTTCTGTTATTTACGATGTCTGTCTTTAAATACCAATTGGAAATGTTTCCCTTTTAGTGGTGGCAGTGGTGGTATTTTACAGCAGGCCTTATTCAGAGCAGGGAAGAGTCCTGCTGCAGGGAGACAAAGAAGGACATTGTTCAAACCTCAGGTTATCTCATCTTCCAGGCAACTTCATGAATGCAAGTTACACTACCAATGCTTGTTATATTTTTGGAACTGTTATTTTGGAGAGCCAGGGCTTGTGTGCTGATGTAATTATTGTCCTGAATAATTCCTGAACAGTGTCTCTGTTCTGGATGACCCGTGGGCCCCAAAAGTCCATTTCAAAACCAAATCTGGATTCTGAAAAAAGGGCTTACATGTCTAAAGTGGGATTGCTGGCACTGTGAGACCTCTTCCCCTGGGGTAAGATGGTTCTGAAACCTCCTGCACAGTCCTGGTGGCAGGGATGTGCTGCAGATGACCTGGGCTTTGACAGGAGTGTCTGAGGGGCTGCAGTCCTGCTGTGCTGTGGTAGCAGAACCCATGCACCGCTAGGACATTTCCAAGGTGGAACTACTCACTGTCAGGCTGGGAAAAGCACTTCTAGAAGAGAAGTCCTGGTTCATTGGGCAGGGTGGAGAGGACACAGAAAAAGCACAGGGAAGAGTAGCCAAGGAGTGAAGTGCTGGTGAATAGAACAGAGAAGAAGGAATCCTGACTTCTGGCCCTTCATCTGGAGGGTGTTTGTCCGTTCAGCTGATGTTTCATTCAAGAGCTGTGTTTCTTGTGCAAGCAAGACAGATGCTGAACTTGAGCTGGAGCAGCTCTGGCTCCTGCAGCTGCCACCTCATTCAAAGGACTTGTAGCCTCTTGCATCTCCACTCAGGTTGGTGGTCTCTGCAAGCATGCAAAGTCCATGATTTTTGTTGGTAGTCTCACTCTTATGGCTGGAGACTGTTCTTGTCATCAGGTTGGTTTTTGTTTACTTCTGTCTTTCTTTTTTTATCTTTTTTCCCCTCTTTCTCCCCTCCACCCACATCAGTTCATCGACTTCCCATGTCTGCCACTGACTGAGCCAGTGTGGTGTGGTCACTATATTTGACTGCTTACCAGACTGGGTAGGAAATCAGACAGTTTGCACTGGTGTTCTTCAAGCACCTGAGGTCTGTGGTTTGGCTTATCTTTAAAAAAAATCACTGACCATTGCTGGTCTTGCTACCACAAGATGTACAAGAACCTGTTCCTTAGATGTGTTTTCCAAAATCTCAAAGGGGCTTCCATTACAGTGCCAAACATGCCTTAATCAGTAACACATTGGTAAAGAAATAGCATTGCTAAGTTGTGAGGGGAAAATAAATAGGTTTAATGTATAACTTAAACGAGGGTTTGAAAACAGAACAGTAAATTAGAGCTCTTGCCAGTATAAATAACTCACAGATCTGTAGATGCTGCTGCTAGGTATGATAAAAGACAATGAAAGCAAGAGGGATTTTTGTATCAATGAGGTGAAGGTTTGCAAGCCTGAGAAAAAGCAAAGATTTTAAGTGGGTTAGCATTTGAGGGAAAGAATTATTCTGTGTTTATGAATACTCTTGAAGAGTTAGTTTGAGTAATGCGGAGTAAAAAACATACTAAGGGTCCCTCCCAATTGTTGCTCCAACATTGCTTTTAGCATATCCACATGTGGATTTGGCTATGTTGGTTTCCAGATTTGCTACATAAAATCTCAGTCACTCAGTGCAATAGGAGGGCAGCTGAACTGAGTTCTGGAGATGGTTTGGAAGCTGATGTGCTAGAGGAAACACAGAGTGCACTGTAACCTCCTTTCCGTGGAGTCAGAGTGTAATTAACTCAACCAGAAATTGGAGGTTGGATGTCAGTTTTGCTAGGAGGAATTCCTTATTTTACCCTATGCAGGAAGTCAGACCAGGTTGTTACAGTGCTCTTTTTGGGCCTTGGTGTTTCATGCAAACTACAATTTTCTTGCTGCTTTTTGTATGATGAAACCTCACAAACATTGTTGATCTGTTATTCTGTGCCACTCGTGCATATCAATTTCTTTGTTGTTCTTCAATTTCTTCTCTTTAGGTTCAAGGGAACTTTGACAAAGTTGAATTCAACAGGATGTGCTGGACTCTCTGTGCTAAAAAGAACCTCTCTAAAAGTCCTTTGCTGATCAGCGATGAAGATGCCTTTAAAGTGTGGGTTATTTTTAACTTCTTGTCAGAGGACAAATACCCTTTAATTATTGTACCTGAGGAGGTAAGAAACAAAAACTTAAGCTCTATAAAACCAGTTTGCCAATGTCCCAGTTGAACTGTGTTAAGTGTGGTACACTCTAAAGATTTAAGAGGAAATATTATTTAAATTAATTTTTTTGTTCCCCTCTTTTAGTATTGTATGGCCTCCGATGCATTTCTCTGTTTTCCAGGGTGCATATATGGGGATTTCCACAGAAAACTTGAGATATTGATAGCTCTGTGTGTCTGTCATTTAAACAGCCTGAACTAAGCGGGATAAACAGCACATGCATGGGTGTGATCTTTAATCACTGCACTTGCTTATAGGTGGTTACAATTTTACAAGGTCCATGTGATTCTGAAAAAAAAAATGCCCTCATCTGTTCGGTGTTATTGTGACTTGCAAGATGAGTCTTCAGTCTCATGTCACCCTCCTGATGGAAAGGACAATACAACATTTTCTGATGGTGTCTGTTTCTGATCAAAACCAGCCAGCCCCTGAACATTCTTGCTTGAAATGTCTGAAGGAATAATACCAGAGAGATCTCTTTATACTTTCAGTTCATGAACAAGTATTGGCAGCACTCAGATAGGTATTTTAACCCTAAAGCAAGAGTTTGGTATCTCCACTATTCTCCCTCTTGGGATGGGTGGGGAAAGAAGCAAAGATCAGAACTGTTGGCATAAATAACCCCTTGCAAAACTGTGTATGCAAATCCCAGTGGTTTGCAGTTCAGCACTGGAGGATGGAATAATAAATATTTGCAAGTTGTTGAACAGCCATGGATCAAAACAGTCTGATTAACATGCCACTAACAGCATAACTGTGGGACTCCAAGGTGTTGTGCCAAACCCTCAAGTACAGATAGCTCTCCTATCAAAAATAAACTCCTCAGTTTGCTTTCTCACTCACTTTTTAGCAGGACACTTTCACTCTGCACATTTCTGGCTTTGCCAGACTGGCCCATGCCAGGGCCCTACCTGGCATGCTGGATTCCCATGAGACATGAGACAATCTTCTTGCTTGCTGTCCCATTAGTTTCTGTTGGTTCTGGGAAACAGGGATCATGGTTACAAAAGCTAAGACAGCTCTTTTCTTAGTGGTGCTATATTTGGCTTGGTAGGTCAGAGCCACTAAAAAATGCCAAAACTGGGACTCAAATCCGCGTCTCTGGTTTGTCAGTGTGTTCCCTGCTGTGCAGCCTGGCTTACCTGTGGGCAGACATTTCACATCTCCTGAATTGCTGGCATGGTTAAAAGCTTTAGCCCTGCCAGGTCTGGGGTGTTGCTCCCCACTCCTTCTTCACCAAGGAAGCCCCAGATTGGTGCTGCCTTCTGTGGCTGCTGCCAGTTTAATGGCAACATGTCTGAGTGTTGGCAGATGTGCTGCAGAGTCAGCACTGAGCTGAGAATTTCCCGATATCCAGAGTTTGTATGTGCTGTTGTTTGCTTTCCTTCCCATCCTTAATGTCCAGGTTAACCTGTACTGCTCTTCTACCTGGATTATTTTAAAAGTTCTGATTGTGGATCTGTGTCTGCATCTCCTCGATTACGGCAAGATTTAAATTGTGCAATTTGTTTAAAGAAAGCTTACAGAGCCTGACTGACAAAGAAAGGCTGCTCTGTTCTTATCATACACAATGCCTGTATTCACTCCACCTTCCCTCAGACCACACAGGTAATGTAATCAGCCACTGGAGGAATGCTGTCTGCTGAACACACTCCTTTCTGCTTTGCACTGGTCCTGCATCAGGTTCTCTGTACTTCTGGAAAATTTCCCATTTACTCATCTACTCTCTGCACAAAATTCCCAAAGTAAAAATGCAAAGTCTCAGTTTCAGCCGGTTTTGCTTCTTCTCAGATGTTTTGTATCTGCTTTTTTTTTACAAAATGCCTTGCAAGTCATGTGTACAGTGAGGGGATTTTTACAAAGTGAAGGAGAGGAGAAGGGGGGTGGAAGCCGTGCTGTTTGTGCTGTTGATGTTTTGCTGAGAGCAGTGTAAACCTCTCATGTGTGACTCCACTTCCCACCCAGGGAGCAGGCTCTCCTGCCCTGCCTGACTGCTGTTTGTATCGTTGGCTGAGAATATTGCAACACACCATCTACTGCAGTTTTTGGCTCAGAGATCCAGCTGTTTGTGTGGGATCCAGCTGTTCCCCCTCCTCCCTCCCTCCCTTCCACTTGTTGGCTTTTGTTATGGTTTTATTTTGTTTGCTTCTTTTCCACTTTATAAGTAACTGAGAAACTTGCCACATGCTTTCATTTGGAAGGGTGATCCCTTGAAGATTTTTGCACCCTATCTTGAAAATTATAAAATTTCTTTGGTCTCCTGTGAATGTATTAACACAGCTTCATGTGGCTGTAAGGATGGCTTTTCTTCCTCCTTGGAGCAGCTGCTCTTTGAGACATGCTTGGGAGTCTGAATTTCCTCTTTTTTTTTTCTTTTTTCTTTTTGCAATTTTTAAAATGAGATAAGTGGTTTCTGCAGTCATTTCATGTCTCATATCTGGAAAAGCCTCCTGCTTGAGTGCAGTTTCACCTTATTTGCACTGTGCTGACTAAATATTGAGCCACTGTCTTTCCTTCTTGCCTGTGTCATGTACTTTTGCACTGGTGCTGCTGTGCTGGGCCTTTCCTTTTAGGCAGCTGAATGTGGCAGGGCTGTCACCCCCAGCTACAAAGTGTAAGTCTTGATTCCCTGCCCAATGGGCAGCAAATGGGGAATGGCTGCAGCTCATCCAGAGAAGGGAAAAGAGGCTACTTTGGAAAGGATACAGAGATGCAGGCTGAGAAGAGCTTTAGGAAGAGCAAAGTGAGGAAGGGAGTTACCAGGAGAGAATCTGAAAGCAGTGGAGAGGTGATGCAAGGGCCAGAAGTTGCTTGTTCAGCAGAGGCCAGGCTAAAAGCCAGAGGCAATGACTGGCTTGTGCTCCTCAGCTGCCCTGGAAGGAGGGATGTCAGCCCTGCACTTGAGGAAGATAAGGGTTGTAAAATCCAGTGTGGGGAAGGGATTGAGTTGGGGTGTGCAGTTTTGGAATGTGACTTCAAGCTTGAGAGGATCCCCCTCAATGGGATCCTTCTCCCTTATGGGGAGAAGTCAGGAGACACAGAGGCAGATGGTGACAGGGAGCACTGGGCACAGCTGGGAATGGCCTTGCACTCCAGTGTTCCTTCTGCTGCCTACTGGTGGGCAGCTGAGAGCACTTGGAAGAGCTGGGAAGGAACAGAGATCCATGAATGTCTATTTTGCTAAGGTGCTCAAGTGCCAAGGCAGAAAGCAGGGACTGGCTGGGAGCTCCTTCCCCTCCCCACAGCCAGATTTTCCATTAGATCATCTGAGATGCAGACATCCAGCTCTTGCAGGCATTACCTCTTCCATGAGAAGGAAATGAAGGGAAAAAGGTGGAGAGAACTGAATCCATAAGAGGAGAAATATTTCTATTTTGTCATGAGCTTTCCTTACAAGTCGCCTCTTAGTTGTTACAGACTCATTTGTGTGTCTTGGTATTTTTTAACCAGACGTTTTCTGTTTCATAAAAAGGTTTTCAAGCACTTCCCCTTTGTTGTTTCTGGACATGTGACTGCAGCCTTGGGAATGCTTTATCGCCTGAGAGGTGTGGTGTGTGGTTAGTTGTGTTTCTGGGCCATTCTTTGTGGTGAAACTCAGAGATACACACACTGCAAGCTGCATACTCAGTGTTGTAATCCCATCTTCACAGTTTGTTTCAAATGAACCAAACATATTTGCTGCTTTTGGCTTTGTGAGGAAAGATTTGTACAGTCATTTTTCACTTGTCCTCTAGTATTCAAATTTATTAACAGACAGCATTTCTAATCCTCCTAAGAGGACTAAGCCTTGTGTGGCTTTTTGTGTGTGTCAAAATGAGGTGATGTTTTCATACCCTGGAGAGGTAAGAATCTGATCCAGTGATTCTTCTGGAGTGTGTTTTTTATGACCATGTTTGCTTCCTTGTTCTGCATTCTAGTACCAGAAACTGAAACAGTGAATGAAATACTGGGAATTGACCCTTGGCCCTTCAGAAATGACACTGAAACTGATACAAAGAGAATGAAAGCTGCTTGTGTGGGGTTTTAATTGACCCATGATCTCTAAAAGTTGATGACAGTGGTTAGGAAGATTTTTAGTCACTTGGTTAGGAAGACTTGCATCAGTTCTTCCCATTTCACTGCCTTCTTCCTTGGCTGCTGCATGAGAAAGTTTTCAGCTCATACAGCAGGTTTTGTCAAGGTAGTGGCTTGCACTGGATAATGAACAGGTTTTTGCTGGTGGAAAGAAAGAAACAAATATTTGACTTAAAAATTAGTGATGTCCTGATGGGATGAAGAAAAGGAGTTGATGATGACTGTGAGAGGGGATATGACTGCTTTCATGGCTGTGGCCCAGTAACAAATACTCCCACAGAATTTTGTACAATGTGAGTAGACTTTTGACATCTGCTCTGTTAATATCACAAACCTTATTTGAATAGTGTGAACCAGAACCTTGTCTGCTGTGCTCTGCTGGGCATGAAGGCCTCCTTGGCATTATTTTTCTCATTCTAAGAGACCACTCATAGATCAGAAATAATTGAGAAAAATATGTGATGCTTCATTCCCCATGGAAGCAAAAATACCTGGAAGAGGAAAACAAATAGACACTGAAACATGGGGAAAAGAAAGTGCCCTCTGAAAGAAGCTCACAAACAGACTCGTGTTAGAGCTCTGTTCTCTGTTACTATTTTTGATTTCTCTTGGCAAAACTCTGGCTGAAAAGTTTGAGATGTAAACTGGTTTTGGTAGTTTGGAGCCACTGGGTCCCTACTGGTGCATGTAGTGTTAACAACTCCCTGGTATTTTTGCACCTGTATTTTGCATACTTTTGACCTGAAAGCCAGGCCCTGTTAAAATAGCAGCAAACGTAGCTTCACTTTTGCTTTTTAGCCACAAGAGTAGTTTATATTTGAGACAGGAGACTTAATTTGTCAGTTATTTGCTGGGTTGACATGTCTCTGTGGAGGAGGGGAAATGTCTTTTGCTCTCAGGGGTTCCTCATTTGAGCACCTAATGGGTGGTTGCTATTTGCTTTCTCACTGGTGCAACTCATTTCTTCGTATTTACCTCATACTTCCATATTCATACTGTGCAAAAGTCACTGTTGCTGTTGAGCAGATAGATCAGATAAACTTCTGGCAACTTTGGTTAGCCATGTATGTGACTGGATTCAAGATAAACCTTTAATTTTTTTTTTTTAATTTTAGAAATTGAATTGTAACGTGCACAGGTCATTTTTCAGTTAAGAAGAGTTAATGTAGTTTAAAATAATGAGTATTTTATGTACTCTAGGGGGGTTGTAGGATATTTGTAGTCATATAAGTGACTTGTAGATGGGAGTTGACAGACTTAAATGGTTAAATCTAATCTATGAACCAAAATAAGATAAAATGTGTACGAATGACACTAAAGGAAACAATGTGTTGACTTATTTTTAGTGTATTCTATGATAACATGTACTAGCCAAGAGTTTTGCATTGCATCATTTCCAGACCATTAGTTTGATCCACATTTTATTTATATGGCTTGAGCAAAAATAGGAAAAAATTGATTCAGGTGTGCTCTTTGTGTGTGTGTGTGTTCCATTGTCTGCAAGTGAGACCTGGTTCTTTTAGATCATTAACCAAAGGAATTTGAGAGCTTGATGCCTTAAGTTGCCATGCCTCAAGCAGTGTAAGAGCTGGTGAAATTCTGGAACAATGAATTTTATAGTTAGAGTTCATAATTTTTTACTTTTTTAAAAATTACTATTACTTTGTAACATTTTGGCAGATATATTATCTATCTAATGAAGTCTGAGTTATTTTAGCTTTCTTTCCAGTTAAAGTCCGGGATCATAGTCCAGAACTGATGCTGTTCAAAGGGAATGAGCAGAGTGGCAGAAAATGTTTTGAACATGGGTGAAAAAATGAAGGTTTTAGGAGGTTTGAAACAGCTTTTCAGTGCTCCTGTTTTTGCACTCTGTGAAGGCTTTTTTTTTTTTTTTTTTTGGGATGTTTTTTTTTTTCTATAAAACATGTCTGGAGTAGGAAGTAAGCTGCTTCCTGCCAGTAACTGAATACTGAGGATTTATGGTAGTCAGTGCTTGAAAGCCTTGAATTGTCTTTTTAACTTAAGGATTTTGGAGAGTGAAAATCAGCAAAGCTTATTTTAAAGACTGTGAATTTGAATGCCACTTCTGCAGAGGCCTCTGTTAAGACTATCTCTTTGCTAGTGAGAACTGCACAAGGAGCTAAAACTTACTGAAGTGTGTTACTTGGTAAAGCTGACATGAAAAACAATGCTCTCTACAATTTCTGTGTCTTCTACTTGGATGAGACTTGAGGAGGATGTGACAGGCACAACTTGGAGGTGGGTGCACTTCCAGTTCATTCAGAGGAGCAGGAACTTTCCTCCTGGTGCTGCATCAGCTTTGCAGCCTCTCCTTTTTCTGCAGCATTACCCACATGCCCTGGAGTAGGGGCTGTGACACCAAGAGTCACTGGGCTGAAATAGTGGGAAAAGCACATCCCTCTGCAGGGTGGATTTGGGATTTACTGCACACTTGTGTTTCCTGACCAGAGACATGGGGGAAAGGAAGGGATGTGGCTGTGCCTGTTGTAAGAGAGAGAAACAGCAGCCACAATACATTGAGGCCTGGGTGTCCTTGGGGTGAAATGTGTGGGGGTCAAAAACATTTCTTTATTTCTTTGCACTCCCAAATCTCTTGCATAGAGACTCGAAAGCCTAATAGACCAGCTAAAAGGTGAGTCTGAGCTGTAGTAGGAAGGCCCTCACTTATTACCTAATTTAGAGAGTCATTAAAAGCATTTTGCACGTCCTCAAAGCTGGGTTTCCTTTAAAATACTGCAAATGAACATCGATGAGTTTAAAACCAACATAAAAAAATCAGTCTGAAGATCCCCAGCCTTATTTGCTTCTTTTTCATTCTTGTGTTTGTTTTGACTAGTATTACTGGTGTTACTGTCCTGCACATGGTAGTGCTTACAGAGTGATGAAAGATTAAAGGACGAGGAGAATTTATTTGGGAAACAAAAGCAGATGTGAAAGATTTGTTCCTTTATTTCTCTTGATACAACTGTCAGGATTGTGTCCAGGGATGGAGTGCTTGAGAGCTAGAGAAGAGGGGTCAGGTGTAGATCATACCTTGGTCATTTTTCATTTCACTTCTAGTCCAAACAGCCTTCTTTTCTTATTTTTTTGTTATTTGTTTGCTTTTTGCTTACAAAATACTTTCTGAAACTTCTTGCTTTCTCACGCTTCAGTCATTCACAGTTTGGAAACCGTTGCAGGGAAGGTCCCATGTGTTCTGTAGGAATCTGAAATATTAAACGAGGCTGTCAGGTTCAATTCTTTGTTTTCATGTGAAGAGAGTAGCTGAGGGACAGGCTTGGCAGTGAAGAGTTCAGCTGAGACAGGAGCTTAAAACCTTTGTTAATTGAACCACCTACATGTAGGGGCCTACATGTGAGCACAGGAAACTCACTGTAATGGGAGTCTCTGGAGGAACTTCATTTACAGCTCTGAAACACTTGATTTCCATGCCTGCTGCAAATGATGGATTTCTGCTTGTGTTTCTGCACAGATTGAATACTTACTTAAAAAAATCACGGAAGCAATGGGAGCAGGCTGGCAGCAGGAGCAGTTTGACCATTACAAGATTGCTCTCAACACCAGCCGAGAGGGTCTCTCTGCGTGGGAGCTGATCGACCTCATCGGGAGTGGGCAGTTCAGTAAAGGAATGGACAGGCAGACAGTGTCCATGGCGATCAATGAAGTCTTTAATGAGCTCATTCTAGATGTACTCAAGCAGGTAAGAACCACAGAGAACTAATGCTTTAAAGTAGAATGTTTTATTGCTTTAATTAGAAAATGTTCAATTTGTGCTCAAATTTATTTGCCCTATTGAATGATGAGCAGGAGGAAATTAGGTGAATTATCTGTAAGGGTTCTTTAATTTGAGCTTGTTTTTATAAAAGAAATTGTGCTGCTATTCAGGTCATTGTAATTGTAGCAGTATTATGAATGAGTTGCTTCTTGGAAGAGCTTGCTTTTAGAAAGTGAAGGAAGTGGGTTTTGACTTGAAATATTACCTTTTTTACACTAGTACCAGCTACTTGTTAGTTGACAGAATAGCTGCATCATGCTCTCAGTTCTGGTAACAGCTCTTCAGTCTTTGGAAAGGCTTTTCTGTAGTTTCAGTTGTGCTGCAGGAAATGCAGCTGTGCTGGGCACCACCTCTGTGCTCAAACAAGGGGGTCTGGACCCCAGGGTATTTTGGCTCCTCAAGTGCCCCACTTCAGGAGGGCAAAAAGTTGTGCAAGAGCTCCAGAGGGCTGTCCCTTCTTGTTCTGCTTAGCAGGCTGTGTGACTGACGGCTTATTTATCTGCACTCAGACTCCAGAAATCATGCTGGCCTTTGTATTCTTCAGATTTCCAGTGCCTGGATTATCAGTTTAGGAATGCCTTTAAAAACTGCATTTTCTTTCATGGGAATTGGAAGTACCAGAGGGACCTGAGGGGTCACAGCAGAGTTTATTACCTAGAGAGCTCTTTAAAATTGACTTTTACTTGACAAGAGAATTTTTTTCATCTTTGATTTCTTGGTGAGGAGAGAAACAAAGGATTTCTTGGCAGACTTTCCTAAGCTGTTCTGAAGAAACCATCAGAAGGTCTTGGCACAGGAAATTCTTTCAGAATACCCACAGAACAATGCAAAAGTCTATTTTTGTTAACTGCTGGTTGCCTGCTGGAGGTGAGGGCTGGGGACACACACACATAAAGTCAGTTGAGGGCAAAATGAAGTCATTCTGCTGTTTGGTACCATGAAAATAAATCAACCAGTGTCAGTTCAATCCTACTTGAAACTTGTGAGGAAATCTGATTTCTTTTCAGTTTTGATATTGCATTGTGTGTCTTCCCCCACACCTTTTTTGTTTTGTTTTGTGTCTCCTTTCTTTCCTCTCTTGGTGCCTGGGCTTCTTTCTCAAGGATGTCTGAGTGCCTTTGAATGGTTCCTTGACACTTAAAAATAGCTTGTGTCAAGATTTAGCCCTGTGCCTCCTAGGCAGTTTGGACACTTTTTGGCCTGGTGGAGGGCAGAGTTGTGTGTGATTTCAATATCCTGATACCTTGTTGATTCACAGAATTGTCCTGTTTATTGCAGCAATCACATAATTGCTTTGAAGGTATTAATTAATGACATATGGTCTCATAACCAAACATCGTGCTACCCTTTTTATTGAACACATCCTGGATCTCTAAGGCTTACAGAGGGTAGCAGCAGTAGTTAAATCTGTGATATTTAGTGTTCTGAAAGATGTGTCTTTTGTGTGGTGGTTGGTGTGAAAAAGCTCCTGCTTTTCAAGAGCTCTCAATGGGTTCTTGGAAAGTGAGAAGCAGCTGATACTGAAGTAATAGGTAAAGATTTTGCAGAAATTTAAGAGGAAAGTATTAGTCTGACTTGGCTTTGAAAGCAAATTTGGTAAGTCAGGAAGGAAAAAAGAAACAAACCCTGGCTATGACTTGGACTGTGCAAAACATGGAAGATTGAAGCTGCAGGAGTCCTTCACATGGCCTTGCAACCACCCAGAGCTCAGCCCCGAGAATGGGGGCGGCAGACAAAGCTGTGCATTCCTGCTGTGGAGCAAGGGAGTGGGATGGCACCTGGGAATAGGCACGGCCTTGGCTCTGGACACGTTTCAGGGCTAGAAAAGCTGAGCACAGATAAGCTGTATGTGTAGGGGTGGCTCAGGTTGTTGTTTGGTTTGGTTTGTTTTTTAAACAAAAAAAGCTTCTTCAACTGTTCTGAATGCTTTCTTTCCCCTCAGACCTGTAGAGAAAGATATCTTTGGCTTAAGTATGCCGCAGCACATTTCTTTTTATATATAGATATATATATATAATTTAGTACAAGCACATTTGCATGTATCAAAAACAGTTATAGATGAAAGCCATTACAGAAAAATGTTCCGTGGTCTTCTTTCCAGCCTTTTCATCCTCTTAATCTGGAATACTCTGGATACAGAGTATACTTTCTATATGGCTTATTCGTGGTTTATATTGATGTTGGTGTTTCAGTTTCATCTGTGATTTGACTTTTTTTGGAAGTTAAATGTCAGACAAAAGTATGTAACTATTTGGGGAATATGATTACAGAAATGGAAGGTACAGCTGAAATACTGGCTAACTTTGAAGGTATTTGGGGCTACGAGGTAACTTTTCTGTGTGCTCTGTTGGGTCTTTACATCTTTACATAGCCAAAAGACCAGACGGTTCAGCAGTGGACAGGCATTTCAGCTGCTCTGTTGCTTTTAACAGGGCTACATGCTGAAAAAAGGTCACAAACGGAAAAATTGGATGGAGCGATGGTTTGTGCTAAAACCCAATGTTATTTCCTACTATGTAAGTGAAGATTTAAAGGACAAGAAGGGAGACATCATACTGGACAGCAACTGTTGTGTAGAGGTAAAACCACTCCAAAAACAATGTATGTTTCTAAAGATCAGAATTGATCCTTTTTTGTGTGTGGGATTGACTCCTGGTATCTTTTAACAGAGCTTTTTTACTTCATATGACACCAGTTCATAAACACCCTTTTAATGAATGCTCTTAGTGCTGGTATTTGTATCTCTGTGACACATAAGTGCATAGATGCTGCTTGACTTTATAACTTCGATTTCAGTGTTTGCAAAGCTAATCTTTATTGTTACCCATTCTAGGCCTTGCCTGACAAAGATGGAAAGAAATGCCTTTTTCTCATAAAATGTCTTGATAAAACTTTTGAGATCAGTGCCTCTGATAAAAAGAAGAAGCAGGAATGGATTCAAGGTGAGGTTTCAAAAATGCTAGTTATGTGAAAGTTAAGGTTAGTGGAATTCTTACAGCAGTGCTTTGCTCGAATTTGAAATTCTTGGTCTTGTGATTTTTGATATCTCTGTTTTGGGCACATGGATCTTTAAGGGGTCTGAGATTCAGGAAGAACTAAGGATCCACATAAGGGAAATAAATTTTTGTCGTGTAGGTGCCTTAATTCAGGCAGCCATAACCAAAATGAAATGGTTGTTATTGTTGTTTTTTATATTGACTGTACTTCTAGGGACGGGGAAGGTGTAAATCATTTTTTTTTGGGGATAAAGGGAAAGCTTGTTCATTTTGGCACTGTGAAATACTGGCTTTGGTTGTACGGTTCTACTTGAAATAATGTGGTTTGTGAGCTGAGGATAAAGCTAGGAATTAGGGCTTGCTTTTCTATTCCCACAGTAAAGGTATTCTTCCTGTGAGACCTTCCCAGGAATGCGATGGGTACATCCATCTGCAGAGTGAGGCAGAAGCCCTTGCAAAGCTGTTGTTGCCAATGCCATTGAAGAATGTGCAGAAATTAAATATTTGGACCTGTGGGCTGTCATTTGCACTTCCCTCTTTACCTGCAGCATGTGTTTCATTGCACCAAAGTCAGGTGTATGACGAATGATTCAGAAGGAGACTTTTTTTTCATGGTTGTGGTATATGAAGAAAATACCAAAATCATCTGCCACATCTCAGCTTTGCTGTCTCAAATATTTTGTCACTACGTGTAAGAGAATGAGAGCTATTGTCTTACTGGGAGAAAGTTTTCCGTAAGGATTCAGGGTTTAAGGTTGGCTCTAGGGAAGATAGATAACACCTTACTCCTTGGTTAGTCACTGAGTCTAGGTAGTAAGAAATCCTCAAGTGTTGGGCTTTTTTCTTGCAGCTGGGTGTATGAGTGACTCATATGTCCACAGCCTGTTACAAATCGATATTGGAATTGACATAATGCAGTGGAATTGCATTAGATCTTATCCTCGTGGCAGGCAGCCAGTACTGACAGCTAAGTGACAACTTTCAAAGTTATGTCAACACAACTTTGCGTTGACAGCCAGCCTGATGGCAATTAGGACAGCTGACAGCAGTGCTTTCTGCCTAAAAAACACATTCAAAAATCCCCGACCCGACAGCCAGCACAGCACAGCACTGCAAGTCTCTTCCCAAAGTGTACCTAGAAAGTCCAGCGCTCCCCTCATGGTGCTCTGCTCCTGTCCCCCGCAGCCATCCAGAGCACGGTGAGCCTGCTGCGGGCGGGCAGCGCTCCCCCGCACAAGGAGGCGCGGCAGAAGCGCAAGGAGCTGCGCCAGAAGCTGCTGGCTGAGCAGGAGCAGCTGGAGCGGCAGATGAAGGAGCTGCAGGCGGCCAACGAGAACAAGCAGAAGGAGCTGGAGACCGTGCGCAAGGTGGGAGAGGAGCTGCCGGCCCTGCAGCCCCCTGCTCGGTCCCTGGGGCTGCAGTGTCTGTGCTGTGCAGGCACCTGGAGCAGAGTCCTCCGGGGGAGCTGTGCTTGTGTCAGGCCCCTGCACTGAGCAGGCTGGGGGAGAAGAACCTGCCAGCTCTGTGGATGGTGTCTGGGGACAGGAGAAACCAATATTTTCAGTTGCTTTTGGGCTTTTTGTTTTCCTTTTGTGTCAGACACGTCTGTCAAATGTCACTGTGATATTTTATGAAAATCCTATCGCTAAGATTTTCTGCTGAGAAGCCTCAGAAAAGAAATGTAAACAGTAACTATCTGATGGCTGTGGAATGTGGTCTAGAAATGGTTTAGAGGTGCATCTTTGATTGGTCTCATGTCAATTGTTTTTACTTAATGACCAACCAAAGTCCAGCTGTGTCAGACTCTCTGATCAGTCACAAGCTTTTGTTATCATTCTCTTCTATTCTTATCTAACCTTTTGTCTGTATCCTTTCTCTATTCTTTTATAATAGTTTTAATATACCATTTTTAATATAATAAAATAATAAATCAATCTTCTGAAACATAGAGTCAAGATTCTCATCTCTGCCCTCATCCTGAGGACCCCACAAATACCAGCCAGTCAAACCTGGGGCTTTCCATGAAGATTTTCTTTGATAGTTTACCCAAGTTTTGTTATGTTATTTGTATGTTTATGGGCACAGTTCTCTTCTCACAGATGAATTTCTATAATTTCTATCTCTAAAAACAAAATATGTGGCTTTTCTTACTTTTAGTGTGGAGCATGCCTTGAAAACAGCTTAGAACCCAATATTTTAATTCAAATCCTCCCCACTTGCTGCCTTTGATTTTGGCTGCTGAGTCCCTGCTGCTAGAGCAGTCCAGGTCTTCATTTGTTTACTCTGCATTCTCCTCTACCTCCCTAAATTAATGTAAGGTTTTTACATTCCCATTTAGGACAAATCTGCATCATTGCTAGAGTTTTTTGTAAGTAAAATCCACCAGTTTTAGCCCTTAGAAAAAAAATTCAGTGATCTTTGCAGCTATAAATGTTGTGAAGGCATGTAAGGTTTTGACTCTAGGAAAGCAAATAAAATAAAAAACCCCCACATTTTTAAAAGTCCCGTCATTGTCACAATTTGTGGCAAGGAGAAATTTGTCTTTTTTAAAATTAGTCTTGCACTGACAGTCCTGATGTTGGTATTACTCTGTTTGCCTTAAATGGAGTCTGACAGTAGAAAACCATTTTTAAATTTAATTTTGGCACCTGTAGTCTACCATGTGTTTAAGATTCAGAATGCAAAATAGACAGTAAAGGATAGCCTATGTTACCTTCTACTAGTAAGTAATGTACCCATTAACAGAAATCATAAGGTTGGATTTCTGCATTGTTTGCTTTGTGGAAAAATACTTAGGGGGGAAGACAACATGAGAGCAACCCCAAAGGAGCAGTAGGATGTTGGCAGGCTCCAGGGAATTTCATAAAAATCACAGTGGGTAAACTAAAGAGAGTTGTGGCTAGAAGCATCTTTTGAAGTGGGCTGGATTAAAATGATTTCTCAAGGAAGGTGTCTTAGGCTCTGACATGAGCTACTGCACTTTGGCTAGGTGGAACTAGGGGGGAGGTACATTGTTGGAGGAACTCACAGGGTTTGATTAGTTAGAAAACTGTTCTTCAAGGAAAGGACTTTGTAAATGCTTCAGGAAACTGGATTGTTCTGGGAAGCTCAGAGGTTGATTTGCTGCTGATGGCAGTGAGCCACCATTTATGCAGCATCTGCCAAAGTGCACTCTGGGTCTGGTTTGTATTCTAGTAGCTCCTGCAGTAGAGTATTCCAAAAGAATAAATGCTTTTGTCTAAAATAGATTTTTTTTCATATTTTTAAATGGAATTTTGACATGTGCACATGAAACAGACAGGAAGGTAAGATTCTCCTTGTGTGAGAGCATGCACAGGACGTGTGCACCCTTTGTTTCAATTTGGGGTCTTGCATGGGCTTTGGAGACTCTGTGCTGTCTGTGCCTGCTGGAATGGTGTGTTCCTGTTCTCTCCCCCCTCCAACACTCGTGGCTTTTCCCTGGAGGGCACAGTTCCCAGTAACCTTACCTGCTGGGAACAGCTGTGGTGGGTGAAGCAGGAAGTTGCTGATGCTGAGTGGACAGTGATAATTTTCTTGCTGAGCTCTCTGGCCGTGGCCTGGCATGCACCCTTGCCTGTGACTGTGCACGTTTGCCCTCTCAGCTCAGTATGGGCAGTGTTTATTTAATTTCAGAACAGGGAAGGAAATCTAGAGGAGATTTCACTTAAATAGGCATCTTGGATTTGACTACAATGACATGCTTTTGAATGTCCTGGCAGAGTAAGAAAGCTGCTTGTAAAACAATGGCATCATTTAGGCCTTGCAAAGGAGAGCAGTTCTGTGCTGTGTTCTGCAACATAAACCCACAAACCTGAACCTTCTCCTTCACTTCTTCCCATCTATTTGAGACCAGAGTGGTACTACAAGCATGTAAAAGAGTGAAAGTTGTAGCTTGGCAGTTTTAATCGTTGAGGCATCACATTATTTCATCTGGGTTGGTCAGGGAGCATGGTTTAAATGTGCTACCTTCAGGAGCATGATGGAATCACAGAAAGGTTTGGTTTGGAAGGGATCTTAAAGATCATCCAGTCCCAGTGCCCCTGCTGTGGGCAGAGACACCTTCCACTACACCAGGATGCTCCATGGCCCATCAAACCTGACCTTGAACACTTTCAGGGATGAGGCATCCACAGCTTCTCTGGACAGCCTGTCCCTGTGTCACTGCCTCTGGGCTTGCTCCAACAGGTCCCTGCCATCTTTATGTTGTGCCCTGCTCTTATTAAAGGTCTGTGGAAGCAATTTCCACAGCCCAGCATATTTTAAAAAAAGCATCAGATAAGTTTCTTAGGAAAATTTTGTGAAAGAATGGTTTTGTTTTCAGTACTGGTAAAGTTTAGGCTGGTGCCTGAAGATTTCTAACCTTGCAGGGATTGAAATCCTGATGAAAGGAAAAACTGTGACCATTGTCTTTATTTATAAAATCAAGATGCAACAGAAGTAAAATAAGATGCAAGAAGGTGGAAAGGTATCAGCAGTTGTTTCCCAGGCCCTAGCTAATCTTCCGCCTAATTTCAGGTGATGATTATGGACCAGGATTTTGTTTACCTTACTTGGCAGTTTAGGGGATCTTAGAGGGATGATTCACAATAGCACAATCACTTATTCTAGTCAAAGTTCCTGACACTTCTGCTTTCCCATGGCAATTCAGTGCTTCTCATTTCTGTTTCTGTATGAACTCTGTGCTTGCTATCATGTTTTCCCTATTGGAAGTCCTGTGCAGTCCTGCCTGAAATGTGGTTTTTCGTGATAGTTTTCTCTCCTGTTGAGGTAGAGGAGGAAATACAGTGATTTCTATCACTTGAGCAAAGCAGGACTCAGAGGAAACTTGGAGATAGTCTGGTAATTACCTTTTCATTGGTAAATTTAAAATTGTCTTGCAAACAATCAAGATCGTAAATTATCTTTAAAGGCTATGAGTAATCTCAGACATTAAAAATCCAGCCTGGTACTTTGATGATTTTGAAGGTTTCTTCAGTTTTTTTAAAGCCAAAAAATTGTTAAATAAAGTTCCACTCCCTCAGAATAATTTAGTTTTGACAAGTTGTTTTCTTCCTTCTTTTCTTCCCCCTACCCCCCACCGTTCTCTTCCAGCAACTGGAAGCAGCAGCTGCTCGTGCTGCTGAGGAGGAGAAGAAAAGGCTTCAGACTCAAGTTGAGTTACAAGATCGATTCAGTTTGGAGCTGGAGAGAGAAAAAATGGTGAGAAGTGCACGAGGGGTTTTACTGCTATGCACATAGGGAGCCATGTGTTCAGCAAGGGCTTCCCTCACTGGCAGCCACTGAAAGGATTCCACAGATTTTGCAGGAAGCTGGAGGACAGAATCTGTGTTGCATTTATTTGAGATGTAGGATTAAAGTATTTTTACTGGTGAAGTCAAATACCGGAACAGCTTGGTTACAATTTGTGCAGCATTCAAAGTTTAAATATGATTGGAAAATTGGAAGAAGAATAGACTGTTTGAAGGACAAATGCAGACTGAAGTTCTCCTTGCAGTTTTCAGAGATGGAGAACCTGAGGCCAGTACTTGCTGTATGAATAAGCAAAATGAATCAGGCGTAATCAAAATGCATTTTATGCATTCCTTGAGCTATTGCTTTTTTATGCTGTGTGTTCTTTTACGATTACACACAAATATAAAAAATAAAGAAATATTGCTGCTTTACAATACTGTTACTATTCAGCTGCACTGAGGAGTCCCCAAAGAACTGATTTTCAGTCTTCAGGGGCTTTGTCAAGTTGTTCTGTTAGTTGAGGGAAAAGAAGTAGAAAAAGTGATGTTGTGGGACATCTCAGGTCGTTAATGCACACAGTGCTGCTTTATGGGCTGAGCATGAATTCCTGAATACAATCCCTTTTTGGGTCACTGGGATTTGGGTCAGCTGAGGGGAGCAGCCTGCAGACCAATGGGGCAGGACATTCCAACCCCCTTTATCCATCCTGTGCCATCATCCAGAGACACAAGTGTGTGAGATACACTGCTGCCAAAGGGGGAGTGAAAACAGTGCCTTTAAAGCAGCCTGACCTTCATGTCTGGCCTCTCTACAACCTTTCTCTTCCTTCAGTTGTGTATCTGTAAACTAAGCAACAAGATCCAGCTGACTGAAACGATGTTTGAACCCCTGTAGAAATCCTGTGCTGCAGGAAGTAGGTCAATATAAGTAGCCTTTGTTATTATTTAATTTTTTTAATGCTCTTAGTTCCACATCTGCAGATCTAGCCTCAATTTCATCAGTTCTGCTCTGCAGTCAGCAGGAAGAGGTTTGTCTCTGAAAACATGGCCTGAGGGAAAGCTGGCAGTTCTTTAAAAACTGGAAACCTGAGTTGAATGGTAGCTCATGTGTCCCAAATTTGTGCTGCTAGGTAAGACAGAAAATGGAAGAGCAGGTTGCTCAGAAGTCATCTGAACTGGAACAGTATTTACAAAGAGTACGTGAACTGGAAGAAATGTATAAACAGCTACAGGAGGCATTGGAGGATGAGAAACAGGCACGTCAGGATGAAGAGACTGTGAGGAAACTTCAGGCCAGGTATGGCTTTGACCAGGTGGAAAAGTGTTTCAGTCCCCTCTGCCAATAGTGAGTACCTGTGCCCTACTCCTAATGACTGCTTGCCTCTTGGAATGGGGAACTACCTTCAAGTCTAAACACAGCCCAGATTTTATTTTTCCCTAAGATATGAAGGCTGAAGCTGCTGTTTAGGATTTTTAAAATATGTCTGATTAGCCTTCAGCAGAGGACAAGCTCAGTGGTTTTGGAAAAGCAGGTGCAGTTATTTTTCCACCAGGCGTTGTGCGTGTCAGCATGTGAAAAACTGACATCACTCTGTACAGGCTTTTCAGCTGTTTGTTTTATAAAGCAGTATCTGTAAAAATGACTAAAAATTACTTTCTGCTGTATTTTATCCAAGGTTTAAACTGTAATGATGAAGGGTTAAATTTCCTCTTACAGGGGCTTTGTGGAGTGTGGTTTTTTCCTTCATATACTCAGTCCTCCTAAGACAATGAAGATAACTTATGCATGCCTGTTTCTTCTGGGGCTCTGTGTTGTGTATTTGCATTATTGACTACATTTTCTGAATAGCCCTTTGTAACAGTCAGACTGCTTGCACTGCTGGCATGGCACTGAAGGCAAGCCAACAAACAATAACTTTTTCCCTGCTTTCCAAGCTTTTTAAAAACTACATTTTCTTTCCTTTTTTCTTAAAAAAAAAAAAAAAGGAGAGGAAAGAAAAAAGTTAATTAATTTGGCTTCCCTGCATGGATACAACTCATGTTTAAAGTGCAGTTAACATCACAATCCCCATTGCAGATTGCTGGAAGAAGAGACAGCAAAGAGAGCTGAACTGGAAAAATGGCATTTGCAGCAGCAGCAGACCATTCAGATGACAGAAGCAGAGAAGCAAGAGCTGGAAAACCAGAGAATGATGAAGGAACAGGCTCTTCAAGTGGCCATGGAGCAACTGAAACAACTTGAGTTGGAAAGGAAGGAGGCCCTTGAGCAGTATGAGGTGAGCTGCTCTGCTTCTTTAAGGATTAGTATGGCACAAAAGTTATAAGAGGCAGGATAGTTGGGTTGGTTGAGTTTTTTTGTTGTTTGGGTTTTTTTTTTTTTTTTTTTTTTTTTTTTTGTAGTTTTTACTCTGTTTCTAGACCAGTACATACATTTGAAGAAGAGGATCTCTTTCAGACACACCTCTGAACCTCTTTTATTTATTTTTGTCACAATTTGCATGCAGGCCAGCTCAGTCACATCCTGAAATACTCTGCCCTTCATGTGCAGCCCCACTGCTGCTGTAACTGGGTGCATTTTGCTTCTGAGGTAGCAATTCTTGCAGTGTTTTGATGATGTCATGGCACTGTATTGTCTTCTACAGATGAAAAGTCAATGTGGTACTGTAGGCACCTACTCCTCAAAAATGTATTTAAGCACTGAATGGAAGTTAAGGATAGGTAGGAATTAGCTCAGATTCTCAGTGTGCAGCAGAGCTTCGTGTCTCAAAAGCCAGGCCTGCTCTCTGCTCTATTGAGTGTTTTTGGGGAAGGTCAGTAACTGTTCATGGAAGAAATAAGAGCCAGAATCCAGCAAGTACAGAGGCTGAAGTGCTGCACGCTTTCCAGGGCTAGAGAGGTGTTGATCCTGCATTTATTTAGGTCAGGAAAGAAAGCCTGGCTGGGTTTGTTTTTAGCAGGGGAGGGTGTTTATGGGGTGAGCTCTGAAGGACAAGCCTGTCTCGCCTGGCACAGAACACAAATGCTGCACTCACTGCAGGCAAGGGCTCAGCTGGGGTAGCTGTGGCCACTTTACAACTTCCCAGGGTGGTGTTACATCTCACATCATCACAAGATTGCTTCTGGCCAGTACTTGGCTCTTTTTTAGGTGACATCTCAGGCTTTTTGTATGGGAAGCATAATTTACTACTCCAAAGGAATTGCTGAATACAATAGACATATAAAACCACAAAAAAATTCCACAGAACAATTATTTTAGAAATAATTAAACATCTAGCCTTCCATTTGGAATTGCCCAAAAGACCAGTCTAGGCTGAAGAATGAAGACTAGCTTCATTACACAGCTACAGAATATTGTAAAACCTTGCTATTTTGGGATTCTGGTTTGTCAACTTTTTTCTTTCTTGTGGGGTGTGGTGGTGACTAAATTACTTAGGATGGTTCCACATTAAACAGAGGGCTGGGGGAATTAGCATGGTTCTGGCTTTTGGTTTAAAAGGTGTTGTATCTTTACATAAAAAACAGAGTAAAGCTGTTGTTTTCAAGTGGGCTCTGTCTTATTTCAGGAGGTTAAAAAGAAGTTGGAAACAGCAGCTAACAACACCAAGAGTTGGAAAGATAAAGTAGCTCATCATGAGGGATTGATTCGACTAATAGAGCCAGGTGAGTTATCAACAGAGGAGTTACAAGAGTATATATTTATTCTGCCTTCATGCACTTATATCACTTGGTGGCTTACTGAAGTCTGCCTTTTCCTGTAGTTTACTGGTTTCACAGCAGTCTATAAATATCACCCTTTGTGACAACTGCTGATGGGAGCTTCCACGTCTTTCCCTCTATTGGCCCTACTATAATGATTTTATTATCATTATTGTTTGTTTCTTTTATGTTTAAAACAAAGCAAGGATCAGCCTGAACACTGCACTGTGGGAGCGTGATGTCCCTGTCAGAACTGCCTGTCTCAAGTATTGCTCTCTGTCTTCCAGGCTCCAAGAATCCTCACTTAATCACAAACTGGGGCCCAGCCGCCTTCACTGAAGCTGAACTGGAGCAGAGACAAAGGAGCTGGAAAGGGAAGAAAGCCACTTCAGAGTGACAGTGGCAGCTGACATGTGGCCCAGATTAGGAGCCCACCTCCTTCGTTCTGCTTTGCACAGAGCAGCCTCTTGCTTACACAGTTTAGTTTGCTCAGCAGGTTGGGCCTTTCTGCTCACGAAATGCTGTTTGCCCCGCTGAAGGGTCTGCTCAGAGCTCAGCCATTCCAGTGGGTGGAGTCTGACAGGACGTGCTGTTTTCCCTCACTTTTCCAAGACTTTGCAACTGAAAGTTTGTATTGAAACGTAGCTTGTGACAGACAGAGTTGTTCCTATACTAGCCTGTAACAATCTGACAGCAGCTAACCAATCAGGCAGCATCACTTTCATTCCAGAAGGCGAGGGAAGCAGTTGTTCTGCTGGTTCGGTTTAGTATCATTTCAACCCAGGAGAAATCAGTCCTGGAGGTTGTGTTCAGCTCTGAGATGGAGCATTACCTTTCCTTCCTCCTTTTACTTTTGCTGTCCCTCTGTTGCTTTCTGCACGGTGCTTAGTGCTCAGACACATTCCCTTGGCAAGGGGGCGCTGCCATCAGTGGGTGCCTGCTGCCTGCTTGGATTTGGTGTCCTGTTTCCCTCTCTTTGCAGGAACCCAAACAAAAGAACGGGAGATAGGCATGTAGAAAACACTGCTCTAATACATTTGGAAAAAGTAGTCGTGTAAGACTGTTTTTGTACTGTCTCATACTTGAGAAGTGCTAAATTAAGCCTTGGGAGTTCTTTTCATAGTATAAAAGATGAAGTTTTGGCTCCCAGATTCCTGAAGCAGATCAATGGAAGGTGGTAGCACACACAGGGCAAATAGCCTCTGTGTTAAGGCTGTGGTTGTGCAAGAAATCTGATTAAAACATCCTACCATTTTTAGATGTAGCACTTCTGTCTTAATTTTAATTGGAGGCCAGATGAAAACTAATGTAAGAAGAAATGTTTTTTAAAATAAAAAATTATAAATGTGTATGCTGATACTGCAGTGATACTGCTTTAGGAAAAAAAATAAAAGTAATTTCTGTCAATAAAATAACTTCAGTCTTTCTAGTACCAAGGCTTCCCAAAGAGCCTGCTGTGCCTTACCATTCTCTCCTGGGACAAAGCCAGTTATTTCTGTTTCTGTAGGGAAAAGGAGCAAGGCTGTGACTTTGCTTTGCACATCTCCCACACCAGCATTGCTCAGTAAAACAGGATTCCTGCCAACTTGTACAGACATTTTGAGATGCCCCCTCGAGGAGCAGGTGCCCGCTGGTGTGGCTTGTGAGCAGCTTTGACTGTACCCTGGCCATCCATCCCTCACCTGCTTGTTAGTTCAGCTACATGTTAAATTATTTGTAGTAAATAAGAAGTGAATGTTTTAGGAGGATAAGCAGTGCCTTGCTGTGCAGCACTGTGATACTTGGGTCTTGGAAGAGCAGAAGCTGTACAGAAGTGGTGTCCAGATTTGGAAGTCATAAGTAGCATTTTATTTGCCTATTAACTAAGACTCACTCAAATACTGAATCCTCTCAAACATTTATTCTCTGGTTATATTTTTATACTAATTGAAATCTTTAATGTTTCAGTAAATGGAGTGCTGATTAGAATGGCAGGAAAATCCAGGATCTTCCTATTTATACTCACTGTACAGGAAAGCAGTAGTTCCATAAACTTGATAACAGTGCATTTTTTAAATTGATCACTTTTACAGAAGCAATGTGAATAAAAAACCCAACCACCTGTAATAGAATTACTAATGTTCACAAGGTTAAACTTTGCTAAAGGAGCTGGAACAGTATTTATAACTACCAAACATCTGATGTGGAGAGCAGAAAGGGTAATGGGGTAAACTTGTTTAATTTTTCTAACAGTCTTTATTTTGGAAAACGTTTTTTTAAGAACACCAAATGATGCATGTTTTCGTATTTTTTGCTGTTCTTTAGAAATGGCTGTTTAATAAAGTAATATAAAGTCATTTACATTTTGGAATTAATGGATGTCTTATTGCCTGGGTTTCTTTTGGCCTATTGGAATTCAAAATCCAGTGACTGTTGTGTGAAGAAGTTTAATGGATCAATGGGATATTAAAGGCACAATAAAGGCAGTGGTCCCATGATAACACCAACAGACTTTGTTTTAGCAGCACTCCTGCTCTTAAATGTTCACATTCAGTACTCCTTGCTGCAGCCTGGGGCAAGGGCAGAGCAGGCTCGGCAGGGAGCTGTTGGGACAGACGCACAGCGGCCCCTCACAATGTGTCAGCCCTGTCTGTCTGTCTGTCTGTCTAGCAGAAGAGGAAATGAGATAACGTTCCTTTTAGTTTCGCTGTCTCTGCTTGCTCTGGCAAATTAAAAAAGCTTTGTGTGAAGCTTTGCTCAGTAAAGCTGGGGGGAGTGGTTGGTTTAAAAATTAAACCTTTTGCATGCCGAGCAAAAATACCACTTGAGAGTGAGCCCCTTAGAGCGACCCCGAGCAGCATCCCAAGGGAGCGCAGAGCCGTGAGTCTCCTCCGGAGCATGGAAATCTGCATCCCGCTGTGCCAGCATCTCCGGGGGGCCGCAGTGCTGCTCTCCTGTTCCCACAAAGCAACGAGCCTGCTCATGGTCAGGATATCCCCGCAGAGCTCTGGGATTAGGGATGCCACTGCTCTGCCCAAGAAGCCCTAACTACACTTTAGGCTTGCACAGAGGCCAGGGGAAGGCTGTGCCTGCTGTTCCCGAGCCCTTGGCAGATGCACTGAAAGGCTCAGCCCACTTATTTTGTCTGCCAGATTGAGTTTCATTTACCTGCTGCTGCTGGAGTGGTCTTGCAAACCACAACCCCAGTGCCGTGCTGTTCCTTCTAAAAACAGGATGGAGTTTGGTTCAGGGTTTTTGTTTGTTTTTGTTTTCTTTTCCCTGTGACCATTTTATGGAGCTGATTTATGAGCCGTGCTCACTGGATCACACATTCCCAACCTGTAACAGGCTGGCTTCCAGCAGCTCATGTTAGTCCTGTTTCACCGTCCTGCATGAGCAGCCACAAAAGCAAAGCCTCTGCGGGGAAAAGGAGCAGTGTCTTAGGGCAGAATCTGTATCCTGGGCAGGTGGGGAATTGGAAGCAGGTGATCATTGAGGTCCAAAAGAAGCCCCTGTTTGGCCCTGTTAATGGCAGGGCGATTGGAAGCAGGTGATCCTGAAGGTCCCTTCCAGCCCTAGCCATCCTGTGATGCTGTGTCTCAGTCATGCAGGACACCTGGAACGGGAGCTGCACCATCCCTATCAGTGAAACTGAACGGAAAAGAACTGCTCTGATTTTTATCTCAAATATGCGAAGAAGTTACATAAACAACTTTTGAGCAAACGATGCAGGGCCAGGAAAGGGGATATCCATGAGGCCTTTCGGCTGCTTCGGGGCGAGAGGCCATGATTTGTTCCCAAAGGAAGGGGTGCTGAAGGGCGGCAGGTGTGCCGTACACTGTCCCCTGAGAATGGCAAATTCCTTTCACACTTTAGATTTTTAGGGGCTTTCCTAGTCCACCGATGTCACCCTGATTTTTTAAGACTTTGCTAAGCCTTCTGATGTTTGCATTCTTGTAACAAACTTTCTCACACACAGTTTTGTAAATAACTTATGTTTTGCATTCTTTCATGGAAGAGGAGAGAATTGATGGACTCTTGGTCTGTCCAGTGTCATTGGAGAGGTGGCACTGTCACCCTCCAATCCACTGTCACTTTTGGAAAACTATAAATGTTAGAGTCAGAAAATAAAGGTCTCTCTTTTTTGTTTCCTTGGAGAGCAGCAGTGTCCGTGTCATCTTTTCGTGTTGCATTACGACATGCCAGTACTTGCTGGTTACTAGATAATTGTGGCTCTCTCTGCCTTTGTTTTGGGGGTTTTTTTTTGTGTGTTTTTGTTGTTTGTTGGGGTTTTTTTGTTTGTTTAACAAATCTTTTGGGGTCACTGTGGCAGCCCCTGCGCCCCTCGCCCGGCTGCCCGCTCCGGGACTCCGAGCCGGGGAGGGCGGGACAGGAGCGGGGACCCTGGGCTGCCTCATCGCTGGGCTCCGGCTGCCACCTCGTGGTCAGCCAGCCCGCCGTCCCTGGACGCCGATCCTGCGGTGTTCCCGGCTGCGGCGGTGTCCCGGGACAGCCGCCCTGCCGCTCCTTCCCTGCCAGGGAAAAGCGCCGCGGCTGCGGCACCGCCACCACCTCCCTGCCGGGGCCACCGCAGCCCTGGCCCTGCTCCAGGAGCCCGGGCGGTTCCTCTGCTAGCTCGGTGTGCCCACAGACATCCCGTCAGCCTAAGAAAAATGGATTTTTCGTTGTTGTTGTTGTTACCACGGGGCTGTGAGCTGATTCAGGCGTATTTTCCGAGCGAACCGCGGCGCCCCGCAGGATGCCGATGCGTGCAGCGGGATCCAGCATCCCGCAGTCTCGCGTCTGCAGGCGCAGCGCGGGCTGCCATGCGGCTTTCCTGAAAGCAGAACAAGGAAAAGTGTGCGAGGGAGGTTCCTTCCCTGAAAAATAGCCTTTGCCCAGGTGCTGTGTAGCGCCCCGAGGCTGCAGGAGCGGGGCCGAGCCGAGGACGTGCTCAGCATCACGTACTCCCCTTTTGGGAGCAGGACTCGGGCTCTCCCCTGCCAGCCACGAACGGGGTGGGCGTGTGTGAGCAGAGGATCTCAGCACATGTGGCCGTGAGGGCCAAAATAAAATAAATATAAATGCAAAATAAAATTATATATTATAAATAAAATACATAAAAATTATATACACATATATAATAAATAAATAATGTATAACAAATATATATATATATATATATATATATATTTAATGCAAACAGAAACAACAGAAACTTTGTGACACAATTTAGAGACTTCCACACATTTACTCTCCCGATGAACTCCTACTACCTGGAAATGGCAGGATTGAAAAGTGGAGAAAAGCACTGACTTACGGACTGGCTTCCTGGGTGTGCCAAAAGTACCATCCTTCGAAAAAAGGAAAAGGCCCGTGGTTGTTTTACACATAAGATGAAATGATGTTTGGCAAGTGTAGCTGCATCTCACCTCCCGAAGAAATTAAAATTGGAACGGCATGATGCAAAACAGTTAAGTCAGAAACATCCTGAAAGGCCTTGAGAGGGAGATTTAATGAGGCAGTTCTTAACACCTGTGTGCACAGCCCTGGAGAAACCACTTCACAAGAGCCCTTCTCTTGTCTTTTTTCTCATATTTTAGCCTAATTGACAGAGGAAATGTAAAAGGATATGAGCAGGACGGTCAGAGGAAAGCCCATGGCAGACTGGACAGAATATTGATTACAAGGCAAAAAGAAATCACAATCTCCACCACAAATGCTCTCGCTTTCCCCCATAAGCCTTTACTGCACAGGCTATCAATTCCTTAATGAATAAAACCACAAAAAAACCCCTTTCTACCCCACTCAGCGTGCTTACAGCTCACATCACTCTTCTACCTACCAAAGGGGCTTGACCTAACCCCTACCTCTGCACACAGTTGATAAAGTAATTGCTAATTATTAGAGCTGCTTGCTGTGGCTGCAGCACACGAAGGCCTTTCACAGGATCCAGGCACAGCAATGTCCTCATGCAAACACCCACCTGCTGTCGCTCTGTTGTTACATTATTTCTGAGCACGCCTTGATATCTCAGATGGGGTTGAGAGCTCAGGCGTAGACAGGAGACGGTTTCAAAAGCGGCCTGGACTTGGTGTTGACACAAATTAGTTGTTTCAATGCCTACCCCAGCGTGGAGATTTCTCTTCTCACTCTGAAGAGGCTTGTGCAGCTCAGCCATGACTCTAGGTATGAGTGCTGGGGACATGCAGGTCCTCTGGTGTGCTGGTTCTTCAGTCCTGAGTGAAAAAAAAGAAAAAAAACAAAACAAAACAAACCACACTTTAAAAAACTTATTAATGGTCAGACTTTGCCCAGACATTTTCAGAAAGTCCCTCTCACCGGGGCTGAATTTTTGCATTTGGAGCAGTGCAAGGTTGTGTTCTCTGAACCATTTCCTTTGCCAGTGATGCTTTGGGCTGTTTACTCTCTGCAAGCCATGAAGTCAACCATCACATCTCTCTGTGAGGGTGAAGCATGCCCCGTTTCCAGCCAGGCTTTCCTCCCTGCCAGAAACATCCGTGTGGCCATGGACTGCTTATTCCCAGACAGGAGGTGGGAAATGATGGCAGCAGGGTACAGCCTGCTCACACCCCCAAAAGATGAGTGTGGTGGCACTGCTCCCTGCGGTGATGGAGGTGGCACTTCTGTGTTTGCTGGTTTGCTTTAGCATGGCCATTGCCTGCCTGTGAGGGCTGCACCGTGTCCAAGGGGGTCTCTGCTGGCCCACGGAGCTTCCTGGGGAGATGGCTTGCCCAAAATAACCAACACCCCGAGCCTGGTCTCACAGGACAGCTGTGCATGGCTCCTGTGGCAAAAGAGAGTGGCCAGCTTGTGCTTCTGCACATAATCCTTGCTGTCACCATCACAGATGGCAAGTGCCATGCCTGCAGTGGCCCTCAGCCACCTCCAGCCAGCAAATCCTTCCTGCCAGCAGGAGAAAATCCAGAGGGTGCATTCCTTGAGATCATACTTCTAGGAAGGGCGCAGGCACGGGGTACATGAGCCGGACAGAGGGGAAGGGACAAGGACGCTCCACCAGTGCTGGGCACCCATGCCAGGCAGGCTGCTCGGCAGCAGCAGCCGCTGTGCCCTGGGTGCAGAGTGGGGACCAGCCCTGCCAGCTCCAAGACAGCTCTGCCCCTCGCCCTGCTCTGCCCAGTCCTTGCCCCTGGTGTCCCTGGAGCTGCCAGCACACTCCAGGCACTGTGTGCTGCACCTGGCACGGGAAGCTCCCGGGTGAGGCCGAGCCCGGGGCAGCCTGGGCCGGGTCCGCTGAGCCCGCAGCACCGCCAGGGGAGCGGAGCTGCACGACCGCTCGCTGCTCTTCCAATTTTCCATTCTTTTCTCATTTTCATCTCGCCCCTCCTGATGAGCCCCAAGTCCCTACGTGCCGAAACAGGGCGAGAAGACTGACACGATTTTTCCAAAGCCCCCGGCGAGTCGTGGGACCCGCAGCCCAGGGCTCCGCCAGCTCCTGCCCCGGCAGGCCGGCCAGGCAGCGGCGGCTGCTCCCCCAGAGACGGGGAGAACAATAAGGAATACCAGATCCGCCGCAGGAATGCGGGAGATACCGTGGCGGGGGGCCCTGAGAGTCTGGGCAGCATTTGCTCACGGCTTGGACGCAGCCCAGGAGATGGCATTCAGGCCGCGCTGTCGCCGGTCGCGGTGGCGGGGGATGCGCGGGGGATGCTCGGGGGATGCGCGGGGGATTCTCGGGGGATGCTCGGGGGATGCGCGGGGGATGCGCGGGGGATGCTCGGGGGATGCGCGGGGGATGCTCGGGGGATGCGCAGGGGATGCGCGGGGGATGTGCGGGGGATGCTCGGGGGATGCGCGGGGGATGCGCGGGGGATGCGCGGGCCCCCCCGGGCGCCGGACAGCAGATGGCAGCCGGACACCGCCGCACGGCCCCGGAGAGCGCGGGGAGCACGGCAGGCTCCTAATGAATCACATGTGCGGATCCCGGCCGGGGGGCAGAGCCCGGGATGCGGCACCGCGCGGGGGTTTCACCGCGGGGCCGGTCCCACGCTCCGGCCGCGTCAGCCGCGTACGTGCAGCAGCACAGCGCTGCTGCCGCGCCACAAACCCACACCCCACAGCCGCCAAAACCTCTGCCCGGGGCTGCGCTGGCCTCCGGAGGAAGCAGGGAGAGGAGAGGGGAGGATGCTGAGAGAGGCTGTCAGCACAGCTGGGCACCGCAGCCCGGGGATTCACCCGAGGCTGGGCTGCCGCGGTGCCCCCTCCCTCCTGGGGACACGCTGGTCACCCCGAGCTGCTCCAGGGGCTGCACCCGCCGCTGCCAAGGCCTGCCACGCCAATTAGAGAGTCATTACTCTGTTGAGTAACATTCTCCCTCAATGACTTAGGAACTTTAACCCAATTTTGAAATGTAGGGGAGGCTAAGTTGGATTACCTTAGCTCAACTGCTCGTGTCATAAGCCCTTGAGAAGTGGGACTGGAGGGGTTTTTCCTCCAGAAATCTTTTGTTGGCTCAGAAAATCCTTGTTTTTTTCTTAGCTCAGACACCAAGAGAGGGAGTTTTCAAGTTCCAAAAATAAAAGACACCACGATGCCTGCAGGGTATTTGTTTCTCCATAGGAACATGAACCTGGTGGTTTAGTTTAAGGGAGGCTAAGCTAACTCTCACATTTTCTGCATTCCTCTTTTTCCTGATAGATCAAGATCGACAGGTTTGAGCTGTTGTTTTAATGAAAACCTACTACTCCTGAGAGGGTTTCCTGTTTTAGAAAGATGATCTTTCAGAGCTACAAAATTCCAAACAATTTGACTTGCTATCACCTCCGTCAGGTCCCTTAACCTCCTTGTGCCTCTGCTGGGCACTGATGAAAGATGGGTGATCTTTACCCGTTAAAAAAACACACAGACATCTGCAAAACAGTAAACTGTCCCTGAAAGGAGGGTTCTTCAAGTGATACCCTGAACCTCTGTTCACCAGGTGCAAATCAGAGACTGCTGAGTGAGGCCTGGAAAGCCCAACTTTTACCAGGGCACGACCAGAGCTCTGTGGCACCAGCCCCTTGCAGAGTCACCTCCAGCTCCTCCACCTTTATTCCTGATCCCTGGCAGCCAGAAAACCTGCTCGGAGCTCTTGGGTAACAACCACAAACTGAAGCATCCTTTAGCCTCTAATTAACTGGAATTAAATCACCACTCAGCTACCCCCAAAGTTTCATGGAAATTAGGCCAGCACTCCAGCCAAGCCCTCTTTTGTCATCTCTCATTCAAGCTGCTGAATCAATTCCAGGCAGGTTTTCCCCTCCCCTGTGCATGTGGAGCCCTGACAACATGCTGGGGTAAATCTAAACACAACCAAACTCAACAATGCATCTCTGGAGAGTGTTCAAAGCTTAAGCTCTGCATCTCAGAGCAAGTTTGGGGGTAGGTGCAAATCCCTTGTTGAAGGGATTTGTTTTAAAGTCACAAGTATTTGTTTAAAAGTCACAAGTACGACAGGACTCCCTGAATAAATTTTTGGTCCAGGAAACTGAACTTCAGCTCTCAGTTTTGTTAATTCTGCAATCCAAAATGTTTTCTTAGCTGTTTTGTTTTTTTTCTTTCCTTGACTTTTAAAGGCAATTAGGATTTTCCAACTGTTCTAACAATTTAGACACTCTAATATGTAAAAACACTTTCTTGTGTTACAAAAGTCTCTCCAAAGTGTAAAATGCATTACAAAGGGGAGGGAGCCAGCCCCATGTACACTGTTTGGGCTGCTCTGCTGGCAGAAAATGACCACTGGCAGCATTCAAGGCATGGAAAAAGGACTTATCACCCAGATCCTTCAAAGAGTCAAAACCGCCTTAGCTGGGCAAACCGGCCCTGATTTCTCAGCACTAATCCCTGGAGGCGCAGGTCTGCTGACGTCAAGGCTGCTGTGGTTATTGCAGGGCTCACAGCCCTTCAAACATTCTAGCTGCAAGCCCCAGTCCAGCCCACTGCACAGAGAAGCTCTTCAAAAGCTTCTGATGGGGACGGCTGGGACATGGGAATGTGGAGGGCTCTCGACGCCTCCCCACTCACCTGCTCCAACTGTGCAGCCAAGGGTTTTAGGGGTCTTTAAAATTCACACTTCAAGAAGCCAGTGGCTCTCCTGCTTGACTCAGAAATCCTCCTGGAACATTGCTGCTTCCTGTCTGATCTCCTCTTTTGAAGCCAGGTTTTCTGCCTGCTATCCGAAAGAAGCCTATAAAAAAGGAGAAGACAGCAAAGCTCAGGAAAGCACTTACCTGACACGTAGAAGCTCTCAGGTGCAACAGGAAGGAATGCACATGCCCATCAGGAAAATGGGAATGACATTAATGATTTTCAAAGCTAGACTCTCACTTATTATTTCTCTCTGGATATTATTTTTTAAAGACTTGAGGATTCCTTTTATCAGGGAATGTTTCCTGAAAAGCTCTTGCAGAAAGAGTTTTGGTTCTTTCAAATCCCTTTGCATTTCAGGTACATGAAGCACTTCATAAGCTGTTCCCTGAGTACTGCTCCAGGGCAGGAGTAATTGGGATTTTGGGGGATGCTGAGACTTAGCATCCTTGCTGGAGGAGCTGGAGCAGAGCCAGCCGGAGCTGTGAGGAACCAGCCCCATGCCCGTGGTGGGATAGCACATCCCTGCCCCACAGAGCTGCCAGGGAGCTGCTTCCTTCTGGACGCAGAGCTGCACTTGGGCTCATTTTCTGCTTCCCCCCATTCTGCAGTGCAGACATCCCCTGGGGTCCCAAAACTGCAGGATGACAAACTCATCCTTCCTTCTGGCCCGGATCCTGGACAGACATGTGCACACGCTTAGTGCTGAGCATGTGAGTAGCAACACCGATCTCCATGGAGCAATCCACATGCTTGAGCCTCTGCACATTTGGGAGCGGGGGAGAGGAGGACACTTGGTTCTCTGCTTGCCTGCTTTACATACCACTCCTGGAGATCCCACCCAAACGAGAGCAGCGCAGCAGGACGGCGCTGAGCTATACAGCTATTTTTATTTCTCTCTCTCGTGGCCTTGCTGAGACCTGCTACAAATTATCTGGGATATCACACCCCAGACGAGTCCAAACAACAGGTCTTGCTGCAGACTGTCTGTGTTTGGAGGGGTGATTTAGTTACTGCTTTCCCCCCACCCCGTCTTCTTCTTTATTCCCATTAGTGACACGTTGGCCGCAGAGAAAACTTATTCATGCTCTAGAAATGTAATATTTACTCAAAACAATTTTTATTTGGCTTGGCTTTTTCCCAGTGCCATAAAGTGATAGCCAACCCCAAGTGCTTACATAGACAACATGTGCATCTGAGTCATATTTATGATCCCCGTTATAAAAAGCACACAACCTTGTTGTTTGGTGCAATAGGATGGGACTGAAGGCATCAGCACGTCTTGAGCATAGCCTGTCTCTGGAATCTGCAGAAATTTGCCATGCTCCAAATTTAGAACTTGTGGGTGGGAGCTCGGTCAGGAGCCAACTTTTTATACCATTACATCACAGGAATTGAGGGCTTCGTGCCAAGGATCCAAGGAAATTAATAAAGAGCAGAGGCTGTCCAGCTGCTTGAATTCAAAGTCATGGCAGAGAGGTAATTATTAATAAATACGGCTTTATTCGGAACATCGTAATCTTGCCGCTTAAATTGAACATATCCCCTCTCTTTACTGCAGCTTACCGTTCTGTTAGAACTTGCAAAGGCAATAGGAAGGAATTACCTTCTGTGAGAGGGAGGCCCAGGGAAGCTGGGATCCTCCTCCACAGGGGCCAGGCTGCAGTGGTGGCTCTCCAGCTGAGCGCCGCTCCGAGCGGTTTGCCGGGGCATCACCGCTTCACCGGCTGCATGAGGGGGCCGGGACGTGGCGTGCCTTCTTCCAGCTAAAACACACGAGGTCTCCAATGGATCAAAGCCATAGACAGCTAATTAGAAGAGAAATTCAATTTGTTTGACCTCCCCGTGCTGGGGCAGCCAGTGCAAGCTCGAATGTCACAGCCTCCAGGGAGCAGATGGTGAAGCACGGGGCCGCTTAGCAAGAGGCACAGGGTGACCTGAGCAACCTTCCATCCTGTTTGGGACGCACTGTGTGTGCCCACAGCCCTGGCAGAGCCTGGCCTTGGTGCAGAGTGTGGCTGGGGCTTGGGGAAGGGCCGTGCTGGTGCTGGGAGGGGGCCACTGCCCTGTGTCCCCACAGATTGTGGATCCCAGGTGTGCCACACGCCGCTCTCAGGACCTGAAACGCACAAGCACATCACAGGCACCTTCCCAGCTCCAGCCCTCAGCCCCAGCAGGACAGGCTCTGCAGGAAAACACCTGGCTCTGCACACAGAAAGGGGTCAGGGGTCCCAGTGCTTGGTCTGCATGCCAAGGGCTGAACACCGGCTAGCCATGAAACACACAGCCAGGAGAACACAGCAGTGTCTGTGGAAAAGGGGCTCCCCTGATGCTCCAACCACAGAAATGCTGGTATGCAGCTTCAGAGATTTACAGCTTATACTCGCCTCAAGGGTATGCAAAAGCTATGAATAATTAAAACTATGGCTCTGGGTTCTCTAGGAAGTTCCCCATTTCCATTTTACAGATAAACAAGCTGAGGTAGAAAGCAACTGAGAGCTGCTTCAGTGGAATGATACTGTCAGCAGAGCAAACATTAGAGCTCCCAGGGAGATGCTCCTGCACCCACAGATACCTCAGCATGCTTGCACATGAATTTCTTGCAGCAGCACATACCAAACAGCTTTATGCATCCATGCCTCACTAGGAGCCAGCACAGCAAAGACCTGCAGCTTCCAACAGCCCCTGCTTTTGTCTATGCACACACTCACATAAAATATTAAAAAATACTTAGGTTTGAAAACCCTAACCAGCAGGTTAAAAAAAATTAAAATAATCCCTTCAATGGTGTGGTCACAGAGCAACAATTTCCACAATGGAAAGGAGACAGTCACTGATAGGGATAAAAAGCAGAAATCAAGTGAGTTCAACTCAATGATCTCAGAATCATAGAATAGTTTAGGTTGTGAAGACCTCTAGGTCATCCCTCACTTCTTAAACATAGTGTTTCCACCTGCAACACAGGCACAGACATGCAGGGGGTGTTACAAGAAGTCAACAGGCTCTATTACTGGGTAAACCTCTTGAATTTTACCTAGAAAAACACAATGCCAACCACTCATTCCTGCCATAGAGCCCACGGATACATCCTGACCACTGATCAAGTACACTGCTATGTATTTTCTCTCCCAGCATTTAGCTGCTCATGCTGGGCTGTGTATTTCATGTTTTTGTGAACAGCTGTGAACATCTAAAGATTAAAAACCTCAGGTTTATTAAACATCCCACTTATGGTCAGGAGAAGCCCTCCTGTGATGCATGACTCGCGGAGAGAAGCTGGGACACTGCAGTGGGTGAGGAGAGCCTTTGAGTGCTGCTTCCCTGTGGGATGGGAGACCCCTCTGGGTTCTTTCTGGGAACCTGGAGTTGGACGGGCTCCTGGACCTGGCTTGTGCACGCTGAGAGCATCTCACATCTTCAGCTGCCTCTGAAGCACTTCCCCACCTCAATAGTGGTATGAGGAGACTTTGAGGAGAGACTACACAGGGTTTTCCTCAACTGTTAAAAATATCTGTAATACAGGACTGGAAAGGATGAATGGACTTCAGTGATTAGATACCTTGCACAGAAATTTTAAAAAAATATTATTGAGGCAGAAAACACCCCAAAAAGATACACCCCACACCAGATATTTGCCAGAGCAAAAAGGCAAAAGAGTTTTTATTTCCAACATGAGTGCCTCTGGTAGGTTCAGGTTGAGGAATGAAGTAGCCATTTTACCTGCAGTCTTATGTTTGGTACCCCAAAGATTTTTGGTGTGTCTTCCTCTTGCATGAGAGAGTCTGCAATGGCAATGCCACTGTTCCTTCCACATGTGGGTAAAGGTGGAAGAAAAAAGTCAGCAAAATGAGCACTCTAAAGGGTACCTCCATGCACCCCAGAAGCTGGGAATGCCTACCTGTCAGAGCCAGGCAGAGGATGCTCCTTGTCCCCAGCCCTTCCTTCCAGATTTTGAAGCACAGTAACCTCACTTCCTGGAGCACAGCATTAGACAAGCAATTGTAATTAGCAAGTGATTCCATGGAAATAGCTGAAATGTTTCAAGCTACAACCTAACAAATTGCTAACCTATGTCCAATCTCCAGCTCTCTTCCTACTGAAGTCAGGGGCAATCCCTCCTGCCCCATCTACAGTTCTTAGAAATGCAGTGAGCATTTAAAAGTGTGGACACCTTGCCCGCTCTTATAACAGGGCCAGAGTCAGATTTCCAAAATGCTACTCATGCTGCATAGAAAATTCCTTCCCAGAAGTCTCCTTGTTTCCAGCAGACAATCTCTTATTTCACTCTATGTGCAGCCAAGCATCATCCCATTTAAAAGTCATCTTCCAACAGCAGCAGCAGCAATGATCACATTTGGCCAGCTAATTCACCTTCTGCAGTCACGGAGCTGCTTTATCTCCTGGCAGTGTAGCTTGTAAAACCAACTCCAACTGGTAGCACAGAAATATATAAAACATGGAGAAGGGTTTTGTGAGAAGGTGGGTTTGTGGCTTTTTATTTTGACCTGTTTCCACGAGATTCTTAAAAGTCTCAAGCCCTGGAATTAAGGAACCTTGGTTGCGCCTTATTTTCCAGCAGTTTCTTTAGAAGATGAGTCATTTGGAAAGCACGGGAAGCATCAGAGTAATTGCTTTGATGTCTTTTATAGCAATTTGGGATGGATTTGAAAGAAATGAGGGAAGTGCTGTTATTTCCTCTTGGAATGGCAGGCTGACATGACTGGTGCTGTTATACAACAGAGCGAGCAAACAGCAGCGCACACGCGAGCCCGGCAGCGGCCGAGGAGCTGGTCCTCCTGCTCAAGTTTGGGTCTGCATGCTGATGGACTCAGCAAACAAACACTCATGTTTATTCTAACAGAATGAACAGAATGTACCACAGGGATTATGACTCACTTTTCCATAGGACGCCCGTCTCTTCTCCGGGTTGGGAGAGGGAAATGTTGCACCTCTCGCTCGCAGTTTGTTTTACAGAGCTTTAACGAGCCGGTCCCAGCGAGCTGTCACCCTGCCACATCCAACCTGATTCATTTGCCTTTGTGAAAATAAGCGTGGCTTTTGACAGGACACCCTGCACTAGGCCCTGCTAAATCAGCCAGCCAGACTCGCTCACAGGTGGTTTGAGTCTGGAGTGCTTTCTGAAACAAAAATATGCAGCCAGCCTCAGCAGCATGTCGGCTGTTTTCCCTTGGGTGACAGGCTGTCCTGCTGCATCCAAAGTACCCCTCCTCCTCCTCCTTCCTCCTCCTCCTCCGTGGGACACAGTCTGCCTTTTAAACTGGGCCTCTAAAACCACGGCTTTCTGTAAGAAGAGGGTTTGTTGAAAGCAGATTTCGGGGAAGGGGCAATGAAGAAATGATTACATTTTTGTTTCAAAATTTGTAAAACTCAAAAAAAAAAAAAAAAAAGCTGCCCATTAATTCACAGGAAATTCTGATTAAAGTAGGTGTCCTCACAAGACCCTCCTGCAAGAAATTCAAATGAAGGGAAGGGGAGGGAAAGAGATTTTAAAGTAAACAAGTGAGAAGAGCCAGGGAAAACAAGAGCAATAAGCAGAGTCTCAGGTGGCTGACTTGGCAGAGCGGGGCGTGAAGGAAGGAAGAGGCTGTGGGACAACGAGCCGCTGGCGTTTACAGTAGTCAAGAAGTCTCCAGAGTTTGTGACTTTAACCACAAGTTGCTTAACAATACTGTATGATCCTTCTCCTTCACATCCAGCCCCAGCCACGCTGGTAAATCCCTCCCTGAGTCAAGAGGGGGGATGCAGGTGCAGGGTGGTGGTGTTGGACAAAGGAGCAGGAGGAGGACTGGCAGAAGGGTGTTTCACTGCCCCCTGAAATTACAGGAGTCGTGATGAGAAAAGACAGCTCCTGGCTCAGGTCTCAGTGCCTGGATAGGAGAAGGCTGGTGAGTAACAAGTTTGGGATTGAGGGGCTGCTCTGTGGTGTAGACAGGGCCACGTACAGCTAGAAAGAATTTTTTTCCCCCCTGAAGTCAGTGAAGGCCTTCCAGTGCCAGAAGAGGGTCAGGAGAGAAGAGAAATGCTGTGTTTGTCCCTTCCCAGTGACAGACGCAGAAGAGCAGAGGATCCACTAGCCAGGAGGTGAATGTGGACTGGCACTTCAGAGACCAACCTGCTGCTGTGGCTTTCTACCAGGCATTGAAAGTTACTGTGAAAGGCACCTTTGATTCATGTTTGTGACAGAGATTAACCTTAGCTAAGACTCTGCAAGTTAGAAAACCATTTCAGATTAAGAAATGAAAAATTCCCCAGGCTAAAAACTGCTCAGGCTATATAACTCATCCCTATGGGAATTTGCAAGGATCTGCAAATACATTGTTTTAAAGCTACCAGCTGCAAGAATGGAGAAAATAACTGAATGACAGAAAAGCAAACCCTAAAATAGTCACCATTAACCCCAGGAGGGCTGGGGGTGTGTTGAGCTGTGGTTTTCTGTGCTCGGTAGCGATGTGTCATCATAAAGAGCCGGCATTTAACAGCAGAACAATGCTGTGCATGCTGTCACCTTCCCAGGGGCTCACTGTGCAACAGCTTCTCCAAACTGCTCCATTTCCACTGCTGAAGCAGCTCATTAAAAAAAAAGATCATCCTACAGCTGGGAATTATAAAACTCTGCAAGAGCCTGTGATGCCAAGGACCTTTATTCAGATGCACACCTCCGTTCCCAGGGCTTTGGAAGCTGGCCTTTTCCAAAAATCTTTCTATAGATGCTCAAGAAAGGATGGATATGGCCACAGTCCATTCAGCATGAGTGATTATCTCTTAAAGGGATATTCCCTGCCTTTAAAAATTCCAATTACAAATTCTAACCAATCTTTGTGATGGGTTAAAAAAAACCCCATCACAAAAGAACCAGCCCTCGTGCCTATGTCAGTGTCTTAGCTGTATACATTTAAACATTCCATTGTAAGCTAAGATTATCTTGCCTCCTGCCCACTGAGACATGTGGGTTTGGCTTTATAAGACTCATAACTGGCCTGCTTGAACCCTGTCCAGCAAGTTTTCATCTAAATTGATTAGGACTTGGAACGTATTTTCTTGGACAAATTGTGTTCTAATGAATAGAACACTCCCTCACAGCTGTCCTGCCAGAAAGCCAAGATTTTTTGTGTCTAAAAATCATCCCAAAGTGACCCTTAGATAAAGTTCAGAATCCGTTTTCATTTTTTTAATTAAGAAAAGGTTTGCTTAATTCCATTCCATACATTTCAGCGCTCGGCAGCTGACACACGATTCCCCCTGAACATTTTATTTTAAAGAATTTGGTTGTGATGTCAGGTCTGCCACAGACAATACATTTCTAAACACGCTGTTTACATTAAACACAAAGCATGAGGATGGTTTCAGCAGGAGGAGAAGCCTCTCTCATCCCCCTACCTGTAGATGGCACATAGAGCAAACACAAGGTCGGTTCTATTCCCCACATTGATAAATTTAATCATGAATGAAGACAAACAGGGAATGTCACTATAAAGCCTCACCCAAGCACCAGATATTTCCACAGTACCCTTCTCCAGGGACAAGGCTCTCCGAGAGACCCCTCCTCACCCCCAGTAAGTACCTTCATGAGCTCACCTTCAAGTCCAGGGGTGGACTAGCTGGGGATTCCTGCCATTAATTATTGCTGGCCAAATGAAGACAGCATTTCCCTACCAACTCCAGGGTAAAAGCTGTCCCAGTTAGGATGAATGCACCTTTTCTTTTTAGCATTTTGCTCCATTGTTGTTCTCCCAGATGTCCCAGCTTGAAACCTCAGTAAATGTTTGTGTTATGATTAGCCCATCTGGAATTTTTATTCTACGACCACTCTCATGGTAGAGAAGGAGGATTTCATTCAATCCAGAATACCCAGGGGACATCCATGGTTACATCATATTCCTTATCTCCCAGCAAGAGTATTTCTAGGAACCAGGAGTACAATTTGAGACAAGATCTGATCCTTTCTGGTCTTGCAAAAGATGGTTCTGACCCATGTGGAAATAATGTGTCTTCACCGAGTTTTTAGGACTTAACTGACACGTGGCACTCAGAAATTAAATATGTATGCAGGGATTTAAAGGAACCAGTCTTTCCAGAAACACAACTTCCCAAGTCTTTAAACATTGGGTATATCTTTAACAAGACAGGAAACTGAGGCAAAGTCACTTCTCCTCAATCTTGAACAGAATTTGACTATTTCAGCTACCAGCCATGATCAGAGAAAAGCAAGTAAATCATGAGAAATTGCTCTGCTGCAAAAGGAAGGAGCATCATGGTACCGCCTGTGGAAAATGGGCCATAAAAAGTCAGGACATGCTGAGCTTCAGAAATTTACCTGGAATTCTCTGGAGAAGATGGTAGCTGCTGCAGTTATTCTCCAGTGCCTTTACTGAAGGTTGGTTCAGTCACATCAACATGATTAGTCAATATGCATCATCGGATAGCGAGATCTTACTTAAGCTCTTTGACAGACTGATTCAGAAAAATAGCATGCACCTCTTCTAAAGTCCATGTCATGTTTGGCTGTGGGTGAAGAAAACTAGGTACATCTGCAGCCATTAATTTGAGCCCCATTTTTATAAAATTTCTGTGTGCTCTTGAACCATTAGGACCTAAACATAATGACAGGGAGTGAACACGAACAAGATTTGCTAACACTTTATCACACTGTATTCTGCAGCCTGCTATTGTCTGGAGATGTGGTTGTGATGAGCAGATTATACAGCATTAAACCCTCCTGAAAGCATAGACAGAAGATATGATATAATCTTGCTCGGAGCAATTATCTTTAAACACAAGAACAGCTTCAGCGCCCAGTGGAGAGTGGCAAGCAAAGTTATGGGCCCGAGGCAAAACAATGACCAGCTGCCAAGAAACATCCTCGTTAGCCTTTGTTAGAGTTTGCCTTTTTAAAGTCATTGTGCAGCATAATTAAGTTGGTAACATGCAGATGAGAAAGTGGAAAAAAATGTGAAGACATAGGGAGATGAAATGCTAAAGCACTGAAAGATGTCACCTCCTCTGTGAAATGCTTATGTTGTGAAATAAAAAGAGAAGAAAGAACGAGTCATTTCAGGATAAGTCTGGAATGAGAGATAAGAAGATTGCAATCTCCTGGTAGTCTCCCACAAAACCTTTTTATTTGCATTCTACATCACAAGGGCTGAGTATGAGCACAAAGCAAGAGGGCAAGAGGGAGAGAACAGACAAGATGAGCTGCAGCCTAAGAAATGGGATTTCAAGACATGGTGGCTCTTTCAAGATCCTGAGAACTTGATCCTCATGTTCCCTGAAATGGCAGCAACAAGAGCTGAAGGCTTGATCAAGCCTAAAGTCATCAGAGAATTAATAAGTTGGAGATCACAGATGCACAATGGGATAGGGAAGCAGAAGAGGGAGTAAAACTTGAGTCAACCCTTGTGATCACCCTCTGGTGGCTCCTGTGTGCTACCAAGTCCATCACAGGCTTTAAGCCTTTTTTGGTTGTGCTCCAGCTTGTTAAACACGCTCAGCTCCTCTCACTGTTTATATGTTTTGCAGTGTGGGATGTGTGAGTGGTTTCGTGACATTATTTAAAGCTTTTAAGCAGAGATAGACAAAAACATTTAGACAGAGACAGCAAACTGTTTCTGGAGTTGAAGAGGAGATTTCAGCCCAGATCCCAGTTATCACATCCAGGTTAAGCTCCCCTTTCACCATTTCCAGATTTGGGCTGTCTTGGGGAGCAGCTGGGAATTTCCTGATCCTGAGGTGACCCACAGGTGGCATAAGGCCAGACGAAGCCATTCTTGTGCTGCCTGCTCCCCGCTGAGAAAGCAGGGGCTCCCAGACACCTGGTGACAGGAGGGGACAACAGGCATCCACTGCTGCTGTCCCCTGGCTAGGAGCTCAGCAGGCTGAAGTTCCAAAACTCACAGGGGCATTTCTTGCCTTCACCTCTGCTAAGAGCTGCTGCAGTGTGGTTTGAAGCGCAGGTATGGAAAAGGAGAGAGCAGCGAGCTGCTCCCAGGGTTTGTGCAGCAAGCAGAGGGCTTTGCCCTGGCTTGTGCTCCTGGCATGTCTCAAAGACTGGCATGGAGTGGCCCCCCCTTTTACAGACAGACAGGCAGGAGACTGACAGCAAGACCAGGCATTGCATTCCCTTTAACCCTTACAGACCCAGCAATTAATCAGCACCCAGGAGTCACAGGGATTGCCAACATCCCGGAGCAGCCCTGGCTCAGGCTGGATTTCCACTCTGCTTAAATGACTTCTGCCCAGGGACTCAGTCTCCAAAAAAAAAAAAAAACCCCAAAAACAGGTGCTGGACACCAGATACCCCAGATACACCAGATACAAGCTCGTGGTAGGTGGTGTTTTGCAGGACTCATCCCTGCTGATGGACTGCACATTTGTACCTGTGTGGCTGGATGGAGGGACAGAAGGTTGCAGGAAAGGCACAATACAGCACGATATGGAATGAGCCAAAATGTCAGTGCTAAGCAAGCAGAACAGAGAACCAAAGAGAGATGGGAATGCAGTAGAAAGCTCAGAATTATGGACAAATTAATGAACCAGCAGTACTGGAAGGTCAGACCTTCATCTCTTACAAGGAACAACAAAAATATCTTAATTTCTGGCGATTTTGATGGAAATAGAGTTATGCAACACTGATATTGTTCACAGTGATTTAATTAAGAGTCTGTCAGCACGGTCAAGCCTAATTAACCTGGTATTTAGCCTTTGATAGGAGACAGTTATAAAAATGTGTCCTTCACTAAAGCCCAGCATTCTAGAAATGGCCCCAGTCCTAGAAGGGTCACCTTTTTGGCACAGCAGGCTCTTGAGACCATCCCACTAAGGTGCTAAGAAAAGTTTACAAGTTCATGCTGCATTGCTTGCCTACACAGTCCTCTCCTTGCAGTTTGTGGGAATCTGGGGTGTTTGAGGAATGCAGAGTCAGGCGTCCTGGTGGCATCCCATCACCAAAATTATTTCACAGAGAATTAATCCCCAATCCTGACATTTCTTGTCGTGTGAGATTCGAATCTCTGCCTTTCCATGCTCATTACAGCTCAGCAAATGCAAAGACTAGACAATGGACTTGCACCGCTTGTGAACATTTTGGTTTCTGGGCTGGATAGTGACAGAAGCAGATCACTATGTGGAGGAACAGGCTCCTCTGGATGTCAGCAAGAGCCTAGAGCATGGCACAAACCTCAGCTGCTGTCATGTACAGCCCTGCTCGCTGGGGCCACAGCACCTCTAGCACTGCCTCCTGGGGCTGTGGGACATGCCTGTCTCCTTGCCTCGTGGCAGCAAGCACACAGCAGCCTGGAGGCACCAGTGAAATCAGTTAGGTCTCTAGTGGGCTCTCTCGGAGGGTTTTATAGATAAGATTCAAATAGAGGCTGAAAAATTAATATAAATGAGAGCAACAACCAATACACCCAGAAAATCCCATGTTCTGCAACTATTATTGCTTCATCAGTGACAGGAAAGAGCAGTGTTCTAAAATAGAAGTTCACTTAATTGAATTTCCCTTAAGGCACAGAAAATAAGCTTCCATGAAGTGGTATCAATTGTTCAACAATAACATGTTCTCCCAGCTGAAAACTGGGTTAGGAATTTGTATTGTATTTTCACAAAACATAATTCCTAGCCCAGTTTCTTCCTCCTGCTTGAGATAACCAGGCAGATTCCACCTCAGTGATCACTGAGTTAGACTATGTGGGTCAGTCAAGGCATACCCAATGTTCAGCTTCTCCACGCTCCTCGTCGACAGAGCCTGCTGGATCCACCACAGGGCTTTAGATGCACAAAGCCATTAAAGGAGCTCTTTGCTTAAACACCTTGGTATTTAAGGGGTTTTTTTTTTAAGTACCTCTGCATCTTTCTCCTCGTGCTGGGGCGTGAGGTTCACGACTGTGTCAAGCCCAGGTGAGCTCAGCTGCACACAGGACTCACATTCTTGTCCCTCCTGGGCTAGAGGGCAGGCAGAGCTGTACACCTCAGGGTGCTGAAAAATACAAAGGAACACTCAAAAGCTACAGAGCAATGAGGACTCACCTTTTTCTGGTAATACAGAAAGTGTTAACCAACGCTCACGTATTTACGTGTGAAATATTATCTTTCTGAAAGTTTGTCATAAATGTGGCTCAGAACGCAGGGATGGCCACGCTTTCCAAGTCTGTGCAGCAGGAAGAATATTTCCTAGGGAATAAGGTCAAAATATTAGCATTCAACTGAATCAGTATGGGCCAAATTAATGAAGTTACTGCTCCATCACAGACTTCCATACATGAAACCTGAGAAAGCGGTTGTATCAACAGCACATCAATCCATGGCACTGGTCAGCAGAACAGAAAACCCAACCTCCAGTTTCAAAGTTTCATTCAGCTTTGGCACAGAAAGGTTAACTGTTGTTTAAGCAATGCTTCTGAACAGATAATGTTAATTAAATGTTTGCATTCAAATCTTATTACACAGTGCAATAAGTTTGCTTTCTCTACAAACACTGTGCATCCGGCGCGGAGCACAAAGCTGGGGGGGCAGACCCTAATGAGTAATAGTTCAATCCCCTGGATCCTTCTAAAACTAAAGGCAAGGAGGGGAGAGTGTTTGCCATCTCCTGACTCTGTGTGTCTGCCTCTAAGTTTCCTCTCATTCTCCAGGGGTTTGCAAAATTGTGTGTTTAAATACTCATTATCCTTCTACTCTAATACTTCTTAAAACTCCTTTTTCAAGCCCAAGGATGACATAGCCAGTGGATGAAAATTATATTCCATAAAAAACAGTCTTGTAGCAGCACTGGGTAAGTCAAACGCCCTGATGAGAGGGGAAGCAGCTAAATCATCCATCCAGATGGGAAATGTTGACAGTCCCTTAACCAGAGCAGCTCTGCAATACAGAGAGGTGTGCAATTTGGCTTTGTTAAGCAGACATCATGGAACTATTTATCCTGTCCTCGAGCTGAGCAGGAAGTTTATTAAGCTCTCCTGTTGCTGGACATGTCACCTGGCTGCTGTGTTTCCTATCGGAATGCGGAGCTGGATGGGCCCTCTCTGCACTGACGTCATGCACTGCCAGGAGGAGGATTTCTCCACGAGCCTAGGACCTATTCCTCTGACCCCAGGAGCACATTGGATGCTGTGCATCCAATTCCTGACAGGAATGCTTCATTTTGCTCTTGAGCAACCATTTCTGAGCAAGCCAGGAGCAGAATCCAGCTTTTCTTGGCCGAAGGAATTGGGATGTCCCAAAATGGGGCTTTTTAAACAGATGAGTGAAAAAGCAGAGAGCCCAAAGGACCATTGCTCTCCAAAGAAAGTCATACAAATCAACAAGGAAAAATTCCTCTCCGTAGGCTTTCTGCGATGGTCAAACAGCTGTGAGCTGTTGGGCTTAGCTCTGCTCTAGCAGAGCCCTGAATATCCACTCCACCGTCTGAGCAAAACCCCAGGGGACACAGCAAGGTCCCTGGGCCTGCCTTTGGCAGAGGCTGAACAAATCCACTCTGAGAGTGCCCCGGATTTCCTGTGGGACTCTGCCTTGGTCAGACAACTGCTCCTTGCACATCCCTTCCTGCCACCCCAGCACTCTTCCTCCCCTGGGCTGGGTCTTCCCTTCAGCCAGGCTTGGCTGAGCCGTGGCTTCCTGCCCTGCCAAAGTGGTGGCCTGCAGCCAGCAGAGCTGCTGGGGACAGCCTTGTGCTGCCACTGGCTACTCTGGCAGGCTGGAAAGCTGCAAACGTGGCACTGCTTGCCATGCAGGGCAGCTCTTCCCTTCCCCCAGGCCCAGGGTGTTCATGGGGTGCTGGACAATGGTTGGGAGCACAGCATTACACCCACCTGGAGGGCCAGGGAAGAGAATGGGGGTGATGACCAAGCTTTTCAGACTTCACGTGGTGAGCCACCAAGCTCCCCTGCAAATGCATCAGAGAGAACAAGGGAGCCTGTGTTCTGTACTTTTTCTGAGCATGGCCATCCCCTACTCACCAGCATAGGCTGTGGGGCAGAATTTATTCTTCCCCAATTTATTTGCCTTCCATAAATAACTAACAGGTCAAGATCAATCCCAAATAATTTCCCTTTACCCCAAAGAAACTTTTCTCTTCAGAGCAAACAGTGTTGTTTTCAGGCTGCTCTTAACACCTCCCAACACTCATGTAAAATTTTGCTGAATTTAGCCAGTGGACATCTTTTCAAAGAGATAATTAAAAAGATGACTTGTTTTCAGCTAAAACAGTACAAAATACACTAGGAACTTTGTCCAAAGAATCCCTCCCAGATTTACAGCAGGCCAACTGGATTCATCAACCGTTCACAGGCAAGTAATCAAAGAGATTTAAAATAGGAAACATTTTCTCCTCTGTTTGTGCTGTTTTTTTTCAAAATCAGATGGCAGATACAACATCAACAATGTTGTATTCACATGTATTTCTATTACATATATATAATATGTAATTTATACAAGGCCCTTCCCTGGCACCTTCTAGCAGCCTGCAGAGGTCATTTAAGAGGTAGGCATTTTTGGAAATCTGAATAGAAACACACTCATGCAAAGCACACCAATACTTTTGGCTTGTTCTGAACAGAGAAACTTTAACAGCTATAAATATTTCCAGGAGGCTGGATATCTCCTGAGATGGAGCATTACATCTTTTCACTTCCAGCTTAGCACGGTGGAAGCAGGCAAACCCCGGCATCCGCACAGGCACGTGAACCCAAGTGCAGCCCTCAACACCCTTTCTTGTCCTGGTGCTGCTGTAATTATTCCTGCTGTTTCTGCAGCCTGCCTGCTTGGCTTTGCATTTCACTGAGCCTCAGAGCCGCCTCCATGGGCTGCCACGGAGCACAGCTCCAGTGGGTGTCACTGAGCCCAGCCTCCTGCTCAGGTTCTGCTGCTGTCCCGGTCATCACCAGGAAGCTTTGGCATAAAACCCACACCAATATTCAATATTCAGCCCTGCCTGATCTGATGAGCACTCCAAGGGCCATTTGAGTCTTTACAGGCCTGACTGTGGTCAGGGATTCCCTCCTCTGAAGAAAACAGTGTGGAATGAAGGTCTTCAGCTCTACGGAAGTGAGTATTGCTTCACCAAGCCTGACAACACCATGAATTTTTACAAACCGTGAAAACAACTATATTTTGAGCTTTGAAGTGGGGAGAAAAGCTAACTTTATGCTATAATTACATTTTATTTAGACTTCTTTTTCATACACAAGAGCTGGGGTTTGTCGTAATACGACACGAAAAGACGACACGGACACTGCTGCTCTCCAGGTGAACAAAAAAAGAGGGACCTTTATTTTCTGGCTCTAACATTTATAGTTTTCCAAAAGTGACAGTGGATTGGAGGGTGACAATGCCACCTCTCCAATGACACTGGACAGACCAGGAGTCCATCAATTCTCTCCTCTTCCATGAAAGAATGCAAAACATAAGTTGTTTACAAAACTGTGTGTGAGAAAGTTTGTTACAAGAATGCAAACATCAGAAGGCTTAGCAAGGTCTTAGAAAATCAGGGTGACAGGGGTTGAAAGCACTTATTACAAAGTACAGAGGAACTTAAAGCGTTCTCTTATTTAAACCAGCCTCCATCACTCTTGCTCAAAATAAATACATAACAGAGATAAAGTTTTAGTGTAACTGGACAATGCTTTCTAAATTACTGTCCTGTCTGTTCCCTTTGCAGAGGATGAACATCCACCTGTTTGAATGTTTAGCCTGTGCTGGCAGGAAGGGCCAGGGAGAGTCAGACTGCACAGGACCCTGCTCCTGATGTGTTCCTGCAGCCCCTAAGGGCAGGGCTGGTACCTGTTCCATGAACACTTCTCAGCAGGTTCCTCATGCAGCTGAACCAGAGGACATCCCCTGAGCAGCCTTCTGGGCAGGCCAGGTGCTGAGGAACAGACTTGTGACTTCTGACTGTGTGATGCCCTCATTTTGCTCTGAAGTTTCTTGCCATTAGTCATAAGTCCCACGCATTCCATTCACTTGCATGGTGAAAAGGCTTTTAGAGCAAAAAAAATTCAGATACTTTCTGCAAGTTCATTGAAGTTCAGTAAGCTGTTTTATCTCAGTGGTAGGAACATGTCCACTTCAGCTGGAAAACTTCCTGGCAGAGTGCAGGTCTTTAGCAGAGGAGTCAGTACTTGTCAACCATGCTGGAAGCTTGAGAGCTCCCTTCTCAGCAAAACCTACACCTTCCCCAACACTCACTGTGCCTTTGCACATGCCTGCAACTACATGCCCCAGAACAATATCCTGCTTTAAAAAGTTTTGGGTTTGGTGTGTTTTTTTTTTTTTCCAGAGTTTGAACTTTGGTTTTGTTTTGAAACCTTCCCCTTTTTTTTCCCCTGACTAATGCAGCTCATAAAGGAACACCTCCCTCAGGCCAAAAGCAGGGAAGATGCTTGTGATGATCTGCCAAGGTTTGAACAAGGGTGTCCTCAGCACCTCAGAACTGCACATCCATGGAATGTGGCCCGTATTAATAATACTTTAACTACTCTCAACACGCTCAGAGACAGCCTTGATGCCAACCCACAGCTTCCCAGGGGCAGAATGACAGCATCCACACAGGCTATTAACCTGAAAGACAAACGTTTGCATTTTTCGCTAATCCTCTCAAGTATTCAGTATTTTGGAATCTCTTTCCTCATATTCGCCCTCACAAGACCATGGAATGACTTATTTTAGACTGAAGGAGGCCAGTCATGTGCTGGCATTAATTGTGAGAGCTGTCACTGTTTATGACTGTAGCACTGCTGGTGCAAAGACAATGTACCAGATTTACAGTTGAAGGGCTTTGCCCAGGAAATTGCTCAGACACAGGCAAAACCTCTCCAAGAAAGAGCCTTTGGGGGATGTAGGTGTGAATCATTCCCAACATGCCTGGGGAGCATTCCTCTGCACATCCAGGAGCCAGCCTGGGAGGGATGGACCCTGCCTGTGCACCCTGTCCCTGCCCTGGGGCAGCCAAGGAGAGGAGCAGCCCTTCCCCCAGGGTTACAAAGGCATCAGCTGCTTTCAAAACTCTGCACGGACATTCCAGCTGCAGGACAGCAGGTGACCACTGCGGAAAGGGGCCAAGGCTTGCTCTTTCCTACAGTAGATGCCACCATGGCATCAGCAGAGATCAAGAACCTCTTGATTTGCCCGTTCCCTTTGGAATTACTTCATCAGAAGGAATATTACAGGCAGATCTAAGAGAGTCACGTAGCCAGGGTGATTTTATGCTGCTCTTATTGGAAGATGTTGCAACAAGATCCTCTGTGCATTGTTTACATTTCCAAAATGATGAAACCAGAGGACAGGACAAATGAAACCAAAACCCTGGGCTGCTTCATGTAGTTTCCACACCTTGGCAAATCAAGGTCAAAACAAAACCTCAAAATGCCTCCACATCATTTTCTCCCCTCTCACAAGGGGCTAAAGAAGGATTTTTAAGTGCTGTCAAATGATGAACTTTTAGCATCACTTCCTCATCTCCAGTTTGTTAAGAGAACACAGTGGTGACCCCCCCTGTGCCTGGAGAAGAGAGCTGTCACAGGAAGGTGAGGAAAATACCAGCAGTGCTGAGAGAAAGAACAGCAAGAAAGCAAGTTTAGTGTTACAGCCTTTGTTGCCAAGTGGAGGCAGATCTTTTCTTGTTGACATGACACAGGCTTTACTCTTGGGCTAGGTGTGCTGTGCAAGACGGAGCTGGGATCCCCCCCAGCTGCTCCACTGCTCCTGGTCTGCTTAATGTCTACGGAAAGACACTTGCCAATGCTCTCCCTCTTCCAACCATCCTAAGTATCAAGGTTAAAGATCAAAATCCAAAACCAAAACATGTTGAAAGACTTGTCTTCTCTGCAAGTGAGAAGAAAGCATGTCTTAACTCTCCAGCCTGCATGCTTTTCAGTGTGGGCATGCTGCACTATCAGAGTTTACACGATAGCTTTCATCAGGGCATCACAGCACACGGTGCAAACCAGCCTCTCTTTAACCCTGTAAGGCAGCAATAAATGAACCCTTGCTGTGTTTCGCTGAGCAGAAGGGTGAAGAACTAGGGAAATTTAGGGATTTGTGCAGGATCACATAGAAGCAACAGCACTGGGAAGGGAACGTCTGACCAAAATAGTGTGGATGCATAGGAAAAAGTCCAAATTCCAAAATTTGTCTGATTCTCATGGGATCACAGGCCCTAACATTTCACCAGGTCAAGCAAGTCACGGTCTGCTCAAGGATATACATTCCTTTTTTATCATGTAACCACTATGTGACCCTGACAAGAAGTTCAGAGGGTTCTTTTCTCTACTGTAGGCTCTTGCTGTCTTTTTTAATGGGAGGGAAAAAAAAAAAGGAATCAAGACCCAGGTAAGCATACAACAACAAAGCAATTCCTCCAGTCTCACTTCGTTTCACTTGCAAACAGCACCAACACTTTTCTGTTCAGGTATATGTGGTTTTTATACACTCTGTAGAGGTATATACTTCCTATATAATCCTCTGTTCTGGAATAATAATAATGTCTGCTCAGGGCACAGCCCAAGCAAGAATCTCACGTTAGAAGATAATTATCTTACTACAGTTGTGCACTAAGAAGCAGCTACTCTAGCATGGACTGATGGACTGGGAGTATCCCATCTAGGAGAAGGAAACCAGAGCTTGGGATTGAAGATGCCATGGGGCAGACACCCAGTCCAGGAGGACATTTAAGCCCCCTGCACCCCTGTTACCACAGAGCTGTGCTCCCCTGTGAACAGCAGCATTTCACTTCCCTTTCCAGGCCAGGAAGGAGGAGTGAGGGAGATGCAAGGGCTGGTCTTGCTTTTGGTTCTAGGAGCATTGCAAAACCGTGTCTGTTGGGCAGTACCAAAGAAAAATAAACTAGGCATCCCACAAAGTCATCCAACATGTCTGTTCACACTCCTAGTAAGTGACAGCTTCTACCTTTTGCAGCCAGTGGCATCAGCAGATGTTATGAATTTTGCAGTCCAACATTTCAGTGAAGCGTAAACAAATTATGGTGAACAAATGGTCCTGAAATCTGAACTCAGAGATATTTTCTTAGAACTTGATAGGGTGTGCTTACAGATCTAGCAGGGAACTTCCACCAGGCTTTGGAGGAGCTTATGGGAAGTGCAGTCCTCTCATTTGCAGCAGACATCCTTCTTGGGGCATTCATACTTTTTAAGCAGAAAACATTTTGGCCAGTTAAAAACCCCTTAACCTTAAAGCTAGCAGGCATTCTGACACTGCATGCACGAGGCTGGGCTCTCACTCCTTTCCCAGGAGGCTTGAAGACTTCAGCCAAGCACATGAGGATGCCAGAAGGATGCCTCCCACAGACTTGCAGGAACCCTTCTAGCTTTTTAAAACCTGAGAAGACCTTTGGTCCAAAGCTTTGCAGCGTGGAGTTCCCAGAAATGGCAACGTGCAAAGAAAAAAAACACCAAGCCCTGGAGAGCTAACCTTATTAATAATCTGCTTCTCCCTGCTTGAAGTTGGTTGGGATAGAAGCACTGAATCCCAAACCCAGGAAACTATGAGTGTGAAGCTGTCATGCCCAAATAAGCATGGCAGAGCTCCCAGTGACTTCACACAGTCAGCTCTCAAGTTACAGAAGCTGGAGCTGCATTTTACAAGTGGCATCAACCAAACCTCCAGATCCGGGTCCTGAGGTACCTTCAAAGCCCAGACACAAACCTTGCACCTTCTGCCATTGGCATGGATAAACACTCAAAGGATGGAATGCTGCTCTCAGTCCACTTGGGCGACAAAGTGCACACTCACTGGAGAGGTCAGAGACCGAGAGCCTGTCCTGCACTTTTATTGTACTTGAGGAGGAGACATGGGTGGATGGAGAACTGCCTGCTGCCAATAGAAACATTGTTTCTTATTCACAGGGACATGCAGCAGCAAAACCAAAATTACTCAAAACAAATAGTACTGAAATTACTGGGGTCAAGGACAGTGGAGCCAAGAACACCCAAGTAGGGTGGGACGCAGGTAGCTTACATCATCCTGACATTTAAAAGGACTTTTTATAGTTTAACTCTCCTGTTCTCCTGAAGAGTGTCAGTGGTGTGAGAGAAACCTCTCCTTTCCTCTTCTGGAGCTCTTTGAAAGGCACAGCCAGTGTCTCTGGTCACAGACAGACCTTTCCTGCAGAGGAGGGCTCCAGGCTGCCAGGGGAGCTGCACAGCACCTGCAAGCGCAGCCACCACAGAGGAGGAGTGGGGGTTTCCTCCACCCATCAAAGCCCTGCAGCAATTGGACTTTTTGGCTTTGTGGTGGCTGTAACTGTGAGCCACAGCTGCTGACCCAAACCACGCGGGCCCTGGACCTGCCTGTGACAGTGCCAGCACAGCTGGAGCCACGGCAGGGCAGTGTGGGCAGAAATGCACCAACAGGTTTCAAGCTACCATCCCAGCACAGAAACAAGCCCATCAAGGTCCCAAAACCACCCTCTTGTGGGTGGGCTCAGTGGGCCCAGCCTGGCGAGCACAGCTACCCCTCCACTCCCACTTGCTGCAAAGCAAAGCAGAGCTTACACAAAGCCAGCCAGTTCAGAATCCCAGATTAGAAAGTGTCACCAGTTAATGTCACCTGATGGCATTGTTTAGCTAGGGATATATATATATATTTTTTAACTGCGTGTTTATAGCACTCGTTTTGATAGAATAATCACAGCACTTAGCGTTGGCTTTCATCTCCCTCATGTGACTCACCCCTTCCATTTTCCAGGGCTCAGCTGTGATTGCTGGAGTGGTTCAGCTATCTGCACTGCTGCTGCAGACTGCCCTGCCACCAGGCTCAGACCTGCAGCACAAGTGCTGGGACTCGGTGGGAGTCCAGATCAGGAGGGTTTCATCACCCTGCCCCTTATCTCTGCAGCTGCCTCTGCTGCCTGTCTGCTGACTGCAAAGGGACAGGGCCAGTCTGGGGCTTAGAAGGTAGATTTGGCTTCATTCTCATCTCTAAATATGTATGGTCAGAGATATCTTTATTTTACAGATACATATTGCTGTAAATAGATGTATATTAAGAGATACTTTAGATTATATATCCACATAAATACACACAAGGTTTTGAAAGCTTCCCTCTCAAACAACGAGGGAAAAACACCTTGTTTTGGACATGCATGCAAAAATTCTCACAGGAGTTTGGAAGAAATGTCCCTGCCTCCCAACTCAAAAGCATCTAGACAGTCCTTGAGGAGGTGTTCCCGGGTGCCAGGGGCTGGCAGGGCAGAGCAGAGACAACCAGAGCCCCCCTGCCCAGCCCTGGCACAGAGACCCAGGGGTGACACAGTGGCCGTGCCCCCTGGCCCAAAGAACGAGGCGGGTGGCACAGCAGCTGCATTGAGCAATGTAAAGGTGGTGGGGAAATAATTTCAGTTTCCTGTAGGGGTTTCATCATTTCACATATTTTTACATAAGCCAGTATAAAACCTCTTGGCTTTTTCCAACAGCATTAGAAGCACGGATAAACATGCAGATTTCCATCAACACTCCTTGAGCTCACTTTCTTGCCAGTTTTCAGGAAAAACTGCCCACACATAACTTGCCAATTTTTATGGAATTTTGGCTCAAATAATTTTTAACTACTTAATGCAGATCACATTTATTATCACCATCAGTGGAAAATATTATCTTCCCAGATTTCCTTGTATCATAAGCAGTGGGAATAAAATTAATTCACTCTGCAGTTATATAAATATGTAAATCCATTACAAATACAGCATTGAATGCACTTTCTCGAATTCCTATGCTGTTTGCAGCTTTGTTTCTGGCAGCACCAACATCCTTCTGCTGTTGATTGGATTGCCCTCCACCCTCAGAATAATTCCTGGAGTAGGTTTATTGATGAATGCTCTTGTGACACAGTAACTCATATGGCATTAGGGAACTGTTTCTGTTGCTGGAGTCCATTTGTCCCTCGTACGTGCACACATTTTGAGTTCACATTTGATGCATATCTCAAGCTGTCCTAGAGTTTGATGATATCCATCACCCCTCTGCAGCTCCAGCTCCCCTGTTAAATTCCATTAAGCACTAGGGGTCGGTCAACTGTATCAGAAACGTAAAGCAATTGACCAAAGTTTACATTTAATGAGGCTTCAGGGAGGGAAAGGAGGACATGTACAAGTTACAGTTTTAGGAATCAGACCTAAACCTATAGTGGATAGAGTCTAAGCTATGATGAGTCTCTGACAAATCCTCAGCATAAGCCCATGCCAGGATTCTATCAGCAGACTGTGTGACCTACGCTGTGTCATGTCTCAGGACTGACCTGTAGCTGTAATTTACCATGCACCTTCTCTTTAGATAGAAACAAACCCCAAAGAAATATAACAAATATCTCAAACACCCAAAAGCTGTTTGTGAATTCAAATTCTGCTGCTGCTACTGAGGAGCTTTCCCACAGCTGTGCACAAGGAGATGGGGGTTCAGTTTTCTCACAGTGAAGCTGGAGGATGGTTCCCACCCCAAAAACCTGTGTGATTTTTGCTGGGCACCAACCACTGTGAGGAACAAATGCCCAAAAGCAGACACCCTGATGACAGGGCCAGATGGATGAGCAGAGCCCCGGGTGACCCCAGTGCTCACAGAAACCCAAACCCTCCTGCTTCCTGAACTGGGATATACCTCCAGTAAAACTTTTGTGGGCATCTCTGTCCCTGCTGCAGGGGATGAAGGAGCCAAACAGGACCAATGTAGCAGTGAAAGCCTCAGCCTCAGCACGTTCAGCCAGAGTAGAGGCACTGAGCAGTGGGACAGGATGCACACAGAGCTGAAAATGGGAACGTTTCAGCTGTGTCAGAGCCCCTCTTGCCTTACCAGCTGTATCATTAGAGCAGCTTTGTTGCAGGTGTTCATCTACACCATCCCCACCCTCTGCTTTAACCAAAGGTGGTGTCTCTAACTTGCTCCAAGAGGAGCCCAGACTGGAAAAACTTCAGGCTCTCAGGATTCCTCCTAATGATGGGAATGACCACTTCACTTGCTCTCATGCAGTACAATCCAGCTGCTCACACCAATCCAGCTGCCTTTTGACACTTCCTCTGCCCTCCTCAGCCACCCAACTGAAGGCTGTAGCACTGCAGTGACGGGGCAGCAGGACAAGCTCCAAATGCAGTGGCAAAGCAGCAGCTGAGGAGTAGAGAAAAGCAGCCAGAGACTGCAAAAATACAAATGATTCAGGGCACCAGGAGGGTTTCACATACCTCTCTCTCCCTGGGCTGTTGGGTCACTTAACTGTTGTGCAATTCGTGCTGACTGCAGCGGTTGGGAAAGGTAAGAGAACCAAACAATAAAAGCAACCTTAAGGAAATCTAATTTAAGGGAGAGAATTGCACAGCAGTGCAGTTCTCAAAGTGACTCATAACAGGCAGTACCGTTCAGAGCCAGTGGTGTCCTTCCACTCCAGTGCAAAACTCTGTTTGTCCCATGCCTTTTGGAAAAGGGATACCTGCTTCAGTGAGGACAGCCAGTACCAAAGTGCAAACAAACACCACCATGCCTCCGCAGGCAAAACTGTTTCCCTTTGCCACAACAAGCTCTGTAAGAACAGATGCAGACATTAGTCTGATTTGTGCTGAATTTTACCAAACTCCTCTCCTCAAGGTAGACTGATGCCCCTCATTCTTTAAAGGCAAAAAACATTTGGAAAATGTCTCGCTGTCTCCAAGACTGGGAAGAACCAGAAAGCTAAAACAAAGGGGGAAGGGGGAGCAACCCAAGCTCTTTGTTCCAGTTGGCATGAAAGAATCATTCTTACAATAGCTCATTTTCTCCTTCCCCCCAACAGCTGACAACTCATGGCAACTAAGGACAGGGCTGCTATTGTCGTTAAGCAAATTCTTGTCCAATCTACGTAGGAAAAAGAAGAGCTCCAGAGATGACGACATGTTCAAAATGCTCACAAGGGCATCCCAGGAGGCAAATAAAGAGACAGAGCAGTGGAGGAAAGGGTTCCTGAAGTGAAAACAGGGGACAGAGCAGTGGTCTTGCAGATGCAGCTGCTGCAGAGGTTGAAGAGTCAGACTGCTTGACCCAGACAGGGACTCGGGCTCTAAGAGTCGCCAGAGATGCCAGGTTGCTGTCACGCCCCTGCTTCTGCAACTGCACTTTTCTGGGCACACTGCACTCATCAGTGCTCATTTCTGCATGAAGGGATGGCAAGGACAGTTCTGAGCACTGGGAGAGCCCCTTTTCCTGAATCCTACCCAGAGGACAGCTTATCTCAAGCATTCAATGACCAGTGTACACTGAGGACACATACTTAAGATCCTTCACAAAAAATTGTTTTAAAAACCCGTGAACAATCAAGCAAACAAACAACTCACCACACTCCCACACAAAATGTGTTTATTGTTAGAAATCTCCTCTTTCGGTACAGAGCCTGAACTCTCCCCCATACAGAGCATTTCTGCATGCTCACCACTCCAGCCACACACTTCAGGGGAGGACGGGGGCTATACATCACAACCTTAACATGCAGGGTGCCTTCCAAACAAAGCACAGCACACATTTTTCCATGAACGCTCCTAATCCTCAAAGCAGGGGCACGAATGACTACAGTCCAGATGTGGCAGCGTTTGTTTTGTGGCTGGAGTGAGGGCAAGCCTGCCTTCAAAGTTATCAGCCTCCTCCTCCCACATGTCCCCTAGGGCTGCAGCCCTTCTTTGCATGACAAGCTGTGCAGAAGGGCTCCTGCAGCCACAGCAGAGCTCGGCGCTGACGTGCCTGCCATGGAGACAGCAGGCACACTCTGCAGTGGCACTGGGGGACGTGGCCAGAGCCTGCAAGGCCAAGAGTCACAAGAGTGGCTGGGGAAGTCTGGCACAAGGGGGGTCTTTGCAAGACCCTCATGCCTTAACAGGTGAGCCTTCAGCTGGGCAGGCTTTGTGGGCTCTTCTTTATGGATTGCTCCTGGGGCTGCAAGTGTAAGCAGCAGAATCATCTAAATCAAACAACCTGAGGGCTCCCAAATGCACAATCACTTCTTGTGGCTTGCTCAGCCCTGCAGAGGGCTTTGGTCACGAGGGATTTTACCCGTTTGCAGTCCCAGATGTACAAAACTAACCTGCTGCCAGGCATCACTGAGTGTCCAGACGGACCACGCTCCACGGAGCAAGGCTGTCTGGTAGGGGCAGGGGTGACATCCTGTGTGCCTGCTGCCAGACTCCTCCTCGGCTGCCCTTGCTGCCCTGGTCCTGACAGCTTTGCATGTCTTCAGGCTTGCTTGCAACAGCCTGTTTATATTCATCCCCACGAACATCTCGGCGCTTGCCAATGTTTTCAAACTGGTGCTGGCTCGGTCGCAGAAAACAAGATGGATGTGAGGACAAGAAGAATCATGGGAATTCAAATTTCACTCCAAGCCTCAAAATTCCATCTTCTTCCAGTTGGATGTCACCACACAGAGTATGTAAAGTCCCAGGACTTTACACAGCAGTGGCAACGTGTCTGGGGAAGCCTGGCTGAAGAGCCCAACGCTCCTTTTGTTACGCTGCAACACTGGACAGTGATCTGCAGCTAAATCTGCTTTGGCTGCTGAACAGCAGCATTCCCTGCACAATGGCTGTGGATGTACAAGTCAACTCCACAAAACCACGGTATCTTGGTGCCAGCCTCATGCAAACCCTTCAGCAAAATGCTGGCTACACACAGCTGTGCTCTGGCAGCAGTGAAATGGGACATGCAGCACCATGAGAGAGCACAGCCACAAAAAATGGCATTTATTGTGCTGGCCCTCAGAGATGCTTTCACAAAAGGAGGAAAAAAAACCCTCAGCTTTTTCAGTTTGATAGATTTTGTTTCTGAGAACATTGTGCTTCAGTTCTCTTATCAACTACTAAAGAGTTTGGAGGTTTTCAGATTGTGAAATACCTAAGAAGCCACAGCAGACAGGCACTATGCAGATAAACAATCTCAGCACAACAGCAGCTGCAGAAAGGCAGTAAACATGGCCTTCTGCAGCTAAACATTGTAAGACAAAAACAAGGAAGCATCCATGATTAGGGCAATTTATAGCCTAAAATAAACCTGAAGACTGATGAAGAACACAAGACCAAGAGAAACCATTCCTTCCATTTCACTGGTTTTGTAATTGCTTTGGAACAGGAGAGGAGAAGAATTTGAGAGGTTAGGGGAAAGTCACTCTTCATTCCCCATGAGTTTGATCCAGAGCTTATTGTAGTCAATTAAATGAATCCTACTCCAGGTCCACTGGATTTTTTTCAATCAGGCCACATGAGGTGATTCCTAAAGTGGCTGAGCATGAAGGATCAAATTTATTTCATAAAACTGTATTTAATCAGCACTTTCCTTTAAGGTAATCACAGAGCCCACGAGGCAGTTAATGCATCTAGCCACAGCACACGAAGGTGAATTGCTGTGAATAGCATCAATTTAAGAAAACAACATTTGTTTTCAACATTTTTTCCACCCATTTACTGCTAGCATGCCCAGGATGACTAGAGGTGATAAAAGAAAATGGTGTTGCTCTCTGCTCCTTCTCTCCAGCCCAGTGAACCTGCACATTTGAACTTGCACATTTGAACCTTCACTGTGTGCACTCAGGCTGGTTCTTTCCTTGAGTTTTTGTGTTATTTCTTGTACAACAGTGAGGAAAACCTGCTAATGTGAAAAGCTGATAGCACATGACAAAAATAGGAGACTCCACGTGCAGATCTGACTTAAACTGCTCTTAATTCATCATTTACATTTGTCTGGCTTGCGAGTCAATGATGACTCTTTAAATTGGAGTTTCCCCTGAAATTCTGACTTTATAAGCAAGTTTTTATTCAGGCCTCTGACCAGAAGGGGGAAATGAATGGTTCTTGGAGTCATTATCTTCTGGGTCACGTTTTTGGTTTGCTTTGTTTTGGGGTGGTTTTTTTTGTTTTTGTTTTTTTGTTTTGTTTTTTTTTTGTGATAGGAACTTTCTGAAACAAAGGCTGAGTCAAGAAAGATACTGGTTTCTCAGCTTCCATTATGGTAAAATGGAATGTTCTTCTTAAAGAAAACAAAGACACAAAATTCTAAGCAAAAGAATCCCCCAGAGCCACAGTGTGTGCAGTGAAGAAATGTTCAGCAGTTCATGCAGGTGACTTCACTGGGTCAGCAGCTGCCTGTGCTCTGAAGCTCCTTGACAAACATTCCTGGCTTTAACCTTTCCAGGATTGAACTAACTTCTTGTTGTCATTAAAATTAATTAGGATAATTTGGATGATTTTGTTATTTTGGAAAAGAAACATTTCTCTTCTCTGGAACAGGTGCTCTTCCAGATATAACCAGCCCTACAGCAGAGATACTGTACAACTCCATCACTGCTGTGCTAACGGATGTGTTCATTTGTGAATAACCTAAAATATTCATAATGAATGTGGAGCACAAACTGCCTCCCACGTCTGCACTCAAAACAGGTCTTAGAAATAGTGATGCTTATAGAAGTAAATAATTTAATTAGGCCTATCTCAACAAGGTCTCTTTCAGCAATTAAAAAAGGGGGAAAAAAAGAAAAAAATTCCATGTTCTGTTCTAATTCTAAAGTTAGTAAGTACTGACTCCTGCTGCTAAGGTTAGTCTCAGGTTCCATCTCATCCAGAAAAACAATTAACAGAGCTGGTTTCTTGAGGCATGCCCTGTGTACACTTCCTCCACTATCAGGGTGCCTAATCCCGACCCAACTGCCCAAAATCTTCTCATCTTGCACATCCTAAACACACAAACACACCTCTCCTGGTGCACTGACAGCGTCCCCCGCTATTGTTACACCACAGAAAAGGACAGCAGCTCATAAATATCTAAAAGACAAGTGATTCTTTGTGCCCACATGTCCTCTGCTCCAAAAGCTCTGTTGTGCCATGGAAGTCAGTGTTTAGATCCCATGGGAGCCTGAGCTCCACTTGAAAATGCTGGGGGTGTGGAAGTTTGACCTGAGGGGTGTTGGAGCCATGGGGCTGCATCCAGAAGCAGGGAGGCACACAGGGTGCTCCTGCTAAGGTGTCTCTTCCCTGTTTTTAAATCCAAGTGCTCTTATGGAAAGCCATGCAGTTACAGCTCCTCGATGGACAGCAGGAGAGCTGGCTCTGGTTTCAGGGAAGGATGAACTTGCACAAGGACCAGAGTGCTGCAGCTTTGATGGGTTTTGTTGCTGCTTTAACACGGTGGGTTTCCTCCCCCCTGCCCCTTTCCAGCTCTTGCCCAGCAAACCCTGACTGTATCCTGTGAGGAGGAGGTCCTGAGCAATGAGCTTCAGCTCCTTCAACTGGCATTATTTGTGCATTCGGGACCCATTCTACTTGGCCATTGTCACAGCAGCCACTGCACTAGAAAGTAATGGAAAAGCTTTGCTGTGCTTCCACTCTTCCTTTAAGTGAAAGAACCTGTTAAGACAGAAGTGGCTCCTCTCAAATAGTGCAGCTAAGGACAGGCAGCAGGACTCTTAAGAACCCCTGAGGAAGACAAGGAGACCAGAAACCTTTTGAGTCAGAATCTTACTTGTTATTAATTCCTGGCTTTTCCATTCTGGAGAGTGCTGTACATGTGCAGCACTGGAGCAAACAGTATCTCTTCTTTTTGCTCAGTGCTACCAGGTCTGGAAATCATGACATTGAAGCAGAGGTTTACTATTTAGCTCTGCATTAATAGTGGGCTGGCCTGCACATGAATTTTCAAACTGGGGCAGAAACCACAAATGATTAGGGCTGAAGTAGTTGTTAGCCATGAATGATAGGTCTTTGGAGCTTCCAAGTCCATTTTCAGTTGTTGTTCAAGATTTCTGGAAGACTTTTCACCGGTTGAACTAAGTCAAATAATGGTACATTTGTGTATTCCATGTGTCTGTTTTTTGTCAGTGTATTTGCACACATTTTGTTTTCCAGGACACGCTGATTCTGGACAGACAGCAGACATTTGAGAAGGCTGAACTGAAGTGCAAACTGACCAATATATTAAAGCAGCAGAAGCCGCAGAGAAGCCAAGTTCCTACAGAAGTGAAGACATAAGAGAGAAACAAAGAGAATAAAAATGCAGTGATATAGCCAGTTAGTCTTACCTCTTCTGGGTTGTTTTAGTTGCATCTCCTTAAGTACTTTTGCAAGAACCATCTTGGGCAGGAGGAAGAGGAGGGGAAAAGCAAGGTTGGAAGTAGAGCCTCTGTGCAAGGATTACTCCCTAGACATGCCCTCCTAGGAGGAAACACACAAAGCTGCAGAGCTGTTCCCTTGGGAAGATGCAGCTCTCTCAAAGAAGGTGATCAAGAGTGCTTCTGCCACAGCTTTTTATTTGCAGTATTCCTGCCAGCACAGCCCCGTTATTGAGCTTCCCCGCTGTCCTGATCCGGTCTGTCTGCTCTGATATTTTTAATGTGGAAAGTGATTTCTAAATCAGAAACAAAGTGAAGAAAGAGGGACATGCCATCAGTCTCCATGGCCTGTTTGAACTTCGTGCTACTCCGAACAACTCTGACTTGCCAACAGGATTCCAAGAATGCATGGAGGCTGCCTTATTTTTAAATTTGCTTGGGAATATACTTCTCAGCTGCTACACAGGAAACAGTCAGCCCATCCATTACAATTGCTTTCTTGAGACCAGATTTGAGGTATTTTATGAAGTCTGTGGGGTATATTTGAATAATTATGCAAGATTGGGGAACTGAGTTTCTTTGAGATTCCCCCAGATGGGCACGTAAAGGACAAACAAAGTAAGTGCTGCAAAAGACAAACATAAACATGCCTGCAAACACAATCGTTCACTCTGCCTTGAATTACAAAACAGCATTTTTTACATGGCTGGAGTCTTAGGTCATAGCAAGTGTCAGTGGAGAAGAATTCAGAGAGGCGAGGATGCAATATTCTAGAAATACGTCTGGTAGGACCTGGCTTTGGAAGTAACTTTTCTCAGAGCAAAGGCTTTAATAATAAGCAAGTGTATCGGATTTCTGCAAACACACTGCTAAGGTCGGCAGAGCAGCTGGCAGCAAGGCGAGTTCTGTGACCCGCTCCTGAACCCTTCAAACTCATTTCCTGTCAAACATCAGACCCAAGAGGACAAGCAAAAAGCTGTTAAGCTCTTTTCTAGAAGCGTCTGAGATTAGAATTCCAGTAATGGCTCAAATTCCTTTCCAGTTGTCCTGAACTGGCCACTCGCAGCGATCGCTGTGCCGGATGGCAGCGCTGGCCTCCTCTGGGGCAGGGAGGAGGGAGTGGGGGTGGGAGGAGGCGCGAGGCCATGGAAAATGGGATCCAGCTTTTCCGACAGCAGAGTCACACGTGCCTCATCTGTTGACCTTGGTGCTGCCTCCAGGAGATGGGAGCAGGTGGTGGGGATGGCCCAGCTTGTCCTGAGCAGCAGAGGAAAGCCTGGATGCCCTGTGCCTCTTCCCAAAGGTGAGCACCCAGCAGTCACCGTGCTCACTCCAGAATGGGAAACACTCACGTGCACAGATTCTGTGGAAACAGCTCTTAAGATCTCGAGTAACACCACTCTAAGGTCTCCCTCTCTTCCAAAGCGCATCCAGCAGCTCAGAACACATAAATTAAAAAAGCCTAGCAAGGAATACCTATCCAGATCCTTCTGCACAGAACCATCCCAGTTTTCTGCACCAGCTCTGCAAGGGAGTCCAACTTCACGAGGAGTCTCGGCAAACACCTCAAATGCCCTTTGGGTTTATTTGGCAAGACCATTGTGGAGCCAGATTCTTCCATCCTGTACCGTATCTGTGGACAGAAAGGTATTGTTCAACACCAGGACAGATCCCTTTCCTTCCATCTTAAAGAATCACCACTATTTCTCTCTTTCTCTTTTTTCTTTTTTAAAGTTTACTCAGCCACCATCAACCTCTCTGTCAGCACCTCCATCTCTACAACAAAGAAGCAAATCTTATGATGAAATTTTGGTTTTCCACATTTCAGAGTTAAGAGGCAGCAGAGATCTGAAAACAAATCTGATAAACTTGAATTTATTGTATCTCAGTAGCTATCTTCAATTTCATCTCTTTCCAATAATACTGCTATAAACTAAACAACATATCTAAATATATAGCAGACTATTTGTATTAAGATGTAAATCCAATAATAAAGAAAAATGTTAAGGAAAGCAAGAGAAGTAAACTTTTGGCAAATTAATCAAAACATTTGCTTTCCGTGTGGGTGAAAATGTGAATAAATTATTACGGACAGACTTGCTTGTGATTTTGTTTGTGTTTCTGTATTATTCTGTCTATTATTGGCCAGAGGCTTATGTTCATTTCTGGAAATGAGCCAGCTGCTGATAAAAAGCACTTCTATAGCAGGTGTATAAACTGAACAAATTCTACCGTCAACAAAAAGTTAATATTTGGCAGGATTTTTGGATGTGGGTCTGTTTCCTCTAGTCAGTTCATTAATACAAAGTTTAACTGCCTTCCTTCCCTAACCCAGAAATAGCAAACAACCTCTCCTCTCTCCCCCCAAATCACACCGCTCCTAATCACTGCTTTGTGTCCCAGGGACTGCACTGCTGCACACAAATCACCACGGCCACCACGCAATCCTTCATGTCAGAAAGGCTGGGGAACGCTTCAGCAGGATTAGATGTGTTTTCCAGATTTACTGCTGAAAATCCTGGGAAACCTAGGGACGAACAGAGAAGCTAACATTCTAGTTGAGCTTAGTGACTCTGAATTGGCCAGAGCAGCTGCTGGCTGAGCAGGGACTGACCTGCAGCCAGCATGTAAAAATGCAGGGCTAAACAAAGAACAGATAAATAAGGGAATGCCACCCTCGGAGAACAAGGCTGGAGCTGCTCTGGACAAACCACAGCGTAACAAGATCAGCCCCCTCATCAAGGGCACAGCCAGACTCTGCTTTTCCCTCACAGGCTTGCTTTCCTGGAAGCAAAGGCTCTGTTTCATGGATCAAGGTGGGATTCCCACGTATTGGAGCAGCCTGATGAGCAGCTACAGCCTTTACCAGTGAGCTCCACACGGCTCCAACTGGGAATCTCTTTGTGCCCAGTATTTATTACAGGGCTCTCCACTGCTGGCTGCTCCTCCCAAGCTTTTGGGTCTGAGCTTGAGCTTCACAGGTTCTCCCCCATGAAGCCCTGGATGTGTTCAGGACTATTCCTGCACTTTGAAAAAGCTTGGATGCACCTGGGGCACATTTCTAGCATTCACTTGACTACAGTAAATGAAGAGCAGTTGTAACTTCTCTCAAACAGAGGAGGTGTGCACAAGCAGAAGTTTGTACCTATCGGGGTAGTCTGAAGAAGTGTACAAGGACAGAGATTTATAACCAAATCCTGTAGAATGTGCTGAAAACCATGCTCCCAAGATACTAATCACAGAGCATTGTAGAGGCCTAGGACTCCAGACAAAAACAAGTTTTTCTTTCACTTATATAAATCATTTTGCAGCAACCAAATCAAAAACTAAACTTGACAGCGCCAGGTCTCACTGACCTCAGTCCAGGACAGCAGTAAATACATGTCTACCCTAATTAAGTTCCATTTGAGTTAGCAAGTTAAAAACATATTTACTGCTGTTTTGAATGAGAACATTTGCATTTTCATCTATTCTTACAATTAGGGCCCCGTGGAGAGCTAAAAACAATTCCAAATTCATTATCAAAGTATAAATAAATCAGGGCAGTATTTCCCTCTGATGATATGGCCAAGGCATTTATGCTCAATAAAGCACAAGATATGTGAAGTTTACCCAGGAAAAAAAGGATATCAGAATAAAACTAGAAGCAAACTCTGTACTGCAGATGCATTTCAGATTGTAGCAGAAAATGTTCTTGGAAACCACCAGGCTATATTGGGTAAGTTTTTAGGGAGGTGTTCCATCCACTGGTACCAGCTCACAGGATCAGCCCTATCCAGACATCAAGGCGCAAGTGAGCCCCAGAGGAGGGGCACAGCTGAGGACAGGAGCACAGATGGCTCAGGAGGTCAGCACAGAACTGTGCACTCATCAAAACCAACCTAAACACCAGCAAGGCTTTCCCCATGCCTGGCAGTCCTGCACCAATATGATTAATGTGACTCCTTTTTTACTAATGTCATAGCTTCACATGGGAGGAATTTAGGGAAGTGATGCAAAAGATTTTTGTGAAATTGATAATTTGGTTTTTTTGCTGTTTCTTTCAAGCAGCTTTTTTCCTTGAAAGCTGTTTTCTTGCTTAGCAGCTTTCAAGGGAAAGTGACACCCGGGGAGGCCCAGCTGAAGTTGGGTTTGTCACCAGAGAACGGTGCAGGAACAGCTTTGTAACACCCTGGCTTGTTCTGGAGAATTCTGCTGGGAGACCTTAAGGGTTTGCTTGCTCTGGCTGACCATCATAGGAAGGAGCCATAGAGAGCTAAATTAAAATAGGAATACATGTGGGGTGACTGAAATTTAAAGGCTGCCTCACTCAGAATATGCTGAGTTGGAAGGGACCCACAAGAATCATTGAGTCCCAAAAATAGAGGGAGGGAAGTGGAGCATGGCTGTGCTCCTGTCCCTCCTGCTCTTGAGCAGAGTGGATGCCAGCTGCCCAGAGAGCTGAGAGAGGAATTTGGGCTGCAGGTAGAGGCTTTGAAAGCAGATTGGTTCTGTCATGAGCATGAAGGGAATTGGTGTGGGTGGTCACTGGAGAAGGAGGGAGCTACAGATAACCACATATCCCAGCAAGAAACACAGTTCATTAAATGAGGTTACTAAAAGAGGCAAGAAGAGGACAAGGTCAGAACACTGCAAAAGCCAATGACTATTTCTACATTGGAGAGTTCAGAATAATAGCTCCCGAGCAAATTGAAAACAAGGATCTGAATTAGGTTCAGATGGTCTGCTCCTGAATAAACTTTGCTTGGAAGATACCACAAAGCACAGCTGACACATCAGTACCCATACCCAGTGTAACAATACATTTATCTTTGGGGGTGGGGCATGGAGTGGGGAGGAAAAAAACCCTCACAGGTCTAGACATGGTTAGATCAGCCTTATTTAATATTATCAGTGAAATCTGAACTCAATTTATTACCAAAGGCCACGGGAGTCTGTGAAGTCCTTCAGAAACAAACTAGGTTTGTGCAGTCCCTCTTTCCCTCCTTCTCCCTGCCCAAATTCAATGTATACTCTACAATAGCATGGACATTTTGGAATCTGGTTTTACAGATACCTTGGGGTTTGGCATAAAAACAAATAGTTGTCATCTGGAATAAGGCATCTGGGAAACTTGAGGAACAGGTTAAATAGGGATTGGTTAGAGTCATCAGAAAACCTATTTTTTTAGGAGTTACAAAGGTAGAATTTAGGATTAGTTGTTTCTATTGAACAGCATGCAGTGAATTTCACTCACTAGTAGGAAGTTATATTGTATCTGAATATTTAGCAAAAGTTTCTGAAGGACCTTGTCTAACAATCTGAAAGAATGTATAGGAATTCTCTTGAAAGCATTAAGAAATATACTCTGTAGTCCTAGGACTCATTTAGGAAGATATTCATAAAGCTAACCTCTCAAACCTTTTGCTTTTAACTTCCCATCTCAACAGCATTTGTTACACCCAAGGACAGAGTAGTAAAACAAAAACTTCCAGCAGTACTTAAATAGAATGTTCATCTTCCAAAGAGCAGGAGTTTGGTTGCAAAGCAAACATTGCAGCCCTGTCATAAATGCTCAATAGCAGAGATGTTATTACAGCAGAGGTATTATTAACAGCAAGAGGAATTTTTAGGTCAAGAGTATCTCTCTAATAAGATTCCTAGAGACAAAAATCCCCACATCAATGAAAACAAGCAAAAATGACTCCCAAATCCTTCTCATCCAAGCACTCAGAGCCTATAAGGTCATATTTGCAGTCCATAAGTTGTTCTGCATTAAGAAGTGAAAAGAAGTCTCAAGAAGAAAAAGAATCACAACCCCAAAGTGGCAGCCACCTTCACTGTAAATTAGGTGACCTCCTCTGTATTTTAAACTACAGCGTGCAAAAGGATAACTGTGCACAGAGTGAAAAAATATCCTACACTCTTTGTCCTCTTGGTCTTACTACACAAAGGACCAGAAGATCTAGAACAAGGAGACATAAATAATTTTGAAATACGCCAAAACTTTGGAAATGCCCACCCAGAAAAACTACGCAGAGTGTAAATTTTTGCTTTAGTCAAGCCAAGAACTTCCCCAGATAATGACAACAAGATGAGAAACTCAGGATAATCGGAATAAGTAGAACATCTGGATAACTACGAAAAAAATGTAGGAGTAAACTATCACATTGCAAGAGTGAAAGCCTGACCCTGGTGCATAATTTTGTAGGACTTTAGGGACTGCAAATGCTCTCTGGTATTATGGACAACAGTATTTTGTTATGGAAAAGGCAGAAGGACAGAGTATTTGTCCCTATTGCTGAGCAGCAGGCGTGGGATGCTCCCTCCTGAGATTGCTCTGTATCCATGAGCAGTTGCAGGCCTTGGTGTTGTGTTCCTCACAGAACCCCCTGCACTGCTCCAGCTCCCTCAAATCTCATGGTGGGACACAGATGTGCTTGGCTCCTGAGATAACTGACTGCTAAGATAAAGAGCAGAAAAAGAGGACAGAAAAAAAGCTAAAGTACAATTCTCTGCTGTTTCTGCCTCTCAGTTCACAAGATCTTCCACTTGTCCCACTACAAAGCAGTGGTTTCAGCTAGCACTTCCAGAACTAAGTGGTGTTAACTTTTAACATGGGTTAAAAACACAAATAATTCATATTCAGCTCAAGGTTGTGTAGGCTTGAGCGAATTCTTTACAGAAGATAACACTTTTATTTTGCTGTGTGTCCATGCCTTGGTTTGGTTTTAAATCACAAAGTTGACCTCATGATGTCTCTGAATTTGTGTCTTTGGAAAAATAAAAGAAATACCAAACCTGAGAGCTGGGGTTGTCCAGAGTTGTCTTGGAGAAAAGGACACTCTGGGGAGACCTTAGAGCACCTTCTAGTGCCTAAAGGGGCTACAAGAGAGCTGGAAGGGGACTTTTTCAAGTGCAGATAGTGACAGGACAAGGGGGAATGGCTTCAAACTGAAGGAGGGCAGAGTTAAATTAGATATTGGGAAGAAATTCTTTTACTGTGAGGGTGGTGAGGCCCTGGCACAGGTTGCCCACAGAAGCTGTGGATAACCCATCCTTGGAAGTGTTCAAACGGATGGGGATCTGAGCAACCTGGGACAGTGGAAGGTGTCCCTGTCTGGTAGAGGGATGGAACTGGATGATCTTTAAGGTCCCTCCCAACTCATTCTAGGACTCTTTCCAATGAACAGAGCCACGGACCCTCCAGAAGGAATGCTTACAACTTTACCAAAACCAGAGTTAAAAGGAAGATGTGCTACTGTTTCTACATTCTAAATAGTGGATAGTGGGAAAAAGGAAAAAAATGTAAATTGAATAAATGGTTCCAGAATGCTGAGCACGGATGCCAAAGACACAGAAGCATTTTTGTGGTGTTTTGACAAAGCAATTTTATCTGTGACACACTGCAACAATAGTCCAGAAAACTTGACCGGAACCCTTGCACCCACCAATACAAAGGCACGTCTAAATAGAGAGCGAAGCAGGACGTGCATTGCAAACCGTACGGAATGCAATGCAAATAATTTTCCAGTGCAAATCGTATGGAAAGCCTCCATCTGAAGGCTCTGAGGCAGAGAAATAGTGGCAGTGCTGAGTCTGAAAGTATCGCATGTCCCTCTCCCACGGTGCAAACATCGCCGGCAAACCGCGCTGGCGGCCGGGCTGGAACAGGGCCCACGTCACACGGCACAGCCCTGCAGCTCATGGAAACACCAACCTGAGGGGCTGGAATGCTGGTTTTCTGTGCCATGTAACACTGTGAGTTACATCATGTTGTGGGCTCTCTGCTTCCTTTTTCTCCTCTGACGGGGTCGGGATTGGAGGCGCTTGAGACGATGGTTCGTGTTCAGCCTCAGGTGTTTATTGTTTCTTATCAGTGTTCCAGCCTCACAGCAGTGAGCTCTGCAGCCTTTCCTTAGCAAGGCACAAAATGGCCAACTATCTCTTGTTACAAGGTCTTTTAAGACTAAACTATCCCATTAAGAAATGACACCTGGATTATTTTCTCTTTTAACCCAATAACTGATCACTTGAAGTGCGCAATGCAGACTTTCCTGCCCAATTACAAAATACCACCCAAACCCAAGAAGAAAGAAGAAGGTAAAGAACAACCTGTCCCTGCCCTAAAATCTCCATCTTGCTTCATATTTATTACTATATTCTAAAACCCCAAACTCTAGGTTTTCCACCCTGTGGTATACACACTTCTAAGCAACTCCACACCCATAATCCCAGTGCTACCAATCAATTCTGGAAGCCTTCTCTGCAGCCTCAGGTCAATTGCACACCTCAGTGTTCTCCTGCAGGTCTGTGCCTTTCAGCACAGGAAGTCTAAAATTCTCAGCATCCAGGGTTCCAACAGCAGGTGACTTCAGTGAAGTTTGTTTTGAACCAGAACAACAGATCTGTGTTTCCTGCGCCTTTAAAGAATTCCTTGGCCTGCAGCTCGGCAGGAGGGAGCCATCAAGCTTGGCCTTGAATCGTGACACGAGGAAATGGCTCTGAGTTTCTTCTCCAGGTGGATCTCTCACAGCATGGAGAGCAAACAGCCCTGCTGAAGCTCCTCTTTGGCTGTGAGTGATTGTGCTCGCTCTAAGGGGCTGCACAGGAGCAAAGATCTGCCCTGCCCTTCCCTTCAGGAGCAGCTTCCTGCCCAACTTCCATTTCCCAGGACTGGAGCTGTCCATCCTAAAGTGTGCAGTGACACTGAGAGAGGCACCAACACTCCCTGGGGCTTTGTGCAGGAGGTCAGCACCACTGGACATTCCTTTTGTGCCTGTGCATGCAGCTTGGGAAAGAAAAAGAAAGAAAGAAAGAAAGAAAGAAAGAAAGAAAGAAAGAAAGAAAGAAAGAAAGAAAGAAAGAAAGAAAGAAAGAAAGAAAGAAAGAAAGAAAGAAAGAAAGAAAGAAAGAAAGAAAAGAAAGAAAGAAAGAAAAGGAAGGAAGAAAGAAAAAGAAAAGGAAGAAAGAAAAAGAAAAGGAAGAAAGAAAAAGAAAAGGAAGAAAGAAAAAGAAGAAAAGGAAGAAAGAAAGAAAGAAAAAGGAAGGAAGGAAGGAAGGAAGGAAGGAAGGAAGGAAGGAAGGAAGGAAGGAAGGAAGGAAGGAAGGAAGGAAAAGGAAGAATTAGAGGTCTGCAGGCAATTTCAGGGCTCTGCTGACCCCAGGGGCAATTGCTCATTACACATAGCAATGAATCTCGAGCACCTCATACCCTACCTGGCAGCTAGGAATATGTGCTTTACTTCTAAATAATTCCAGAGATAATTGGGAAAAATTCTGCAGCCAATACTATAAACTATGGCTCTACACCAGTTGATTCTGAGCTATGTCTTTAAAGGCGGATGTTGAAGGACTGAGCCCCGTTTAACACAGCAAACATAACCAGCCCAAGGGAGATCTCTCCTCGGGCTGTGCTCTCAGGCTGCTGAATGCTGTGAGATGAAAGTTTTCCATTATTTTGCAGAGCACAGTGCATAGGAAGCACTGGCCAGTTTCTATAGCTGCTGCATTACTGAAGAGTTACAGTCTAGCCAGCTGACTCTGCAATAAAATAATTCCTGTATCATATATTCATCTTGATTACTGCTTGTAACAAACACAATCTCATCATTCCTTTTGTGAAATCATAAATCCAAAGAATTAAAAGCAATTTATGGTGTCACTTCCAAACCCATGTGAAGTTTCCCAGCATCCCATGGTTATTAGCATGTATTATTTTTGTTCTTTTTCCAGAACACAGTATTTTGGAAATTATGATGGTAAATCCAGAGAGGACAGAAACATGGATCCAAAGCACTCTGCTGAAAGAAAAGCAGCTTTAATAATAACAGCAAATGCTGGTTTTCATGTGACCAGAGCTCAAACTCAATTTAGCAGATATGATAAACCTTCATGAGGGATGGAACCTCTGCTTTGCTGAACCCAGGGCAAGCTTTGCCAAATAATTTGGCCATAATGGCCGAGCAGGCCATAATTTCACCCCCTGAAAAAGACTTCAGGAATAACAGTAAAAAACCAAAGGAACTAAGAATAGCCCTTTTCCTGGTCCCACATACATGACAGCTGTTCAGCTGCACGTTCTCCTGAATTTTGCTACCTATGACAGCAAAGAAATGGGCCTGTCAAACAACGTGCCAAGACAATGGAGAGCTCCAAATATTTTTATCTTTGACAATGCTGTTCAGGAAGTTAGTTATAAGTCAAACTAAGTGCTGCAGTGTGCAATATATGCTGTTTATATTCATGTAATCGCAGAGAAATGCTCTAGTTGGCCACGGTATCACTCAAGAGCAGAGCAATTGATCCCTCCTGAGAGTCAGCTCAATCCAGAAGTGCTGCAGCAAAGCAAGGACAGATCCAGCTCGTGGAAGATGCTCAGCTTGTCTGAAGTTACTGCCACAGCCATTAAGACACAGTAGCTGAGGGATCTTTAGAAAGTGCTTTAAGGTGATGTATCCATCCTACCGCACAGAGAAAGAGCTGACTGCAGGTTCCGTCCTATTCCATGCCTCCCAAAATTCCATCTAAATGGAATTCACCTGCAGCTTCCAGGTAAATTCTCCAGTTTCCCACACACTAAGTCTTATTATGGTTTCTAGCATGAGCTGTTTAACTTAATGTAAAAAAGATTCTGCCTCAGTTGGCATGTCACCCACGTGTCAATGACATGTGTAATGCACAAAATGCAAAGTGTGAAAAATATACCCTCCCTGGGTCAGAACAGAGGAATCTTATCTCTTCTGAGCACAGGAGATTTCTTGTTGCTCATGATTGTAACAGAATTTGAGGAAATAAAATATTTTATGACATAGCAGAAGGATTTTTTTTTTTTCAGGTAAAACATAAAACATAGTTAACAAGAGGAAAACTTATCAATGCTTTCTAACACACTGTAGTGCAAAAATGAGTCAAGACTCCTTGGTTGGGAGATGGAAGTGTTTGCATCTGTGAAGGGTCAGTCTGACTTCAGTGCCTCATGCAGCGATTACTTACACATGCTTTTAGAGCAAATTACAGCATCAAAATACTCTCCATCACATTAACAGAATGTCCAAACTGTCTTTTATTCCACACAACTTCAACACGTTCAGCATATGTGCAGATCCGGTATTTTATTTTAATGTGGAAGAATTCCACTGACATGATTAGGCTCAGAGGTATTTCTGATCCACACCAAATCCTTTGGGAAGCTGGGATTGGATACAGAAGGGCTCTGGTGCAATGGACAAATGAGATGCTGAAGGTGGGTTAGCTTCACGTATCTTCTGCAGTTTGTTCAATTTTTATTTGCTGATTCTGAAGCACTTCTTTTCCACAGAGGCACACATGGAACCAAACCGTGCAATGATGCAGTAAACAACAGCTGCAGCCACCTTTTGGCTTGTTTCTATTTCTATAGCATATCAGCAGCTTTTGCTAGGACTTGGCAAAGCTCCAGGTGTTACCTCTTAAAGGGAAGGGAAAGCACCTCTGGATTTACCTCAGAGCTGACAGAGATCAGCTCCAGCAGGATGCACTGTCCACAAACTCTGCAGAAAATGTTCTGTGAGAGACCAGGGCAGCACATCCCAAACTCTCCACTGAGTCCTGCAGCTGCTCTTGGGACAATGATTTCAGTAATTCATAGAGTCTTCTCTTCTCAGGACAGAGTCCAGCACTTGGATCATGGCATCTCAGTCTTACCCCACACACTTCAGAGATCCCTGTGAAGCTGGCTGAAGGTGACATGTTAATGGCACACAAAAAACCCACCAGGGAATCTCTCATTCCAGATACAGGAACCCTTTAGCACAAGAGACATCTGTGAACATCTTCCCAATGCAGGCTGCAGCAAACCATCCAGATCAGGACACGGCCTCAAGCACAGCAATATCATATTCCCAAAATATCATGCTAAAACACTGCTGCAAACTGAGCTATTGCTGCTCAAAAGCCTTCCATATTTTAGCAGTTTCTAGAGGACTACAATTCCTGGAACTGCACCATCAATCCAAACTTCCAGCACTTCCAGCACTTCCCCCTCAAACTCCACATGCCCCACAGTTTGGGGCACCAGAATCCCAGTTTGGAGCACCAGAATCCCATTTAGAGCTCTGGTGGCTCTTGGTGGCTCCAGCCATTTCCTTCCTGCCATTTCATCCATCCAGAATGTGCTTCTGGCCACAGGCATCAATCACCTGTGGGTCTCGTGGCAATCCTCCCCTTCAGAGTGACAAAATATCAATTTGAATAACATATACTAAAATGACAACATTAAGGCAAATTGCATCTTTTTCTACCCCAATTTCGTTCTCAGTCTTTCCCTTCAGAAGGAAACGCTGCCATGTTCCTGAAACATAGCTCAAAGGCACTGACACCAGGTAAAGCCACAGTTTGTAATTTCTATCCTTCCTGGGTTTGAGATTTTTAGTCTTGCCTCCTCCCAGGGTCTCTGTGCAATTCCAGGTAATAAAGAACAATTTTCCCATTTTCTCCGTTTGCCTGGCTGCTGCCCTGCCCTGCTCATTCAATGCCACCTCGTGTAACAAGGCAAAGGCAAAGAGTTTTAGGATCTGCTTTAGACTTTTCCTCATTTTGCACATGTTGTATTTGTAAATGTCTTCTCATAAAGGCCTGGACTTTGCATTTAATGGAGAAATGCAGGATAACACTCATAATTTAAAACTGTTTTGTACCGTATTAGTAGTAATCCAGCAGTGAAAAATTCAGATGCCGGCTGCTATGAGGGTTTATTTCCCAAGTACTCATCTCTCTTTGGAATTGCTATCCATGTTCATTCTCAAAAATGACTGCAGGTTTCTCTCTCCACTCCCATTCTCTTCTAGCCTTGCAAAACAGAGTTTGATAACATTAATTTCTGATTTGGCAAGAAATCCTGTATATTAGCTGTGCTCTTTTTCAAGGGCTCTGTGGCCATTTCTTGTTGAAGTGCACAGTGTCACTGCTTTTGTCTTTCAAAGGAACAGCTTTACCTACTGCAGCAGAAGCTCAGATTTGTTTTAACTGCATTCTAGCAGTCCTAAAATTAAGTGTTTGTGTTACCTACCAAGCTCCTTTAAGAGCAGCGAAGGTAAGAGTTCTAAGCAGCATTTCTTTCCTCAGGTATTTATGAGCCCTGACATTTGAGCCCACTTTCACTGCCATGTCATATCTTTTTCTTTTTCCCTATGCAGATGAAATGGAACAGGCGTGTTTGCCACGTGGTTTCTGGTTGAAAAAACATTCATTGCGTGTGCCAAGGGAGACTTTGTTTTAGGTGTGGTGTTGGTGTTTCAAACTGCTAGGAACCCTCTCCTACAGAAAATAACAATATTAATTACATAAGATCTCAAAATAACATTAGCAATAATTAGTAATCGGATACAGCAGTGCAGTAGCAATTTTTTGGGCAGCTCAGCTACACTGAAGAAAGCCAAGAAAATTCATAATCAAATTGGTTTGGTTAAAGCAATAAACAGAAGGCAAAGGCACCCATATTTTGCTGTGTGGACAAAATCCTGTATTATAGGTTATTCCACATTTGAGAATGCCCTCACAGCAGATAAGTATGTTACATCATGGAAAGAACGGCCCAAATTTGGAAATTCAAGAAGAGACCTGACAGTGCATCCTTTGTACCCATCTCCAGCAGCTGATAATGATTTGGCCCAGTGGGCTCTTGATAAACAAAGCTGTGATGTTCCCCTGGAAAGGCACTGATAGCAACAGTAGCGATGGTATTTCCAAAGACCAGAGTTCAGCATGCTTGATGCTGCCTTCACACTGACCTCTTCCCTCCCTGCTGTTAAATCTAATTCCAAAGAGTGATAATCACTTGTCAAATGCTCAGGGTGTTTGAAGCCCAGGCTCAGATCCAGCGTTATTCCTCATGGCAGCCCAGCAGACCACACTCAGCTCCCCAGAATTCCAAAATACATGGAATTGGCTGGAGCCACCGTGCACAACTTGAAGTGGCCCCTGGTTTCAGAGCACTTAGAGGAGCACAGAACTTTTCCCTTTTGGCTTGCAGCATGTCAGAGCACCTGCAAGTGTTCGAGGCACCCCTGGGTTATGAGCTAACATGGATCATCTTTGCTTCTCAAACGTTTCTCAGCTAAATTTACACCTGATCAGACAAGTAAAGGTCGAAAACAAAACAGAGAGCGAGACAAGTTTGGAGAGGGGTTTTGGGGACCAGATAAAGCACCTGCCCTGGGGGAAGCAAAGGAGATGGGAAGCCTTCCCCTGCTGCTGAAGGTGTGGCTGTAGGGATCCTCTTCCAGGGCTGCTCCTGCAGCTCTTCCCATTTGCTCTGCGAGCTTTCCCCCACCCCACTGTGTCCCGGGCAGTGCCTCCTTCCTGGCCATGCTCTGATCCTCTGCCTACCAGCTGGACATGCACTGAGCTGCTCCCATCTGCTGTTTTCCTCTCTGCTGTACCCTGGCATCAACTCCCTGCTTTGTCAGGACCAGCAACCAGCCAGGGCTTGCTTTTCCTGTGCCCCTCTCCACTTCCTGACGTGCAGTCTTCATAATCTCAGTTCATCGTGGCTCGGTGAGAAGAGTTTTATCTAAAATCCAGCTTCTAAATTACTCCAGTGAGAGCAGTAATGCAGGCACTTGTCATTTGGGGTGTCACTGGAGGCCTCATCACACTCTCATGTAACTCAAACTGATAATGAAAATTAACAGAAATCTCTGGGCTGCAATCCCAATATAAACTGAAGGAACTCTGTTTGGGTTGCACATACACATTTTTCAAATAAAGTGGTCAGTTTTCTTGAGATGCTATCATGACATAAGGAAAGCTCTCCTTATCTCAAGTATTGTATGAATTTAATTTAAAAGAATTAACTGTGCATAATGTTTCATTGTGAAATGGGGAGCAGGTCTGAGGGAAGATAAAGTGGGCAAGTTGCACGGAACCCTGTTTCCAGGAAATACCTGAAGGCAACAGGCCTGCAGCGACCTAGACCAGGGGAGAAATATTTTTCAATTGAGGCCCTTCAGACAACAGCTAAAAGAATTTAATGGCAGTCCATAGCAACTTGCTGGGGTATGCATGACCTGACTGACAGCGACATTTAGTTTTGATAGCAAAACCAGAAAATCTGCTGGCATGACAAAAACCTGTGCGCAGCAGTCTTTGAAGTTAAACACATCGGGCACCACAGGAAATGTCTACGTGTTTGGGTTTTGTTGCTGGGCTGAGCAACTTGTCCCACCTGCCACTGTGTGGTCAGCTGTGTGCTTTTAATGACTGAAATAAGAACCGATAAAACCAGTTCATATGAAAAATTATTTTTCTCTCCAGAAGTTTGTGTTACTGAAGAAACAAAGTCTCAAAGGCCTATGCATGAAGAAGGGCATGCAAAATGTAGATTTCTGGTTGAACCCAGATGTCTGATTGCTGTAGGAACAGAATGGCACTTTCTGAGACTGTCAGAAGACCTAGAGCCTGCCCTGGCCCTGCTGCCATACATCCCACACTCGGTGGTCAGTGACACCATCCCACAGACCAAAACCAGCTCCCCGGCTTATCCCTGGCTCTGGTTCATTAGCACTTGATGGGATATTTTCCAGCTTTTCATACTCATACCAGATAAAGACTTTCTGCAAGCTTTCCTTTCAGTCAGGGGCCTGAAGCAGAAGAAATCAAGTTAATTTTGACTTAAATTTTGACTGTTCTTTGGTCAGAAAACAGTTTTAAAGATTAAGAAAACTGGTTGTTTTAAGTACAAAAATAGAAGAAGAGATTTTTAAACTTAATTTTGCTTTGAAGCAAATCCATGATTTACCCTAATTCAGGAAGCACTGAAAATGAGAGCTCTTTGAAAATTAAAAAAGAGCATAAAAAGAATCTTACCAGCCTCCCAGAGAAACAGGCTGCCCAACTTCATCAAAAATCAATGGCAATTCCAGTACCAACTCTTCCACAGTATCTTGTTTAAAGTTTCAGTTCCAAATCATTTCACTGCATGCAATACTACCAAGTTTTGAATGCTTTATTCTAAATAGTCAAAGTATTTTTGATTGAAAACTTAGTGCAAGTACTTGCATCAAAATATTTAACGTGAGGGATAATGTGAGCACGGCAGAAGTAAAATTAAGTTTTAACTACTGGGATGGCACAAAAGCAATGCAACACAAGCAAGGCCTGTGTCTGCAATTAATTAAACTTGAGAGTGTTCCACCTGCACTATTGCTCATTATATTGAGCTTCTCTGATGATTACACACAATTTTATGATATTATCGATTTGAACTCACTGGAGGTCTTGACATGAACAGGGAGGGATGTTGCACCTTGCATAACTCTTGGACAGATAATAGAATTCAGATGGATACCACGAAGTTTTGGAGTTCCTGTTTGGGGACAGGCTTGAATTCCAAGAATTCTGAGTTGAACGGTGAGAGAAATTCATTCAACAACAAAGTATTCATCAATTTTTGCTGAATATACACTGATAAATAAGGCATCAGTAAATAAATTAAGACTATGCCTCAGGTTTTTCTAGGTGAGTAAAGGGGCAAGAAGGAGCACTATTTAATACCTGAAGGAACTGCTACCTTTGTATCTCCTTCCAGGATAGCACCGTGTGCTTTTAGTTTAACTATTAACATCTCCTGCTATTGCCTGTTTTACAGATAAAAGTATCAGCTCTCTGTGAATCTCCCAAAAGACACTTAAACATCTTCACCAAAGAGTAGGCAATGGAGAAACCGAAAACATGCCAAAATTAAGCAACATTTCCTATTCTAAGTGGGCACATTCTGACTTCTAAGCAAAATTTGAAGAGGAAGGAGGAATCCTGAACTATACAATGTCAAGCTGAAACTGGACAAAACGTAATTTCCCAGTGGATGTTGACTGGTAAGTGAAGAGAGGAAACAATACTGAACTTGCAGCATCCTAACTGACAGTCAATCAATTGAAAACTGGATGTGGAAAAACTCAAAGATGAAAATTTCCTAAAGGAGAATATGGATGCTACCACTGCCTTTGGCTTGCACAGTAGCCAAAATTGGGGAAGAAACAGATCAAATACAGACAAACCCCCAGAAAGCAGGGGCAACAGTGATACTCAGCATGAACTTCAGCGTAACTGGGGAATGGGTAGATTAATTCCAGTTTTCTGACTCTCCAAAGCAACCACAGGATAATCATGAACAGACAAAATATTTGGATGATCACAAATATGAAAAATGAGAAATGGGGTGCAGCCACTTCGGTATTCTCCAAGAATATTACAGGATGAAAAGGCAAAATGACAGTGTTTGGACAAGATCACTGCATTTTTGTTATGTCTGAAATGCACAAAATATCAGATACAAATAATGTGTGTGGGATGTGACACAAAATTTTGAACATTTGTTCTTGGGTCTGTTAGCTGTTTGTGTACCATTACATAACCAGTGACCCACACGTGTGGCATGCTAAGTATTTTATTTTTTAGCATAGTAATTCTAAGGCTCCATCAAAAGAAAGGGTTTTTATAGAAAACACTTGTTAGATAGGAAAGAGAAATCGCTGATAAAATACCCCAGTAACAATTCTTCAAAGCCTAAACTCGCCTCATTCCTCCACCTACGCCGTGGATGTTTTGTCACTGAACACAGAGAAGAACAAACAACGCTCTCCCCTTCTGCAAGACCTGCAATGCTGTAATTCTCTCTTCTACAGCAGGAACGTTCTGATGCACAGAGTGGAACAGAGATGTGACACAGCAGGGGGAGCACATCCACTCATCCCCAACTCCTGGGTGGATTTTTCTAGAAAATGTTCCAACATGAAGTTGAATCCCTTTGTACACAGCATTTTTCCCAAACAAATTCCCTGTTCCTAATGCCCTTCTGCTGCTGATACAACTCAAGCACAGTGGCAAACCCTGCAGCTTAAGCTATGCTGACTTGTCCACATTTTCTCCAAGTCTCTGTTGGAATCTTCGTTTTGCAGAGGAGAGACCTCCAGGGTGACACTGCAAACTTTGTGTCCTCACACCGAGAGCCTTTTTCCAGAGTTCCCTTGCACACTCCTTACACAGACACCACAAACACCACGTCTCTCGTTTCAGCTTTTATTCGGGTATTTTTAAGTTAAGTTGCTCAAGTCCATTTTCCATCAATACAGACACTAAAAACTGAGATCAACATTTAAGGCAACATTAGCATCCATGCCAAGCTCAATATGCAAACCACATCCTCTAAGCACCACAGCACCCCAGAACTGCCACGGGTCCCCCACCTCCGTCACACTTTCCCTTTCCGTTTGGACTCTGCTGTCCCACACCACACTCAGGAATTCCATTTACATGCACAGTCTCAAGTCAGACCTTGCCAATTTTTATTTTTTTATAGTTTCTTTTTTAGGAACTAGATCATTTTTGCATAAGGTGATATGAGTGAGATACGTCTCAGGGTGAAAGTATGCAGTTGACTCATGTTGACAATACCACACAGAACCTTTTTTTCTTGTTTTTTAAAATATATTTAACATCAGTATTCAATGACTTTAGTATGAACATTCCGTGTATTTAGCCTTTTGGTAAAGGCTAGGCATTGAGACTTGTTAGAATGATAATTTTGCTTTAAATTCTGATTCCTTTAGTGTTACTGTTGACAAGTGTTTGAGTTAGGGATGCCCAAGTGCAACTTTTAGGTAAGAATATTTACAAGTATACAAAAGACCACGTAGTTTTGAATACACCCACTATTCTTAATACAGAGTAGCTAAGGATTTGTCTTGTGCCCTTGTGGAATATTTCAACAGGTGGGTCTTGCTTTTTTTTTCTCTTTTACAGTAAAAGGAAAGTTTTTACTTTTCCTTAAGGAGTGTATTTATTACAAGATGGTTAGCATACATATATCACATAACATACAAGCGTTAAAATTGACCAGTTACAAAATAAGCAGTGGTATGTATATCTTCATATAACCTAAGAACAGGATCAGTATTTTACAAAGTACATATAAAAGTACTTCATATACAAAGAAAAATACAAATGTGCAAACACCATTGTCACAGGTGGAAATTTGTCAATTGAAAAATGCTAGAAAAATCCTTCATATTTCTGTTTTGATATTGCAAATGCATTAAAAACAGCTGCATTTCCTATTGTGTGTGGTGAGAAATCTATGTTCCTTTCTGACAAAATACATTAGTTATAAAAAAACCCACAAAGTTTAATAACTGAAAAATCTTGTAAGTATAGTCAGTTTGGTTAGGCTGACATTAAATTACAAGCAGAACACCTGGAAAAATGAGAAAATAGTGAATCATATTTACAGACCTTTTGTAATATTAGTGTGCTATTTAACATATTAACATTTCAAAGTAAAAACAATGGCTTAATTACCTACATATTCTACTCAAAGTCCTCATTATTTGTAGACTGTAAAATTTCAACTAATTTGGGGCTATTAAAAAATGTTTCGCCAGGATTTTAAGCAGAACAAACACAAGTTCATCAAAAGTAAAAATCTATAAACAGTCTTCCAATTAATGTGCAAAAAAAATGTTTAAAAAGTATCAAATCACGACACCTCAAACTTCATTATGTACATATCTAATATCTGTAAATGCTGTTAACTAGCTAGTTTTGTTTTGTTCTGCTACAAATAACTTACCTCTGTCCTGCAAAATGTCTGCATTGTAAAGATTTCAGTGCAAGTGCTTGCTTCATTGTTTAGTGCATTATCATGTTCGTTATTTTTTATTTTACAGTGAGCAGAACAGCATATAAATTAACACATACAACTCACACACAAGAGATCCTTCGTCTACTGAATTCCTAGTTTGTTGTTTTCCATTGCTCCAGGGCAGTGTCAGCCAGTTTTCTCTCGTTTATCCCATTGGAATTGCACACAGAATCGAAAAGAAAAGTGCTATCTATGGTCTTCAGGTAATCCCTAGATTCTGAAACTCCAGAACAACATTGCAGAAGCACTCGGCAGAGCATGAGATTAGAGAATGACCTGCACACTGAGAAGACACTTGAAAGTCTGGCATCAGGCAATTTCACTTTTTTGGTCTCTAAAAATATCAACTGTCTCTAAACCTTGGCAACCTGGTGTGTATGTCACTGGACTCACAAGCTTCATTTATTTATCTGTTTTTAGGAATTGTAGACATGTTCCCTCTTATTCATGACTAGCTTGGAAATAAGAACATTCTGCTTAAAAATCTAAATAAAGTGGAAATACACTTCTTGTTGAAGGGAAAATTTCTACACTTTCCTTTGGACATATTTCCTAACCAAATAGCTCTGAAATTAGAAAACCAGGCTCAGATGCTAGTGCAAATACAGCCCACTTTTCTAGCTAAGAATTGTACTGAAGAAAAATGAAATTCAGGATAAATGGATTATTATTTTTTCAAGTTCTCCCTGCAGAAAAAAATAGCAGTTACAGTGGTTATAATTATTAAACAGAAAAGAACTTATTATGAACTTTAATGGCTGAAATGTAAGGAAGGCGGGATGCGTGTCAATAACATTCCAGAACTCAGTTTCTTCCAGGATGAGGTGCTTTTAAATGGGACTTTATCATGGAACATTTTTCTCCTTTCTATGCATCTGAAATGCAACTCTGGATCCTGTCCATCCACTGCTGAGCGCTCTGTGCATCTTGGGCACAAAAGTTATACACACGTTTATTTGTCTTCAGCTGCAAGGGAAAAACAAGGACACAAAGATGTCAGCACATGGAAAAGAAAACCTGCAGACTTTAAACTGCAATACTCAATTGGGCCTGAATGTAACATTTTTGAACTATTGCTGTTGAGAGTGATGCCAGCTACATAAAATTTTTTTGTCTTGAGATGGTCCAAGAGCTCTTTCCTAGCTCACACCTTCCAGCAGGACTGCAAGCAAGAGCTTAAACACACCACGGGAAGGAGGTTTCACATAAAGATCAAGTAAAGACCAGATATACTCACATCAAAAAATGCCTTTTCACTGGCATGTTTTGGAGCTCCAATGGTTGGAGAAGCAGGAATCACAGTTTCCACTTCTGCAAGGTCTATGTGTCCCTTACAGCTCGTATCCTCACCAGAGTCATAGTATCGCAGCTGGAGCAGAGAGAAAAGAAAACCCAGATGTGTTTTTAGATGGATATTTCAGATCAATTCCCTTTTCCTGGATACAGCCTGGGGGCACTGACTGCTAAGGGTGAGAGGCACAAAGATTACTAGGAGCTGAGTTGCTGGGGAAGAGTATTTTGTCTCCAGAGCTCCAGAGCAGAGAAGCAAATAGTCATGGATTGCTCTGGGCAGAGGGCACGTGAGGCAGGAAAGCAGAACCATTTCTTCACTGGTCATTACATAAGAGCAACACAAAAGCTTTACTTCACTGAGGCATTGACAGAACACTTATCCTCTGTATTTCAGGAATTTAAAGCGATCAGCAGAAATTGAAGTGTAATTTTAGGTAATTATAAACCACACAGAAAGCTCACATTTTCCTATACTGCACATAGAGGTTGAACAAAGTCTGTGCTTTTCTTTCCTCCTTGCAAAGATACTTTGATATGGATATTAATCACTCTGTAAAGTGAGTTCCAACATGTAAACAAGCTCCAAAAAAAGCCCCCATTACAACACCCCAACGAATTCCTGTAAGCCAATGCAAAATAGCAACAGAAACCTTCACAGCAAAAGTCAAACACCAGAATTCCAGCTAGGATTGACCTGTGTTACTCCTGCATCTATCATACTCAGAATGTTATTTGGTTATACAAAAAATGTACGAGTATCTTTTTCTCCTCCAAAATGAACCTCTTCTCCTGTATATAAGATATATAGGATATATTAGGAAGAAAGATTATAAGCAGCACATTTGTTGGTATTTACCACACTGATCTCAAAGCACTCAATTAGCCTTTCAAAAGATGCCTGTCTTTATCTATATTACATACTTTTAAGTGTATTGACTGCAATAAATTAATGTCTTTTTAAACAAAAGCATACATGAGTCTGAGAAATTATAATCCCCACTTTGTGGAATATTTGGCTCAAAATATTTTACTGCCTGATGACCCCACATTATTTGAAGTAACAAGACCATAAATTTCTACGGCAGAATTCTGGCATACATTGTAAATTGGAGAAAAAGTTTAGACCAGCAGATGTCTATTTTTGGAGCTCCTTTTTATACAATGTTCAGGTAGAACCACTTATGAATAATTTTGCTACTAAATTTACATGACTCTGACTAAACTGAAGTATTCCTATGTATTTTTAAAATACTCTCATATATTTTTATAAAATACTCCTATGGTTTTTTTTCTAAAAAATAAAAGGCAAAATACTAAAATCCCTCTGTCCACTCAGAATTCTGCATGAGCTAAAAATACACAAGAGAAACATTGATAGGTCATGAATGCTGTAGCACACATCACATCTGAAAATCACCATTACTAATATTCTTTGTAAGACCAATCTGTACAAACTGAGACAATAAAAAAGGAGCAACATAATAATAAAAGAAGTCCATTATCTAAAAAGTTTTACCTGGTGTTTTGTCACATCCAGCACAAACCAGCGAGGTTTCCAACCTTTTAGCAAAGCTCCTCTTTTGTACAGCGTACCTTCAAAAGATCTGAGAGGGACAGAAAACACAGTGGCATGTGACCCCATAAGATGGATACTGCTGAGAAATAAAAGCCCCAAAATGATACATATTAAACACATACAACATACATATGAAACACTTATTTTCCTGCAGGAAAACTAGCAAGATTTAAACCAATAGTTTAGCTATTGGTAACTGTGACACACAGATAAAGCAGCCTTTTAGTAGTTTGGATGCATTAAATGTACAACCACAATTTGCTTGTGCATCCAATGAAAGGGAAGGGTGAAGGATGCTGGTAGGAGATAGAGGCCCACCCACTGAGACAACTAAAAATAATCCAATCCAAAAAGAAGGAATAAGGTGGCCACAAGATGTTCTGTGCACATGAAAGTTTCATTGCTTCCTAAGGCAGAGACTTACCAATTTAATAAAATCTGACTAGCTCCTGTCTGATTATTCAATGATATTCGGATATACTATCTGATTATTATTACTAACTACTGTCTGATGATTCAGTTTACCTATTTTCATCATTCTTGGATGTGAAATGATTGTACAGCGTTGTCGTTCTTCTGTCTACTCCATTGGAGGGAGAGATGCTTGAACTCTGCTCCTCCCCCAGCCCACTGTCAGGTATTTCCAACAAAGACCTCTTCTGATAGGAATGCAGATTAGGTGACATCATCCCTGAGGAGCCAGAAGGATGTCTCCGGAGCTGAAAAATAGGGAAACAGAAGAAAAAAGGTAATGCAACGTGTCTTGCATTGTGAGATGGTCTCAGTGCTGCACTGATAATAAATACATGGTACAACATGTAAGCTGGGAACTACTGTGAGGCCAAAAAAAAAAATCTTCCTAATAAAAGTCAGTGCTGCCTCAGAGAAGCCAGAGGGATGGCAATTCCCTGCATTTCTTAGGCAGAAGGGTTCCCAAGGTATGAGAAATCAGTATTTCAGAAAAGCTTCACATATTCCAGTGACATAATACTGAACAGTGTTTGCCTCACTTTCTCAGAAGCATCTAAAACTGATCAGACATTTGGGTACAATAAAATTCCCATTTTACAGTGATTTCAAAGGGAAGGAAAGGGGGAAAGGAAAAGCTATGGCTTCCAAGAGCTATTTTATAGATCCATATAATTTCAGTAGAATCTCAATAACCTAAGGAATAAGAGGGATCCTGTATTTGGTCCTATTCTAAATGACAATACTCCACAGACACAGTCTGGAACTGGTAACTCAGTGTGCAGAGCTCAGAGGCCAAGTTCCCAAAAAGCAGCAACTAGCATTATTCCTGGTGCACACAGAGAGCAAAGAGGCAGCTTTTGACTTAGAAAGTATCTATACTGTCTGCTCTTCTTGTTACCACAGACAGGAATTGGAAACACAAGCATGAATATTTCTTATCCCTTCTTATAAATTATAAATCCATTTAGCCACAGAAATGTCTTTATGTATCTTTGAGAATCTGTGATATCCTTTTGGCTACTTTCAGGAATTGAGCTTTTTTAGTACTTCAAGAATCTTTTAAATGTATAAAATCATACATTTGTGCATTAGTAAAATGCTCATTTTATCTGTATGCCTTAAACTACTTTGGAAAATCAACTAGATAAACAGCAAAAGTAAAAATACATTTTTCAACATGAAGAAATAAAAAGCCAATATCATGGGTTAGAACAATATATTCTGTTTTTCAAAAGCAGTATTTTACTCCAAGAAATACAGTGGTTTCTTCAGTGCCTCAGGTAGCTTATACAGCAGGAATGGAATTATTCCATTGGACAAGATCTTTTCTACTCACATTGTCTTGCCTGGTGTCATCCTTGAGATTCATTTTGACCCTTTCCCACAAAAGCTGCCACCTCTCTGGGCTCTGATTTAATTTACTTTCCAACCTCTCGATTTCCTGAAACGAGTAAGAATAAACATTTCTAAAATAAACATTTCTAACTGATCACTGCCTGGCAATCATTTTTATACAGCCATTCTCTGGTCAGTGTTTTCACCCAGTGAAGTTCAAACCCCTCTGTCACACGAGCTATAAACTGAGAGCCCTCAGAATCAGGACTCAAAGGCACCCAAGGACAGCATCAGCCACATTTTGTTCTCCCTGCATGTCCCAGGTTGGAGGAGCCACCAGGCTTTCAATTCTCCCCCAGTTCTCCTGAACACACAAAATTCAACACCCACTGCCATAACAGAAACACAGCACTGATAAGGACAGGCTGTATTTTATGAAAATATTTACAAAGAACAAATTCTGTGCTGCGACACCAACATTGTACACTGCCAATATTAACATTTACCCTGGTTTATAAAATGTGATACAAAGCTGTAATAAAAGAAGGAAATGAAACAGAAAGATTTATTCGATCTGGATGCCAAACTGTAACAACATGTTCTTGTTGTGGAACTTGGGAATATGACCTATGTTGATAACCTCCAGTTAGGGTTATTTCCTGTTAATAAGACAGTGCAAAGTTAAGTAAAAAGAGGCAATTTTATGAGTTTATGTTTACTTGTGAACACTCATTGATACATTTGTCAAGACTTTGAAGTGTGGTCCATATTCCTTGCCATGCTTTCTTTCTCCACTTCTACATTCAACAGCTATATTGCTATGAAAATCTTCTTATTAATTAAATAAAACTAAAACCTCAATTTTGAAAATTCAATTAAGAATCAATGATGGATTAAAAATTTGCTGCAGGACATAGGCTTCTCATGCTATATAGAAGCTAACTAAGCACCTAAGATTATATTTTCGAAGTAGAGAAAGTCTCTACTTACTTCTGCCATACTTAATAATTAAAGTAGATTTCATAGTATTGTCCAATTCCTATTGATCTTTTGATTGAAATTTTTTTCAGGAAATTGCTATTAATTGAAAGACAGAAAATTATTATATTTTTAAAGGAAAAAAACATTTTGATAGGGAAATTAACTTCGGAACTAAATTTTGAACTCTTGGGTGAAAATAAAAAGCCAGCATTTGACAACAACAGGAACAAAATATTTCTACAAACTTTTCCTTGCTGAAGATAAATTAGAAAACTCCAAAGAGAAACTAAATATAAGAAATGTGGCTTAATAGCAAGAATCAAATGAGAAGCTTCAAATACTGAAGGTAGCTGAAAGTCATATATGCTCTCCTTCTGCTAAGAAACAAAACCAGAATGCTTTTGTTTGGAGTATCTTCAGGTAGATAAAAAAATAAGGAATGATGATCACAAGCCAGACTAAAGCCTTCTCAAGATGACTTGTTTTTGAAAGTGCTGAATGGAAAACACTTCTGGGGGCATAAAACTGAATCAATTTACCAGACACTTCCTAAAGTAAAATCCTTTCCAAATTGCTGCAAAAGGATATAAGCTCTTTATTGCCCTAAGTTAGGCAGTTTAATCTGATCATTCTCTTTCTGCCCTACTCCTGACTTCTGAGTACGAGTCCTTCTCTGCAGAATCTGGAAGTAACTGAAACTGTTACTTAGCAACTGGGTCACATTCCTTCTTTTTTGGCTCCACAGTGAGCAGTGCTTCCAGAACGCAAAATGAAAAACTTTCACAAAAAACTTTCAACAATCTCCTGTATATAACTTGAAAAGTTAGGACTAAATTCTCCTTTAATAGACCCCATGTAAAAAAACATACATGGCAATAAATCACTTGCTCTTCAGTTTTAAATTTTACGGAAAGCAGCAGATTTTTTTTCCCTTTCCACGTGTGGAATGGATTCTGAGTAGATGCATTTCCTTGAAAGAAAAAAAAAAAACCTTTAAATTGATCTCTCTGGTTGATCTGCTGTTGTCCAGGCTTACAGAAAAAAAAAATAAAAATAGATATATATAGATATATAGAGATATAGATATAGATGTAGATGTAGATATAGATATGTATATATACGTGTATATATATATATATATATATATATATATAAAACGAAAGGTTATAACAAATTCAATTATGAGAATATCTGTTTCCTACAATTAATGACCAGCAATTAGCAATTACTGTGGCTTCCAGAAGATCTGCTAAATAACCTGCTTTGGAATATCTGAATGGTAGAGACAGGAGTTACATCTGCAGCAGCTCCAAGACTCTGGAGACTGATCTCCTCCTCTGCACCCACAATATGCCCCTGAATGCACACAGGTTCATTTCTCACAATTCTTACAAATATCAGGATCTGTTCCACTCTTAAAAGAAGAGCATCACATTCTACCCTGAAAATTCTAAATTAAGGCACTCCGTAACTTCTCTGTTTCAGCTTTACATCCTGAAGTGCACTATCTAGTTTTCAATTGAAAAATATCTTTAGAACAAACAAATTTGGGCTTATCATTATAAACAAAGCAAGACTCAATCTTCCCCAGTAATTTACGATGCTAAATATGGTCTCAATTGAAACATTTTTTGGATACCAACACATTCTCAGTGGATTTATGATTAAAAGAGGTCTTTCTCCTATATCAGCAATAGCCCTAAATTAACAACTTGTTTTAAAAGAACGTTCACTTTGCTTTTTAAACTTAGAAGAATATTTTTGTAACCTTTATACAACCTCTCCAAAGTCTTCCAAATGTTCTCTCCATTGCTATCTTTTATTACTATAATCTAATTCACAAATAATATTTAAACTCTATAAAAGCTGACCCACATTTCTTTAGCCTATAACACAGCTAATTTCCCTGTTACATGGCACTTTCTCACAGTTGTGGACATGGATAGTCTGGCACCTACCCCGGGAAGAAATGCAGGAGAACATTGTTGTGTTCCTGATGTGCTCCTGGCCTCTGGTTACCTGACACAAAACTCTCTGTGCTTTGCTGAACAATCCCCAAAATGTGCCCTGCTGAGAGGCTGCTCTTCCTTTGCCTCTGGGAAGTTAGAAGCTCTGAGAAGTTCTGACTCTCTTATTTTGAGTCAAGGGTGGGGGTTTTACATGAGATTCTCTTTCTTTATTAATTTTTTTTACTGAGCATTGTTCCTCTGTTCGATCAATCAAGATTGCAAGGAACAGACCAAAAGGAATTCGAGGAATGTGCCAGAATGAAGCGAACTCTATCAAAATCTTCAAAGACTACATCCATTCAGAAGCTTCCTGCATTAAGACTTGCTAAAAATCATCTTTGAAGCAGGAGATTTGGGGGCCGAGAGCATATGCTGATTTTCTAAGCGTTGCAGTATTGGGCTCCACAATCCCAGCTTTAATTGAAGGTAATGTTTGCAAAGAGTTTTCAAAATAAAACTGCACACAGGGATGTGTATCTGGACATGCAAGTGGCTCAAAACAACGGAATTGAAGAGCGCCCTTGCTATTTTCCTGCACTATCAATTATGATGATATGTTAGGCTGTTAATTAATTATAATCAACAAGCATCTTCGTCTTTAAGAGAAGACAGATGTTAAATCACTCTAAATAACTACAACAATGATGGTAATGGGATCATTTTTCATCTTCTAATGAAGGACAAAAACTAAGCAGCCTAAGTGAGCCCAAACAAGAAAAAGCCAAAATCAAGCATCTATTTCAAGTACCAAAGTATTTTGAAGAAATCTAAATTTATCAGTTTGCTTTTAGTAAACATGAATATACTAAGAGCAATCATGGCAAGCTTTTCTGAGAAATGTGGGCCGAGATGTTCAGTTTATGTTCGTGCTTCTGCTTCCCAGCTGTTAAAATCAACAAGTGTCAGATTCTATTTTCTGATTTGGCCAAGAATCTGGGTCATTATTTTACCACACACCTGCTTTAAAATGTGGAGAAGGAGGTCAAGAAAGCAAGATTCACCATTTGCCCAAATGAAAATAGCTCCTCCTGCATTTCCTGTGAAAGGCAACCTAAATTTTATTTATTCTTTAAAACAGGAAGTGAAAAAATGAATCCATGACTACAATGAAAGCACATTCCCAGGGAAGTGTGCATCCAGAACAACATCAGCTTTGCAGGACGCCTGATTGATTCCCAGAACCACCACCACATCTCCAGATCAACCAGTCAGTCTTACTAAAGACCTGTTTTGACATCTATCATGACCCTTGAAGAACAGAACATCTGTAAGGCAGTAACTTCAATAAAAAGTAAATATGAATTTCATCAGCGTAACAGAACTCACTGTTCTGTGCAACACAAGTACTCACATTTAAAAGGCTGGTGATGGCATCAGGCTGTATTTTTTTTACATCATCATAACATGGCCACACTATTTTCCTCTTAGTCTGAGAGGCTGAACCATCTGCTTGGTCATTTTCTTCTGAAACACTGCATTTTGTGGGTACCATGGTCCAATCATAGGAAGGACCTGTAGCCAAAATCTCTTCTACGTAATAATCCCACTTTTTGAGGCTGGACATATTTACATTTGGCTTCAGTGCCTATTTGAAACAAAGTGTTAGTGTAATGACAGGAAGGAAGCCTTTGAATTTGAGACTTATGACACAATACCAATTCTAAATTGAATTCTACAATGGTGAGTGTACTGTGAATTTTCTAGAATTATTCAAGACACAGCCCAGTCTAGGGCACAAAAGACTGAGATGTAGAAAATGTGATTCAACCAGATTGCTGTGAAATGTATCCCATTATGACTCTAAACTCAGTTCCCCTTTAAAGACAATTTCAATAATAATTCATATAATTTAATGAAATCAAAAAGGGAACCTCATTTAGCTCACCAGGATGCATGAATACATGTTCCAGAATTTGGCCCTTTAAATTACATTTCCATGCCTTTCAGGTACTGCTCCAGTCATTTAGATAAGGTCAATTTTATCCACCAAATACTTAACTCAGTTCAGAACAATTAAGATACCAAGATGTACTCAAGGAATCACTCAGAATAACAAAGCACCTGTATTTTAAGAAAAATCATACCTCGATTTCAGCAGGGGCATAGAGGTAATTGAAGAAAATGGGGCTCCTTTTGTGCATCTTTTCAATACATTCCCAAATGCAAATTCCTTTCTTGGCATGTTTCTCTCCTTTATCTTCAAACAATGTCCCTGGGGAAAAGAAGAGCAGCAAAAAGATGGTTTTGGGATAATGCTCAACAAATGCTAAAGCACAGCCTAAAGGAATTTCACAGATTGAAGTTATAGCAAACTCTACTATCAAATACCACTGCAAGAGGAAATGAATAAAGGAGATAAATAATAGATATTAACATATTTTTTTTTAATAAAATGGTTGCTCAAGTCTAATCTGCCCCACAGCTACAACAGTTTTTAAGAAAGCATTACAATGCCATGAGAAGCAGCCCACAAAGCAGAGAAATTTGGAGCATGTTTTTGTGGACAAGTCCCAAGAACAGCCCCAGCTGGGGTGATGTAGCCTCAGTAAGATGGCTCTGAGGGCAGCTAAGGCCTTGGAACCAGTCAGGTTGCACATGACAGATGGAGTAAAACAGAAAATATAAAAGGAGAAACACTGAAGATAATGCAGGAGGAAGAAGTGGGAGGAAATCAATGGAAAGGGTTTTCTTTCTTGAAACTTTGTGCACTCTCTGATGGGCTCACAGAGACTTTGTTTCTGTTAAAAGAAGGTATTTAGTAGGGAAAATGGAACTACCTGGAAAAATTGCTAAAAACGTAGTAATTTATGCCAATTAGGCATGGCACTAATTTCTTCTACTTCCTCTTAGGGCCATCAGAGGCATAGCTCAGGAATCTCTGATGCAGGAAACACTACATGTTCTTCACCTCCATTCTCCTTCCTACACCTGAAACGTAATTTCATGACATGGAAATTCCTTATGTGGTCACCACACAGCTACTGGACCATCTTAACCCAGGCAAATTTTTGTAGACCAAATATTGAGGAGAAAAATACCAACAACTACACAAGCAAGTATGCAAGACACAAAGATCACACATACCATGTTCTAGTCTCTCATAATCTGAATCCAGAAGAAATGTTTTAAATCGATTTGATATGTGATGGAAAGCCAGAAACTTCAGATAATATTGATTGAACTCAAACTCTGTCGGGTATTGGTTATGAATCTACAAAATAAAATTAAAAAAAAAAAAAGAAAAAAGTGGATATTGAGGATAATACAAATAGATATGTAAGAAATAATAAAGTGAAATGACAGCAAAACAATTCCCCCATGAATGCTGAAAACAAATTGCACGTGTCACAAAAATCCTTCTAACATTTTGTCCTGGAATATTTTTTGGCTAAATAAATTCATGTATTGTCTATGCTGCAAGAACCTTTCAGAGCAGAGAGAGTGACATGTGTAATAAGCAGAATCATACTCTGCACAAATGATTCCATGATTCTTCCAGGAAATCCAACTGGGAATAAATCTTCCATGATAATTCTTGAGTCACCACATAACTTCACAGGTAAAGATGCTACTCCTGGATGTGGCTGGAATTCAACCTTTAACTGAAAGGCTTCACGTTGGATTTCTGGCTATTGCTCAGAACCCCACGAGGCACAGAAGTACAGAGACAATGCTGCAAATGAGATTCCACCTACCACTCCTGAAACAGCCCATTTCTCAAGCACTTACTTGAGAACTTACTGAGTACTTACTAGTCTACACATATTTCTTCCTTTTCAAAATATGACCAGAAATTAGAATATGATAAAAAACCCACAGTGAGGAGGTGTCTTGTCACTATTCTTTTAAAACAGTAAAAACCATGTCATTCCTTAAATTGTTACCCTCATTAGGCTGTGGGTCTGTCTGATTCAGTGAATGTCTCCAACATGAGTCAGGAGCTGATCTTCATTTAAGAAAACTGCACAAGATTATCAGAGTACAGCACTGTGAAACTGCTGGTTCTTCACAGCAGCTTCTCTTTAACATTATCATAAAGAGCCTGATGTAAGATTCGAAGCACAAAGTTTAATATTCATTGCAAAAAATTTATCACCAGTTACTGATATTTATACTTGATATCCATACAAAATGAAAGATTCTAAAAATCTTGATGAGATAGTGCTTGGAAAATTTCAAGTGTTAATTTAAAATTTACTCTTCAAATAAGTTTATGACTCACAATTTCATTTCAAGAATAAACATGGCAATTAAATGAAAAATTTTAATTGCAGTGGAAATAAATACAGCTTGCAATTGAAAAAGAAACTGCTGCTTGAATTTCAAATTTGAAATAAGTCCCACTGTTCTTTGTTTAGCTCCACACCAAACCTGTAATATACCTTTAGTTCTGCAACCTACCCCTGCCTTGTCTTTTGCATTCCCACCACTCATTTTTCTGTTCCATATTTTCTCTCTAATCTCTTATCAGTTTCTCTCTTAACTTGTCAGTTACTCCATGGGGTTTTTTCAGTACTGATAGGAACTGTTACTAAGATTACTTGAAGCTCCTTACATTTATATTTCCACATAGACCAGCTCAATAAAGGGGGAAATAAGTGTTTAGCAAGGAGAGATTTTCTACTGAACATACAACAGTGACAGGAAAATCCCTTGAAAGGACCTACAAATACTCACACAGCATTTCAGTCAAAAATCTGCTGTTATTATATCTCAACATCATCTTGGGGCTGGACATTTTAAATGCTCAGATACTTTAAGACATGTCAGTTCAATATACCCACTCTCATTTAATCCCCATTTTCCCCCTGATACAAATACTACATTCCTGCACTGATTTGTAAGAATAAAAGATGTAAGAATAAGCAATTTTTTTTCTATGATAAATTCAGGACTTCAATTTTATAGACAAATTAAATATTTAGCTCTATTTATAAAAAAATAGGGGTTTTTCCCATATCTTCTTTAGTACATATTTTCTCCTTGTGTTAGGAATAATAATATACTATCTTCTTTAATATACTGTAAGAAGGAGAGGCAACATTCTGCTATTTGACATGAAATATATACAGGCTCTTAACTTCTACTTATGGTCCAACAATTATTTTAATACATGTAAGAGTTACAAGAGCAAGCTGCTGATAAAATCCTGTCACGGCTCTAAAGGTTGGGGGTGATTCCATTTCTGAGATTTCTGGATGCAGAAATATTGTAGTAACTATAAGTTATTGTAATTACAATTTACTTTTAAAGAGAAAACATCTATAAAACATTTCTCTGATAGAGGTAAACAATGTAATACTTGTTGTCTTAATCTCCATAATACATGAACATTTAAAACATGATTAAACCTGTACATGTTTCTAATATTATGATTGGAGAAACTCAGCATTTTGGAGCTGTTTTTAAGATTACCATGTTCCCACTGAGGTAACTCTTAAATGTATTTAATAATCTTACAGATCTATCAGCTTTCCTTAGTTTTCTAATACCTTTTTGGTTTTTTAAATCAGTTTTTACTTAATAGGAATGAGGAATACAACACTCCAAAGGTGCTGTGCTGGTAATGGCTACAAGGTTTTCCTGCAAACCCTGGAATGCCTGAGCACACCTCCCATGGGAGCAGCACTCACCTCCTCTTACACAGGCTGCTGGGACAGAGCTCCTCACTGGGCTTAAAAGATGGCAGCTCTAGAAAATCATCCTGTTTTAATTATAGTTAATAAATTACCAAACAGTTTCAGAAGAAAAATAAGAGAAGCTTCCTCACTGACATCACTTGCATAAACTCTGTCTCCTTAGAAGCAGGGAAAGCATCTGCCAGATGCTGCTATTGTGAAAGACTGATTCTGCATTAATAATTCAGCTGACACCTGGAGATATTGGCATAAACAATGACTTTTTATAAGATGATGCAATTCTAATTTAGGAATCACTGCTTCATTTGTTTTCTCTGTATCTTTAGTTTAACCCCTGATATTTAATGCATGTACTGGCTCTGTGGTAATTTTCTTACTGCACCTAGTATATGGATTCTAAAGGTTAAAGATACTGAAAGGACCAAATGTTTGCTTCCAGTTGATGGGTAATTTTTAAAAACTGATCATAATATATTACTCTTCAGGGTCAAGTTGCAATCTAATTGGATTCTGTAGTTGCGTAATAATTTGCACAGAAACCAATGAAAATTCACAAAAATTTTCAAGTACAGATTTTGAGAAAACTTTTTTTTAATGATAAATTCATAGGAAATTTCAACCAATAATTTGACTTCAAAATCAATTTCCCTTGAAATTACAACCACACTGATAGAATTTGGTAACTCAATACTGTGAGTTAGAAGAGTTATCATGAGTTAGAAGGATACTCTAGCTCTAGGAAAGTTACTCAGAATTGCATTCTTCATGGGACTGTAGGTCATTTAGCTTACAGACAAGTCTGTATTATCAACATTAGCCTGATTGTGCTTCCCATGCCCTGTCTTGGATGAAGATAACACTGGGCAGAATAATTATAACCTTATTTTTCCTCAGAAGAAGTTACTGTCTCCTTCAGATGGACAAGCTGAACTGCTTCTAATGGTCTTTTCTACCAAATTTTCCCCAACATTTTGACTGGGAAAAGCAGGCAGGCTGCCAAGAAGCCTGAGCTCAGGGCCTGGAGGTGCTGTCTCCACCAGAGCAGCAGAGAACAGCTCCTGATGGGCAGCAGGAGGAACCGGTCCTGCTGGCACAGCTGCACCCGTGTGCACACAGCTCAAAGCCACAAAGAGAAAATGCTCTTCTTTCTGGAAAATGAATCTGCTAATAACCTGTGTATTTCATAAGATAGAGGCAGATACCTGCTGAGTGACTGTGATAATTCCCTTGGGGGAAATTTTGGAAGGAATTTGAGATGGGACTCTGAGTTGTTTTTGATAATGGGATTTATTTTTCTTATCTTCTACATAGTCAGTAAGGGTGAGTTCAGCTCACATCTTCACTGCATGGTTCTGAAGGTCACAAGATCCTTAGTTACAAGACCTTTTAAGGAGTTATTGACCAATAAAACACTGCCAACAAGGATATTTATGGTTTTGACCCAATCCTTAAATAATTTGTCTTATGGACCCCTGCTACAGTGTAAGCTTTCTTAGCCAATCATGTTATGACACACAAACCTACAGTGCTGCTTTCTAAACTCCTTGTTTACCTCGGTAACTACTTTTATTTTTTCTATCTCTTAAAACTCTAAAACTCTAAACTTTCCTTTACTTACCTTAACGTGTCTCTGCTTTAAATTATAAAATCCACAATCCTGCTTCGAGCAACTAAGTTTGGAAGCCTTTTCCAAGGTCTCAGATCAAATCCTGTGTTTAATTCTAAGCTTTGGCTTCCTGGACCAAAGTTTTGAGAGTTCTCTGCATTTTGGATTGTAGCAAGTGACAGGCACTGAAGCTGCTCCCTGAGGTGAATTACAAAGGTGATGCTCCTGTATTTCCTTGACACATTCACATGTGTGGAGCCTGAGGCAAAACTGCACCTGACAGTTGTCAGCAGCAAGGATTTGTCCCACTTTGCATTTCATTCTAACTCATAAAGGTGAGATGATTATAATCCACTATTCCATGCCCTTAGAACTGCAGTTTTTGTTAAACATAACTTAAAGGAAAACCAAGAATGCTGCTATGAAGAAAACATGGTCCATTCTATTTCATGACAATGAACCCGAATCTTTGAATTTTATTTTTAACTTTCTTCTGGATAACCCATTTGTTTCCAAAACCTGTGTCATCTCTGAATCACTTGAGAAGGAAATACTGCATGGGCATGTGAGGACAATTTCTTAGTAATGACAACTTCCTGTGATTTATTACAGTAAAACTGAAGCAAAGTGTTTCCAGGGGCAGAAACAGGATGTAGGCTATGTCTACATCAGCAAGAAATCAGAAGGAACCCAGAGTAGACAAAGAGACTGGAGGAGCTGCTGCTGAGGTCCCTGCAGCCACACTACACATCTGTGGTTTTACCTGGACTGGATTTAGTCCAGCTGAGTGGATGACTCCACTTTACATTGATGACCCAAATGGTTTTAAGCTAAGTGACAAATCATTGGTGCAAGTTCAAACTCTTCGCAAAAAAATCTAGTGCACATGCACCAGACCAGCATCAAAAAATGGTAAGGGGAGATGCTGAGAGGATTCCAGCTCCAAATTTACACTACTGCTTAAAATCAGAGGTAGGTTCACTCCATTCTGCCAATGGATGGTTTTTGTCCAATCTGCCAGTTTAAGCTTGGAGAAGACACCTGACAGCAGAGAGAACACAACACCATGACCAAGACAAATTATTAATTTACAGAACTGAACGAACCACCAGGCAGATGGGTTTCAGTATTAGAGCACATGGAAATTTTGTCCTGTTGTAGCCACTGCAACCAAGAATATGGTTTTTTTTTCTACTGAAGAAAAGAAGCAATAACCCTAAGCCTATTGTAAGAAAAAGTGTGACATTTGGGCAGATCCACTTATCTGACCAAAAAATGCAGTACTGATTCTCTTTAGAGAAATCTCCCAATTTCCAATAAAAAAACAACCTTATGGCTACAACCACTGGGAAATGGATGAAACAGAAGATGTGACAAATATTTCTAAGGTTTTCATAAGGGCAGTGCTATAGCAATCAATGCAAATTCCAAGAATATGATTTATTAACTCCTCAGACAGCAATAATGATGGCTGTTTGTGTTTACCACTGGGACACAAACAAAGCTGGGATATTTTCCATAAGATGTTTTTCACTCCTCTTCTTCTAAGCTCATTCATTATCAATCTCACATAGATATATCTGAAGATTGCTTTCCATGGGTTCAGCAAATTATTTAATCTGTGGAGTTTTCTTCAGGTAGCAGAGTAGGACTACTCACAGACTCCTCTTCCACGCAAGTATTCACTATGAATGTGCGTTCCCACTAAAAAGGCTGGTGCTTTAACAGCTAATTTTCTGTGATACACAATCATCCATGCATTTTAACACAGGTCAATAATGTCAAGGAAACTTTCAGCTTTTTCAATGAGAAAAGTCAGAGTGGGAAAAGTGGGAAAAGAAGGACACGTGTACAAGAGGAACTATGCAAGAACCCCTCTTATGCTTGCATGCACATAATCTCTGCAAAGAATTTACATTTAGTGGTTTGAGACTTCAGAATTTATCCAAAACAAATATAATCTTAACCTAATTTCTTCCTACATAACACAATTGTTGGTGTTCATTATCTTCTGAACGTGTACTAGACATAAAAATCAGAACATCTCAGAACCCCTGGCTTATAGCTGTCGTTGTTTCCAGAACTGGTGCAGTACAAGGCCTCTTCAAGGCTCATCATCAGGCACAAGGAATTAAACACTGTCTAGTCAAGGTCCTAGAAATCAGTCCCTTTTTTCTTCTGAATAAAGGATTCTAAAAGCCACTCATAGCTTAAAAACCTTCCAATTGAAACCTCTACATAAACAATAGAGAAGTACTCCCAACCATCCCTCTGAGTCTGCTTTGGGTCAGTCTCCTCTATTTATGCCAAAAGAGAGTAACTCCAGTGTTATCTGCCCTCTAGACACCCATTCCAGCTCTTCTTGGGGTGAAATCCATCCAATTTATTAACACACAGGGAATGATGTTACTAATCTTCTTTCAAACCTGTGTCCATAACATCTGAAACACTGGAATATACACGTTTCTTCATGAAACCCTCTTGTAAAGGGCAGTTAGAGACTGGCTTACCTGATGCACACAGTCTAAGAACTGTAAGAAAACAGGAGCAAATCCACTGCCCTGGCAGTTGAGGGTGAGATTGCTGCGCTGGCTGAACTTATGGCCAAAGGAGAGCCACTCCTTCTCCACCAGCATCCGGAAGCCTTCCAGGGTCCTGTAGAAGGGGTCACTGAGTAACTGCACCAGAGACACCACCTGGATCACAGGACAGGACATTCTGTGTCACCACTGACAGAAGTTAGGAGAAACCTTTAGCAAATGAATGCAAGCATGCAGTAATCTGTTTATTGTTCAAGAAAACAAAAGCTTTTGTATAAACTCAATGACAAGTATTTTATCACACACGTTTTTATGAAACAAACCAAATATTCCACATGAAACAGCTTCAATTACATTGAAACTTTATGGTATCTGTAGAAGTAAAACCTAAGCACCTACAGACTTGGGAGGCAGTTACAATGTTTACTACCTTTAAATTATGTTTGAAATAAAACCCCTTTTATAACAAACATTTAAAAGACAGTATCTACTACCTCAGCAGAAAAAGCATTAAGGAATTGGTCCTGAGGTTGACTGTAGAGGTTTTGCCCCAGCCAACTGCAGTCTGTTTTTATCCACAGCATCTCAGGAGACTTTAAAATGTAGCACAGCCTTCTTGCACTTCCTCCATTGTTTGGCAACGATTCCAATAATTATGGTCACACTCTTTTGTGTGCTTGTTTACCTGGTACTGTGATGCTGGCTGCACATGAAGGTTTTATTCACTAGAATTATGGCTATCTGTGTTTCTCTTCTGAATTATGAAGCAGCAGCATGGACACAATGCATCTATTAACCCAGGCAGCAGATCTTGATTCACCTAATTTACAGTTTAAGGTGATCTGCCCTTGCAGCAGGTGTCGCAGGCACTTTGGCACAAATTCAGTTTTCTCCCTGTGTGGTTTCCTAACATTACTTATGGAAATTGAGTGGAGGAGAACAAATTTCTCCTGTGTCTAAAATATACAGTGTTTAAAACAATAAATGAACAGTTGTGGTAACTTCTAACTTTCATTCTTACACATGGGCAGGTGCAGGAATGCAGACCTTACATCTCAGCCTTAGTGCTGTTAAGACCATCAGGACCCTTGGAATGAATTAATTTTAAGGAACTATGGCATGAAATAAATTGCAAATAAATGCAAGGATTCATGCATTCTGGTTTCCTCTCTGCTACCACAACACAAATTTATTCATGTCATACCAAATTATCTGTCACTTGTGTAAAAAAAAAATTGCCTTGTGTTTTTCCTTAATATTGAAGGTTTCCTTAATATTCAAGGTTTTTATAGCAGCTTACTTGAGCAGTAATATCCCAGCCATCTTCCAAACAAACCATAACAGAAGAACCATTTTCCAGGAGCTCAGAGATGATCACACCCAGCTGCATTATCCTGTGAAGCTATAAAATATTATGAATGAGTAACACACTCTAGATAAATCTTTAGATAACATCAATAAATAGAATATTTTCTTATTTAAAATGCATTCCTGGATCCACATATAGCCCACAGAAATACATTGATGCAACTGATTAGGCAACAATTAAATGTAACAGTCTAAAGATTTCCATCTGAACTACAATAAAACTGAGGGAAGTTTTGAAGATAGGAACTTAAAGTATTAAAGCCAATGAGTACTGTAATAAACTAGCTGTCATAAAAAGGAGAATGGGGACAACACAGTTGACAGATTTACTGGAGAGAAATTCCATCCTGGGCATAACACTAAAATAATTTCCTGTGAAATGTTAAGATTCCATAAAGTCACTAAGTACTTTGAGGGGAGAACCCATGCAGGATATTTACAAGATAATATTGATAATATTCAGTCCCATGGAAGTTGGAAACTAATGAATTGAACAATAATAACAACAACAGAGAAACAGTTCGGACAGCTGGGCAGACAGGCTAAAAGATATGAAAAGAGGACACTTGCATTATTTGCACTTTAATACTCATTACACAATGGTGCTAAAATAAGCAGGTTAAAGAAGTTCAAGTGAATCTGGGCAATTTTATCTCACTATGAGACATCACATCATTATTACTAAAAAGAAAAATCTATATGATGATTTTACCATTTTTGTATACTATGACAGCACTCTTGGTAAACAAGATAATAGGTAATACATAAACAATTCAGTTTTTTACAGCAGAGTGAAACTGTTCTTTGTGCAGCACTGAATATAATCCAACCAACAGAAGCAATGGGAAAGATGAAAGCCTGAAAGAAGGAAGAAAACAGTACAAGAAAACAAACAAAAGATGGTAAGAAACATCTAAGATCATTTATGCAAGGAAAAAAAGTAAGTTCAGAAAGTACAAAAGGCACAGGAAAGTGAGAAGAAAATTAAATTGAAGGAAACAAGAGGAAGAAAGATCAACCAAACAACAGCTAAACCCTAGAAAATTCATCCTTATTCATGGCAGTCTGCTTTCTTCCTCTTAAAGAACTGATGAATATTGCTATGGAAACTGTGATAGAAAAACCTTCACATAACCATTATTTAGAAAAAAACCTCAACCCAAACAGATTAATTTTCCTGCAATTTTTATAGGAAAAGACTGCAAAGAGAACCACTTTTAAAACAAAGCTTGTTTATTCTTCTATGCTTTCTTAGGCAGTAGGATAAAAGAAAGTCTCTTTCTTCCCATCTTTAATGAGCAAACTGATATGCAATCTGGTTTTACAGATTCTTTGTTAAAAATGCAAGCCACTATTTTTATAATTTGTGTTCAGAAGATAGGGCAGTGCTCGATTTTCTTCTATGCATTCACATTCTTATAAAGAGATAGTCCATACAGTGTTAAAATCTGTAATTTTAAACTTCTATTGCCCAGAAGAGGAAAGCATAATACAATGAAAACATTTTTGAGATGACAGATCTATGTTCTTCCATGGGAATAGTACAAAATGTGCCAAATCAGTCATAAATTAACTTTATCAGTCATAAATTAGCTTTATCACATAAGTCAAATAGGACATGATTTAAACCACAGAAATGTGGTTTAAATATAACAAAGCTGGTGTGTGACATGATGTCCTAGCCCTCAGCAGAGTGATGCACTCAAAGCAAGGAATGATCCTCTGAAATATGCCAAAAGAGAGAACTCTAGAGTTTAATCTGCCCTCCACCCCTGGGCTGCTGCAGGGGACAAGTTTATTTCATTAATTCAATGATGAAATTACATTAGATTAATTTATCTACACTTATGAACTTGCTCAACCAGTCTGTGATGGAAAATGTTCACACGCTGAAGAAGTCAAGTGTTTTTCATGCTCTCCCAGCTTCTCCCCATCCTGGAAGCCTTGGTGGGCAGCCCCAGGCATGAGCAGCTCCGGGAAGAAGCTGAGCCCCTCCTTGCAGCACATTTCCACCAGGAGTGCATTTCCTGATGTGTGATATCTGACAAGTCCCTCTCAAGTATTTCCTCCTTAAGAAATCAGCATAGTTCTATTCTGCTTTCTGTGATTAATTGCATTTGAGAAAAGTATAATCTGCAGGGGCTTCCAAACATAACAAGCAGCTGTTAAAAACCATTCACTGTAATTAAAGTGGTTTTAGATGTACAAAGAGCTGGCTTTCCCACATCCTTCTTAATTTGAATCTTGCAAAGTTTGCTCCAGTCTTGCCTTTGTTTGGTTAATATTTATGTAAAGGAATATGAGATAAGGAAATAAAGGTACAGATTCAGAGAGAAGAGAGTAACACACATAGAATCCTCTCTTCCCCACAAACACTTCCCCATATCCAAGACGTCTGCTTGTTTTTTAACTTGTGCATATCAAAATCTAGGGTGGGAACACATAAGAAGAGTCAAATAATGGTTTTAAAATCCAAAAGCTCACTTATGGTTCCACACTTTCTTTTTCTGATTTTTAAAATACATAAAATAAGAAAAATAATTTAAAACCAAGACCATGAATTTATACAGATAGAAAACCCAGTCACCTCTCCTTGGGTGTGTGTTCCATGTTATAAAACATAAATTTTGTTATAGAAATGCCTCCCCTATTTGTAAATATTATGATGGCATTGAACTAATAGTAACGCCTGTGTAATGCCAGAATAGAGAGCATGCAAAGTGCTTACAAGGAGCAAAGAACAGCTGGTTAGAACACAATAGTGCTCTGTCACAAGAGCTTGGAATTTATTTTCTGTGAGCAGCACTGCATATAGATTATCAGAAGTACCTGTCAGATAAATTACCTGCGGGAACCACTCTGACTCCCCCAGAGCTTTGAGGAATGTTGCCTCAGAGTCAGTAGGAATAGTGCTGGGAACACAAGCTCTCATCAGCTTTTTAAAGCTCGCCTTTGTCTGCCGGATGTCACTGAATTCAACAGGAACAAATTCACAATTCAAAGCAAAATCTAGTTTGAACCCCTGTATGAAAAGGACAACAGCAGATGTCATTTAAAAGGGAAGCATATTTTTCACTGACAGTCTCCTTAAATCCCAAAGTCTTGCCTGCTTTATTGCTAAGCAATTAATTCCTCATGAAAAATCGGTGCAGTTAAACACCTGCCCAGGATAATAAAAACATAATAAAAAATCCTTGCAAAATGTATCACAATAAAGTACCCAGTTATAACCATAACAGCAGAATGTACCTGCACAGCAGTCATATTTTCAATAATAATTAGAATTATTACAATAATAATTAGAATTATTCTAGCAGTAATTGTGGTGAAAAACCAAAGTCCTGTGACGATCTGTTCAGTTCCTTATACACAACATAGTGTACTTCCTTTAACATTTTTAAAACTAATCAACAATAAACAGTTAAAAATGAAAATATCTGTATGGATGACATAGGAAGAGCGCAGGACACATTTTGGGAGTTCAAAAAAGCAGAAAAAAGTAACCCCCACACCCAAAAAGAAGCCCCGTGAGTGCAAACCAGCTGAGTCATCTAAACCATCACTGGGCATTGAGGGAGTTGTTTGGCTGAAGTGCCTTGTTCAGCACAGAGCAGCAGCTGCATGATTTTCCTAGCAGAATTCCTCATGTTTTATTTAACTTACTGCATTTAAGAATAGGAGAGGAGGACTGAATTAAGAGAACAAGTCAGCTGACCGAAAAAAACCCCACCAAAGCCCAATGGATTATGATGAAAAGGATAAGACGGAGAACATTATCAGGAAAAACAATTCTCATGTATGAAGCATCACTGAAGATGTGCGTGCCAAACTTTTGGAGTTTTCTTCAGAAATTGCTTTCATTGAATTAAACTTGGCCTGCAAATCATCTTCATTAAGCTCCTTCACAGAATGCCAGTTGAAAATGCAGGAAAGTGAAAGCCTGGTTTTAATTCTGTTTATATTTTGCATGGTTCAAAAATAAATTCAATAACTCAACAATGGCAAGTTGTAATAATGCATGACAAAAGCAACTGAGGAATGTAGCGCCATTTCTTTAAAATGTTGTATATTTCTGTTTGCCTCATCAATTTATTTCATGTGATATTTAGCAGAATAAAGCAGTAGTTTCTGCTACACAGCTGTAGATGCATGACTGAACTCTTCACTTATCATTCATTAAGAAATCAAACAAATAGAAACAGTCTTTATTAGTGGAATATAGTAATTTAATTCTGTGTAATTGATGCATTATTCTGGTACAGCATGTCTCCTCCACCTCCTGATAGAACATAATTTCAGAAAAAAAAGGAATAGTGATGTGTTTTCCTACTACCAATAACGGGTTTTGGACCTTTTGTATTTCAAAATATACATTAATATTTTATGTATGCTCACATTTTGAATAAGAAAGTAGAAAAAACCTGGTTTCTTCATCTTTGAATGCAGAGATTAAAAAAAATCTGAAAACATTTTCAGAAAACAAGCAAGACCACTAAGAATTAGAGGATACCTGTTTTTCAAACAATTGCATCAAAAACATTAAAATCTATCAAATAGTAAGTACAAAACTGTAGACATCAGGGTCCTCTCCATGCAGTCAAATCAGGAGTTCTGGGTTGGCCTTATTCCCATCAATCTGGCTTTATGTGAGTTCAGTGCTGCCCACAGTAATGAAGGTTTCCTTCTCTGATAATTGCTTCCCCAGCTAACAACATTTTATTTCCTTCATAGCGTATTTCCATCTTACCTTGAATACCATTTATTGTTTGCAACAACAAGAGAATAATTCAACTCAACCAAATAAAAACGACATGAAACGTGAAACAAATTAAACTGTTGTTACCCGTAACTGAGATTTTTCTCCAAATATATAGAGGGCTGCTTGTCTTCTCAGCAGCTGGCTTTGCAGAAAGGAGCTGCTGCTGTAGGGAGGGGGGTTATCCTTCCCTGCAAGCCTTGCACCAACATCAATGAACGGAGTCTGAGTGTTGATAAATCGGTTGCTTGAACGAAGACTCGCCCATACACCTTCATAGGGATGAAGAATATTTAAAAACTATTTAAAAAATATTTTGTGCGAGGAACTGGAGATCATAATTACTTAGATAGATGCTTAAACATGTCACATGCATCCCTCACAGGACACAATTTAACAGCATGTACTGGAAAGAAATAGATTTATAACAAAAATTGTCAAAACCATCCTACTGCATTGTTGAACCTTAGACTCTCATCTAACTCTGCTTTCTACTGTAGAGAAAAGAGTTGCTGTGATGTCAGTGACACAGTGATAAACCACAATTTGCAAATAGCAATGTCCATGTAAGTGCAGGGAAATGAAATTTCTAGAGGGACAGAAATCAGGAGAGTGCAGAAACCCCAAAGCTGGCAACAACACAAAGTGCAGTGGGATGTGCAAGCAGCAATCCTTGCATGGCATGGCATTCACATTCTCTGAACAGAGAGACATAATTCTCTCTCTCAGGGATTTTTTTCTCCTGGAGAAGGACAGAGAGAAGAAGAGAAAACAATTCTCATCTCTCTTGCTGCTCCTGTTGTCTTTGCACATGTAGAATGTGTTAGGAAGATTGTTTACCTGCAGGGAGTTCTTAATTGGATTCTGGTGATGGCTGTTTCTATTCATTGGCCTATTGGGTCAAAGCTGTGTCCTGGCTGCCTCAAGACAGTCACAGGTTTTTCCTTAGTATGTAGTTTAGTATTACTATAATATATAGACACAATTAATTAATTGTATAAAATTATATACTTTATATTATATATACAATATACAATATTGTATCTTAATTAATTAATTAATTTAGTATTTTTATGTTATACATATAATATAATACAATATAGTGTTAATAAAGCAATTGCTCAGCATTCTGAATCAATGGAGTCAGATGCCAATCATTCATTCCACGCTCGGGGGCCACCTGTTTTACTGCAGAATGGCATCACACCAACAGCCCAGCAGCACTCTGAGCACTGCCAGGGGGGGAAATTCTACAGCACACAGCCACCATCTCATCTCATCTCATCATGCTTGAGTTAAGTTTTGGTGATTTTAACATAAGAAAGTAGTGATTTTTAATCTGATTTTAAAAACCAGATTGCCAAGGCCTGTTTAGCGCTAGAAAAAAAGACAAGCAGTAAATATTTTTCTGTTTCTTGTTCCTCAATGAATAACCAGGATTTTGTGAGGTTGTTTTTGTGTGTGCAATGTGGGGCATGTGAAAGGTATTGGATTCCCAGAGTATGAATAGCACTACTTGAAAATCAAATCCCTTAAAGTACACTAAGTTTGGCATCCAAATGGCAGTGTGAAATTCCTTATCCCAATATGCAGTAAATCAGATTATCAGAAGAGACTCTTGTCCATAAATCTGTGAAGCAAGATATCCAAAAGAGGCACCAGAAATACCTCACAGTACTAGAAATTTAGATACCATGGGACCAACACCCACCCCTCTTCAGGAAAATCCAACAATGTGCATAGCTAACATTTCTTGCACAGAAGAAAAAAGATGCAGATAACAGTAAATTCCACTAAGATAGCTCAAGCAGCAAAATACTTTTATTCTATTTTTTAGAAGCAGGATTGTGTTTCTATTAAAAAATAATTCTGTACAGTAACTCTCAACAGGGACTTGTCTGTAAAGCTTAGCCTGTCTGGCTGCTAGTCTGAGATGTGAGGAGATGAACTGCAGCAACTGAGAGTGGCTGGCAAGGAGTTCTGGGCAGTAACACCTCTCAGAAGCTCCCACTTCACAGCCAGCCACTTCTACAAACACCTCAAGCACTAAAGGAGTGTGTTTAGTACAAACTTTTATTCCATGTCTCAGCTACTGCACGTGAAATAATAGAGACTTCAGCAAGCAGAAATCACAGCAAACACTTAAGAAGAGAAAGAAGTTCTCATTCATTTGCTATGAAAAATTTCCAACACAAATTGCTGTCCCCATAGATGAAGAGTACAAAAATACACAGTGACACTTTGGAGCATTTCACAAATGCACTCATCATCAGCACTTGTGGCACATCAAAAGCAACAAAACTGGCTACAAATACATGCAGATGAACATGTTTGCCAGCATGGACAGCAGTGATTCAAAGGCACAATTATGTTTCTACTGTACTTTTGCCTAGTACTTTATTTTTGTTAGCAGTATCTTATGTATTACTGGATTATTATGACTTTCTGATTTGACAGTAATCCATTTCCCCCTGTTCATTAACATTAATAATAACTATGGAAAGAAATTCATTGGCTAGATAAGTGTTTCTTAGCTATTTTCCTAAAGCAGTAGGAATACTAAACTCTTTTCCAGAACTGATTTTTAGCTGTTTTAACTTTCAGACAGAAAATTTTCTACATATCACTCTGTGTTACATCACTGTCAGTGTGCATATTTTAAATGGGTGAAAAAGCACCAAAACATAAATCCACAACACTGAGCTAAAACCCCCGAAATTTTGTTAGTGCAGGAAAAAAGGCTTTCTGTCAGTATCACTTTAGAATGAATTAAGACATAGTAGCAGCAGATGGTAGAAAAGAATGGGCTTTCAGGACACAGAATACAGTACCTTGGTGGACTCTTTCCTTAGTTGCTGATTTGGAATTGGAATGAGTGAAACATTTATCTCTGTGCCCAAGCACTGGCAGATAACAGTTAAGACAGAAGGAGGAGGAATGGAATGCACATTGCAGCCAAACATTGCAAGAGAGAAGAAAAGGGTTACTTATTAATTTCCAAAGATCTAGTATATATTGCATTTCTTCATAGCACATGATTTATCAGACAGCACGAATCTCAGGCATCACAAGACAAAACATCAATCAAGCCACAAAACCAATATAAAATGGGAAGGAGGAATCCATTTATCAAACAGGAATAATTTCCATTGTCATTGCAATAGTTTCAGACATGTTGCAAAGCCACCATGTGTTTTTCCATAATCATAATACCAAAGGAAATGTAATGATTAAATCATTCTGTTGAAGAATTTATTGAAAGTTTCTATACAGCTGAAAGTTAGTTCAATTAAAAATCCCAACATTAACGCCTGTTATAAAAAGCTGGTTTAGTCTAGGGACATTAAGTATAGAATTTGATGGACCTCAAAATTAAAGCAGAATGCAAGATATTAGTTCTGTACACCTACAAACATTTTTAAAAGCCTGGGTACAAGTACAGAATTTAGAAAACTTGTAATATCTACCACAGAAAGAGATATTCTCTCCCCTTGCAAAAATCATCATTTTCTGTGGGAGCATTCATTATGTGTTTATCAGTGCATTTATCTTTGGCTCAAAACCCACATCAACATAACCGAGTCCTTTTAATACAAATATTCGATTAAAACATACTCAAAATGTTAATGTTTCCTGCTTTGGAAATGATTCTCTGAGCTGGGTCTGTATTTTCAAATTATAAATATCCTAGAATTTCTCCAGTAATGGCAAAACATACTGAGGAAAGTTCTTATTCTGCTAAATGACACAGCTATTCCAGGTAAGAAGTGCTGCTCTGCAGTTACAAAGAAGGAAGAGGAAAAGCTATGGCTTTTGAGTGAACTTACAATTCTCATGAAAAGTATCAACCAAGAAAAGGTCAAAGAATGAAAATATATTATGAAACATAAGTGTTTGACCAAATATTTCAGATCAAAACCAACTTGACTGAGCTTTGGGCAGATGCTTCGCAACAATGTTCCAGATAAAGTAAAAAATCATACTTGACACAGACACAACTATTCAGAACAACTGATGAGTGTTCAGAACAATGATGGTTTTAAAAAAACGAGAAATACTGTTCATGCACCAGAACATGATTCTAACTTATATTTCAAAATTATATGTATTACAAATATATTGTCTGGCACAAAAAAAAAATTAGAAAATGTAATTTTCTACTGGTGTATCATAGCTGAACCTGGATTTTGAGCCTTGGTATGTGTGAAAATAAACACAAGGAAAGAAAAGAGTGGTCCGGAATCCAAACCACAAAACCACTGCTATTGTATTTTGCACAGTGCATAATCCATAGCTGCTTGCTGCTTCACATGTGAAATACATCTAGCTGAGAAAAAGTAGTGAGGAACTTCGTGATAATGGATTTGAGAACAATTTTAGAGATTTTATATACTCTGTGTATTTTAAAATTTCTTTTAAAAGGATTGTGTCAGCTAATCTAAAAAGCCCCTAGTGTTTACTTCTCTCCAGGGAGATACTCCCTTTCTCTGTTCTCTCTTCCCCTGTCAACTTCTCACCTTCCCCAGGGCTCCCACTGTACTTGTCAAACATTCTCATGTTTCAGCAAAGTCCTCCTGTGTCCTGCTGAACTGTGAGCAGACACCTTTCAGATACACAGGGCAGGTGTGGCAGAGATCCAGCGAGACACGAGATAACTTCCCTGCCCTCCTCCTGATTACTGCTGAAATTCAGCCAAGGGACCCCAATGTCCAATAAAACAACGTCTGGGACCTCATACTGCCTTCTTTGAGCAGCAACAAACTCATCCCATCACACTTAGCACGAACTCTAATCCTAGAAACCAGCAGCAGTTATTTCAGTAACCCCTTTATCTTCAAAGGACAGCTTCCACCCAGCAAGCAGAGAGCTTTCCCTGACTTATCTGCAGCCCTTTCCCCGCCCCTCAGCACCACTGGGCTGTTGGTGCCTTTGTGCTGGCACAAGGGGATGGAGCAGAGCCCAAGCTCTGCTGGCAGGCAGCAGCACTGCCAGTGCTGCAGGGCTCAGCCAGGCTGGGCACAGCATCATTCACCCAAGAGCTGCAGCCACCTCTCCCTCCTGCTCTCATCAGCCCCCTCACCCACATCACCAGCTGTATTCACCTCCAGCTAGAGCACAGGAGCAGCACAGTGAGCACAGAACATCCACAAAACTCTCACATAAGAAATATGCATTGACTGTGATTAATGAAAATACACAGAATTCCTTTGAGTAATGAAAATTCCCCAGTCTTTGGTGATCCCCCTGTCCTCTCCTGCCCTTCCTCTCTTCCCTTCTGCTACAATTCTCACATCACTTCCCTACACGTCCCTGAGCATTCTCCTTTCTCTCTCCCTCTCTGTTATTCCTTCCTTCATTTCCATAATCCCATCCCACCTCTTCTGGAATTTCTTCTCTACAAAATATTTTTATCCTTCTTCATATGAGCTGTAGGTCTTGCATCCCACAAGAAGATTTAGGTTGCAAAGAACCTCAGCAGGTTAACGTAAACCTAACTAATTTCAGATGCTAAAAGTATCAAAAGAGAAGAAAACCAGCATTTAGATGCTTAGAAATAACTGTCAAAGGAGACTTCATGGCTGAAAGGTAATAAATTAAATATAAAATGCTCTCTTGTATGGAATAGATTCACCCCTATTTTAACAAACCTATATTTAAGAAATTTGGTGCACTAATTTATGTGCATGTTACACATAAAAAAAATTCATAACTTCATCAGACTAGAAGTGTAGAAGGAGATGGAATCCCCCTAACAGAAAGAAATGCTCTTGCAGAAATGGCACTGATGAGCCCCTGTATCTAGGAATAACTATTTCCAAAAAATGCACAGTGTCTCCCTACCTACTACACCTGGCCACAGAACTCCCTACTACTAAAAGTAAAATTATTCACAGATTACTTGTAATGTTATGAAGCATCAGCAAAGCTTCAGACACATGCTGGAATGATTTGTAATTGCAGATTCTACAGTCTGTAGAATTCTTATATAAAAATATGCATTTTCAGTCCATACATAGACAAATTAAAAACATGGATGAATCCCAAATTATTTAGAAACATAATCCCTATCTGAGTGCTTAATTTTTCACTAATTCCAACATGAAACCAACTTTATTTCAATAGTAAGTAAAGGATTTGAACAGAAATTAGACAATATTGTGGACTGAGGCCAATCTAATTTCTGTTTTGTTGTTTCACAGAGCAACGAATCAATAAAAAGTATAATTATTTTTATTTCACTAACAGTTTTCATCATTTATTACTTCAAATAATACACTTTGAGCTAGTCTTACTAACCTCCTCGAGCAAAGCTATTGGATAGATTTACATCCAAATGTCCTGGCACTACCTGCTTAAACACAGTGGACATTCTTGAAGCCCTCGTTTCAGTGCCTAAAGTCAGCCAAAAAAAGAATAGAAGATTAAAAAAGCTACAGTGTTAACCAGACTAATACTTAATATGACTGATAAAATGCCCTTTTTCACCCAATACAGCTGTTTCTTGCCAATTTTGTACTTTGGATTTAGTTTTTAACACAAATGTGTGCATTGGCAACAGTATGGAGGTGTTAGATACAGCTAAGCAGTCAACATATTTTACAATAAATGAAGCAGAGCACACACACTTTGGGATGGTGTTACTTTACAAGAAAAGCCACTGTTTGGCAGTATTAGGCCAATTACAACTGAGTAAGACAAGACAGACACAATTTCAAGTCACACAGTCCTTCCTGACACGTTGGGGTTACCCTCACCTAAACCTCACCAGGTTTCATCATTAAAAAAACTGAAATAAAACATGGATTAATTTCTTCATGGCTCCACCTAGGCATAACTCAAATAGTGTCTGTTGAAAGAGTTTTCACTGCAAAAAGAGCTCTATTTGGGAATTACATTAATAGAAACCCATTATGAGTATGTCAAGCATAAAGAGGCCTCTATGCCTTCCATTGCTGCTGAAGCTAAACAATGTCATCTGCTCTGATCTTGCAACCTCACACTTCCTCATTATACAAAACAGGAGATTTTGTCTCATTATATAAAATAGAGCAGATTTTGCATCCTTTTAAATTTGGTAGTCTTTAATAAAATATGCAGTTTATACTTCATTAGCTATAAAAGACTTTACTGCCAGATTAATATTGAAAAGTATTTCAGGAGAAAGATTACAAACATCCTTTACACAGAGAAACATATTCACTGAAACTAAGAGTGAACAGGCTATCTGGAAAGCCTAACAATAAAGAACCAACAGAATTTATATGGAACACTGAGCTATCACTAAATCAGAGAAAAGTCTCAGCTTAGCCAGAGAAAAGCACTGTACAAAGGAATTTTACCTGGAGACAGAGCAATGGTTGGGCTGACAGTGAGGGTATTACTGCCATTCCTTTTGCAGTGGACGGATATCACATTCAGCAAGGCTTGAAGGTATTTCTCCTGTTCTATACTGCTTGAGGATTCTAGAGAAGTGGGGGCTGGAGTCACAAGAAGAACAGAATTTAAAAAGAAAAATACAATTTGTAAATACGCAGAATAAAAGGCTTACTGTGTAAAGCAGAGCACTGAAAATGTCCCAGTTTGTCTGTCAAAGGTTCAAAAAGCCTCTCCTTTGATGACAAGCTGTTCATCACCTGGCTGCACAGCAGGATCCAGCAATGTTCTCCTGCATTCCACACAAAGCTGAACTTCTGAAACTTTCACCTCATGGTCACTACTGAAAACATTCATCACTAGCCACAACATCAGCATAAAATGAGCAAAGATAATGCAGCTTTCCCTTCACTCTCCAAACAAAAAGTAACATTTCTAAGGTTGTGCTGCTTGTCAGCAAAATGTGCAGAGAACAGACAGAGCTGTTTCTTTAACAAAAGGAAAAAACCATACTCAGTCAGCTCTTCCTCATTCCAGAAAAGGAAGATTACTTACCTGTGCTTGGAGGTTCCTTGGGATACAGTGCCCATTTAAAAAGTTAAGAAAGTATTAACAAAATACAGAACCAAGAGAAAAAAACCTTCAAATAAGAAAAACAAATAATCCCAACCATTGTGGGATCCCAACCATAAACTCCACCCATTGTGTCCAGGTGCAAGGACCTAAGGAAAGGAGCTGAAGCTCAGGTCCTGGGCCATAGCATGATGACAAAATAGGGTTCAGTATCGATGAGTCAGTTTGCTTTTTTTTCAGATATCAAACAAATTTTTTGGAATTCCAGTTTATTGCAGCCATCTTTGGACTTACAATAGGGCAAAAGTTTCATAGCTGCTTAAACCAGGACTTGGTATCTTGCCCACAAGAGCCAACGTTTGGAAGAGTATGAGTCAGAGTCAAAGAAATCGACTGAGCACATTTTGACAAAACACTGGTAATTTGTAAATCGTTTTCTCCAATGATGATCCAATCAGATTCTATGCTGGAGACTAATAGACAGTAAGCTAATTAGCTGGAAGTGGCAAAAGAAATTTCAAGATTGAAATTAGTATCTGAATTGAAAGTACAATTAGGAAGTGATGATGTTTCCTGCAGGATACATCATGCTGTTTCTTTCTGACCGAGTGGAAAAAGCCTGGGCAGGAACATTATTTTCTCTTCTACTCCTAAGCAGGATTTACACATCCTGAAATCTACTGGAATGATCTCTGGGTCCCCTAGCCCTTGAAATAATATTACAAAAAGTCAATTAAGTTCTTAACAATTTAGTTAAATTAAAAGGAATGAGCTGTCTAAATGAAAGGATAATGTCTATACCACTTGCACTTACAAAGTTTTATTTTGTGAAGAGTATTGTGTGTGTTTTAGAAAACAGCTTGACTTACATCAAAGTCTGTCATTGAACCAAGCAGATACCAGGATTAAAGACTGAGGGCAAAAATATCATTGTGATGGTTTACAGATGGAAAATGTGCCCCTTCAATCTCACCACAACTCATCCCATCACAGCAGCATACAGAGGTGACTCAAAGCATTGCCCCCTACCAGCAATGAACTGGGATTTCCATGAAATCAAAACCTTTCATGCACTGTATCACATGTGAAATCACCACAGAAACATGGATTTAACAAAAGATGGGGGATGAGGCAATTTTATCCCACTTAATTTGGTTTGTGTCTCAGGAAAGAAATGCATTGCTTAGTCCTGCAATGCTAATAGGTGCTTTATCTGCCTGCTCACAGGTTGCTCCATCTTTATCTTACAAGTCCTAATACAATCAATAACTCAGCCTGAAGCAAGACAACTGTTCTCTTGGATAGTGTTACTACATCCAAGATACATAAATGTTCTTTCCACAGGGCAGCTGACCACTAAATGCTAATTTAGGTGTAGAATGTCATATTTAGAACTACAGTGCTCTGCAACAGAATTCCCAGAAAGGCAAAGTAATTCAGAAACCAACTTGCAGGTTTCAAAGGATCATTTCAAAAGACCTATATACTCTCCATTTCATATCTAAACATCTGTTAAAAATCTTTTCTTTTGGACAGACGTTAGAAAATACAATTCTGTTGCACATGCAGTTTGGTTCCACACAGAAATTAAGTACTGCGCATAATTTCTCAAAAAATATGTTCTGTGCTTCTTATATAACACACTGACCACCAACTGTGCTCTGAAAACTTGCGTAACACACCACGTAACAGGAAATCACAAAAATGTTCACTAAGCTCCAGCAGGCCCTCCTCGTTTCTCTGTATCAACCCAGAACTGACCAATAAAAATCTACTCCTATTTAGGAAAGAATGAATATGTCTACTTGAATTTAACTTCAGATTCTCTTTGTCCTCTTAGTTTGCTTCATGATGAGTTTTCCATCACAGACTTCCCTTCACTGCACACAACTCCTGCTGAGGCAGCTGTGTACAACTACCTTAGCTGATCACTTTTATTTCAACAAGCTTCAACTCCATTAAAAGATAAACAACCTAGAAATATTTTCCATTTTCCTTCCTGAGGGAAGTCTCCATTTTCTTCACACTTTAAAAGGAGCAGTAACTCCAAAAGCAAGTATCTGTCAGTCACAGCTATTGTCAAATCCATTTATCTACTCTGTAATATTCTGGTGGACATATGGCAATATAAAAGGCTATATATAGCCTTTAGAAGAAATTAAGAAAAGAATCCATCAGAAAACTACTAAAGAAAACATCAAAGTATTTGTCTTTACATAATTTTGAGACTATTCCTGCAATAGTCTCAAAAAAAGTCTTTTTTTTTTTCAATTTATTCTCTATTTGTACCAGGTTAAAGATGCCTCATCTGTATTTCAGCCAGGACAATCACTATTAAATCACCTGAAGACTAACATTTGAATTGCCATGCCTGGTATTCACAACATAAGGATGTGGGAGAACTGGTGTACCCATTAGCTTTGGCAGCTGCTGTGTCAACTATTGGTGGCACTTCACTGATTAATTTCATTAATCCCTTCAAAAAAACCACATTATATAAATTTCAGTTCATTGCCTTCATTGCTCATCACTCCAACTAAAAAATGTTCCCATAAAACACTGAAGAGATACATTCAATCAGTGCCATAGCAGTGAATATTCAGCAGATAATTAGTGATTCACAAATTAGCCTTAACAGTCAGTCCAGACACTGTCTAACATTAAAAACATTTTTCTAACACCTTTGAAATAATGAGATTTTAAAGGTGCATTTGATACACACAAAACCTCAATATGTCTGATAAAATTGCTCTTAAAAGCAAGAAAAACATGGTTTTCATAAAGGTATGCTGTGAAGGAAAAATTATGGAGGACTATGTAAAAAATATTTAAATCACATAATTTTCAAATTACTTTAATGGCACTTGCACATAAGTGTACATTATGCTTCTTACAGGTTTTGAAAAATTCTGTAGAACACACTTGAATAGAGAGAAAACTTTTAGTTGCATTTTAGCCATTACTGGGGAGAAAACAAACATAAACAGGACATAAGAATCTCTTTGATACCTTAATGAGTTTCTGGTACTCCAATTCGACCTCACATTTCTTTTTCCTCCAAAAAGAAAACTTATGGCCTAATTCTGGAATAATTTCTAAACAACTATCAGTTTGATTAAAGAAAATACTGACTCATTCTTGGCATGAAGTTAACTCTGAGAAAGCTATTAGCATGAGATGGAAATCCAGGCAGTCAGAAGTATCCTAAACACTGCCTGTGAATGATGGAAGTCAACAAATGTTATTCCCAAAATTGATGTTACCCTAATATTACACTCTTCTGAAAAGCTAACTATTCTGATAAATCTTGTGTTGGTCCAATTTCTGCCTAAATTGTTCATTCATATTTTTTTGAGCTGCTTTCACACCATTCAGGATTTTGGCACACAGTAATTAATAACATCAGATAACCACTTATACCCTGAGACTCCTGGTTCAATGGAATCACTGATTTTCGTCTGGCAAAATCAGCATTTCCATGTGAAATTCCTGCTAGAGAAAGCCTGGCTGCATCAACTCACCCGTGGGATGTGTGTTCTGGGATTTGAAGAGGCCCACCACGCTTTTTCCATGGAAGCCCCCAGACCTGAGGAGCAGAGTGCTGTTTTTGGTGCTCTTCCAGCAGACCACGGGCAGGCGGTTGTGGCGGTAGCAGCGAGCCACTCTCTGCAGGCTGCTGTCCTGGACAGACTGAGGGACCACCAGCAGCCCAGGATAGCTGCATTGACAGCAAAGGGGAAAAAAAAAATAAAATGGAACAGTTAAAATTGCCTTCAAAATGCTCAGCAATAAAAATAAAATTTCTAAAATTACAAGCTGAAAACACGTCTTAATGAAATACACCTTAACTGTTAGAATTACTTTTATTTTTAAAGTCATTTTTACTCCAAGCCTAGGAATACATTAATTTAAGCAAACTGCATTTGAAATAGAAATTGAATTATGAAAATTTTGTAAGAGTCTCATCACTAATCACTTTCCATTTAAGGTTACATTTTATTTGGTAGTATTTTTCTTCTTAGCACATCTCTTATCTATCACTATAATGAAGCCGTATTTTTAAGCATGACAGAAAACACAATTTTGAGGTACACAAACGATGCAGTAGTTCCATTTATGACACTTGTATATGAAATATGAGAATTGAAAGGAAAGAATGTTGAATTGCCTAAAGTATCACAATGAAAACAATAGTCTCCCATTTATGGAAAAATATATTTAAATTTTACAGTTGGAGTCCTTGGAACAGAGTGCTTGACAATGCATTTTTGTGTTCTCTTAAAACACTGCAATGCACTGAGAGATTAGGAAATTCACTGATATAATACCTTTACAGATAAAAAACACAGTAAGATGGCAGTTTTGTTCATGTTAGTGAAAGAAGGATTCAAGCAATATGAAATATGATTTTCTATCACCTCCAAAAAAATCACAAGTCAACTTAAGTGCCAATTTTATGTCTTAAGAAGAAACTAAGATGAGGAACAAGAAACAGCTGCTGCTTACTAAATAACTTTTATTCCCTCTACAATATACACCATTTCTGCCAGTTCAATTCTTGGACATTTATTCAACTGCCCTCAGACAAAGTAAATGTACATGGTATTTACAGCCTACACAGCAACCACAGTAATAAAGCAGTAGGTAAATATTTATATCCTGAGATTTGTAAATCTTTCAGATACTAATTATATTTTCAAAAAAAGCCTAGAGAGTATTAAAACCTCGTGGTTTTAGGGGAGGAAAGGGTTGTCTGCATAATGTTCAAAGCATAATGAAAAGGGACAGATTTCAGCCCATCATCTGCATTGCACTCCATGGTGAGTAAACCAAACCAGCACTCTAGACAAGTCCGAAAACAAGAAAGGATCTAGTATTTTCCTTTTGTGCCCTTCCTCCTGGCAATTCCACTGTCCATAATGAAAGCAATGACCAGCCTAAACTGGCTCTAGAGAATGCAAATGTCTTCTGATATGACTCATGCAGATAGGCTTTTGTATTAAAAGGAATTTTTGTGGGCAGTGTCAGCAAACTACATCAGCTTTCACAACAAAAAGAAAGGACTCAGTAACGTTGATGTGCTAAAACACAGCATGTGACTTTCAGCACATGACAAACTTTTAAAGTAAATACTTTCATGAAGTGAACTCTAACACATACTTTTTAGTTTGAAGAAAATAGTTATTTATAAGTGCTTCTGAAGCTTGCTTTTTTATTTAGGAACAGAAGAGATGCTAAATGCAAATCCATTAATGCAGATATTCATACACGTGTCTCTAGTTTCAGCTACTTCAGTGAATTCAAACTCACCTCCTGCAAAGGGAATACATCCTGTTCAGTGCAGTTATTCTCAAGTATTCTGTTTTGGAGCGAGAGGAATTCGTGCTGATGGTGCCCAGCCCCAAACGCTGGTAGTCCCTGAAGCAGGCTCTTTCCACTAATTGCTCCATGGTTGATTTTTCTGATGCTTTCAGGGTACCACTGGTGTGCAGCTCGCTGTCATCTGAAACTAAAGGGAATAATCTTCCTGGGGAGGCCAGCAGTTACACAGCAAACAATGCTCCTTTCTTCCAAACAAGTTTGTGCTGCTCTCAGTGATGAATGGCAAGGTCCAGGACATGCAAACCACAGCTTACTGAATTTATAAACACTAAAATGGGATTTTAGTCAGCAAACCTGACTATAGCACCTAGTTACCTACTGGCATGGCTGACATCTCTCTAGCTAAAATCCTGGAGAAAGTTATCTCACATATTCATTTGAACTGAACTGAAGACAGATAATCTTTCTTTACCAATTTACAAACTCTTTACAAATTCATTACACATTCAAGATAAAAATGAACTACACTTTTTTTTTTTTTAAAGCTATCTTCAGAAGAACTAACAAACTTTTTAAGGCTTTAAATGTTTCAGTGTTGTAATTTCACAAGAGATGACTGTTGGGTTCTGAATGTCTCAGTTTCAGTGTCAGGCAGCAGCTTTCTTCAGCCGTGCATATCAGCTGCCCTTTCCAAAGCAGAAAAAACTTCAACCATGAGAGATAAAAACTTCGTCACAAGTTCAAACTACTCTGAAATTCAAGTCAAGCAAGGTCTTTGTACAAAACCTGCCACCTGCCTATTAGTGACACTTTCAACCATATCCAAATACTTCTGAGAGCAGATTTACTGCTCACAGCATGTATCAGTTACTTGCTACCACCTCAAGCATTGAAATATGTGCATATGAGATGTATTTCTTCATGGATGAGGCACTGAAAAGTATATGAGGACTTAAACTTAAAACAGGACTTCTTAAAACTGCAATTCAAACTTATTTAGAAAATAAAAATTATGCTATAATTAACATTTTACTGGCAGTAGACAACATTCAGAATTTACAGAGTAGTACCTCTATATTTTTTTTCCTGTGCATCTAAGTATAAAAGCTAAATGAAAAATTTTCTTTGCCCTTTCAGCTAAGGAAAAAAATTTTCTCTATTTGATCTAAATAATAAAGTCGAATCCTCAGCATCTCTCTTCTTTTTCCTCTTTTCTCATGGTAAGAAGAAGTCACAGAACATCTGAAGTATGAAGTGCACTAATGAGAAACAAATTGAAATGCACTTTAGAAATAATTCTTTTGGGTCATACAAAATCTTGGTATTTAACAATTTTGAATGGAAAACTATAAATGACTCTAGATGAGGGTGTATTCTGTGAAATATTTTTTCCTAAATGGATTTTTCTCCCATGAAAGCAGGTACCTTGGTGATCAGATTTTAAAAAACACTCTCCTGTGCATAAAAAGCTAAACATAAGAGCTCCTATCCATGTCCTTGAGCTGAAGAGGGAGATGAAGATATTTTGCTGCCTCAAGTTTAGCATGAGTTATTTGATTTTGAAAAACTAAGGAATAATCCCTCTGTTTTACTGTTCTTGAGATTTGACTGTTTTCAAAAGGTTTCACAGTCTCTTGTTTTATTGAACACACCCATATGACCACTATAAGAAAAAGAATTTATTAATGATTGAGATATTCTAAACTCTGAAAACAAGGAGATGAGGAGGAATTCGAGGGAAATCAGATGTTCATTGACAACAACCCATAACTACAGTACTGTGCCCAGTTCTCAAAATCACATTGCAAGTTAGATGAGGACTACCTAAAGAAGCCTGAGAAAAGAGCAATGAAGAGGATCAGAAGTCCATCAAGCCTAATAAACAAAGAACTGCAAGAACTGCATAGATTTAACATTGAGAAGACAACAGAAAAATTTAACAATAGATCATAAATACATTATGCATTGCAATCAGAACGAGGGGAATCATCTCTTCTATCTGTACACAGTGGCAGAGTAAGATATGAAGGGTTTAAATTGCAGCAAGAGGATGTTTAGTCCTGAATCTCAGAAAATTGCTTGTTTTCTCCAGTGTTAAGGATGGTTCCAGTATTGGTATGAGTTGCCTAGAGTTGTGGAACCTTCACCTCTGAAAGCTTTTAAGAAGAAGTTAGGCAAACACCTATGAGGAACGGATGAAGCTGATCTTGCCTTGGGGCAGAGAGTTGGACTACTTGATCTCCTAGTCTTCCTTCCAGGCCTATCTTTAACATTTCTTTTCTAAGACAGTGCATCACCTGCTGTAGGTAGTTCATTGTTGGCAGAGCTGCAGAGTTTCCTATACTTCAGTTTTTGAGACTTGCAAACAAAACCAAAGCCAAAGCCACAGCAGTCAATACAAAAGGAACTGCAGTGATTCCTGCCTGTGCTCTCTGCACTCTGTCTGAAGCAGAGTCACTGCTGCTGACAGCTCCCTGTCCCTGATGTGCCAGTGCTGCATGGAGAGAACAGCAAACTCAGCCTTTGGTCACCTTAACACGTTCCCAGCCAAGACACCTGGAAAGCAGCAGGCCTAGAGGCTCACAAGCTGTAATTTTAGATTTTTTTTTTTTAGGGAAGGAAAAAAGCGACTGTCACTAATCTTATACAGCACCTGTGTTCACGGAAGAATACTGTTGTTTTGTGTTATCAGCAGTGCAAAAACTCTTCAAACTTCTTCATCATCAAGAGACTGTGAATATACAGGTATGACTGTGCTTGGTGTCTCTGGGTGAAGGACACAAAATCACCCCAAAATCACCCAGGTCCAGCCTGCAGAATTGTTTCTGACCCAAAGAACAAGTAACATCAGAGCACATGGTAACTCAGCACTTCAGGAAGATGCTGGAAATTCAATTAAGAACGTAATTTTTCAGCACTCTAAAGACATTCTGTGTTTTCCAAAGCTTTCTTTTTGCCTATTTCTCATCACTTTATCTGGAATGAAAAAAGAGAAACAATATTTTGAAGCTTGCCTGGAATGGCTTTCTTCCATTTCAGAGAGAACAGAGGCTTCAGCCCTGCTTTAGACAACTCTCATACATCTGTTCCTAAGTCACATGAGTTGCCTTGCTCAGTGACCAAACAATCAACAGCAAAATTCGGCTTGTTTGAAGTTTGGAAGAAATTATCAGTGTTTGAAGAACACTTCATTATCTGAGATGCCTGTGTTTTTTTTTTAAAGAAAGAATGCTTTGACAAAACAACACCTGTTTATGTACAGGAGAATCTGGTTCCCTCTAGTGGTTCATTATAAATTAGCAGTGGTCCAGTTAAGGATATAGACAGCAGCATATGGGAAGAAAAGAGGCTTTTTTTGGGGAAAGTCAAACTCCACACCATCACACAAACTGCACAAATTGCCCAAACCTCTTTGTACCTTCTATCCCAAAATAATTTCAACCAAAAATATGGGAAGTGGTATTTTCAGTAGTAACGAGTTCTGCTGCTTTCAGAAATCATTTGTCAGTTCCACATCCGCAAAAGTCTCCAATTTGCTCACTCTTGCACCTCACCAGTTACTGCTTCCTCATCACAGACTAGTTGCAGATGTCAGATGTCTAGAGATAAATAGAAGTTGCAGCATGCTTCTGTGCTGTTTCATCTCCACTAGCATGATGTAAAAATGATCTAAAAGATACCATATCTGAATAGTTTGATAATTAAAAAACAATTCAGCGCTTTGCTGTACCACTGAATTAAGTCAACTTCCTCTTCTCAGTGCAAAAGAAAACACTCACTAAACACACGGATTTGAAACCCTTCTCTTTCCTGTCTAGGAAAACCCTTCAATGTCTCATTGAAGGTATTTCTCATTCAGTGTACCAGAATGGAAGCATAACAGGACAGATTTATTAACCAACATGGACAGAGAAGTCCCACTCTTACCAGAGATATCATCCTCTTCATTCCAGCCAGGCCGATTCCCTCTTTCCTCCACTATGGTTCCTGTTTTCTTCTTCAGCAAGTACTGGCGCCCAATTGTCATCTTCCCAGCACGTTTTGCTCCCTTCACAATGCTTTTGGAGAAGGTACTGTAAATCCAAAACAACAAAAGCATTTGGAAAGATTCATCTGATTCTGCCTGATAGCATTTACAGATTTCTCTGATGAACGCAAATGGATTTAATCATTTTCCACTAAATACAGCAACTATGGACTTCAGAAAAATTACTTCCTGTGTTAATTTTTAAAGAAAAATTGTATTACTTTAAGATAAATTTGTGTCGGTTTTTTCTACTGGTAATGAATATAATCATTAAGGAGGTCACCTTTCTGTAGGTTGTTTTATTTTGCTAGTAATGTGATAAATCTAGAAAGTTGCCAAAGTAAAGGCAGGAAAGATAGAAACTACCTTTAAGTTGTAGGATTTCATGACTAGCTTGGGATTCTGTTTCCTGTGTCAACAATGCACTAATCAACAGAAAATCACAGGAGCTACCACTCTGGAACAGACTCATGATGCAGCTGGTCCAGTAAAAATTAACGTGGAACATAAAATTCGAAAGAGGACCCAAAGCTCCAACTCTAAATTAAAAACCAGTAGGGTAATTGCACGGGGTAAAATTAATCCTAATTCACACCAGGCTTTAAGTGACTAGGCTACTAATTACAAAGTAATACACAATTAATCTTCTTTCATTGTTGAAGCTGCATAGCTCAAGATGCTACTTCTATTCTGTGTGTTTCAAAATGCAATAAGGTGCTCCTTCAAATCTACTGCAGCCAGAAGTTTAGATCAAGACTATAATTCCTATCCCAAATAAACATCTGTATCATACTAATCTATCTCTTACTCAGGAAATACAAAGAGATGCAAAACAGCAATCACTTATTTTGACATGATCTCCACTTGTGCAGAGCTTTCAGGTTGTCCAGTGCATTTGGATAACACAAGACAAGAACATCAGTAAGGAAAGAAAAGAAAAGAAGAAAGGCTGTACCGGAATGAAGTGTTCTTTTCTTTCTGTTTTGGGAGAATTATCTGCGGTGCTGTTTGCCCAGCTGCAAAGGCAAAAGTGCTGAAGATGGACTGAGGGTAACGGAACTTCATCAATTGTTTCTTAAATATTTCCACCACTTCAGGACTGACTTCTTCATCAAATGCTACTTTAATTAACTGTGTATTAAAGACATGACATGTTAGAAACTGGAAAACAATCTGAGAATTTCAGAAATTGAAAGACTCTATAATAGAGCAGCAAAATTCCCATACTTTCACAGTATTATGCCCTTCAGAAAATACAGATATATGTATATATGTCTCATTTATTCTGATGGCTATTACACATTTTAAGAATTTTTTAATTTCCTATTTTAAATTTATGTCCTAATACGAAGGTATCTTCACTAGGCAGCATCTGGAATTCTCGTAAGATCAAATACAAAATATTTTGGTAAATCCAAGTCGTAATGCTGGCACTAAGACATCTACAGCAGTTCAAATTCTGGTCACATGGGACAGCTTAGCTGGGAAACAGTCTGCCAGCTCTGCCCCTACACTGGGAACTGAGGTTGGTAATGCACTTCAAAGACTCAGCAAGCCAGCAATTTCAGCATTCATATGTCACAACCATTACATTTCTATTACTTAGATGTTCCCATTTTGGCCCCGCCTTGCAAAGTATAGAAAACTGCTAGTAACAAAAAGGTGATAGTGAAATCTGCTCCTTAAAAAGGAAATAACCTTGCGCTATTCAACACTGATCCATCCACTTGACTAAAAATGCTTTTTTGAAACGTTCTGGGGGGGGTAAAAAATCCCATCCCATCATCCTCTGCTGAAAGCAAGTCAACAATTCGGGGAAAACAAATAAGAGACAGAAAATACGGAATCCATAAAAAGGCCCAGAAGAACTCTAAGAATGTGGAGAAAGCAAACAAAGAAATATCCTAGAGCTCTGTGAGCACATACCTAGACACCTTTTAAATGCCTTTGCTTGCCATCTAGGAGGTGGATTTCATCCTTGCTTTTCCAATTTCACTTGTTTTGTAAATACTTTCCAAATGACTAATGGCTCTGTTGTTCTAGGACCTCCTTGAAAGGAGCTCTTCAGCCTTTTGGGGTTACACAGATCCCAACTTTTAAAGATACCAAACAGCATAGCTGCACACAAACCCATCTGAAAATCATAATTAATAAACAAAGGGGAGGGGCTATTTCATCCTGTGTTGAACCCTGGCTGTTACAAAGGGGACACAGAATAAACTGTTTGTGGCTTGTTTTTCTTCTCATAACCTAATACAAAACTATGCTAAACAAAAGCAAAGATGATGTTTGACCCGAATCCAGCTCTGAAAACACTGAGCTGTGTCTGTATTTATCACATCATTGAGGCATGCTAAGTATTCTGGTAAAAAGATTTCTGGAAAATAAAAGTCCTCTCAAAAGTCCACAAGAACAACTTTTTTTTTGCTTGTTTTACTCATTGGCATTCCTAATTTTGTGCTTTTGAAGAGCATACTGAAGGATGATTAGCTAAATGATGTTCATTATTGTAAGGAATTAGTAAAATGCTGTTTTGTTATGGTTTCAAATGTTGGAGTTATTGTTCTCAATGAAAATACACTTCTGCAGTCAGTCAACCCAGCAAAGTATTTCGTATCTTCAGCACTGCAGTCTATTTTCAGTCCATGATAGAGAATTCTTTGCTCGCAGCTTTTGATCTCTCAGGGTTTGACCACAGATAAGATCAAAACCAAGAAGGAAAACTCAAGAAAGACTGCAGGATTCCTGATTTTTACAAGTCCATCTCTATCAATTGCCCTGCAATACACACTTCTGCTGAACACACTGATGGGGATCCTACAGAAAAATCCAGGATCTGTGCCTGTCAGATAGAGGCTCATTGGTTCTACCCTAAAGCTTACTGGAAGTGCAGCTTCCCTGTGCAACATGCCATGACTTTCTGCCATGGATTTTAACAGAAAGCTGGTGAAGTGACAAACCTTGAGTAGAAATCAACACTCAGAGCTTTTCCATATTGATTCCATGTAGCTGGAGGAGAGAGGAAGCAGGTTCTCACTAGCCACCCTAGGCCTCTACTTACATGCAGGGATTCTGGACCCAAACCAGCCCTTTTCTGGTTCCAAAATAGGTGAGGAAAGCAGTGAAAAAATCCAATGTGAAAACAGCAACCCTCTGTAAATATCAAGGGGGCCAAGAAATGCCAGGGTTTCTATGAGCTCTGCCTTGTCTATTGACCTCACAGGGCAGAGAACCGGACTCCTCACGAATACCAGGGCAAAGTGCTGCTCGTAAATATTCTGAGCTGCCTGCAGCCACATAAATTTTCACAAAACTTCCTTTTACCTGAAAAGTGGCTGAACTGATCTGCAGCCCCTCCTGCATGCTCTGCTGCAGCTGGTTCTGGATACTGATCTTCTTCTCCTTGGTCATGGAGGCGATGGGAAAGCTCCGGATCACGGTCTGCTCCCCAACTGAGGACACAACACAGACACTTGTCAGACCACACAACCTCTGCACTGGAATAATCAAGAGTGAATAAGTACAAAGCAACATGAACATGATGGTACAGGATTAATTTCAGGCAAAATACCTGAAAAGTTGGCAAATTCCTAAAGTGTCATTTGTAATCTGAATTTCTACTCTATTTCAGCTGTGACGGTTAGAAAAATACTCTCCTTTCTTCTGAGTGTTTCTACACAATGGAAATGCACCCCCAAAACCTAGGGTGGTAGGGGGTAAAGAAACAATTTCAAGGTTATTCAGATTTCATAATGCAATATATAACTTATAAACAGAAATTATATACTTTGATATCTTTACATATGACCGTGAACTTTCCACTTTATACTTCTGACTGGCAATCTACTTAGAAATAGCACATGTTAAACTATGAAAAAATATCATTCAGAAGAGCTGACATATTAAGAAAATACTGTTATTTCCAAGGAATAATTTTACGTAGAATACCAACTCATAAATATTTTCCTTTCACTTGCTTCCAGTGTCTGAAAAAAACTGTTTAATGATGTTGATGCTTGAATAGGTGGACAGGCCAGCTCAAAATCCTGCCTATCTGAAGGACCACAGTTACCACTGTTTGGATTTTCTTACCCAGTTGATCATGAGGAGTGCCTTTAAATATAATTCTGTAAGTGGTAAGGAACAAAGCTCCTTCAGCAGGGAGGATATGAGGACCTCCAAGCAGTCCTCCTGTGGCTTCCTCTCTGCCATCAGGATCCAGCAGCACACGGAGACCTTCACAAACAAATTCTTCTCCTGGCAGTAAAGTTGGCCGTAGAATTTTGGGCTGATGCAAATAAATGGAAGTGTAAGTGTAAATCAGGGTTATCCCTCAGGCTAGTAATAATATTTGGTTTTAAAAACTTAAAAACAAAATTGTTATGACACTTAGCCAAAGAAAGGAGATGGAGTTGGGACTCAAGGAAGAGAAATGGGTCACAAAAAGCAGTGGGCATGCAACAGCTTGTTTATGATCAGAAGTCTGGCTCTACTAGTTTCATATTTCATGAGACCAAAGCCAAGCACTTGATTTATCACTAGTGGAAATTTTCTTTTAATGTTTTGATATTTCCTCACAACATTATGAGAGGAAAAAAAAAGATGACTAGATTTAATGATTCTAATACTTGTAAAGAATACAAATATGTTTCATAACACTTGCCTTCTGTATTGGTGGAAGCCTCCTACTCTCACGATGGACAGCCTCCAGAGTCTCTATGTGCATTGCTACAATGCCTGGAAAGCAGGAGCATCACAAATGAAGTCTTACTCAATGGGAAAGAGAAAACTGCCTTGAAATTAAAACTCTGATAATTCTGAAATTCTCAAATTTTGACATCAAGGAAAGAATTATCTGACATTCAACAGCAATTAGAGTCTGGAAAAGAAATCTAACACTCTAACTTATCTGAAGGTAACTCAAATTAGAAAGTGCATTTGTTTAATCAGGAAAAGAAAAAGGACTATAAAGCACCTCTTTGTGACAATTCCTACCTGGTATCATGCAGTGCAGACCCTTGATGTGATCCTGTGTGACCCCACTTTCTGTGCAAACCTTGTCAATAAATCTGGTGATGAAGCGCACGACTGCGTTTGCAACATCATTGTTCTCGGAGTCCTCAAACCCACTCTCAGTGTCATAACTCTCTGCAACACTGCCTGCAATGCTAAGAGCAGAAATAAAAGCAGCAACAAGTGTGAACAATTCAGCTGGTGATGCACATGTGACACTTGAACAGACACTGACAAGCTGTGTGGGTGTTTCCTAGTTACAATTCACAAATCGTGCAGAAAGCATATGGTGGTACCACAACTACATTGTACTTTCATTGCCAAAACTTCATGAATGATGACATAGGACAATTTTCTCTCCATGAGTCCAGCACAGACAGGCCCAGAAGAGAAAAAACAGCTTTTTGGAAGTGAGCTCTATGTCTTCCCTTCATAAAATCAAGTAAAGAATTTGCAACCCGTGGTAAGCAAATATCCAGTTACATAAAGAAAATCATTAAATGTATATTTAGGTTACAGAGCAAAGCAATCAAAAGCTAAAAAGATTCTAAGAAAAAATTTTTGTGCATTAGATAAGCAAGCAAGTCAGTGGGAGATGTACTTTGAATGTCTAAAAATGCCTCCCATTATAATATTTGGGGCCAAATTCATAGATTGCAACATACACCACAAGCAGTCTACCGAGCACATCCTAATGCCTGAGATTAGAGGTGTGTAGTCAGCAGAAATTAGTAACTCCATGGGGAGCTTCATCCTGATAGTCTTTTACTTGATGCCAGTACTCACATAGTGTTCTATCATTTTATCAAGTGAGAATTTGTACAGAGAGGTGATAATGAAGACAATAAACAAAGAGGGAGGAAGGCTTGTTATGAAATGTCCTGGATTTGCATGCTAGGGAATGAATGGAACTGGTGTTATACTCCTACTGCTTCCTTAGTAATTTAACCTTTGCCATTGTGGTTTAGTCCTCTTGCTTTTTGTGACCTCAGTGCCTTTCCTCCTTTGCAGCTGTTGCCCAGAAATGATGATTTTATAGATGCTATACAAATGTTTTCTTGATTTTAAGTTCATACAGTGGTTTTTCAAGTTATATAAAAACTAACAGAGCGGGTTTGAGGCTGCTGTTTTCTTTCTCACCAAACCCCATGTTTGTCTTCAACATCTGCATTACTAGATTAAAAATTCTTACTGGGACAATACAATGTTTCTTTCAATGGAATCACTCCAGACAGAATTCTGTTATTTGAGAGGAATCATGTTAGACTTCTACTCAACTACTGAACTTGAAAGGAAGTGAAGATGCTGAAACAATCTGGTATTTAGAGTACAGCCATCGTGCAAACTGTGGCCCATCCTGCTGGATGAGCCCTGGCCTGGGGTACCCACCTGTTTGTGACAATGCTGTTGCTTCCACTCTCCCAGTCCCCAGTGGCTGATGTCCTCAGCAGCTTGTTCTTACTTGTATCCAGTGGTACCAGCAGGTAGACCATGAGGTTGGCAAAATGAATGGCCTGGCTGAAAACTGTGCTTTCCTCATTCTGGACCAGCTCCTGCTGTGTCTGTTTATTAAGGGTTGGCCATAATCTCAGCTGCTCAGCAGCCAGGTCCATTGCTGTCTTCTCCTGGTCTGCAGGAGGTTTCTCCTGGAAGACACATAGAAAGAAATATAAAGACACAGAAGAAAAGATAAAGCTACAACTTAAAAAACAATGCTTAGCCAAAGCTTTATTTATTACAATGCTAATTAAACTTCTTCAGTTACTTAAATTATATACTCATTTAAAAAGAAATAGCAAATAACTACCCTCAATAGGGTTTAAAGAGAGTTATGATTATGGGAACTGAGCTTTGAGAGCAGTTTACTGAAATGCACCAGTAGCACTATGTGGGGAGGTCTAAATAACATCATTGCTTTTAAGGTCTTTCTTATGCCATCCAATCTTCCATGTTTCTTCAGAGTGGTTTATTGATTTTAACTTATTTTAACACAGCTGCTCTCCTCAGCTTATCCACTTAGCTCAAATAAGAACAGGCATAAATCAGATTGAGAAATAACATGCAGCTCATGGCTCGATGCTGGCAATATTCTCCAAATTCCTAGGATGTTCAGGTGAGGGAAGCTTTTTATATAAATAGCTTCCAGACCAGCTGAAACATTCATGTTTTTATACACTGGAGTCCAATTCTAGCAATAGCTTAAAGCAAACTGGGTAGATGACACACAGTCAAAGTAGAATAAAGGAATCTGGCAGCTGATATTAGTGACCTAAAGTTTGATGTTAAATTAATGAATGACTAGCTAGGTGTCATGCAAATGCTTTTTCCACACTAAGCTGAGCTAACATCAAATTATAATGCTTTGCAGATAAATGTAAATTTCTACTATTTCTCATGTTATTGTATACTGTGTAATACAGGAGAAACTGAAAGAAAAACACATAAAATTGGAAAAACCATAACTTTACTTTCTGTAACCTAGGAAAGGTTAATATGTGAATAAAAATATTACTTTAATATTTTAATAGAGTCTCCTACCTTTTGTTTCAACTGCACTGCATGGTTGTCATCTTTGGCTGTAAGGTAGAGGGAACGAACTTGATTTTGCACGTTGCTATAGAAGGTTGTTTCCCAAAACTGCTGGTTAGTCCAGATAGGGTGATCTTGTACACAGGTGTAAGCAAACTGACTAACCCCAGGTGCTAATTTCTGAAAGCAAAAATATGCAAAGTTGACACATCAGTCCTATTATTCAATTTCTTTTAAAGGCTATGACTTCAGAAGTGACACACACACATGTGTATATATATGATTAGTAGTACAGACTGAAATATGAAATATACCAACACTTGTACTGCAATATGGCCTAGAGAAATTGTCTCCAGTTTTGTGCCATTCAAGAAATTAACACACAGGAAGGTTGTATACAAGTCTAATGCCAGTGCCAGGCATGGTCTTCTTGATTCAAGAGTAGAAAAATGAGAACTGAGGTAAGAATTTTGTGCTAACAGTACAGAACACATTTGTAATATAAAACATCTTCCTTTCCAACAAACCACAGTATTTTTAATAACCTAATTGTACAACATAGAAATCAGTATTCAAAGAGATGAAAATGAATTCTCATTTTATTTAGAAGTGTAGTAATGAAATTTAAAGCAATAGTAAGTGTCAGTTGAGTCCTTCCGATAATCTGCATTTGTTGCAACAGCAGAAGATTAGATAAATCGTTATCTTCAGTGTTATTTACTGAACTGAATGACCCAAATCCAGTTCCTGAAAGAGTGCTAATTTGGGTATGTTCTTTGAAGTCACAAGGGTCTGGATCACTGTAAAGTCTCAAACAAACCCAGAATTGTTACAGCATTAGTCATTATGAATGAACCATTTTTTTCAAGTACATCTATTTATTTAGGTTGCAGTAGTCTCCCAGGGACTTGTTTAATATTCTTGATAACCACATACAAAGAAAGGAAATTTATTTCAATGACCCAAATAATGAAATCCTTTATCATATGTTCTTACTTTTTTAAAAAATAAGGCCACAAATCAATGTTGTATACTGCATGTAGCAAAGAAGCAGGTAATCTATATTTGTGCTTACAATTATTTCTGCAGCAGACCTGAAGAATAAAGTACATTACTGGGTGCCTCATTTAATGGCTATCACTCACAATACTACCCATTACCTGAAACACACAGTATCTAGAACTTAGATTTTACTGTAGTGATTATGTCCTGAACCACTTTCCTGGAGAGCATGAATACTACTCCATTTAATATTTGTAATTGTAGAATTGTACAGAACAGCCAGTACTTACAATATTTCCCTGGCTGGCACTTGGGCATTCAAATGGAAGGGTAGGAAATTACAACCAAAAATTTTGCAGTCTGGTTTACAGATTTCCGGTTTTGCAATTCTTCAAACTGTGTTTTCCTCACTAGGCTCCTCCAAGTACAGCATGAACTGAAAGTCCTGATCATGTGCCATGTGCTTATTCCCTATCAAAGGTTCTTGAAAATTCTGAATCTGAGGAAACTCTATGTGACATGCTAATAGAATTTACCCCACTGAAGTGCCTTCTTGTGCTTAGCCATCTAAAAGTGAGCAGTATAATTTTGATTTCATCATGCAGAATTTCACCAGAATTTCTTGGTAACCTGTTAAGAAATCTACATCTATTCAAATAATGTTCAATGTGACTTTGTTTATTCAAATTTGTTTAATGTTGTGCTTAGCCATCTAAAAGTGAGCAGTATAATTTTGATTTGATCATGCAGAATTTCACCGGAATTTCTTGGTAACCTGTTAAGAAATCTACATCTATTCAAATAATGTTCAATGTGACTTTGTTTATTCAATACAGACTGAGAGAGCAGATATCTGGTTTGCTTAACAGATGCCCGAGTTTCAGTTGTGGTGCAGCTTATGGCAGATCACAGGAAACGATAACTGATCTCCCACGCCTGATCCAGCTGTTCAATCCCAGAACAGGTCAGCACAAACAGTGTCCTACTCATCTTTGTAGAGACTGCTGGACATTCCCTTGAAAAAACCTAATCATACACAAAACACACCCCAGGGGCCACAAACTGACCTGGCCCAATCGTTCACCTACCTCAAAATCCAGAGGCACAAAACCTGTGTTACAGAGGAATAGGGATGATGGGTAAATCATGGAATAAAAATATGGACAACATAGCGTGAAAGCAAAGGTTAGTGCTAAAGCTATCTCATGACTTTTACTTCGATTTATTATTTGTTTTTTCACTGGGACTGAATTCCCAGTCACAACAGGTCTGCAAAAAGGGAATATGAATGTCAAGAGGAGGGGGAAGGAAAACGGGGAAAGGAAAGAAAAGAAAAAGGGGAAGGAAAAACAAAAGGAGAAAGGAAAAAAAAAAAGTCTGTTCAAGTCTAGCTAGTTGGTAGGGTTAACTCATGTGAATTTGTGCAGTAAATGCACACAAAGGAGTGAGTTGGCCATCAACATCTTCAGCTGCTTTTGATGACTCAACCCACATCAGGTAGTTGAGTAAACTGGGTGATCTTTGACACAAACTCAAAAGGAAGTTTAAGCTCCTAAAAGTGGGTCTAAAGAAATAAAAATGAGATAAATTATTTTCACACAGGGACAAACAAGACAGGAAAGCTGAAGGGATTCTAGATGCTCTTCCTGTGCTCATAATTTAAAACCATGAACAGCCCTGTACAAAACATAATTTTTAAACAATGGAGATTTATGTTCACATATAACAACAAAAATCAACATTGACAATAACTACTAGACCAAATAAAAAAAGTTTGTTTACAAAAGCATGAAAGAAAACACGTCAAAAAAAGCTCAGTGATCATAAATATTATCCTTCTCATCACCTGCATGTGTTGAAACAAATGGCAAAACCTGATAGTGGCCAGAGCACAGAATCAAAATCAGGACTTGCAGTTCCTGGCTCTGCCAGTTATTTTGGGCAAAATCACTCTGCTTGTTTGGGTTACTTTGTTTGTAAAAAAAAAGCAGTAACAATACCAACCTCAAGAAGCACACTGCTGTTCCTGTGCAGCCTAAACCCATGGACTAAAAATACTCTTGGTACAAACATAAGCATTCCATGAAGTTTGCAGTGTCTATATTCTCTATGCTGAGAGTGCTTAGTCAGCCCATTTCCCTAGAATTGGAAGTCACCTAAAACATCAAAAAGGCCCCAATGTTTACTGCTGCACTCCAAAGAATTTGCTCAGAGTTTCTCCAGTTTAAGTAGAACAGTAGTTTGGTTTTTTCCATCATGAAATACTACATATATAAAACGTATCTTCACCTAGCTCTCCACAGGGCAACTAAACTACACTGCTATTTGTGCTCTCTCTCTGTCCCAGTAACTCACTCCTGCCAGACAGAATGGACACAGGAGGCAGCAAAAGAATTTCCTACTTAAAAGGGAGGATTTAGGTACTGACAGCTTAAAAGAGACCCCAGCAGAAAATAATAAAAATAGTTCTGAACCGATGAAGTCCTAATTCTAAAGCTGTCAGTATGACAGAAAGAGCACTGAGGTGTAAATTGTAACAACCAATAGAAAATCAGTTAACTTCTGCAAAGGACAATGAGTCCTCTAAACAGATGAATGAAACTTAAAACCCCCAAATGCTCCCTTCCCAAATTCCATATGAAACAGATCTTACCCCTATCAAAATAATTAATTACATACTACAGTTTGTGAGAACACAAGGCAAGTTTGGGACTTGCTATGTAAGACTATACAGGCAACTTCCTGAATTCAGGAATTATCCTGCCATTATTTCCACCTTACTGAGGGGTACTGGGTAACACCTGCCTAGAATTTTTTCTCTGTTTCCCTACACTGGTTACTCCTGATTGTGAAAATGGTATTTGCAACTCAGCGAGAAATATGCACCAGTTCCAAGACTCTCCAACTTGCTGTGGGGTCCAGGCCCTCAAAGAATGTCTCTGTAACATGAAATTATCTAGACTGCTTGTTTCTGATAAAGAAAAGCTGGTCATTTAGCAGTTACTACCCTTTACACCACAAAAGCTTAAAGAAGGAAGTTTATTGTAGCAAAGCAGAGAATCCGGCTATTGACTGTGAAGTTGAAAATTGATTTTCAAACCAAAAAGAATAATATATGAATATACCTAACTGCTCTTTTCTTACAGGATTTTGCTGTGTGTCTCCCAGTTATGGAAATGAAGGGGCAAACTCAACAGTGCACTGCTTTTTAGAGAAATACAGTTTACTACAGAAATAAAGTGCATTTCTGTCTCCAACTGACAGCCTGAGTTACTGGTTTGGATATATTTGCTGCGAAAATGCAGCAGAACAAGTGAGAAGGAAGATGCTGCTGAAGGCAAAGAGAAGCTTCCTCCTCAGCTCCTGGAGGAACCACTGACCCCTCAGAGGAAGCTACTGCAGCACCTTTGCATGCCAAAGCTCCTCCTCTCCTCCACTGGTTACACTTATCCCTGGAATCTGCCGGCTTAGAGCTCATCAGGACACAGTGGCACTGCTAATTTAAGGAGCTGCTCCCTGTCCCTGTCCTTGCTTGGATAAACATCCAGTCAGTCAGCACCTCCAGCACACCAGGAGCGGGTACCAGTTCCTGCAGCCACCCCTGCCCAAGTGATGCAAGCCAAATTCTGCACGTTAACATGTTCTACCAGCCAGCCCTGCAGGCACATCCATGCTGTGCCCACACAGATCCTGCTAAACCCAAAAAAACTTCAAAGTTGTCCCCAGGATCAGCCCTCAGTGACTGACCAGCAGGACAGAGCCTTATCTACATCCTACCTGCAGATCCCACTGCACCACAGTGTGTGTGTAGCACAGGATGGCCTGCCTTGGGAGCCACCTTGAAGATCTTCCAGCTCCAACACCCCTGCCATGGGCAGGGACACCTCCACTCTCCCAGGTGGCTCAGAGTCCCATCCAACCTGGCCTGGAACATTTCCAGGGATGGGGCACCCATCCCATTCTCTGGGCAACCTTCTCTCACATCTCATCACCCTTGCAATTAACAATTTACTCTTATTATCTATTCTAAATTTACCCTCTCTCACTTTAAAGCCATTACACACACATACTCCAACAGGGATAATTGCACATGAACATGTTTTCAACTCTGACTGTGTGCTGCCTGGATAACATCAGTCAAAAAATTCATTTCAATGGATGGCTTTCCTATTTGATCTAGAGTATAAAATTATACCCACGTATATTGGGCACACAAATGTGAGGAAATGTCATAAAAGCATGAAGGAAGAAATGCAAAGCTTCTGTTGATTTCTATTTTACTGCTTTAGAAAAAAATGGTGAAATATTAAATTGAGCTTTGTCTCCAACCTGAAAATCTCGACAACAAAAAAAGAAAACAATTTGCCCCCTTTCCTGCCACCAAGCCAGACTCAAGATTGACTTCTATTTTAAAATGAGTGGTAAAGTGGGCCATGAAACTGTTTATCTACTATTATTTCACCATGAAAAATAAAAGGAAGGTCCATTCACTCATAATTCAGCGCTACCAAATCACAGCCAGGTACACTAAACCAGCAGAGGGCAATAGAATTCTAGAATTTTGCAAAAATGGGATGTAATTCTGGATGGAGCTTTATTTACTGTATACATTTTCTGGCAAAAATCACTTAAACATCGAATTACTCATGATCTCTAATCCTAGATTCCTGAAGGCCATGTGTAATTTACTAGACATTACTTAAAGCCATGCAGAATACCTCAGATTTCTACATAGATTTATCAAGATGGATATATGCTAACACAAAGTTCTCTGTAACATTAAATAATACACATAATAACATACTTCTTTCTCCAAAGAGATAAAAAAAAGATTTAAATAGCTCTGTTATACAAAGGAAGAAAGGAAACTAAAATCATCTAGAACGATGTATGTTCAGACCCCACAAAAGAGAGAAGACATTTTCATACCAGAACTTCACAGCTCTAAATAATGTTAAACTCCATAAAGTGGCTATGAAATAGTTTGATTTTTCTCCGTCTATATAGTATTATAAAGATTTGGTGGGTTAAATCCATTAGTTAAGATACAGATTTCACATATTCTCAGTTGAAGTGTTGAGTCCATCTGAAGAGTTTTTCAAGCTTTGACACAGTTATTTTGAAAATCTCCTAAAATGTCACTGGATCCCTTTGGATCAGGTGGTTCAGCAGTGAGTGTGCACCTGTGGGTGTACTGGAATGGTGGCATTGGCTCTACCCACAAAAATAACACAGAGCAACCAAGTTGTTATCCAAGTCTGTGTTCAGAAATAAATAAACCCTGTAAATAATCTCACAAGTTTATGGGTTTTATCTGTATTCAAATAATAGTTCTTAGAATTATTGGTGACCTGATATGTAACTTAAAGCCCAGCTAAACAGAGCATCTAAGCAATCCCCCAAGGGGGTAGTAAAGTAACTACTTTAAGCTCTTCTGTCACCTCATTCTAACACAAAGTTCTTTAATTACTATTTTCCTTCTCCTATGGGAGCTTTCTCTGTCTTCACTGGTCAAATTCTTTCTGAATTTCTCTCAATATGCAGCACTTCCTTATCTGAAGAAACTATTAAAACAATAGTCCTCAAGTAGCCCTCAAGAAGAGGATGAGCAAATTTGAAAGATGTAAGGCTACAATACAGAATATAAATTGCAAATTCATAAAATTTTAACAGTAGTAGATCTCACCTTGGCAATACAAATTATACATACACTACATGGTTCAGGTGAAAGAAAGAGGATGGGCAAAATCAGGAACTGCAACAGAATAAAGAATTCTGAAAGTAAGGACAAAAAAACTGAACTTGAAATCTGAGCTAAGCCATTTGAGAGATCAAACAAAATCCGGTCTGATCAACAAAGAAAATGACTGTGGAGGTGCTGAATGGAAGTGCCTTAGAGAGCAGGATATTGTCAGGAACAGTTCTGCCAAATGGTAAGGTGCAGTTTGGGTACATGCAGTGCACGAGGAAGAGGAGAGCCACACACCTGCCCTGTGAATTCTTACTGGCACAGTGTTACGAACTCATGACGATGAGCTGATGTGGTATGCACAAGTTCAGAGAGCTGTGATTAATCAGAAGAAGTCAAGAAGAGCACCCTACCAAGAATTCCAACTATAGGTATTGTCATGAAGGGTACAGAAGCAGCAAATGGAAAAAAAAAATGCAGGGATATGGATGAAAACAAGAGTAGGAGATAAAAACTCTGATTATGGGCTTAAATCACTTGGCTGTGTAAGGAAGAAAAGCATTTGTGACATCTCAATTCTTTGGTCACACTCAGTTTAAATTGTTTATGAGCTATCTAGGATGGCAACTGAGACATTCATAGAGCAGCAGACAATACACACAAATATATCAGCAATTTCTCTCCTGTACCATCTGTAAGCATTTGCTCTCTCATGGAAACATAAAATAATGGTGCTCAAGTCATGACAGATAATAATGCTACAATGAAATGGAACTCAATGAAGGAAATTGTGTTTTCATGAAGAAAGTTCCATTCTACTGGGATAAGGACGTGGTGATGAGGAGGCAAAGCTGAACTTACACATATGGAAAACGCATGGGGGACTCTGTTACTTCATTTACATTCCTTCACATTAAGCCCAGAAGCTTTACCAGATTTTAATTAAGCCACCAGAAATTCTTTCCCGGTGAAAATTCTAAGTGAATCACAATTTCTGTAACATTGTAATCCCCCCTAGAAGGAAGAACGTAAAGAGACGGGCAACAACGAAATCAATATTCTTAAACCAGAGCAATGTATCACTTCTAGAAAACAAGCTCAAGTGAAATCAGTTACAAATGATGTGATCCAATATAGAGGAAATGCAACAGAAAGCATTCTCCTTATTCCAGGCAATAGTGGGTCAGTTCCTCAGTAATAGAAATTTGCTACCAAATTTATCATTACATCTCATTTTAATTGGGGGAAATTTCCCTTTTTTTCTTCCTGAGCAAGTACTTCCTCCCACAAACCACTAAGGAAAGGAACTACAGATTGCTAAATTATGTTTTCCATTATGTTATCATCCTGGGAAAGCCAGCTTCTTCAACAGAGCAACATTACCACAGTAATCGATTTCCTAAATCCCTTGTAAAGACACATGTTAAAAGCATTCTCCAGTTACTCTCTCCTATTAATATCCTAACCTGTTGTATTATACTTTCCTGTTTACTTTCTTTTTCCCCCACCTAAAAATAGTTCTAGAAGTGAGATATTCTCTACTGCAAAAACATAAAATATATTCTACAGGCATGTATTTTGTATCTATCAGAAGCAAAGTGCACAAGTTAAAATCTTAAGGATCAGAGATGACACTTGGGTGCCTGTGTTTGCAAGGGATACTGCAAAAATGCTTGATCATGCCTAACAAGAATCCTCAGCTTCCTGTTTTAACGTGAAAAGTATGTTTGCTTTTACAAAAATAATTTACTGAACCATAACATTTCTATGAAAAGAACTTTTAATGGATGTAATAAAAACCTTTGACTGGAGGAGTGCTTGGAAATATTGACAGAACTTTGACCATTGCCTTAAAAATGCTCTTCCATGACCCCATTCATATTCATAAGCACCTGCCAAGTAACCACATTATTCTCTCTCGAAAGTCAATAAAACCCTGCTTTTAGGTCATGTCTATTAAAACTCCAGCCCTAATTAACCTACTGGTGCACAGAACCACCAAGAGTAATGATCACTATTATGAATAATGATGACTCTCATGAATCATGAGCAATAATGATGACTCCACAGCTTCCTTCCAATGCTTCAAACTGCCTGGCTTCAAGTATTATTACTTATTTCAAATACTTGTTGTAAGCTCTGGAGGGTAAGTATCTTCATTTTTCTGTTCTTTTGTACAAAAGCAACACCAGCAGTTCTGGTCCACAATTAAGGCTCCTGGATTTTCCAGGAATGCAAACAATGCTCATATAGACACTTGATAATGTTGTAAATGTTCCTTTGTGGTTCAGCTTCTTCCCTATTATCCATTACATGATACAGCCATGCTCTTTTTAAGCAGGCAACTTAATGTATTTTTATATTAAAGGGATTAGCATTCTGAGAATGGATAAATACAATAATTTTAGTACTATAAATAATGTTACTTAATACTATTTCAGTCACAAAAACATTTCCATAGACTGAGATAGTATCAGAACTGGCAGGATAGAGATACAAAAAGAAAATTAATGGAAGCAGACAAAACTCCTTGCCAAGACAATAAAGGAAGTCTTTCACTATGGGAGTTTCCTAAATTAAAGCCAGCAATTCAAGAGTGAAGAATTTTAAAGTAGAAGTGATTTTAATCCAAGCACACCAGAGTAGGACAGAAAGTTTTAGAAGGAAGCACAACAACTGAGTGAAAGAATGAAAATATTTCAGTGTAGAAAGCTAACACATTACAGAAAGTCTTCCTAGCTTTCCAGGAGGCTAAAAGCATGCTGCTGATTATGAGAATTACTCGGGACAATCACAGTTGGGCAGAAATTAAAGTTAAAAATCAAAACTCATGTTAAATGTAAAAAAAAAAACCCCACTAATTTTGCTTTTCTAAATTACCTGCATCATCCAATAGCTTTATGCAATTCCCTGGTATTTACACAAATTCTAAAATAAACACTAATATAAAATTGTCATTAAGTATCAGAGATAATGTTAGTACCAAATTATTCCACTGTTTTCCACAGTAGGTGGACCAATATTCCACTGATTCCATTTGACACTAACTGTAAAATCTGCCTGACAAAGACACAAAAATGCAATCAACTCTTCACCCATCATCACAGATGTTTCACATCAGCCTTTCATGGAGTGTCTTCCCTGTTGCTCCACTACAAAGAGCACATCTCAAATTATGAAGCTCCTGTTACACAATTAACCTTGAATTGGGTCTCTTTTGGAAGGGGGGGGGGGTCATGATAATGATTAAAATATTATGAACTGTTCTGAATTTCACTAGTACTGTCTCCAATCTTCAGAGAAAGCCTTCATCCATGAAATTGGGAATCTCTCCTACACCCAACAGGCTCTGGAGTTGAGCAGTCATTTATTCAGGCATTTCAGGAGTAAAGACTTGCTTCCATTGAATATCTGCCATAACTGTTACTGAAACTTGGTAATCCATTTCAGCTAGGAAAGTACACACTCAAATTACTTTCATTTTATTACTGTGCTATGCTAAACACCACCTTTAATTCACAACGGAAAACATTCAAATTATTTCTATTGGTGCATTAACACAAAATACTTCCAGTTTCATATTTTTTTATTAATTCAACTTCTTACTTAACTCACAATTTTTTATTCTCCTTGAAGATTATAAAGAAAGCCCTTGGACTAAAATCCTTTTCTTCACAAAAATGCTGCCAGGATAATTCTTAAGATGACCTGAAAAAATGTTCTTACTATATTCAAAGATTTTAAGTTAAATTGTTTACACCACATGTTGTTCTTTTAAAAACTCTGAAAAAAGTCTCTGGTTTTATGTAATTCTCTTTCATTCTCAACACAAGTACAGGAACATGGAGTACAAATGAAAAATGGGCAGCCATGCAGATGAACAGTCCAGTGATGCCATATCCTAAGGATTTCAGCCAGCCCCAGTCTGCAAAGCTGCAGACTCATTTCTCTCATTCCATTTCAAGCTCTACCAAAAAATTCACATCAGTGTCCAACTGAGATTTTATTTGAAATTTTGTGGCTTAGAAGCATCAAAAAAAAATCAATTAAAAAAATCAGTTTTTCCCTCCCTCTCTCCCAAGAATTACATAATTTAGTCACATAAAAATTCAAAAGCAGTCTCCAGTGCATCTTGCTAAAAGACAAATGTCAATTTGAATGTAATACATCCAAACTGAGAGAAACTTTGTTGCATTTGGGTTATTTTTTGCCTACACTAGATCAGCACTCTCCGAGCATACATCAAACCATTAAAAACAACTGACTCAGAAATTTAAATTAATTTCTAATTTTCTAATTAACGCGTGAGTCTGAAAAATAATACTGCTCTGAATACTGCCATTTAAAGAAATGCTTGTCTCTAAATGTGGAAGCCCATTCATAACATCTACACAGAGAAGACTTTACTTTTAAACGAGTGTATTTTTATTATGATATTTCCTTTATTCAAACACTTCCGAATGCCAAACAACAGAACATTTCCAAGTGTTACTGTGGACTGTGCACTGTGGTAGAAAGGTATGGCAACACAGATGACCATACACAGTTTAACCATAACATTTTAGTCACCAAATTTTGGAAAAGATCCTTGAGGGGTAGAAAATGTTACTATAATCTGCACAAACAGGTTGAGAGAGGAACACAACTGTGCCTAGCATTCAGTGGGTGAGGGATGCAAGAGGCACTGACCAGAGTGCCAGAGATCAGCTGAGCTGCCAGGGAGGGCAGATGGAGAGGTGGCCTCTGCCTGGGGCAGCACTGGGGACCTTGGGGTGGCAGCTCTGCTGCTGTGTCATTGTCACTGTCATTGTCCAGGACAGGCTGGAACTGGAGCCTGCCACCGATCCTGCCTGGCTGCACTTGAGCCTGCCAGGAAGGCAGCGTGGGGCTCACCACATCCTGCCAGCCTGGCAGGGAGCCAGGCACAGAGAACCCAAAGCCTGGGGATGGGACAATGCCTGTTGTGCAAGCACCAAACTGTTGCTGGATGAGTTAATGCAGGGAAAACATGATTAAAACAGGTCCCTTTCCCCTCCTCCTCTCTTCTCCCACGTGGAACAAGACCTCTTTTCCAAAGCACCAAGGAATACTGCATTTCCACTTTATACACAGAAGAAGTGAGCACATACCAAATGAGCATTGGTCATTGGTACCATGAAAACATGGAAAAATTCTTTTATCTTCACGTATAAATACATTTTATTTATATTGTTTCAATTTTAAACAAAATTCCAACAGTATTACCAATGGTAAACTAAAACCTTTTTCTAACCCAGAAGCAAAAATTTGTTTGTTTTTGTGACATTAGCAGTACACACCAAAGTCCACTGTCACTGATGAGTCACATTTTGCTAACAGCTTGTGTCCAATATTTAAAAATTTTAAAAAGCATTGGGACTATTTTTTCTAGAAAAATTCAATTATTACTCCAGGCCACAAATATGCAACCAGTGCTGACTTCCTGTCTATGACTTTAATCCCATCAGCTCTGACTTAGAGTGTGATCAAATCCTGCCTGATCAAGTTTCACAATAGATCACTCACCAGACTTCAGGGAGAATTCTGAAATTTCACCAGACATCCCAAGAGCTCCTAGCACGCTGTACACAGCGTGATGTTTCTTGTAATTTTAATTGGATCTGTGTAGAAATACCCTAGACTAGCTTTTAAATAAGCAAAGGCATTAAGACAAGATGGGTTACATCATGCCAGCTTGCTCTCTTCTTTAAATTTTCTGCTGTTTTACCAAAAATATTTAAAAATCCCTCAAGGCTATTGCATGACACAACCCTCCCAGAATCTTACCAACATCACCTCCAAGTTTCAAGTTGTGTTACTGCTCAGCTTCTTGGCTTATCTGCTGGACTCAAGCAAAGCCACGTCCTTCTCAGTATTTACACACCTCAAACACGTGGTGACTGCACTGTGTTCAGTAAAACACAGTGAAGTTATTTAGGAAGAACAGATAAATGTTTCATTTGTGTTCTGCTTTGTCTTGGATAAACAAAATGAAACCTAACATTTCATGAACGCAACAGTAGCTCCATAAAGGAACTGTGAAGTCATGTCACTTCTTTATACTTCTTCACTGGAAGCAGCAGGAATGACACTAACAATGAAATGCTGCAACATGAAATCCCATCGCAATTTCCCATCAAAATGCTACAGCAAACATAGATGGTAAAATATCAGACTGGGCTGAACTCTAGAGACTCTTAGAACTCTACTACATTTTTAGATTTTCTACAGATTTTGTCACTGATAACTTGATTTGGAGCACTGCCTGTGCAATGACACCAATGTACACACAAACAGAGCCCGGTGCCACTGCCAGATGCACAATTCCTGTCTATTCCTGGCTGCTAAGAACCTTGTCCAGTCTCAAAAGGGGTGGGTGAAATGAGATTGAACAGGCTGCTAGCATTAAACATGGTATTCTGAGAACAGAAACACCAATAAAACATCTGCACCCTGCCAAGCACTGCTTCATCCTTGGGAAGCATCAACACAATCATATGGCAGAGGTAAGATAACTCTTCGTGTTGAAGCACAGGCTCATGCCAGGTACAACATATTCACTCTAGTCTATGACACGATTTTGAAAACCTCTAGAGAAGCTGAAAGATCCTCCAAAAAGTATAATTTTTTACTCAAAAATAATCAGTTTACTCAAAAGTGTAAGTTCTACTCAAACTGAACCTTAAACTGTTAATCTGACTTTTAACTAATCACTGCAAAGTTAGTGCAATAATCTTATGTTCTGAACAGCATGTCAGTTTGTGTTTAGTATGAATAGTTGTATGCCAAAATAAGTACTTTTGCCAAAGAATTGTATCTAATGGGACATACCAAAGGGGACCATCACTGAACCTGAGGATTAGATCTGGGAAAAACAAAATTCTTTTTCTATTATGCATTAACAGCTGGCTTTTGCAAGTTAATAGTCAGGTTATTTTAATTTTTAATTCAGGTCAGGCACATTAAAAAACTCATCATGCTTCTTCCATCAAGGGACTCACAGTTTCCTGAGTGTATTTTTAGAGTTAAATAGTCCAGGCTATTAAAAAAAGATTTCAGAGAACTTTCTGTGAGAGAAATGGTGTGAGATCTTGGTACCTCTACCAAAAAATACAATCATGTAGATGAAATTACTTAAATATATTTTATATTCAATCCAGATTTTTGCTCTGCTTGATGGTGAAATCAAAACTTGTTTATTTCAAAACTCCTGATACTACATTAAAAAGTCTGGTTTTATTGTCTCTCTTTCTTGATCAAACTTTACCAAGGTAGGAATTTAACTAAACTGCTACAACACCCCAAAATACTCCCTGTACCTCTCAAGGTAAAGAGCTATGTGGACTCTCTTGGCTATTATTATAAGCAAAACTAAAAACCAGAAAATAAAAGAAAGCAGAAGCTTCTTGAAAATGTAGAATTTATGCAGTTGTAAGAATAAAATAGGGAAGAGGGAAATTTCTATAGCTCATTAGCTCTTCCCTCAAAGTATTTGTGGCAGCAGCAAATGTGAAACAACAATTCTGGTACTGAAGGACTCAAACCAGAGGGAACAGAGAAAGACAGACTTGGATCTAAAGATGGGAACAAGTCAGTTTGTTGGGATTGAAAAACTTAACATCTCACCACGCTATTTTACATAAGAGAATGAAAATACTCTGTACACTCTTCCCTAAAAGAGTATTATATACATTGTGTATTATGTACAGCTATAAACTAAAACACATTTAAATAAACCTTTTTTACAGTTTAAATAATTACAAGAGGAAAAAACCCTGCCACTTCATGCTCCACACACGTTGTTAAGTACTGGGCTAAATAAGAAATGTCAGGAAATCTTCTACACATTTAAGTTTATCAAAATTGCTCTTGCCTTCAACAGATGATTCTGGTTTCTATGATTGGTAAAGTTTGACATTTTTTATTCTAAAAACAACAAGACAGAATCTTTTTCTAGTTAAAAAAAAACCCAGACATTAATTTGAATGTATAATTTAAACTAAAAATGACTGACTGAACGTGGAAGGTTGCTTTTTTTAAGGTTGCATTTTATTAATGTGTAGATAAGCTGTCAAAGCAATTATTTTTTTGCACTGTCACAGTGTACCAATCACCAATGACCAAGCACTTATTTCCCAAACTGGGTTGTAGAACAACATTCACATTAAACAAAGTTTATTTAATACTGCAAGCCAGTCCACATTCTGAACTTATCTCATCAGGCATGTACATCCTAAAAAGCAGGACTGGAGCTACCCAGAACTGGTGAAAACACTACTGTATTGGGATATTGAAATAAATACAGTCATACTGCAAGAGTTCTGCTTCTGAAACGATTACTCACAAAATTTGCATTGTTTACATTTTTGTATTTACTATCACATTGTATTTTGCCACTATCAAACATTATGTACTTTCCCCCAAAAAAGAAACCAAAACAAGAAATTGAAAACAACTACACAGTTAAAACAACCCAGTCACAATATCCTCCAAAATGAACAACTACTCAGACTGAAAACTTCACTTGTACTTTTGGCCAAGTACTTTACTGGCCAACTGTACTACAGTGACCATTGTATTATATTGCTCAGTGCATGCTTAACCTGCCAAATTAAACACAGTAGTAATGCAATAAATAGTTTTCACATAGTAACATCAGAAATTATTATTTTCTATTATTTTACTGACTAAATATAATTCAATATAATTCTCTAACCCATCATATAGCTTGCATTTAGTTCTGGGGGGATGTCTCACAATTTTATTGACCCAACATCAGTAAGTGTCCTTCTGGAGCAATGTCCATATCAGTCTATTTGATGATTTCCATTGATATTAATAAATTTTAGAAATAATATTCCTGCCTGTCATGTATCTCCAGTCATCTCTTTCTCCATTTTAACAATGTATGTGATGTAAAAAAAAATACAAAATAGCAGTGGTTGCAATAGAAACTCACCCTATAGAAGGCAGTTGTCAGGGGCAGCAGTGCTGCAGCAATGCTGTATTCTTCTGAAGATGAACAATCCTGCAGGAAAAAACAAAGAAGATAATAAGCAAAACCATTTTGTGCACTGTAACTTCATTTCTGCCTTATGGAGTCCCTCTGGCATCCTCCTGACACACAATGGAATCTTTAATCATTCGACATCATGTAAAAATAACACTTCTTTATGAGTGTATATACATATGTATGTATGTATATATATATATATATACACACACACACACACACATATATATATACATGTACATCCATATCTCTCTTTCTATCTGTCAATCTATTTTCCCATGATTTCACCTCGACAGGTATTGCTGTGATTCTTCCCACTTTAGAAATTCATTAGCCAATTTCTCACTCACGTGTCTGAAATCCAAATTTACTGACACAGTTTATACATAATAAGGAAAGTTTGCCTCATTTAGGAAACAATAAAAAGGTAGCTTGCTTCCATTTGGGTCAAGAGCAAACCTGACTAAAATGGAAGTGATGTGATGACCAAAGAATGCCCTTTCAAAACGTCTATGTGAAGGAAGTGACATTTATGCAATATGAAATAATCACCTCCACAGCCTCTACAAAAGTTTGGCACAAGGTTAACTTTAAAAGAAGATGAAAACCCATTCTCTTCAAGTCTCTGAATGCCTCATTCAACAGTCAAGTGTGTCATTCATGTCTCTCTAGGCAGAGAAGGGTATGCCAAAGTAAATCAACTAGTAATTGTGCTGATGAAAGTCGTGATTTTATTACGGAAGTCTTTTTAAAAGAAAGCAGAATTGGAATGTAACCTGATAGTTAAAAAACAAACTACTTGAATTTTTAAGACCATTAAAAAAAAAGAACAAAAAATACCCAACAAGAGTTAAAAATGATACGTTTTTAAAAAATGATCAGGTGTTTTTTCAGCAGCTCTTTTGGTCACCACTAAAGAACACAATAATGCACTTAATTGTACTAGACAAGTGCATCACCATTTTGCCCCTGGATGACCAATGGACAACCAACATTTCCAGCTGAATAATTAATTTAAAAAATTTTAACATCATTCTTACAGTGGGCACTCTGCAACTCAAACCACTCCTATTAACTGTAAACAACTGACCAAATGCCAAAATTGAAATATCTCAAGTGTTCCTCTGCCAGACTTTACATTCATGCCTTCAATATATCAGAGTTTATCTAAAACAGAGCAACTAGCAAAAACCTGGCACCAGCCAATTGTGATAGCAGAAATATGAAATCTGCATCACAAAACCAACAATGTTCTGGATTATTAGGATGTTACTTGTATCCATCTCATTCTTTGTTCTTAAATGGCTGCAGAGTGACTGTGGATTGCAGGTTTAAAACAAGAGACAAAAAAAAAACTCATCACAAGACTATTTTGCTTCTCATAATTTTAAAGTCTATTTCAACCTTTGTGATTTCTCAATAACAAATCATCTTCTACTGCTTTAATCAAGCTCACCTAAATGCAATAGCAATGTCCATTACAGTTAAATGTAATGTCCATTACAGCTGGAAAACTGCTTACGCATAAATTCTGAAAAGGGACACAACAAGTTCACTTCAACAAGTTGTGAAGGTTTATTTCTGCAGAGTTACTGAGGGTTCCAATGTGTCTAACTCTGCACAAATGCATGAATGCTAACTGTGCATGGACAACACAAGTTTGGCAAGTGCTCACACTTCATAACACAATTCCAACTGGTAGAGGAAAACTAACAAAAAAGGACACCAAAAAACTCAATAAATGTTTCAATGATGCCTCTTGGTATTGCAATATGTATAAAGCAAACCCAAATTAGTTTGTAAGATTGCAGAGCATAAGGCTAAAGGACACAGCCTCAGCTGCTTTCAATTTTCCATTTCTGCATTATTCCCTATTGTTATCCACATCCTTAATCCCTATTTGGAAGTTAGCATACATATTTTTAGTTCAATATTTGATAAATATTCTTAGTATTTTTTCACTTAACAAGAACACTTCCCACTTAAAATTTGACTTTCCAATCTTTAGAAATGTGCAACAGCTTTCAAAGAAATACATACCTTATTTCTGCACATGATTATTTATAACCAGGTATAAAATAATCCATCCTCAATTTCAGGTTACCTACTTAATCCCTTAGCTCAAATTATTTGAAAGACTTCGGGCTTTTATCCAAAATATACATAAAAATATCTTTATAAAAACTGAGCAATGTATCTTCACCTAGAGAGCATTCAATACTCCAAGAGCTAACATATGTCTCAAAGATATATATCATCACCATATAAACAACACATTAGATTATTTTTCCATTCCTTCCTTCAAGTATGAAATTCTCCACATATTCCATGTCAGCAGTACATGGACTTGTAGTGTGGAAGTATTATCTCTCTATATTTTTTTTTCTTCTCCTGTATATGACAAGGAATACAAAATTATCTCAGTTAGGAATAAATTGCAACACTGTTGTTTTAAGATGAGTGGAACTAATTAATTGTTTACTTGCATTGTAGCTGCAAGACAGAACTCCATAGTTAAAAGAGATGTTGCACTGAAATCTCAGCTTCTCAATTTTACAGACAAACCAAAGTACTGGAAATGTCATATATGTGTTGTAGGCAATTAATTTAGACCCCTGAAACAATGCAACCCAGCTGCCTTATATATAATGTCTTTACCAATTGTGAAAAATACTCTTACTGCTGCTACAGAAGTAGACAAAAATCAAGTACCATAAAATAATCAAAGCTTTTCCACCTAATTTGCAAAAAATGAAGCTGAAACACATCTGGGGAACAAAAATTATTTTCAGCAAATTAATCACCAAAAAACCAACGTTCTTTGACAGTGAAATACAGACTTCCACCATGACATATGCAGAGTACTGCTTTGAATCCATGCCTAATTGAGTGAAAACCTGGCACATTGTTCTGGCCATACTGATCCTATATCCAGACAGTTGCTGAACTCTGTAGCAGATTGGAAGGGTTACAGGAATTCATGTACACTTAAAATAGCTTTGCTACACTGAATTGACAAGTGAATAATAAAAGGAGAATGTTTTTCCTTACATCACTTACTTTGACAAGGCACGTGAATTACTTTTTATACTTCAGTCAGTTTAAATATGCAGCAAAACTTTGGTGGCTCCATATTGCCATTAGATTGCAGAGCTGAGAGCCTGGAAGTTACAGATTTTGGCTGCTTGGCTGGACACATGGGGCTGATATGGGGGAGCACTGATGGCTTTTGGAATCTGGTGGGTGACTTAGGCTTCTGGTGCTGGAGGAGAGAGTCAACTCTGCTCCTCACTCTTGACTTCAGAACAGGTACTGCCTGGAATGCTTGCTTGGAAAACAAGGTAGTACATCATCAGGAGCTGTACACCATCATGAACTGTACATCATCAGGAATTGTACAACATCATGAACTGTACACCATCATGAACTGTACACCATCATGAACTGTACATCATCAGGAATTGTACACCATCATGAATTGTGCACCAACGGGAACTGTACATCATCAGGAACTGTACACCATCATGAACTGTACATCATCAGGAATTGTACATCATTAGGCATTGTACATCCTCACAAACTGTACACCATGACGAACTGTACACCATCATGAACTGTGCACCATCATGAACTGTGCACCATCATGAACTGTGCACCATCGCGAAGCTGAGATGCCCTCTGCAGTGTGGTCCTAGTGATGAACAGCTGGGAAAAGTCACCCCAGGAAAAGATCTTCCCTGATCTGCTCCTGGACATGCAGGCTCAAGAAGGCTGCTGAGCTCCCTCTGATATCCCACAAGAGCAAGCCCAAGCCAGTGGAGCACTGTGACAGAGCACAAAAATGACCTCTCTTCCTGCATTAAACAACAACTTACACTCAGGGATTTCTGCTTTCTCTTAGTCACATGATAAAAATCTAGAAGACATGTATGGAACATCTAGATAACATTTGAGGTGGAGTTTTCTTCTTAAATTCCTCTTGATAGTCTCTCTCATTAACTGCTACCTGATACAGTATCTTGCTGCATTAAAACCCATTCTGCTTTAGTCACTGAGCTTTTTAAACAGACCCCACATTTTTACAAATCTGCAGAAATACAAGTATGCCAAAAACTTGGGATCCAATTTTGCCTAACTTTCAGGAACACCACAAATACATGGAATTCCCCACAGGCCTGACTATCACATGAAATCACTGTAGCATGCAGTGAATGCATCCAAACTAAAAAGCTGAACATGGCAGCACTTGATCCATACCTTTTTGGCAGCAGAGGAGGATGCGTGCATGCTCTGTTAAAAATGCTGCTCAGCACTGCACTGTCCCTCTTGAGAATAACTGAATCAATTTTCAGGCATACAAAGAGCATTCATCACCCTGCAGTACTGAGCTCAAAATTAATCCAGAAAAAAAAAAAAAAGCCAGAAACTTTAGGGTCAGATATGTTTTTAAAGCACTAACCCAAGAACTGTTAAATCTGCACGTGTAACTATGTGCAGAACATCAGCTACAAATTACAGGTGAAAGATTAGTTACAAATTCAACAGATTACTTCACTGGTGCCAGGTTTTAATCCCAATTCTTACAGATGCATTATGTGGGCAGGGTTTTACTAAATCACAGAATTTTTATTATTGATGCAGTTTATATTTTGGAAATATGAACTGTCAATCCTAATGCACAAGCTACTACTTTTGTCTAAAGCAGTAAAAGAATTCAACAGTCCAGCTTGGAAAAATGTTTTGTTTGCTAAAAGGAATAGAGATTCATCAGGTAGAACTGCAGTGTTATTCATAACCATACCTTAATATTAATGTGGTTATTTTTCCTTTTTGCATAGATTTTACTCATTCATATACAAATACAGTATTAATGCAATTGAACTATTACAAATGAGTTTTCATCAAAGAAAGCCTGTTCTGTGTAAATTCATGTTACCATCAATGTCCTGTATATTCAATCTTTGCAGAATCAAAAATGCAAGTAAATAAACTGACAATTTAACAATATCTGTTTATAGATAATATAATCTTATGCTGTCTTGAAAAAACACAGTCCTACTTGGAATTTCAAAAATAACTTTAAAAAGTATTTAACTTACAAGTTTTAACTTCATAGATGAAGCTATAGTTAAAATTACAGAGTTTGTTGAAATAAATGCCAATATGACAATAATCACTTATATTACCTTTACTAGCATCACATAATGAACTTCACAAGAAAGTTTATTAAAAATCTTATTTTTAAGATTTATTAAATCTTATTATTAGAATCATAAGCAAAATTGCTTTTTTTCAGTGAAAATTCATGTACATTTACTTTCTTGCTAATATTCATATAGAGCTTTGTCTAGTGAAGTCACCATCAATGCCAGCTGCTGCTTTGCTTTACAGTGGGATCAAACTTTTCCCTTTTTTTTTGTTGACAAAGATGAAATCAGACCTTATTGAAGCAGCTACAATTTTATTAAGTGGAACTCTTCTGGGACCTGAGAAACAGGATGAAAAGTAGACACAGTGAGAAAGTCCATAAAGCTGACTACCTGCCTTATCTTTTGACAGAACTATAAGAACAAACTCAAAACTTGGGAGATACTGCCCTACAAAATTCTCATCATTTTTAAAACTTCTTGTCTTGATAAGACTATAAAGAGCTTTTCAAAAGTATTAATCAGCAAAAACCAACTCTTCCTTCATAAATTATGTGTTGCTCATTAACACAAGCTTTTTAATTTTATTTTTTGTTCTGCCTAAACACTGGTGCAGGGACTCACAGTTAAAACCAAGACAAGGACACTCTTATTGTCTATTCCAGGTTTAAGATTGATCAGATCTCTGGGCTTTTGATGAGCAGCTTCTCATACTGTGACCTGGGCTGACAGCAGTAATTGAACACAAAGTCCAGATCACAGACTTGACCTGTGCTCTGAGTTCTGCCACATTTAACAGTCTCTTCACCCTCTATGGCCATCACAGAGTGATGCCAGTGCAGAAGACAAAGGAACAGCACCCAGCCCAGGAGAATCCTCACTGATTTGTTTTGAATTTTTGGTCTTTCTGCCTGATCAGGAGCCTTTTCAATGACCACTTAATTAAGGAACCTATCCTGTCAGCAACAGGATGCAAGATATTGTAGAGCAGCCATTCCAGGCAGGAGATACAGTTTTATTTTAGAGGTATTTTACTTCCTGAGGAACTTCATGTTTGTCTTCACCTGGCCCTGAATCATCATAAATTTGCCTGCCCTTGAAGCACAGTGGTATAAGAAACAGGATTCAATCAAGGCAGCTCAGATGCAATTACACAAGCACATAGTGTTCAATGATTTTTAAGTTTCCTTTTGCTTTACTCCACACATTCACAAGCTAGCAAACGCAACAGATTTTCTCTGTGCAGCCCCATCCTACTCCTGATCTCACAGCAAGTGAAAACAAGAAACAACATTTCACTCAAAGAAGAGCTGTCAAGCCCCCCCAACCCCCACGCTTTCTCAATAAACACATTTCCGTCTAGGCTTGAGGTTAGTCATTTCCTCCTCCTCATTACAAATTACATCTAGGAGATCAGGAACCTCAATTTTTATGTGCATAAATTACACATTTGTCACTGTATTTTGCTGTACCCTAGAAGCCTAAAAACGTGTAACTTTTTTTGCAAGATACTGATAAAAACAAGAATGCCATCCCTCGCGTCTCAGCACATCTGAGTTTCTTTAACAGAAATGCCATGCATGTTTCTGAATACTGTCATGAGGCCCATGGCAATAAAGTTCAACATACTCAGGCTGTAATCTTCTCCCAAGGAAATGGTTGGGATGCCAAGATGCCTTTTGACTTTTATTTCACAGCAGGGCTTCATTCACAGTGACTCTGTCCAAACCTTAAACTACACCAGCTGTGATACAAGGTCCTGCACAGCAATTTGTAAAAAGTTTTGACAAACAACACTCAAATGATAGAATACATTGCAATTCATGATAAAAAAGTGATCAATATCCATTAGCTGCTCAGTTGGAGGGGGTGACTAATTGATAATATATCTAGGAACTGCAGTGTACTCCTGGAGCCTTGGTAGACCAAAACACTTCTGCAGTCACTGCAAAACATTAACATAGGATACTCTGTAAACTGCTGTACAGACAGCCTGTTTAATTGAGTTAGGGAACAACAGAGAAATGCTTAAGACATTAAAAGAACTATTAAAATAGATGCCATGTTACAGTATAGTCCAGCTGCATAATTACACATCAGTTCAGAAGTACACAGGACGCATCCTTACTCCCAGCAGCATCTCCTCTCCTAAATTCTAAAGCAAAAACTTTCAAAAATATATACTTTCATAAACTTTCAAATATGTACAAATACACTCACCCTGCTTAACTTAATTTTACTGTTCTTTTTGAAGTTTCATGTGATTTTCCAATTTCACATACTTTTAATAAAAATGCAGCACATCACCAGAGCACATTCTATACAATTTTTACAACTTAACAGGAATGAACTCCTAGAAAAATTAATCAGATTTATATGGGTATGTGAAGTGATTCACTGAAAAATCAGTTTTTCACTTTAGAAGAAAAACATTTGGATAGAAATGGAATTTTACATCCATCTTCTGTCATGTAATGAGCCGATGTTCAGTTCAGAGCAGCTACCAAAAGATTTTGGGTTTAGTTCACCATGGAGAAACTGAACAGTGTCTGATGAAATGTAACTTGGAAGTAGGGCTCACTGAAAATTTTCCACTGAATAGCACGTGATAGCAAAATAATTTTTTATTTATGCTAGGAACCCTCAATGACATCATCTTAGGAAAGAACACTTCTAATCCTCAAGGTTCTCCCCTTGGGAGATTCAGTCTCTTGCCAACTGATTTTCTGGGGAACAAGAAATAAAACCTTTGACAAGAATTCAAAGAAGGCAAGGTACAGGTTTGGGGGAGCTACAGGCTGGACAGCAGGGAGCAAATCCTCATAGAGAGCATTTCCAGACCCAGGAAGAACACAAAAGTGATTTAGAACACAAAAACCAACTGATCAAGAAAAACAGGATCATTTTCTTCAATGAAATACCGAGCTCTGTATCTGAGGAAAGAGCAGCCTGTCTTTTGCAGGGTCTTTTGGTACCCTTGGGGACAAGCTGGGAGAGAAAATCTGGAGGAAAGAGTGGAAAACTGACTGCACTGTCAGGCTCAAGGTTTAGCAGGCAGGTGGTTCTGAATCCTGTTTTCAGGGCCTGATACTGTGATGAATGTTTTCATTAACAACATGGGAAATGGCATGAAATGCACCCTCATCACATTTCTGACTGACATCAAATTTGGGAGAGTGGTAAATACGCTGGAGGGCAGGACTGCTGCTGAGTGGCATCACAGCCTCGTAGACACAGACTGAAAGAGCCTCCTGAGCTTCCCAAAGAGAAAGTTCTGTACAAGGGACAGGGTAACTCCATGTGGAAACATGAACTATGTAAGGACAGCACCAGGAGCCATGTGCTGTGCTATACATGTCAAACCAAGTCAAAAATCCTATAACATTAGCCTCACAAAAAGTTAAAGCAGGGGCAAAAGAACAAAACAATTAGAAACTTTATGGACCTGAAGAGACTATCAGGAGAGTGTACAACTGAAAGAATCCCAAAAAAAGCCTAAATAAATACATAAAGAGAAAAGAGAGTGCTCAACCAGCACAGGCAGAAATTACTAGCAAGAAAGCTGATGCCAATTTTATGTATCTATATCTATGTCCAATGCCTCCACAGGGTTCTGGCAGGTGAACCCAAAACCATGTTTGTCTGGCTGTAGCACTGCCCCTGGCAGAGGCATTTTCCACCAACTGCCCAAAATGGGGTCTCTTGAACACGTATTTGACATCTTACTGCAGGACAGCGTTGGGCTTTTTAAGCCAACCTTGATATTACTGAAAAGCTTTCCTCCACTTTTGGCAGGGGCACCAGATGGTCTGTGCACAGCTGCACCGAAGGACAACACGACCGACACCGACCAGCTGCTCCTGGAGAAGTTTTCTTGGATCGGCTTTGTTGGTGCAGTCCCATTTCTGGATCCATGAAACAAGTGTCAGCTGCTGGAAGAGGATATTTCTGGGATGACCTGCAGTGGCTGCAGAATTTCAAGGATGACAAGTGGCGGTTTGTGGGTTTTTCTGAGGAAATTGTGATGAAAAGGTTCTGAATCTCGTATCCAGCCAGCGAGGGCTTTTCCACGCTCAGGCACAGATGACGCACTGTGTTAGCTGTGCTGGTGAACTTGACAGAACCCAAAATCCCTCGCTGCCAACTCCACTGCCAGAGCTCTCTGCTCCTTAATAGGCTGGAATGTAAATCTTCAGTTATGTTTCAAAGAGTAGTGCAGTTGTAACAACATTAATGGAAGCTGTTGTAGAAGTCGCTTAATCCAAAAACCAACCTTGAAATAACAACCAGAATTAGGCACACTGCACATCATAAAAAGCCATGTTACTAGAGCAGTCATCAGAAATATCCCATTTTTCTGGAGAAAAAAAATTCCAGCAATAAAGTAATTTCAAGGATAAACAGTCCATAGAAAAGAATACTTGAAGCAAATTTGGGAAACTGAAAGACATATGCTGTGCATGATTAAGCAGCATGTTGTAGAGCAGTGTCCACCTTGATTAACACATCAAATCTGTGTGCTCAAGGAAGAATGTTGCTACAAAGCCTGAAAAGCCCAAGAGATTCTGAGATTTCAAGCCTGCTTGATTTAGTAAAGTGCTCCCTCCAAGACAGCATCTGTCAACGGAATATATATTCTAATACAAATATTTAAACTATGAAAAAGTAAAACATAGAAAATACAATATTTTCATTCAAGTTAATGTTAAGTATTTTAAACTTTCTGATTGTCCTTTTCAGTGCATTGACAGCAGTCACCTCTTTCTTACAGACACAGATTTTATTTGAAATCTTACATTTTTTGGTGGTTTAATGCACAGGAGATGTGGGAACTGTTTATTATGAAACATTTATTAAAAATTAATTTCTTGATAATTAACAAAATGTTTGCTTTTCTAAGAGTCCAAGTGAAAACAAGCATGAAGCATTTTTTGTAAGAGACAAAGACAATGGAAGAAACAATAAACCAAATTTGAACTGGCAATTGTAGAACCTCCCTCAGAATCCTTCAGTCTTAAAACTTGCTGAATTGACACTTTTCTCTGGGATTTTTAAATGGCTTCAGGAAATAAGAAGGCTAGAATTCCTTGGTTGGTAAGTCCACCAACTTTGGTTACAGAAGTGAAAAAGTAAACTCCCAAAACATACCAGCTGGTCATCTAGCTAAAGAGGCATGTTTGGATGTCCTTAAAAAAATTCCTCTTCTCTGTAAAAACTGTTTGGCAGGGCAAACACAATCAGAGGAAAGAAGACATCCTTGAGCTTGCTGTGTGGACCAAAGAAGCAGAAGTGTACTAGCACTGCCTTCCAGCAAAATTCTTTCTTTGGTACAAATTCTAGGAAATCTTGGTATGATCCCTTTCTGTTCCACAGCCTTCTAAACCACTGCTAGTAGCAACATCCAGCTAACTAGCCACAGGGAAAGCCTTCTTTGCCAGATTTTGGCTTGCCAGCTAATCCATTTTAAAACCCTGACAAATCTTCTCCTAGCCTATCTGATCTTCCTTCCAGAAGGTTTTGTTCCAAACACCTGTTTTGTTCTTATTTCATTGACATTTCAAGAAAAAATGCAGAAAGGGTAGTTCTGCCATGTAATCACAGTACATGGCAGGGAGAAGTTTAATAAAAGTTCTGTACCTTGGGGTACAATGAAATGCTGGTGAAGTTCTAAGTCCCAACTATAGTAATAGTGCTTGAAATTCTTTCCTCACAATTCATATTTAGAGTTTTCAGAAGGGTGAGCCAGATTACAATGGCTGGATAAAAAAAGAATGGGTAGTGAAAACAAAAACTGAGAAGTTCAAGCATTAGCAATGGCTTTGGCATCCTAAAACCAGCATGACTCCAATTCCAGAGAACACACAAGCAAATCACCAATTCTGAAGATCAACAGATAATTTCTGGACAGCGGGGCATTATTTCGTGCACATACTGAATGAAACACACTGTATCAGCAAACTATCAGCCAGGTACAATAAATGACTCAAATGATAAGTATTCCTTATCTGTGTCTCTTCCTAACAAGAAATATGAGCAGATATCCTGATGCATTTGACCATCTTCTCATTCCTTTTATTTTACCTGCAGTTCTAAGTAGCAAAGAAATCCTCAAGCTTTCAGGAAGTCCTTCACTATCACAGCTGACAAGAATCCCACAGTGCCCCTTACCTTCTCTTTCAGTACCACACTTGTGCTGATGGCCATTTTTTTGTCCAAGTTCCTTATGCTGCTAAAATTTTAGATCTTGTCATTTCCTGTTTTTTAAGGACATTTATGAGTGTAGCTTTTGGTAAAGTCCTGCGAGACATCTTGCCAGGTGCTGCTAGTCAACAACTTACTAAAAATTTCAAATACTCTTACTTACCACCCTTCTCCTTCTTCAAATCTTCTCTTATGCAGAGAAACTAAAAGAATGCATTTTCTAAATGAATGCACAGGGGGAGAGCTGGGTGCATCAGCAGGATGCTGCTGTGTCATCTGCTGGAGCCCATTTGTGCAATGAGATGTGACTGTGATGATGCAGCCAAAATTCTTCAACAATAACAGAGGTGCTACATACCTGATTTTGATGAATATCTTTAGAAAATACCTTATCCTTAAATTGGTTGATTAAATTAATTGATTAAATTTAATATGATTTGCTGGACTGATTTGAAATTAATCGGTTCCGTCGCCCACGGTTTTCATGCGCAGGCTGCATCTTGAATTTGGAAATTAGAATATTACAAACAGTATCATAATGCAGACCAGGAAAAATATGAAGTTTCTAAAGAAGAAGTGCTGCAAATCATGGCACCCTCATAATCCAAATTGATTTTAAGTGTATTATTATTATTATAGTTATTATTATTACTAATAATACAGTTATTATTATTATTATTATTATTATTATTACAGTTAGAGTAAGATCTAGAAAGATATTTCATTCCATATACCTGAAAGAGATAGAGAATATTACATACTAAGTGTATGGAATTTTCTTATGTATAACAAAGGATTTGTATTCTCCAAGTGATGTTTAACCCATTAACATTCCAAGATTTTACAAGGTGTTCAACTGACTAAAGGACTTAGTTTAATCAAAAGAAGTTGGTTTTGTCCACAAAAGTCAAATAATCTGTACAGAAAATCAAATCAATTTGTTTATTTACAAACATTGTGGGACTTTGGACTGTTAAACATGACTTCCAATTCCAATTCTTAGCTCCCAAGTGGAATTTTGGACTTCAGAGTTCAAGAATTAGGGGAGAGGTCGGGAAAGGGGGTTGTGGGGTTTGTTTGTTTGTTTTATCTATAGACATTAGGTGAAGTAATTTTTAAATACTTTGCTGGATCACTAGATACCAAAGCCTGCCCCCGTGACTGAGTACAGGGAGGGAATTACTAAAAATAATCCTCATTAAAACATGTTTACATGGCATTTTCCATGAATCCTAAAAGCCAATTAATTCAAGTCATAATTCTGGGCTGTAATATTGAAAAAGAATGTGAACAGCTGCAAGAATTTTTTACAACATATGCAGATTGTCTAATGCTCTTTTGTTTGCACCTTTATTTTGTGCTCCTGTTCTAGAATGGCACACACTTGCAGTGTAACAGCAGAGGTAGGTCTTTTACTGTAAAGAAATTGATCCTTGTGCTTTTTTCCTTAGAAATCATTCTAAAATGTCACACAAGTTCACTACTGTTTGTTTGTCATATTAATGCATTTGTCAAAGTTTACACAAAATACTGACAAAGCCCAGAACTGGCTTGTGTTTTATGGTATTTATCTCAGCACCACACTTCAGTTTTTGAATGCAAGCTGCTGAGATCTCAATTGTTTAAAGCAAAGGTTATGCAAACATGACAGCAGCCAAATGATTAGAAGGCTTTGGATAGTCCATCTTCTGTCTGCTTCAGAAATGACCACATGTGAAAAATAATGAGGCTCTTCCAGCCACCCATTAGGAATTTTTATGCAAATTTCTGTAAAATCAAACACTTAAAAACAGAAGCTTCATAAAATTCCCTGTAGAAACACAAAGCAGTTGTCCATGTGGCGTGTTTCTCCTGGTGACCAAGGCAGCCCACCTTGCAGAAATGTCTCACTGCAGCTTCTCTACCTGGGCTTACCAGGTACTTGAAGGGTGAAGTGCAGGGGAAGAAAGAGCAGACACCACAGGAATTCCTTTTCCTAAAAACAGACTGTGCACATGTGGTACAGTCACTGCATGGGTACAGCAAATCAATACCATGCAAAATTCTGTCACTTGTTGTACACACTGAATGGCCCTCAGAGCAGATGAAGTGCATGAACACATAATTAACAGAGCTTTATACACATTTCTACAGGGAATGATGGACCTGTACTGAAATACACTCTATAAACATACCTAACATCCCAGATAAAACCAAAATTCCATGTGTTACTTCCTTATTTTTAGAGATATAAAACCTGTAAAAACAGAACTCACTGATTTCACATAGCTTGTTTCACATAGCAAATTGCCTATTCTTTCCAACATGAAAGACTTTTTGTTTCAGTTTGTTTTTTACCGCCTTTCATCAGTTCACCTCTTTCCCAGCCAGGCTGGAGAGCAACTGCACAGCAGCACAACCCAACTCCCAACCCAGACTTGTTTTATTTACAGCAGCGAGCAGCGTACAAACACACGTCTGCTTTTCATCACGACGACCAAAAATATTCAGAACATGGAGTTATTAGGAACACTTGGCAACCACAAGGCCACAATTAACAGTAATGATCCCTTCAGAGCAGTCAGAGCTTCCCGTACCAACACTCCAAGGAGCTCCATGCTTTCAGTGAGGTACCTGTGTGTCAGCAAGCACAGGGGAGCACATCCTGCAGCAGCAGCAAATGGGAGAGGGTTGAACACAAGGCCAGCAACAAGGAGACATCCATGAAGAGTAAAGCCTGAGTAAAGCCTGCTCCAGCTGCCCAGAGACCCATCTGGGATGGATGGGTTTGTAGCACCCTACCTCACCTTGTACAGGGAAATTCCCCTGTGAGCACCAAAGCTGCAACCAGCCAGAGCAGCAATTCGTGTGCCACTGCTCATGTACAGTTCTGCTTGCTCTTGTATTCAACCCAACACCCTGCTATCATTTGATATTTTCATATAATATTAAGCAAAGACCCTTAACACAAGGCTGGCCCTGCTCTGGCATGCCTGTGCACACGTGTGTACACATGATGTGCACACATGGAGGGCAGGAGGAAGTGTTGTGAGCACCACGTGTTGCGGGCAGAAACCAGGAGGGAAGGGAGGAAGGGAGGTTGAAGGCAGATGCAGGAAAGGAACAGCACGCAATGGGACTCTCATTTCTGCTAATCCCTCTCTTTTCCTTCCCTTGAGTAACAGTCTTGTGCAATAGTTACGCAGGGCAGGTCCACGCAGAAGTCAAGATTAACAGAAGCGGGGGCTCGGAAGTCTGCAGGAAAACAGCAATTTAGGAATTTCCCTGCCACACACGAGCTCATTCCTGAACAGCACTGCTGGCACAGCCCCAGTGGGAAAAGCAGCCATGGTTTTCTGCTGCCTGGTCATCAAAAACCCATCCTTGCTAAAACCACAGAGGCAGAGCTGGAGACAACCCCCCGGGGTATGGGCACACATGCAGAATCAGCCCGCTGGGGACACCACTGCACACACTAAGGTCCCCAAGGATGCCACAAGGAATTACCTGGACACTGTCACTACACAGGGAAAGTCCTGGCCCAAGGAATGGTTGCTGCCATGCCAAAGGGGTCACCTCCTTGGCACCTGCAGGGTAGGGAACGCTGACTGGCCCTCCAGGAGGGGTAGGGAAGCTGGCAGTGCCGTGACAGCAGCACGCACACACACACACACACACACACACACACACTCTCCATGATCCAGACACAGGCAGCCCTGCAAAGAAAGCAACTCTGCTTTCTGGGTTTGACAAAGAGACACTCTTGACTGCAACCTCCCAGGACTCTGCAGCCATCCTAGGATGAGTATAACAAAATGTTCCTCAGAGCAAAGAAAGGAAAAATGAAAACTGATCAACAATACAATTTTTTTTTTCTAGAGAAATGATGTGAACACTATCAGTTCGATGTCAGTGCAATGATATTCTGGTACTGTGCAATCTCTTAGGAAAAAGACATTATCAGAAAGATTCAGGAATAGCAACTTCTTTTACTAAGTCCAGAATTTTATAGGTGGACCCCTAAAAAGTCAGCAGGATGATAATGCTGTTATTTCTACTTTTTGGAAATCACGTATCAGAGAAATCAGATGATGTGACCAAAAAAACCCTACCAAAATCATGTTCAGCACAATACAGAATTAAATCTGGAAGCTTGAAGCCCAAGCCTTAAACACTGGAATCTCCTTTTTTTCCCCACTTAAATAATACCATTACTACATCTAACATGATGAGAAAGTTCAAACTGGTAATAACTGATGAATTAATTATTTTAATTAGAATTAAATGTCGACCAGTTAAACTCTCATGATTTCTCTTCATGTCTGACCTCCTATGCTTTAAAATGCCTTTAAATATTTTTAAATAGAGCTGTTTTTCGAACATGAATTCTGAGATTCTGCTCCCAGGAATGCAACTCAAACTGAGTAACAAAAGACAGGTCACGAAATAAAAATCCAAAAGGAGAGAAATCTACTGTAACCCTCCAAGATAAAGATGTTTAGCAACATAGTTTTCAACATAAAATATGAGAAATGCTATCTCATGTAACCTTCATATTGCCAAGAATTTGAATCATATGACACACACACCGAGCTGATTTTCTCTCAGGAATAATAAAATCTTTCTTGTTATTGGACAGTATTTGCAAACCTCTGAATTCTGAGAACTGACTGATAGGTTTTTAAACTTTATCTGGTGGCAAAATACAATACATAAGTCACTTGCCTTGGAAAAGTAAATTTAATATTATTTATAGAATGCCACTGCTTTTAATTTTGCTCATCAAAGCTTCTTTCACTTCAGACTGCACAGTAAGTGTGACAGAGAGGCCCTTATTACACTTTGGTGATAGAAAAGAATCACAAGTGAAGTTCTAGAGAAAAAAAAATCAGTATTATCTTCCATCTGCTTCTGGCCAAGGTTGGAGAACAGAGGATGGCCCAGATGTGCCTTTGTTGTAACCTAATACAGGTTACATTTTTATTTTTGTCCTGGTTGCTACTAAGTTGTGTTTCATACTGTACACTACAAGTATGCTTCTAGAATATTCAGTATAATCTATTTGAAAGATAAACACCTGGTTGTTGCCACTATGGGAAGCCACAGTGATTGACCAGAAACTACCTAAAGCACTAAAACAATGACTGATTGACTATTAAAGATATTCTCTCAGTTACAGTGGTACAACACGTGTCCACTGACACAGATGTGACACTGGAGCAGGTCCTAAACCAGCCCTGGTGACTGTGGAGCTGTCAGATTAAATCACATCACAGAAGACCTCACTCCTTCCCTGCAGCTTAAGACCAGAATTATGAGTATTTACATATTTATCAGTTTTTATGCACAATTTTTCCACTTGAACCGCATTTAGATTAAGAATCCAGATGTCTGGGGCAGATGTGCTTTCCAATTTGACTCACATTTGCCAAACAAAAGCATTAATATGCAGTTAGGCAATATTACTGACCAACATCTTAGAGAGGTGCTGTACTGCAGCATCCTGCAGCTCTTCCTTTAAAAGCAAAAGCTTTATCTGTTCCAACCACCCAACAAAGGTGTCTCACGATCTTGCATTATCTGAAGACAATCTTTCCCCAGAAATAAATTTTCTTAAGAAGACTTACTGTTACTATTAAATATTTTATGCAAATAGCTTTGAATGTCTTTTTAATATCAGAATCATTTCAGGTTATCAAATACCATTCCCCACAGTGTATTCAGGCCTCTTCTTGCTTTTACCACCATTTAATTTATCAAATTAAGTGCAACTACATTTCAAAATACAGTGTTCACTTGCTGCTGCCAGAGGAAAGTTAGAGAGAAATGAAATTCTGGACAAGTTATGACTGCAATAAATGAATGGGGAAGTATGCAAACTGATCCTTGAGATGGTTTCTGCCACAAATTCTGAACAAGTATTTAAAGTACAAGTTTTTGTTGGAAACATAATTACATAGAAGTGTTTCCGTGCTTAAAAAAAGGGCTTTTTAGTTGCAAAAAAAAGCTAACCATATTTTCTGAGATTTTCAAATATTATTATAGAAAATTAAAACAGAAATAAAAATGTTTGAAATAGCAATTTATGTGGAACTGCAAATTTTTCTGAGGTAACCACAGCAGAGGAAAACAAGCATGACTGAAATAGTGTTTAGAGCTATAATTTCACATTTTTATCTGCAGTAGTATCTGTTTGAATAAACTGACTTGTCAATCAATATTAAGCTTTCACAACACTGCGGGTGTTTTTTAACAGCTGTTTAGTCATATAAGATATGAAACAGAACACAATGCTCCTGCTCCTCTATCAAAGTTAATAATCACTCTGATGAGACAGGCTGATTTAAATGTTTGCCACAGTACATGATTTGTCAGGGGAAAAAGTCTTACTCAGGGCATGGCAACAAAGTTTTCAGCAAGTGACAACTCCTAGCAGAGATAAAATAAACTAACTGAGGATTTAACTGCCCTCATCAGAAGGTATCTGTTTTGATCCATGACCATTCCAATCTCCATGTAATTTTGATCTTCCTACTACTAAAATCTACCAGAAATACTTCTCTCATTTCTACTTCAGCAGCAGTAATTGCCAATACTTCTCAGACACAGAAGAGCATGTTTTTAACACTCGAGTACTAACTTGCTGTATCATACCTCACTTTAACTTTATTTGAAAGGCCTCCTACAGTCTACCACAGGTGCTTAAGAAGGCAGATTAACATGAAACTCTAAAGTAGTATTCCACAAATCATAAGCCAATGAAAATCTGCAGGTTCTACCTGTTATCAGCTGAAAGAACAACAGTTTAAAACAATGCCCCTCTTGGACTGAGAGAACTCAAGCTGACAACCACCAGAGATGTGGCAAATCCAAGTTTTTCCATCTCTAGAGAAATTTGTAAAATACCACCCTCACTTCTTCCCAGCTGCAAAATGGCCAGATCAGATCCTTGGGGAAATACAGCCTATGGAGTTGTTAACTAAAATCAAAGAGCTATTCACTTGAAGCAATAGTAGGAGTCATTTATTCCAGTTCCTTAATCTCTTCTCAAGCTCTGTGGTAGCAGACAGACATGAGATCAGGAATAACATACATGGTGGGATTATCACAAGCATTCTGTTAACACACTGCTCTTCCTGCACAAAATCATTATACAGAAGCTCTGACCATTATTTTTGTAGACTCCAGTGAAAAACAGAAAATAGATTCTACTAAATGAAAAACCTGACACTAGACAATCAGAAAAATCTTGACTAGCAATGGAGGGCTCTGCATTAGACTTGCAGAGTGCAATTTTCCTGATTTTGTAACACCTGGCACTTCACAGCAAGACAAAGAATTCAGTCCAAAAGACTTCCCAGAAATTGCCAACCTGCATCTCTTGAAATTGTTCACTTTTTGTGTCTTTTAACAGACATTGCTTAAATGACTTGGTCCTATGACCTGCAGCTAACAGAATTCATGAGTCTGCAGCAAAACGTTGACTTGCTGAGTTTGCAACAATTCCCCTTATCATCAGCAGAGGTTTGGTGGCTGGAGAGCATCAGATTTCCCACCTGGGTGAGCAGGTGAGACTGGAGTGTCCCTGGGCAAGCCATGGGACTGGAGCTGGCTGCACACTCACCCCACTCACCCGGTGTGTCCAGCAGGGAGCCAGGGCTCTGTCAGGGCCCTTCCCCTCTCCACGCTCCAGCCTCAGCAGGATTTCAGTTTGCATCTTGCAGAAGCCAATGGGAATGAGCAATATCGTTAACAGAGAATTCTGGTGGTAAGACTGAGGCAGTTCCTACAATTCCAGTAGTTCAGTGAGATCTGAAAGCCCTGCTGCAACCTAACTCTGCCCCAAAAGCCCATCAATAATTGATGTGGCATTTCCCTAAAGCTTCACTACATCTCCAGTTAGGAACACATTTCTTAAATTGGATTTTTGTGTCTTTTAACAGACACTACTTATATTACTTGGTCTTATGACCTGCAGCTAACAGAATTCATGTGTCTACAGCTAACTGCTGGCTTGCTGCATCCCACTGCAGCAAGGGCAAACTCATTTAAGTTCTTGGTAATGTGCTTTTTTCTTGAATTGATACAGGGAAGCTCCAAAATGTCACAATTTACACATTGTTTCAAATAACACACATAAGCAAAGTGAACAAACAAATTATAAATCATGTTTTAATCTTAATAAATAACTTCGTATGTCATAAAAGTAGATATTAAAAATACTTGCTTCCAACTCACTGCCCAGTGTCAGGAGTTCAGATGTTTTCATGTTAGCCATATTTGCTTCTGAGAAATGAAAACTTTCATTTCATGTTTTCAAAGATATGAAAAAAACATTTGGGGGGAGGCATAAAAACTGTGCCTCCTTATTTGATCTCTTTCCCCTGCATGATTTGAGTTATATTTGCTAGTTTTATTCAAGAAAAAATAAGCCTGATTTTTATTGAAGAAAACCAGCCTATTTTAATTTCAGTAATTCTTCAGGCACATTCATTTCCTTGAACTTGAGCTCCTTCTTGGGCCTTCAAATCACCAGGATGGGAAAAAAAGCTTTTCTTCCAGAGCAAAATTGGCTTCAATTATTTTATTAAAAGGTGACGTCACTATTTCTTTCCTCAGAAAAGCAAATTTCATTTTATTTTGCTATCATTTTTCTAAGATACAGAAAAAAGGGGGTTTGTATTTTGTTCCTACTGCCTAAAAACATCTGGATGTTTTTTTAACCAAGGAATGATTAAAAAAATAGAAGCAAAACCTGTGACACATCTAGACAATCTTGCTTTCTGGTTTGAAAGAAAATGACTAACTCTGGAATCCACAGCAGGTGCAATATTCCATTAGTCACGATTTTGGACAGAGAAATAGAGTTTCACAGATAAATTCAATTTTTCTTCCAGCTCTAAGGCTAAATTTAAGGCTTGGAAAAGGTGAAGAATTGTGCCAAAAAGCAGATTCTACGTGCTGTGTAATTTTAGCTGGTCAACTTCAGTTTTCATCTGCTGACTGCAGTAGTTTTGCTTTTAAGACCACTGCTCAGACAAAGATGAACTTCTTTCACAACAGTAGAAAAATACCTTACTGTGAACAAACAAGAAATGCAACAGACAACAAAACTTGCATTTGATGGTGACCTAAGGTAGCATTTACTCAGTCAATGTTAATTTATTTCTACACTTCAGTGAAAGTGGCATTTAGCACTCACCTTTTCAAAAATGTTGGTCGAGCTTTTATAAATTGTTGCAGAATAATTCAGTGGGTTTTAGATTAGAGGAGAGTGGGATTAAAATACTAAGGCTTCCATCAAGTCCCTAATTTGATACAATAACTTAGGCAGGGTCAACAAAAGAAAAATTATAACCAAATGTGATCACATTACAAATTAATAAAAATACCACTACATTCTCAGACAAGAGACATGTAAGAAAACATGTAAGTCTATAAAATATTTCAGATGATGAATTGAGAACAAGTGAAGGTAAAACAGACCAAATATTGAAATGAAAGTCAAAAGAAGTCACCCACATGTTTTGCTTTCATAGGTAGCTGCCACCATATGTTGATGCTTACTCAGCACATAATAATTTTTCAGTAGAATTAACTTTGGAGAGGAACTGCAAACCCTTACAGTGAGTTTCTGACAAACTGTGACAAGCAGAACTGCCACCATGAGCCACAGAAGCAGAAAGTATGCTTTCTTAAACTCTGTTTAAACAAGGAAGACAAACTTCTGGGATTTTTAAGCGAGCAGTGATTGATATACATTTTAGGAACTCTGGATTGAAACTGACCTGGAGAAGCCAAGACCCACTCATTTAAAAAAAAAGCACTTCAAGCCATTAAGTTAAATTATTTCAGTACCTACCAAAACGAAATGGTATCTAAATTATTAATAATGGGAACAGTTTTCTTTCTGCTTGTTATATCAGGCAGATCTGTACAGTCCTGAGTGTTTTATTCTTTCAACAACCAAATATCTTCAATCCACCATCAAGTAGTATCTGCTGCATCACCACAGGACACGGTCGAGTACTTTAATTATTTTGCTTCTCCACAACCCTCTAAGCAACTTTGCTTATCCTAATCCTAAAGAAGAGAAAAACAATCAAGGCCAAAGCCTTGCCATACTGTACCTGCAAAGCACAGTTCATCATTCTGACAATGTAGTCAAACTGCTGGTGGTCCAGGATGGCTCGGTTGTCCTTGACGTGCTGGCCCAGCTCCTGCGTCAGGCAGTGCCGAGCTGCCTTGCCCTTCAGGGCTCTCAGAGCTGCAGGCAGGGTCTGCAGAGAACAACACCTCACTTTGTGGAAATGAAATTCAATGGCACTACTCATACTGGATAGCATTCATTTTTTTATTAAGAAACTGCAGGTGACAGTAAAAAACAACTCTGGAAATTATCCATTAGCTTGACTATCAAACTCTCACATAATGGGTGATCTAGCCTGAGCTACCAAGTACTAAATTTTTCCTGGTTGTTTTTTTTGTTTGTTTGTTTGTTTTTTCCAAATGCATTAAACAGCATTTCTCACCTACATCTGTAAATAGAAATCCTTTAATGTGGACAGGCTGGATGTGAAATCAGAAATGGATTATTGTGGATGAAAGCAAGTGCTTTCTTCTGCACAGGCAGGCCAAGACTGGAGTTTTCCTATCAAGGCTGAGCAGCACATTTTGGGATAAGCAATGAATGACAAATGGGTTTAGAAGCGGCATAGCTCTCATAGCAGTGAGGCCACTAGACTGTCATGCAGTTTATCCTAAACCAGGGCCACCAGAATATTTATATCAAAGTCTTAAAGATGCAGCAAATGCTGCAACAGTGATTATCAGCTGTGCCCCTTTAGGCTGGAGGTAACAGGTAAGTAAAAAAAAAAGGCAGCCTATTTGCTAAGGAAAAATTTACCACATAGAGGAACAAAAAACCCACTGAATTTGCCCAAGTGCCTGGAAGTTGGATGAGGCTAAAAACTACTGTGCTCTACTTGGATGAAAACTCTTTTAAAGAGTTACACACTTGATTAGGACTTTGCCCATGTGCATTTTGACACCATAACTCATAAATAAAGCAAAGCTCATTTTCTATCTTGACCTGCACAGCGTCAGAGATATACAGGTGATACTTCCCTGAGAAATCAAAAAATTTCTTAAAATAATTCTACAGTCATTTTCATGTGTAGAATTAGATTTGACTGTAAGTTTGAGTGACTGTTCTACAATCAATAACAGAAAACTCTATGGACAGAATCGACAAAACCTGGCAACTTCTTAATGAAGAGAAAATAAGAATGTCAAGGATAACAACTCACTAGCACATTCCAGTGAAGGCAGACATGCCAAATATCTATATTCATCTCTGAGTTCTATGAAATTACTGGTTTTTAAAACCTGCAAAATTAACTGAACAGAAAATTTCCAAAGAGCATTGGCTGCTAAACACCAAAACAGATATGTATGCCTTTTGTTTGCATTCATTCTAATTAATGCTGCTAGACCAATATACACCCACCTCTTTAAAAAAGAAAGTTATGTGGACAATGCTACTTATAACAGTAATAAATTTTGCAAAAAAGGTTTACAACTCACCCACATAGGATTAGAAACAGGTTTTCAAATCCATTAGCCTCATATTACACACAATATTGTACTCAGATGATGATTTTTATTGCTTAGTTCATTCATTTAAATGGCCAAAATAATCCTTAGCATTTGTAACAAGACTTCAGAATGTGCTTTGTGATTAGGCCAGTCTCCATTTGCTCACTAACAGAACAGAGTGTAATTTGGCAGAATTAAAATTTCATTTTATTACCTTTTCAGTCTCCAGAAATTTGTTTTCAAAAATGAATGCGATGCAGTTTCTAACAACTTCCAGCCTCTGAGCACTGTTGAAAACTGTGCTTCCTTTTTCCATTATGGAAACTAACAAAGAAAAAGAAGAATATACATCTGTGAAATGTCTGCAAGAACCACAAGGAATACCACAAATTTCTTTAAAAAAACAATTACTGCGTCCTCCCTTTTATTCTGTTAAGCAAATACCATTTGTAGGCAGATGGGAACACAAGATCCCAAATCTCTGGTTTTCCTATTCCATCTAAAAAGGGGAGTGATCTGAATTTCAACTGGATTAGTTGATTCTCTTAACTGTTTGTTCTCACTGTCTCATACAGGCACAAAGAGATTATAACCTCTAACATACTGATGAAATACATAAATAAACACAAATTAATAATAAATGTGTGTGCTCTGCAGTGAGTTACATAGCCTTGCCTGTTTTGGAGCAGTAGATAACTATTTTTAGATGGCCATGACACGAATTCTGCAACATGGAATAAAACCTGACAAACCTGTTCTCTTACCTTGATTCCAAACTGTTGAGATCTTATTTTCTAATGCACTGTTTTGCCCTGATTTTTCAACAAAATTCAGAAAGCAAGAACTAACATTCTCTTTTTCTCTATAATATCAAATAAATAGTATACAAATTCAGATACACCTTTCTAGTAGATAATAATGAGCTACTTATATCCAAGGATTCTGAGACAGAGTTCAGCAGGGAGTGAAAACTGTTCCTCAGAAAAAAACCAGCAAACCCCCTACTTTGACACAGAAATTAAGATATTTTTAAAAATCCCTTCTCCTGCAACTAGCCTTTTGAAGAAAGACAACAGAATACAACCACATATCCTTTAAATTTTCTGTAAGTACCAGAGTCAATGATACAGTCAACAGCAAAGGCAGGTAAAGAAAGTTCATCCTCTTCTTGCATAAACCCGAAGAGAAACAGGCCTGGGCAGGGCCTCAAGAGGCCATCTAGTTCACCCTGCTGTCCCTAGACAGGATCAACTCTATTTATGTTATTTCTCATGTTTGTCTAATATGTTCCCAATGTTCTGTGATAAGAGAGACTCCATGGCTGCACAAGAAATCCACTCAACTGCCTCACCATCCTCATTTTACCATGTCTTGCTGACAAATAACTCTATTTTTGTGCTGCAATTAAACCCATTATTTCTTATCATTCCAGATTATTCCCCTTCTTTTTCTCAGTCTCTTGTATAATTGAAGCCTGCTATTATGTGTCCCCTCAGTCTCCAAGTTTTCAGTCTAAACAACTCCCCATCTTTCCTTGTAGGTCACATTCTCTGGACCACTGGTCATTCCCGTTGCTTTCTTATGGACTCCCTCCAACAGAACCAAAAATGGAGACAGTCTTCCAGAGTCCAAACACGGACACAAACATCCAGCTGAGGTCTTACTGAGCACAATGAAAAGATTCCTCCATGGGGTTCACTGACTGCACTCCTGTTTATACATCCTACTAAGATGTTTGGCTTTTTTGCAGTAGCTTGATATAGTTGGGTCATGTTTGCCCTACAGTCATTAAAGTTCCCAAATTAATTTCTGAAGAGCTGCTGCCTAGTCAGGCGAGCCTGCCTATGCAAGTGCCATACCTTATTTGAAGAAAAGCAGTAGAGAAGAATTCAATGAAGTCTTGTGGTTAGATATGTAATTTTTAAAGATAGATTTGAATTCTTAGCCCATCCTTCAGAAGTTTTGCAAGCCCTTCACGTGCAAGTTGACTAACCATACTGGTTTATGCCACCATTCACATCGATGACTATGAGTAATAAAACTTTCTGGCATTAAAATTAAAAGGACAGGCCTACAATGTCCACATCTGCTCTTTATGCTTAAATATAGGTATATTTCTTTTGAGACAGATGCTAGCTTTGCTCTTTGCCTTTTTCCAGTAATTTACATGCCTTTCACTGGGTATCAAAGGAGGAACTCAAACGGTTCAAGGCTTGGTTCAGCCAGTGCTACAAGTGACCTATGGTGGTATTTAACAGGCCTGGCTGAGTACAATATCTAGTTTAAGTGTTCAACTCAATATCTAGTTTAATTGTTCAACTCAGTATGTAGTTTAGTTGTTCAACTCAAAATCTAATTCAGATCAAATCCACTTATTAGCAGTTACACCCCTCACTCTCTGCTTGATGCTTGACTTCTCAGTAAAGAAGAAGGCAGATAATATAATATCTGCCTTAGTAAAGGCAGAAGAAAAAGGCCTTTCAAAATTGCAAAGGCAACCACTGAGTCTACGCACCAGAGTTTGCCACGATCACTGAAAACACAAAACTGGGAGCAACACACTGCAGAAATACTAATCACCCGTGAGAACCAGGCAGGACAGGGCACAAATGAACATACCCACAGGGGGACCTGCTGGGACCACGCACTTCTTGTCCCCACGGGTGGCAGGAGGGGCGCCCTGGCTCCTGGCCAGCCCCTCCTGGAGCAGCTCCTGCACGCGGCCCTCGTTGATGCGCGGGAAGGGCAGGATGTGCACGCGCAGGTGCGAGCCCTCCGTGGGCCGCGGAACCTTCTGGAACGCCATGTGGGGATTGGGGTTCTCCTGCAGGCCAAGAGCAAAAGGTCACACTCCACATCAATCCTGCATCTGCCTCATCGAATTTCGCTGCGGTTTGGAGAGTCTCCCACACCCGAAAGATTAAGAAGTCAAATCTCTAATGCAGATGATCAATAAAACGTTTCATATTCATATCGCCCTTGACTCATTGACTTTACTATTTTCAACTTTCTTAAAGGCTTTTATAAAATTATTTTTGTCAATGTGCAAAATTCAAAACGAGTGCAAAAGAAAATCCCTGCTTCACTTAGGCTGGTTTTATGCAAATTAATGAATATTAAGGACTTGAATATAAATCGGTGTGACAGTCAAGCTCTTCATTAGAGAGACTATCTACCACCATGCATAGGATCGCAGCCCACATTTCCAGGGATGCAGTAATCAAACAAAATGGGGTATTTTCATGTCTTCATTCATTTATTCTGGGGTTACCATTAATCACATCGGAATTTGCTGCTGTCCAGTTTGACTCTACGCTGTTACTCATTACTGCCTACGTACCACTGCCAAAGAGTGCCATCCATCAATGAGGGCTCTCTTGTAAATGCATAATACGTTTGGAAGAAAACTTGTAAACAGGAGCTTAATACTGCTGTTTACAGGAGCAAAAGGCAACAAGGAGACCAAGTGCATCAACTTGAGAAACAGCAGACAAAACAGAACAGCTACTTAGCCACATGCATTCTCTGCAAAGGAAAATTTTATGGAACAAGCCAAAAATCCTGGGGTATGAGAGCAGCAGATGCCAGGGGACACAAGGAAGAGAAAGGGAACACAGACTCAGGAGGGTGTAACGGAAGACAGAGGGCAGAAAACTCCAGAAAAGGAGAGTAACTGCTCCAAAATTCATTTGAGCGAGAGGAGAGATTCAGAAGAAATACGCAGGAAAAGTTATCTTTATCTTGGACATCACAAATGTCATGTCAGATGTACGTGCTACTGGGCTAATCAAAGGTCTAATGCCTCGGACTGTCCACCCTCAGCAAGACTCATGCAAACATTATTTCTACCCAACAGAGCTTGTCTCTCCCTTGTATCTAAACTGCCACAGCTACAATATTGTGGTTATTAAAACTGTGAAACAAGATGTCAAAATACATCAAGCAGTCTGTTTAAAATCAGACAGCTCTAGGCACAGCTTAAGCAGTGTTACTCATCACCTGTGTTTAGTCAAGGACAGGTGCATGCACAGCTCCTAGAAATCTGACTTCTCAATGCACAAAGCCATAGATTTAGTGAATATCAGTGTGTGCTCCTGTGAAGTCACTGACTTAGTGGCAGTGAAGGAGCAAGTCAGTCACAATGGTATTATAAATAAATCTCATCATCAGAAAAGACACACAGAACACAAAAGAAATCCCAGAACTTAGCAGCATTTGGTAGCTCTTGTGGTTGTGTTTTTTCAGAACTGTTGATGTAAACCACAGTTTTGAGGAAGTGGGATGTAGAAAAGAAAGGGTGACAAAGGTGTCAGCTGATGGTGTAACAGATAATGAATGCTCTGTGGAGTCTGAATAACCACAGAAGTGTGAGGGGGATGGAGACCAGTCTATGTCAAAAAAGCCCACAAACCTCAAAGCAAACAAAAAATCAAAAACTCACAAACAAAAATCCCCATCCCAGAAACAGTTAATGGAATGGTAAGAGACCTTATCAAAGCATTATGTAAAATAAATATGATATGAAGGCAAAAATTAAACTGGAAATGGAGTTGTACAAGAAACAGGCTGTAAAAAATGAAGTAATGCCTGCTGAGCATGCAAACCAGGGTGACTGGGTCAGGAAAGAACTGCTGAAAGTACACATTATGCCCCATTGTATAATATATATGTACTATATATATTATATAATACACATTATAAATGTATAATTTTCACATGGAAAACTGTTATGAGGCAAGAAAAGAGATGTATTTGGCATGGATAGGCTGTAGCAGAGAAAAATAGCAGTTTATAGACCATATATGAATACACACTTAAAATAGTTAAGTAGTTGTAGCTGCATCTAAATCATTATTAGCATTAATAAATCAATAGTATCATACTGAATTTCCTTTGCATGTACAAATTTAATGATCTTTAAAGTTCCAAAGTCTTTTGCCATAATGTAGATGATGCCTGCCACAAGCAGCCCCTTCCATTTTCTGGACACTGGATCAATCTGAGAAATCAGACTTTTCAATGTTACCAGCTCAACTCCCAGATGCAGCAGGTACAGTCAACTTACATTTTTGAAGAGCTGTTCTGCAAGTTCTCTAACATGCTTTATCATTTTTGGTGGATTGCCCTCTTCAGCTTTAATTCTTTCAACTTCAAAGGCCACCAACTTTTTTTAAAAGAAGAAAGAATAAAAATGTTGATAATTCAACTAAAAACAATTATTTCCTATTTAAGTTATGAAATGTTAATCTTAAATTGAAACCAAGGAAAGAAAGCTGAACACTGAAAAATGTGTGAGGTCACATTGCTCTGGAACATGAGACATTTTCAGTTCCATGAGCAGCATTTGTTACCAGACAGAAAGTCCTTTGTACCTAAACCAATCCTTTCACATTTCTATACCTCAATCCAAATTTCTCACAGGTACTACTACTACAACACAGAATAATTTTCACACTGTATTTTTACTCTACATTCAACACAAAGCAAACAGTAAAAACTACAGCATTGCTTTTTAAAATGAATTTTTTTTGTCTCAGTTTACAATGTTGGGCATGTATTTAATGTAGTGTTTCTCTATGAGCTTGTTAACATTTTAGAGAATATAATTAAATTATTGAAAATAATTCTGTACTGGCACATGCAATGTATTATGAAGATACAGATCTGACAATAGGAACAGCATTACCAAAGTTTATACAACTATTTAACTTCACACACATAAGGGGACATAACTTTATGGAAATAAGCTAGAAATATCTCCTTAGCAGAAAATAAGAGTTGAGATGATTTGCCTAAACTTGATATAATAAACATTGGGGTTTCAGAAGTATCCCAGTAGTTTTTCCCATGCTGAAATGTGACAGAAAATTGTAATGTACTTGGGAATACAGAAACAGTTTTCACCTCATCAAAAAGATCACAGGTTCTGAAGGGAGGACCCCTCTCTGACACAAAGCCAGCAAATGCCATTCCATTGAGGACTTTGGTGAGAAAGTCATTCTCAATTAAGCCTCGCTGGCCCAAGAAGGCTGCCTGCAACAAAGACAGAAAAAAATGCACCTTTTTTAATCAGCATCAAACTTGCAATTACAAGCAACTGTTATATATTAGTTAAACATTTCTACCAGCCTATCAGCTTATACTAGTAAGTGGTACTTTCTAACTAAATTTTTTAGTATACATAGTATCTTTCTAAACCTAAAAAATTGAATTTGATGCACACATTTTTTAAATCTCACAGGTAATAAAAGAGAAAACTAGTACCTTCAAGCAATGTGTTACTACATACAGAAGTTTTCAAAATTCCACAGTGATTCCTCAAATGTTTATTTGCATTAAATTTCAATGTTAACTTTGTTGTACATTTCTGTCCTGTCCCTGCAATTAGTCCCACTAAAACACAGTGATACTGTGCTATGCCAAAATGATGTGCTTATCACATGGAGATAACTTTATTTACATTTTTAAACTTCACCACTTGTCCAAAAGGCAGGCTTGTGGGAACAACATGGCACAAAGGAACACCACAAATACACATAAGTGCTCCTCCTTTACCTTGTGGAAGTGGATGACAGGTTCAGCATGAATCCTGATCAGCTGAAGACACGACCTGTATCCTTGGAAGAGCTGTGCAAAGAGCCTGAGGAAGATTGCTCGCACTTCTTTGTCCTGCAAGCAGTAATTGAATTGTCAAAGCACCTTCACATCGTAAATTTCTGCACACTTTGTAGGAATCTATGTGAGAGATGCCCACAGCTCCATGAGTGTAGCAGTGCAGGACATGAAGCAGGACATGAAGCAGAGGGATGAGGTTGTCTCACAGAATAGTTGGGGGTGGAAGGGATCTTAAAGGCTACCAGGTTGCCCTGCCCTGTCCCCAGATGGCCATGGCAGATTCTGTACACAGCCGCCCTTCACCCCTGCTGGTGTTTGCTGTGCCTGCAGCACAGGCTCTGGGCAAAGCCAGGGGGGCTGTGGGGTGGTCATGTCCTCAACCACACAAATGAGCTGCCATGAGAGAAGATGTGAAATAAAGGAAAAAGGCTATTTTAGCCCGGATTCATTCCCTAAAATAAGTAGGGTTTCAAAGCACTACACAAGCAGTGTCTTCAAAGCGGGCAGGGGCAGCAGGGAATACCAGGAGCCCGGGGTGGCACTGCTGCTGCTGCTGGAGGAGCCAGGCTGGGAGCATCCCACTCCAGCCTCCAGCTGCAGCTCTGCCAGACTGCTCCAGGTTTCCCCAGCCACCTGTCTGGGACTCTGCCAACTCACACCTTCACTTGCCAACTCTTTCTGCCACCAAAGCAAGCCAGGGTTACTTGAAAAAGTTTAAAAGAGCAGGGCTTTGAAGTCCTGGATTATTTATTTAAGAGAGTGCTTACATAGACACCACCAGATTAATGGAAATGATGTGAACAGCTAGGGCAGTGACATCTCCACCTGGCCCAGAGGCCACTAAAGACTGACATCAAATCCTGGGCCACCCTACTATTTCATCTCAGCAACCATCTCAAAAAACCTGAGGTCCCAAAAATTCCTTTATTACCTCAGGTTTTATGGTCTTATGTTACAAACTCAAATTTAAATATTACATACAATATTTACTATCAGATAACCAGCTCATCAGTTAAGTCATAACCAAATTAAGTAAATTACAGCCTGTCATTTATGTTTAAAGATAAAAGGAATATATAAAATGATATCAAGCTGGAATATATTATTGGAGTACCTTACTAGATGTTTGTTTATTCTGCACTGGACCATGATCCATATTGTTCTATTTGTAACTTAAATTTTGTATGGCTCACTTTACTGACAGATATGCTCATTTTCTGCTGCTCTCTAGGATTTTAACAGGTACATTTGTACTCTGACTTCTTTGACTACTTGAAAACATGGTAATTTCTTTCAAATTTCACAAAATTCTTATTTTGCTACAGATTTATATTAATTTGAAACTTTTCTATTCAAACTGAGATCTTAGCTGAATTCTTCCATTAGTTTAGATGAAGTCTGGATGACAATCCCCATCTTCAGCAACAAAAAGTCTCTATCTTAGAGCCAGAAATAAGTACAACAAATATATTGTACCACCTAAGAGTTTCACATATTCACATAATTCACATAGCTACACAAAAAAGCCCCCATGTGTGCTCTTAAATTGAACTGGCTTATGGATTTTACAAAACTTCTAACCAGTCAGAATGCTATTAGAGGGAAAAACGCATTTCTTAGCTCCACCAGTAATGTTATAAATATATGGAAAAGCAAACACAAATTCTTAAAAGGAAGCTACTAGTCTAAAATTTCAACAGTTTTCCACTTATGAAAGTCAGACAGAGAAAATAACACAGAAATCTTACCAGCATTTTTGAGTGTGATAAAGCTGTTCGTGGGGGAGGGAATGCATAATCTGCTGTCTCCAAATCAGGATGCAAAACCTAGAGAATTTTGACAACATAACCTTTTTTCCTTCATTTTGCTGAGAAAAAGATTTTTTTTTTCTTTCTCAAATTAATATTCACTGACACTGAGTACCTCAAGTAATAAATTGAGGTAAATTGTGAAGACTGTATGGAAATAAAGATGGAATTAAGTTCTCAGCTTCAGGATCTATATGTGAGTTATCTATCAAAAACTCCTACCACAGTCCATGAAAACTATCAATACCATTAGGGATTTTAGAGACAATTCAGCTGAAACAGATTAACAGACTAAAAATTTTTCTGTTGAACACAAGATTTGCTCAGAAGCCTCCAAATAAGGTGATTCCCATTTTATTACAATGATAGCAAAAAGACAAACTGAAGTGCTTTTTATGGCAGTTTCCTAATGTAGAATTCATCATTCCTAAATTCTGAAACAGGAGCATCACACAAATAAAATTTAAAGGGTTATTATTTGCTAAATTTCAAGAAAATGTACAGTTGAAATGAATTTATAAACACAGAAAGGCAGCAGAACTGAGGAGTAATAATGCTGCTCAAATACTATAATTAAAAACCATTATAAAGGAAAAATCTCTACCTCTTGAACAGTGAAAAGACATTTTAGATTTCCATCACTGATGATATTAACTTGAACTGCAGAGACTTAATTCTTCTATGAACAGGATTGCTGCATGAATCATTCTATTAAATCTCATTTCCAGTGTGCTTGAAAGTTTAATATTGAAATTTTTCATTCTTTACAAATAGGTGAGAGGGTGAAAAGTGGGGATTTTATCTAAGCATACCAGAGAAAGTGCCATTTGAGTCTGGTGCAGCAGTGGCTCTGGCAGCTGGGACAGATGAATACATTCAGGAATTTTAATTGTTCCTCCATCCAGGTCTGCTATGATTACATCTAACTGTAAGGGACAAACAGAAGTGCATACAGTGAGCATAGCTTTAAAAAACACAACAGTTCAAATTTCTGCACAATGATCTGCACATAAGTTAAAAAAAAAACAAATTAAAACAGTACCAACTTTAATGTATAGAACGTTTTTGATACAAGAAATACTCCAAATACTTCCTATTACTGAATGTAGCCCTGAAAAATGAAATTAAACTAAAGAAAATGAAATTAGGCTAAACTTTCAAAAGTGACTTTTGTTTCTGGATGTTCCAGGTCTGTGTTCAGAGACATGAGATATCTAATAAGCTGTTTGCAAAGGAACACAGTGAGGGCAACTAGAAATAAAATTTCATGTTCCTAAGCATCTTCTGGAACCCTGGTTCAGTTCCTCCAAGAACATACTTTAAAAGGGTAAAATAAAACAATTGAAAATACACTTGACAATCCTAAGTGAACTGCTCAAACTCAGGACAAAGAGATGACAAAGCCAGAAATGGATCCACTCCTCCTCCTCCTGCACTAGAATCAAATAATTTCCCTCTACTTTACAGTCTCAAAGTATTTACAAAAAAAAAAATTATGCATTTTCTGGTTTTTCTTCTCCTGACTGTCTTGCTTTCTTACAGTAATATTTTGAAGAGATGTGAATTATTCACAGAAACACCTCCAAAGCAGCCAGGAGGGCTCTGAGCTGAGCACAGGGCAGGCTCTGGGCTGGGAGGGGCAACAATACTCACAAGCTCGTGGATGTCATTGCGAAACACAGAGTGCACCCCAATGATGAAAGGGGTTGGGGAGCTGAGAACCTCCAGCAGCTGGGCAGGAAGAATTGGGATATAGGGATAGCTGTGAAAAGAATAAATCAAAGAGAATAAAAGCTTCTGAGTGTCCTTTCACATAAGGCAACTTCTTTCTTTAAAAAAAAATAAATCTTCCTGTTAATCAGGGACACTAAAGTTATAAACAATACATTCATTTTAAAAACATGATTCGTTTGTGGCCATATACCTACACTTCAGCCTTTTGTGAAATACCATTTTATAAGAAGTCTCTAAAGGAAATATTTTGTTTTCATCTTGAAATGACAACTAAACAACACTATTTCAGGCATTGTTTACATGGTTTGACAATTAAAAAAAACTCTGTGTGCTCATCAAAACAACATCAGGAGCTGGATCTAAACTGATCAATGAATTTCTACACCTAATTTATAGTTATTAAAAGTTTACATTCATTATTAGTTAAACATTAAGAAACATATTCCAAAACTCAACTTCCAGTTCTTCCTTCTTATTGTGTATTATAATGAAACCAATCTCTGAAATATTTTACATAAAACAAGATATTAAAATGCAAACAGTTTGAAACAGGTGAGTCAGAATTTGATGTTTTCTTCCTAAAAAAACCAAATTGCTTGACATTAAGTTTTCCATTTAAAAATTCTAGATCCACCTGTGGCTTTTTAGAGAGGATCAGTTGACTTAAGAGAGGATTTGTTGACTTAAATTCATTCTCTGGTGGACATTTGTCAGTGACTTAAAACTGAAACACACCAATGGAGCTGCTATCTTTGAGCTACAGAACCTTCTGGGCTGTGAGTAGTGTTTCTACCCTACATTTGCAAGTGGAATTTCTCCCTTAATTGTTTCCACTGCCACAATGCAACCAGATTTTCATTAATGATGTGTACACACCAGGATTTGCATCATTGATAACTCTGCTTATTTTACCAATTATAGCACAACTCCTTTTGTTTGGGACAAACAAAAAATAAATAATAAATAATTTGATTTTGTAATTAATTACATTTGTGTTTGTAATAAAAGTTACAGAATGAGTTATAAAATTATTTAACGAGTTCAAAGAATCTAAACTTAACTCACCTGTATTTGAGGGGAAACATCAAAGACTCCAGAGCCCTACAGGCATCACTGAGCCTTTGGAAACTTGCTGAGTGAAAGAGAACCTTATTTTCTGTAAGCACGGCACAGAATAAGCTGAGTACATTTTGGATTCCTTAAAAAAATAAAATAATAAGAGAGAACTGTAACAACATGCCAAAAATCTCAAAATTGCATTAAAACGTAACAATTTCCGGTGGGATTTTCAAAAAGCATGTGATAAACACATAAATTGCCAAGTTCCAAGTTTTTCTACCTTTTATTTGATTAGTGCAGCCTGTTTTTCAGCTTGCTATAACACTATGAATGCATTTCTACATTTCAGATATACTGTATTACAGCTCCACTTGCAAGGATTTCCCCTTCTCAGCACAAATCCCAGCAATGCTTAATAATGGCTTCAAACAGCATTATGTGCATCTTCTGCACAGCCTTCTGTCTATCCAGCACTCAATTCTGGTCTCTGATCCAGGCTTAACTTCTAAACCTCTTTGTAACTCCAAGCAGGGGGAAAAAAATAAAATCACACTGCCAAGTTCCAAAGAAAATGAAAAGATTCCTAGTGGATACATTCATACCTTAACCATTCTACGAGTCAAGAGGTTAAAAGAGGGCAGTGAGAGAGTATTCATCATCAGAAAGATACTTAAAGGAAGATCTCAATGTTTTAAAAAGCCCCACTAGATTTAGGGTAAGACTCATGAATCAGATGATGGGATGCTCTCGGGGCTTTTTTAAGACAGTGTAATTTACCTAAGAGACAAAGCCATGTGCTTTCAGGGAAAACCAAAAATATATTTCCTTTAGAAAAAAAAAAGGTCCCATCCTGAGAAGCAGACATGCCTGACACATGTGAGATATGCTGAAATTTATGAAATTTCCTGAAATATGCTGGAATGTATGATGTTTCCCTGAGGACATGGCTTGTGTTATCAGTAAGACAGCCTGTATTACCTTCCCAAAGCTACTGCTTATCTAGCAATAATGTCCCCAAAAAGAAGTGACTGCGGAGAGCCACTATATCCACATGACAATTTACACTTTGGTTTTTTAAGCAATTTTTTTTAATTACAAGTTTTGACAAATCTTTTTTCTTCCACAATGTATGCAGATTTTCTTGGCTGGAGTAAAGCTCAGCTCATAAACACAGTGGGACAAAGATTTGGAGAGGGTTGTTTAGGAAAAGAAAAATTCAATTTTGTCCTTAGGACAAAAAAGTCAAACCACAGAATAACAGCTTGTGCTTCCAAATTCCCTTCTCCAAGAGTCCTGCAGAACTCACACAACCAAAGGCAGAGGCTTGAGGGCACTGAGGATAGAGGGCTTTGCTACAAGGCTCAGAGAATTACTGCTGCAAATGTTTGATATTACTGTCAGTGGCATAATGAATATAATGCCAGTAGAAAACAAGCTGCTGTGGAACACACAAGGTAAGGGTGATGATAAAAAGTCCAATTTGTTTCCTCACATGAACGAAACAGCACCCGGCAGTGAATGGTTAGAAGGCAACTGGAAATAGTGTCCTTTGAACACAAGGTTAGAAACTGCTGCCTGCTTGAAAAAAATCTCAGTAAAAATATAAAAAGTAAAACTGCACCTTTTATGCAAAACTGCCCATGTTTCATTCCCAGAAAATTTAAAAAAAATATTTTGGAGCATACTTTTTGTTTTAAACAAAGTTTTTGTTTTCAACTGGGCTTCTCACTCCCTTTCATTCCACACCAAATATCTTAAGACATCAAGGAATACATTTTTTTTTAAACATCTGACAATTTTTTCCTACAATCAGACAGAAAGATTCTCAAACAGTGCTCTAAAAACCTATAGAGTTTTGGCAGGTATTATTGAGGAAAATAATACCAAAAACCCTCACAAAATATTCAAAATATTCAGTACAACGAAATGCTCTAAAAAACCCTTCCTGTCATCAAAATACTTCCAATATAATTGAAAATTCTTGAAAGATATGGTTTTTCAGTCTGCATATCTTAAACCCCAAACCTGAGTTCTGAAAGGTAAGAGTTCTAAAATATTTTCTGGACGTCATTGACTTCAAACTTTGTTTTAGCAAGAATTAGAACATTCATTTACTGATGTACAAGACTCAGTTGAAACCAAGCTGTGAAAAAACTCCAGCCTTTTTAGCTATATGATATTATGATGCTGTGAATTGCAATGATTCAAGAGTCTAGAAGGAGTATTTTAATTCTAACACCTTTGAAAGTCATAAAACTTACCCAGTATCAGCATTTTTAATTTCAAATCTCTTCCGAATACAGGCTTCCTCATCAGACACCAAAACAATACTCAATTCTCCAGAGCACATAATAACTGAACACTTCTGCAAAAATTTTGCTTACAAAAAGCATAAATGAAGGGGAAATCAGAATTTTTCTTATGTTTAAAAAGGACACCTGCAAGTACTTCACAGAATTTGAACACAGTGGTTGTAGATCACGGTGTCTCTCCTGGGGACTAGTAAAATGATACACTTTTGTATAAATAATAAAGGTAATCTTCATGTTCCTGCATAGTGTTAAAGTGTATATCTGTCTGATTATTATCTGCTTTTACCACCGTAACAAACGGATTTTGTCAGCATCTTCATTTTGTCAGCATCTTTTACAGAAGGTTCTGGATGTCAGTCAATGGAACACGAAGTTTATTTAAATTACCCAGCAGTGATGGTATGGTTTGTGAGGCTTTCAGAGTTTCACTAGGGAAATTAAGTCTGGTTTCGCTGCATTTTAGTGGCCACAGATAAAGCTTCAGTTTGTACTCCACAAAGGCGTCTGTCAGCGCATCTGAATCAGCACCACTCTAAGCTGATAGTTAAATGACTGCTTCCAGCAACTATTTCCCAGAGCTTAACTCGATGTCCCATAGCAGAACACAGACTGCAAACACATTTTCACTGCATTCTGGGAGTTGGTCCCCCAGATGTTCACTACACTCTAACTGGCCATGGAAGGTGAATTTGAAATGTTGAGTGGGATATGAATGCACCTGATGCAGCCCCAGCAGTGCTGAGCTAGAGAAAAACACTGCTTTACTTGCAGAACCCATGGAAGAGAGCAAACTTGAGAGCATTTAGCACACTTGGGCAATAAAACCCAGGCTAACCACTTCCACTGACTGAACAGCTTGTAGAGCCCACACAGCTTCTTTGTACCAGTGTTTTCCTTCTCTTTCCCTCTTTCCTTCTTTCTTTAAATGCTCTGTATGCAATACAGAAGAACATAAAATATGTAATATAAATAAAATTAAGTGTGCAATACAGACAGCTAATGTGTAATTTTCTTATTTTCAAGATGACAGCCATTAACTCAATACAAAATTATTGCTCCACACGTGCTTTGAAATGCATCTTTTCGGGAATATCAGCAGTAAAGTGACTGTGAGGGAAACTTTTGTCTGATAGAATCAAACAGATTATAAACAGTAGGACTTTTGATTACTTTCCTTTTCTAAACCATTGAAGCCATTGATGAAATTGATTTGAGGAAGCCACCAAGGTGTTGTTCCAAGCCTTCCAAGTTGTTTACTGAAAACAAACCATTCCAAATGACAGCCTGAGCCCAGTTTCCTCGTGCTGCAGGACACAATGGTGGCTGGCTGTAACCTTGAACCCTCTGCTGCTCTGCAGACTCCACACTACATCCGATGCTCATTTGTCAGGGCATAAATAGACAACATGAAAAACAACAAACAAGTTGATTTTTACAGATTACTCCTTTGCAGTCCACAGACAGACATCCTGTAAAATATTATACATATGCTGGAAAATTTTGAATGGAGGCTTCCTGACCTTCACTGTTTTCAAGTATTTAAAGAATCTGTAATTTGTACTAAATTATCTGACATCCTACATCAACAAATGTATCATTCTGCCTGCTTCCTGTTGTTCTAGAATTTAAGTACTTATTTAAGCATGATTAAAAAAAACCACCAAACACAAAGTCTACTTGACGAGTTACTGTCTTCTACATTGCATGAAATCAAAATATTCCCACTTACTTCTCAGACTTTTGTAAAGAGTTATAAACACAGATTCAGAAACTCAAGTAATTGAATACATTATTATGCTAATATGCCATTCTTGAATTACTAGACACAAGAAAAAGCTTAATAGACAAATAATCCATAACTTAGCCAGACTAATCCAGGAAATGGGTCAACAAAGCCTGAAAAGCCTTTCTGAAAGGCCACTGGAGACTGCATAGTACAAGTTCTGTGCCAGGCAGTGTCAAGCTCTAAAGATAACTAGGAAAAGAGTAGAGAAAAACAAAACTCTTTTCATATTTATTTTTAGATGTGGCTGCATAACTCTGCTAATGACCAAAATACAAGCTTAACTAGTAAATAAGAGGCAACAACTGTACTCAACACTCACACAGGTAATCTGTGCCAAATTGCATTGATTTGTCCACCCAAAAAATCACACAGTATCTCCAATCAACTACACAGAGTGAAACCCAAATGATTGTTATGTCACTCAGCTCAGGATCAATCTGCATTTAGGAAAGCATGCAGGTCTGCTATCAGAGCAGGACTGCACACTCCATGGCTGAGTCCCAGCCAAAATTGCTCACAACTGGGGAGCAATCTGCCCGTGCCAGCAGAGAGCTTTGGGAGGGTTAATTTATCCTGCTTTTGGCTGGGAAACAGAGGACATGAGTCAGATGAGAACCCCAAGAGATTAACTTCTTTGGGCTTTGTCAGACTCAGGAGGAAGAGAAGCAATCCCTACAGCATGAAGCCTTCAGCTGAGACTCACTCAAAGAATCAAGCATTTCATTAATTCATCCCCAGTTCTGAACCCACAGAAGGAAACATGGGTGAGACATGCACTGCTGAAGCTAACCTCCATTTTTAGAGAAGCATTTCTGATTTGGGAACTGAACTGAAGGCAATTCAGAATCTGAACCATGAATTCTGCATGTTCTTTGTAAGGGTGGAATGAAGGCTTCCTTACAAACCAGAGTCTGGGGAGGGTGGGAAGAGGAAACAGAGGACCATACAGAGAGATTCTGGTATAAACACCACAAAAGCCAACTGATCATTAAAAGCTATCAAAAAGACTGTGAAAATGAAGATATATATATAAAAAAGATGTCTTCAGCTGGTGGATAAATATTCCTCCAGCTATCACTCCCTCGAAGTTCAACAGTATCCGCTCTGTGCTGTCTACACCAAGCCAAGCAGACAGTTGCTCTCCAAACCCTAAATCACACAGGCAAAGAAACAGGAATTAAGCACAGCATATGATCTGCTCAGAAAACAGTCAGTCTGTCTGTCATTTGCATGTTGATATCACTCCATTATTGCCAATTTCCTTAAATCCCTCTGCAGATCTACTTAAAGAAGCAGCAAAAGCCCTTTGGCTTTCTTGAGCCTCCAAATACAACTCTGCCAATACACTGAGTGAACACAATCACTAATTTTTTTTTATTTTCCAGAGACAATGATAAAGCTAAATACAATTTTTAATAGAAGATTTAGATAATAAGGTTTTCATCCCTGAAAAATATAAGCGCAACACCATTTCTTATACATATTTTAAAGCTTTACATCCCCAAAGGGAGATTGATAAGCTCAAGATGAATATGACTGTGTTACATGAATTTCCTTGACAAAGCAGAAAAGACATAGGAAGGTAAACCAGACAAATAATTCTTTCATATACACAAAGTATTCACGTGGCAGGGAGGTAAATGCCAATTTCATGTGAAGGCAGCAAGATGAATTACACAAAAATACAAATATATCCTGCATTACCAGTTTAAAGTTTATTACTTATTGTATGCCTGGCCCATATAAACAGGTTATGTTTGAGAAATGCTACAAAAAATAGATTTATTTCAGGGGAAGAATCTTCACAGAAATCAGATATAAGACTAACATTTTTTCCTAGAGGGAGGGTAGCAAGAGCTATTTCTAAATATTGAACTGTCAAATATCAAATTAAACCAGAAGGTTCTGTTCTCCTACTGTGTCCCTACAAGCACACAGGTGTTAAGATTTAAGTAATAATCTGTTCTGCTGAAATATGGTTTAATTTCTTGTCTGATTTCACGTCTCATCTTCCGCTCAGTTATTTAGTTATCTAGGAAGGCAATTAAAATAGGATGCTATTTGCTTTGGATATTAATCCCATAAATATCTGTTATTCCAAAATCATAAATAAAGGTAAACAGTAATCCTGTATAATTACTAGTAATTTGTGTACTACTTGTTAATTACCTGGATAATTACTAATATCAGGACACAGAATTTCTGTGTAACCCTCATAGGTCCACACTAACAGGAACTCAATGAAATGGATACCCACTAATGAATTGAAATGCTGCCCAAATTCCATGAGTAGAGGTGGAAGAGTGCTACTGAAAGATTCCCATGTTTCTAGAAATTCTTACAGGTGAATTTCTTTTATTCATTCTTTAGAATTGCCCTTTCAAGAATGATGATTTTATTGCTTGAACCAAATGTTTTGTGAAACCTTTTTTCTCACATACATCAAAAGATACGTCATAAAAATAAGCACACCTTTTAAAAATTATTTATAGCAGTTTTATTAGCCAAAAGTATCTCTGTATCCTGATAGCAAATCTAAAATTGATATTTGAGAAATTATTTGCAGCTGCTGATGTATTTAAGTAATCAAAACCAGAGCAGTTTACCATCCCTCCAAATTGATTCATAGATGGTAGAAAGTAAAGGAGGATTCTGTTCAGCCACCAACAGACATTTTAAAATTCAGAAGGAGCTTTAAAACTTTTTGAGAAACCTGATTTGTCTCTTAGATTTTGTAATTTGTCTGGATTCACTTAAAAACTGAATCCAGGCAAATTATATGCAGAAAAAGTGTTCTTTAACAAAGCAATTCAGAGTGTGGGTAATATCAGTAGGATCCTTAGAAAGTAAATATCTAAGAATGAGAAGAGCATTGTCTTTCTTGAACTGTACACAGGAAAAATGGTCAAGGATACACTAGGAGCTGCAAACATACCTGTTTCCTGTCTAAGGACTACAAAGTCTTTCTCAAGGAACATTACTACAGAAGCATTATGTGAACATAACCAAATAAACGCAAAGCCAACAAGGACAGATGCGGCTGATCAGGATATTCTGTACGAGCAATCTTCTATTTGTCCTTTTATACCAGCATAAAAGGACAAATATCCAACTGAAGAAACTGTGAAACAGTGTAACCATGAAAAACTTTTAAAATCACTTTATTTTCTCTAAAGATCACGCTTCAAAACATTTATGAAATTTTAAAAATTCTTCGTCAAATTCTCTGAGATTTTCCTGGCCTCCTGAGACAGTGATACTTCAGCACAAAATGCAACTAAAGAGCAGAACTTTAAATGTGAATTTACAAGACTGAATATATGGAAGTAAAGGTCTATAGAAATGCTTTTCTTTTCCTCTCACCACAAATATTAACACCAAAGTTGGGAAATTGCAGTTTTGCAAGTTCTTACGATTTGACAGCTACCAAGCCTGCTTTGGAATAGTGAGAAAAGTTCTGCCTGCACTCATACCAGCAAAAATAGAAAGAGAAAAGCCACCTGCTGCCAGGATGATACCTTTCAGTATTTTCTATAAGCAGAGACAAGCTTCTTGTGCATCTTTCTGAAATTTGTTGGTCTATTTATTGACATTTGCTTTTTGGAGCTTACATTTTGCTCATCTCTGAAAAACAATAATATGTTTACCCTCTTCTGAGACATGTTTTCTGAAGTCCTGCTGTAAATAGAGAATAACTCTCTTCTCAAATGTCTCAAAACAATTTTTTAAAAATAAATTTCATTGAATTGTTACAGAGCAAATTGTAATCTATATTTTTTTTCTTATTTGAAATGTTTTCTTTTAAAAAAAGCTCATTAACTACAGCACTTTATCAAATACACAGCTTCAAGCTGATTTACTTATACCAGACAACTTTAATTTCTCAGATTTATAATTTGCTTAAAATAAACTACTGCATGGTCTGTCTCAGTAAAAGAGTAATATAAGTTCAGAGTGGATACAAGTGAGCATCTCATGTCATGTGCTTTGCTGGCTGAAAAACATGGAACACTGCAAGAAATATTGGATATAAGAACTACAGCGCCTCCAACTCATTTCAGACTCCTGCCACCACAGCAGCAGCATCTCAGGGGGTGCTGACCAAGCTCCCAGGTCATTCCCACGTGTCAAACAAACAGAACCAGAGCAGGATGAACTGAAGGAATAGTTTGGCATTACCTGACTGGAATCTCTGGCTCTCCCTGGCAGGGATGCTGCTGCTGCTGCTTCCCTTGCACCTGCAGCAAAGCTCACAGGAGGGAGTGAGCTCAGGCCAGCAGAGGGATAGGGCTGCTCCCACTGCAGCCCTTGGCCATCGGGCTGATTAACCACAGCATCCAACCACAACCTGAGACTGCTGACACAAAACAGATGGGACCCTCCCTTCTTCCACCCTCCAAATATTTTCTGTTAACTTGGTGAGCAGAAACTGCTCAGCATGGCTGAGTCAAGCACCACTTCAGCAAAGGAGATGGGGCAGCACTGTGCAACTGGAAGTGGACATTCCAGACAGGATCATCTGCTTGGCTGCTGGGGAAATGAAGCCTCAGTGACTGTCCACAAAGTGCCTTTGCTGGGAAGTGCAGAAGAGTCTCTGTATAAAATTCACTATGACAATGTCCCTTTATTTCCAACAGCATCTAAAAGAACACTTTCCTTTTGTTCTGCTCTTGCAGCAGTAAGGCCCCATTAGCAGTAAATGCCACATCAAATCCCTTCATAATCTATTTGTTCTTTGATGGACTACACAAATCTACTTGGAAAGCTTGAATGGTAAATTCTCTCTGGCTGGGTTATGGAGCTAATTGCAGCTCACCAGCCAGTGGGATTTAAACTGAAACTAGAACATAAGCCAACAGCATCCACTCATGTGATGCCAGGTCCCATAGGCTGGAGAGTATAAATTTATTAAGATCAAAAACCGATTAGAAGTGTATACACTTAAATAAAACAGTCTTCATTTAACATGCTTTAGTATGTTAAACATTTAACATGTTTTTTGCATTTTACACATGCCTGCTAAAAACCAACAAAAGTTCTGTATGCTCCCTTCACAGGATACACAATGTTTCACGGAAAGGAAAGAAACTGAGCAAGTTGGGTGAGAAGTTGGTAAACAGCCTGACAGTAAAAGAAGTTCTGGTTCATATCACTGAAATCTCATAAAGATAAGATGTGGAAAGGGCACCACATCGACCCTTAGTGCATTTCCCTGTTATAGGTATTAATGTCCTGAAAATGCCTGCACTTGGACTCTTCATATGCTCTGCAGATTACATCACTCATTGCTTTGCTGCCCTACATAATGAAATATTAAAATATTCTTGCTGTATGTCAAAGACACCAGGATTTTCTTAGTCAACAAGTATAAGCCAGCTCACGTGTTGACTGTGCAGTGACCCTTTCATAATGTCTCCCAGCCATACAAACACACATATATATTCATCAGGAATGTCTTTTCCCATTTATACAGTAATTTGGTATTGTCATCTGTTGGCATAAAATACATTACATGAGAGGCTGAACATTTTATCTCCCCTAAACCAGAATTAAAATAATGAGAAGTTATTTTATTACAGAAAACATTACTCAAAGTGTCAACAAACGAAGCCAAAAGAAAAAATTCTGGGTATTTTAATATATCCTGGATTTAGAACCATGGGACTGAAGGGCCTATAAACAGTGAAAGATTCCAGCCTTTTCCCATCATGGCTATATCAGATAACCCCAAACTGATCAAGCTTCATCTTAAATGCACTGATAATGCTTTGCATTACTATTCCCAACAGGAGGTGTTTCAGGATGTTTCTTGTCCTACAGTCAGAAATTACCTTTTAATTTCCAGCCTTAAATAACTCATGATCTTTTTGTATGAGCCTGCTCTTGGTGCTCACCTGTTTCTCTACCTTGTGACTTCTCCCTGAACAACACTGATGTAAAAATCAGCAAATGGTAAACACATATGGTCTATGATATAGACTAAAAGATAGAGTACAGCAGAAAACCATAACACTGCTCAAAAAGCAGTATCTAGAAGCCAGTATGAGCTATAACATGACCGACAAGTTAAATATTCATTTCAGACTCTACATTATTTTGGGACTTCTGTTTTCTAAAGGAAGCTACAATTTTCAAGCAGTAGGGCTACTTTCACTTTCATTCAAAATAAAATTGTAAAGCATAGCATGTCCCACAAATACTGTGAGCATAAAAATTAGCTACCACAAAAATAAACCCATTTGAGGCACACCATAATTCAGTTTTTCTCCTTTTGATTTGACAGATTATTTTCTAATTATCACAGTAAGGTTATACTGTTTATGTTACTCTATAGGCTGGATACTTTCACTGTTTATAGCCCCAGTAGCTCACATCATAATTTCTGAGGCATGGGGTTGGGAAGCAATAAAACATTGGAAAGATAGTTAATAGATGAAGCCTTTTTTAGTGCAGAATGCAGAAATTGATCAGTATTAATATCTTAAGATCAAGAAAATATCACAACTTTAAAATCTTGTTCTCTTCCCCAGAATCAAATTATACCAGGAAGCTGTGGTGCAAGATTTCCTCTCTTGTAGGCCTCATAAAGCTTGACTTTTAGCATCAAAGGGAACAAAACTTACTGTGAAGAACCAATACCAAAGCACCAGCTCGAGACTTTTCAAAGGCAAGCAGTGAAAATTGAAGAACCACCAGGTGCCAGGGACCAGCGTGTCCAGAAGAGAAGGCAAAGCACGGAGCAAGGGGCAGCGCCCTGACCCACACGCGGCGGAGCACCCCGGAGAGATGAGCTGGGTGAGGCTGGTGACAGCCAGCCAGCAGCTGAGACAGCCGGACAAGGGAACGGAGATGAGGAGGCACAGTCTGGGAGCCGGGCTGGCATGGCCGGGTCAGGGTGAGGGCCAGGGACAGTGGCCAGGTCAGTCCCAGGGAGCACAGGGCCAGGCCAGGCGTGAGGAAGGGCCGGGAGCAGGGCAGAAGGAGCAGCCCAGGGGGGAGGATCCCGCTCAGAGAGGGCACAACAATCATGGCCTGGGCTGGCCCTGGGACATGCTGAGCTTAAGGACAGCAGCCGAGAGACCAAGGAGCCCCTCCTTTTGCCATGTCTCACACAGCTCTTTCCCCCCCAGCTGTGCTGGCCTCCAGCACAGCCCAGCCCTGCCAGGAGGGCCCTGGGGCTGCCCAGTGCCATGACAGCTTCCAAAGGAAACAGGACTTGTAAGAACCAAGGACAGAGCCCGCTCAACTCCCGGCCTATGCTCAGATTTCTTCAGAGAGCAGAACATCTGCTGCGTGATACTGGCACAACTACAGAACCATCCTAAAAATGTGGTTTTCACGAGTTAGCCAAAGCTGTAAAGTGCAAGCTTGTCAGTTTAAAATCCCTTGGCACATACAAACATCTGCTTCCAAACAGAGTTGGAGCAGCACATCTCAATTAAAAATAATTAAAATAATGCTGCTGCAATTAAGATCTTGTCCAAACAAACCGTTGAACATAAAATAATTACAGTATATTCATTATGTTAAAAAAACTCTACATCTCCACCATTCTTCATTAATTTCTAGCAAATCTGAAAAATTAGAAAATACAGCATTTCTTTTACTTCTGTACACTTGAATACACAACTCCAAAAATTCCAAACAGGTATGACAACTAATATACGATCCCATCATTATGTTTTGACTGGATTTTTCACCAGGGTTTGGCTCCATGACTGTTTAAACCAACAAAAATCATCTTTGTCAGTGTCACTCCATGGACACATGGAAAATAATTCACTTCTTTCTGCTTGCTTGTTGTTGTTTAATTATTTAATTTTAAGCAGCACTCTGTGGTATCAGAGAAGTATCCGCTCTGATGCAAAAGAAGGGCAAGAACATGCAAGCAGGGCAAAAGGACAGAGAACACTCTGAACTTCTGAGTCCCAAGTCACAGTGTTGAAATTTGGAATTGAATAGCCACATTAAGAAAATACATCAATGCTGGAGTGGAGCATTTAAAGTGCTTGTACTGAAGTACTTCCCTGCTTAGCAACTCCCCCATCACCACAAACATCTGCCCTAGTATTTATATTTCGTGCAACTGCAATAATCTTTACAAGTTTAATCAATCAATCACTTTTGAGATCTGGAATTACAGATATTTAATGACACTACAGTCTTCAACTATACTATATTATTTTTGAGTACTCTTTTTTAGAGGCTCCATATACTGTCTAATGGTACACACACAATTTCTAGTTAAAAATATTTTAAGACACATGAAAAGGCTGAAGGATAGTGATGTTTAACACCTTCAGTTACATCATAATTTGGACAAATCAAAGACCAGCAAAGCTTGCCAAGCAACGTGGCTCCACCTACCATGACCATTCATGTTTGAGTCATTCCACATTTTTAATCTCTATTCTACACAGCCCTGGGTTCCAAAGCACCCTTACCTTGTGTCTTCGTCCTGAGGATTCAAAGCAGAATTTACATCAAAGTGTCATTTTCACCACTTAAAAATTACTTTCTTTTTAACACAAAGTAAGTGTGACTTTACTGAAAACACTTGAGTGGTGAATGTAAGATAAGAGGAAAACAAGCACAGGCAAACAAAGCAGAACAGGGGAAATAAGGACATAGGAAAACAGACCTGATATGAGACTAAACAAGATGGAAAGGAAGGAAAACTCTTTTGTCTTTGATTAAGTATTTGGAAAGGAGAGAGAAATTCTTCAGGAAAATAAATTTTCTTAATTATTCTGCTCAGCTTAGCAGTGTGATTCATGCTACCAGGCCTTGCAATGTGCAAAAATGAAAAGTCCTGGCTAAACCTCAGGCTTTTGTTTTGCTCCTTAGGTCACTAATTTTTTTATCTAGGCTTCTTTTGGAAAAAAAAGCTGCCTCTTGGGGGGATGGAGGTCTGTGTCTCAGACTCAAAGGACTGAACACATCCCTGCTGAATACCCTCATGAAGGAGGCAAGTAGGGTTGGAGTCTGGAGAAAAGAGCTTAAGGCAGAAACTTAGGAATGTACAGTTAATGCAGTGAGACAGGAGAGAAATATAACCTAAATATAACCTAAATATAACCTAAATCTCCTTTGAGCCTGAAGAAAGCTACTGCATTTTGAAGCTTCTATAGATACCTACCATCTTACTAACAGACAACAAGAAATAGAAGAGCACTGAAAGTCTTCTTGCTACCACACATTATTTTTAAAAGTAACTTTATTATTTCTGTTTTTCCACTTAATCCTTTATTGATTAAATAATTTCTAGTGATCCAGCTACAGGCCTGGTTTTTGTCACACTATTCCTATATATTAGGCTTAAAAAAAAAAAAAAAAAAAAAAAAAGAGAGAGAGAGAGAGAGAAGGTATGATTTAAAATGCCAAAGACTGCTGTTCCTTATTACTAAGCTTAAAACCTTTGGGGATATTTTTCCCAACTGTAGTTTAACGCCTAAGCACAAATAAGGTCTGTTTCCAGATATGCTATGCACTTGGTAATACAGGGAGGGTCATCTGCTGACATGGTGTTATCCTGCCAAGCAGAAAAAGCATGATGAGGCTACTCTTGCACAATAATTCTCAAAATAAATGTTGAAATTACTTTTGTATCTATTCATAGTGATACATGTTGTCTTGCTGCCCACCTTCCTCCAAGAAAGAGCTATTTTTAAAAAGGTGATTTATGCAGTTCACAAATATTTTTCTAGCTACTCTTCTATTTTCTACTAATAATTGAGATAGGATGAAGTGCCTTGTGCCAGCAGAGAAATAACTGAACGTGTCGTTATTGGACAGATGCTCTGGTCAATATTTGTGTCCTGAGATGGGACAACAGCTGCCACTGAAGTACTGAAAAAAAAGTACTAGAAAGCTTTAGCCCAGGTTGTAAAGACAAATACACATGAAGCTCCTGTTCCAACCAGGCAAGAGAAACAGAAAAAGTGTGACTATTGTTCCAAGGAGCACAAAAACTTCTGAAAAGCTCAGCTGTGATCTCCAGCAGAAAGAATTAGGCCTTATCTTAGGAAAATAAACTTTCCCAAAGGGATGAGCCAGTGGGTTCTACCACACGCTTCTGGATTCACTGCCTTTAACTCTTCATAAGACTACATGAAAGGTGAGAATAAATGAGAGTTTATTTAAAACGGTCTGTTCATATTTCCTGGCCTTCCTTTTACAGTTAACAACCATTGCAAACGGGCACGTGTAGCTGTATTAACAACTCTTTTTTCAGTAAATCCAGACAGAAACTTGGAATTAACAAGCCTTGGCACTAAGAACATGATGACAGCCCACCACCTACATGGGAATGGAATTTTGTGCTGTTCTGGAAAGTGAGGTACACTACGAAAACACAAACATTTTCTAATCTGTGTCCTTTGAGACACAAGACAATTCTACCATTGTGCTGTATCCCCAGACACTTAGATACATCAACTGCCAACTGAGGCATATATGGGAAAAAAACCCAAACAACCCCCCAAAACACAAAGAAACAAAAAAATATCAGTGGTCAAAACTAGGAGGTGGGAAAAGCAGCCTTTTACAAAGCGTTCAAGTACTTGCTCAAAAAAAAAATATATATACCTGCCAACTTATTTGCACATTCCTTAACTAATGCCAGGCCCGCTCCCAGGCAACTGCTCCACTCTTGCCACACCAAAGAATAGGGAGACACAACAAGAGGGCCCACGCAAGGCCATCAGACAGACTATTCCTGATTGCTGTTGTGGTCTTGTAAAAGACTAAGTCCTGCTGCAACAGAAAAGAAGGGAGACAACTCTTCTTTTTGTCCATGAGCTTGCATGATCCCCTTCAGGGAAACAGGATGTAAGCCTATCAACTTCTCGTGACAAGATTTGCCAAGTTTTATAACCATGCACTTTCTTCAGTCTCTCCCTTCTTCAGGCCAGTTGAAGCATCACTAACTAGAAAACTGAGCACTGAGTTTTCCTTCCTTATCTCCCTTTCTCTCCCCCTCCTTCTGCTGATCTTCATATCCTTATGTGCCCTGGAAAGGACATCTGGTGAACACGGGCTTAGTGACTCACACTTCTTACAAGGCACCAAAAAGCCAGAACCTCCAAACATTTACTGGAAGTCAGGAGGAGAAAATAAGGCAGAAAAGCAGCAAAACCACAACAAGCAGACAGCAAAAAGGCTAATGGACTATGGGAAAAGAAGGATGAGATGGTAGACAAAGAGTAAGTTGGGGGTATAGATATTGAAAAGTGATCGGGAGCTAATAAGAAATGACACAAATTCAAAATATAAAGGTAAAGGATTTTTGACTGCTAGCACAACAATCTAGTCCTGGTTAAACTCCAAACTCTTCAGCACTCTGCTACAATGGATTTAGGAATTTACATGACATCCATCTGTATATATTAACCCTCTAATAACATGTGGTTAACAATATTAAATTAAACCGTATGTGTTGGAAAGAAATGCTAAATTCTCATATGAAAGTTTCAATACACAACATGAGGAATTTTAAAAACTTCCCCTGCAAAATATGCTCTCAGTAAGACAAGAGAAAAAGATTGGCCTCAGTTTTCCCTTCCATATCTTTACATTCCCACTCCATCTTCATGGCTTCCCTCTATAAATCTGATGCATACAATGACTTTTCAGATTTGTCCTCACTGTTTTCCTCAGCCTGATCCTGTGACAAAACACTCCAATCCCAATTTGCAATTCAGAAAAGCTAGGTGCCAGAAGACAGGTTAATTACCTAAGAACTAACTGAAAGCCTTACTTTCTTTGACATTTTCTGAACTGTGCATTTATAGCAACCTTCACTAGAACTGATTAAAAAACTGCCTCAAATCAGTTATCACATCCACTAGACTAACAGAACAACATACCTCACCACATGGTGTAACCTGCTGCACTTATGGGACCTCACACCATGTCTTATGTCTTCAGAAAAGGGGAAAAATTGTTAGGTCTGTCCACATTCAAAACATCGCCTGCAACCTGATCAGGGCAATCCGAATGAACCTTGGCATAATAAGCCAAGTAAAACCTCAGGACTGTGAGCAGTGAAGTAGCACCTATATACCATGTCAGCCACAATTTTTTCTTTTACTTAAACTATTATTTTAAAAAATGAAAATCTTCCTTTTGGAATAATATTCTTTTTGGAAGGATACAATTAAATCATCCTAGCAGGGGATGGCATTGAGCTCATCAGATCTGATACTGCTTTCTGTGGCATAACTTAGTGTTGTTCACTAATGTTTTTCTGGTTTCCATCCATTCTTACTGTCTGAGGGAAGAATGTCTTACTGTCTGTTTGAGGGAAGAATGGATGATAACACATATCCTGAGGCCGTTTGGTTGCTTGAGAGTAAAACTGAGGTTCACAGGTTCAGAAAAGATTAGTAATTGTGCCCTTACCCAGTGCTGCTACAAGTTTATGATTCAAAGTCACTTCACAAACCAATGGAATTAAGACTAGAAGTGTCAGGACTTCATGGCAGACAAGACCAGTAGTGAGGTATCCAGGTAACAGTGATGCAGTGTTGTAATTGTAATGAGCAAGACAACATTTGGTGAGGATTGTGTTAGAGCATCTTCTTGAAAGATTGGGAGTAACAGGTAACAGCAGCACTATAGGAACTTTTTGGTCACACCAGTTTTATTACAAACCTCCCTGGTTTTCTCTGGAGTTTGTACAGTATCCAAGGGCAGTGGAGCAGGGAATCTTTTCACAGAAATGTTTTTGTGACTATGTAGGGGCCATGCTCACTTCTGCCCCCTGTAACTTATAGATACTACATGGTGGGATTGGACTAGATGACCTTTAGAGGTTCCTTCCAACCCAAACAATTCCATGATTCTCCACTACTGGAGATAACTTACCACAAGCAGGCTGCACAAAAATGTTCTCTGAATGTCTGATTAGGGGGCAGAAGCACAGTCTGTCATTCTTTCATTCGAAAGAAATTAATATTTACCAGGCAGTTTTCTTGGCACATGATTAGAATTGAATTAGAACAGAAAATACCTCATTTTATAATTTAAAAAAATAGGTTTTTTTTCAAAGCAGGCCTAGACATACCCAGTTGCTGAAAGAGAAGAGCCACACTGGTGCCTGTAACAGGAAGGCTATCGTGTAGAGGAGTCTGTATCAGCTGTCGGTCTCCAGCTCCCAAAGAAAACAATTTCTGTAGAAAGAATTTTTTACAATTTAATTTATATAGAATGAACAAGCTGTCATCACACAGATAAGTGATTCATACTACAAAAGTTATTTATTTTGTATACAGAAATGTAAAGACAAATAGAGATCTGAAATATAATTTGGGCACAATGCTTTGTCTCCTTGAATGTACAGCATGAGAGTGTCTCCCTAGCATTTACACTGACTTAGTTAAATAGTTAAGGCTTTGAAGGCAGTTAATAGAACATTTCTATTAATACAATAAAAATCCTCCCAGGGAATAAAAAGGTTTCAAATGCATTTAAATCAGAAAAATGTACACTACTACCAACTGAATTTCTTTGCTCTCTACCATCCTCAGGTGGGTGTCAAGTATGAACATACTTGTGACGTGTGGGTACTGAAGAGGGCACTTCTGCTATTCCTGTGCTCCTGCTCTGCACATTAAAGTACAATTACAGCTCAGTTACCTTTCCAGCACAAGAACACTCCCTGGAGGGAGGCAGGAAATGGGAGTGAAAGGAGTGCACTTGGGTATCACATCCCAAACAGCTCTGCAATTGCAAAACACCCTCACTTTCCTGTGAGCAAATCCACATGGCACTCAGGCAGTGAGTGATGCCAAGCAGCTCCCTCTAAGCAGACTCCCATGGGCTGGGGGGCATTTCTGTGTGTAAATCTTCACTCTGCCTGGCAGCAAAGGTGGGCAATGTAGGAAGGCAGCAAGCTCTGGCTGCTGCACAGGTATTTAAAACCAAGAATCTCCCCAGTAAACCTAAACAAGTCCCTGAGCTGTAGCAGAGATGCTCTGCCCCAGCAGGCCTGGATGCAGGTCAGTAACCCATTTCACAGCTGACTGTTTCTGGAAATAAACGCTACAAGAGTGTTCCCACTCTAAGATATATAATTCACTATAATTCACCTTCAGCCCTGCAAGCATAAAAAAGAAAAGAGAAATGCTGAATTTCTGATTTAAATGACAGTTTGACAGTAGCAAATTTAAGTTGGAAATGAGTGAGCATTTGAAGAGAGAAAGCAGAAGGAAGAACAACCAGAGCAGCATGACTTTTCCTTCCTCTTCTAGCAGAGCAAACAGCCACTGAGAAAAGCTGCATTCATGGACAGGGAGAAAAAAGAGAGGATAGAAGCAGAGCCAGAAGTTTAAGTGGATCACCAAAACCAAAGAGGCTCAAATACCAGTGGAAAAGAGGGCTTCTGATGAGGAGATAAAATCTGATTACTCCTCTTCAAAACCAAAAATAAGACTAGAAAAACCAGAGCTGTGGCAGCCTGGAGAGCAGCAAGGCAGAGCTTGACGGAGCTGACAGGACACTCCGACACTTTCTGCACTAAGAGAAGTCCCCCAGCAGCCAGGGCTATGGCAAAACCAGAACAGAATTAGGAAGTTGGAGATTTTCAAGAGGGTTGAAAAATCCACAGGTTGAGTGGGAAGCTGTGTACGTAACTGACTTTAAAATGTTGCCATCTGCACATGTAGTTTTCTGGTATGTTTCACAGTAAGAACCATAATTTCCCATCAGTGTCACAGCATAAAGAAAAAACCAAACACAGAAGACTCAACCGGCTTACCAAAACCCCACAAATGTATGGAATAATTTATAAAAAGTAAATCAAGAAACAAACCTGACTCTCTGCTCACAGAAAGCACAAGTGAAAAGCAGAAAGAAGTCTATTTGCTAGAAAACTTCATTTTAATTTTTGAATGCATGGGCTACTTGCAGTATTTAATTCCCCTGAGGAAACCACATTTGAGTTAGTTTTCACCATTTAAAAAACAAATTATGAAAATAGAAATTTAAATGAGTTTTCAAAGAAATTACAGGGGAATTCTGAATCCCATCAAGGAACAAACATGCATAAATGAACTGATATGAAGCTTATGTTAGAAAATGGTAAAGAAAAAAAAAAACCTTTAAAAAATTTCTGTAGCAAGCAAAAATATTCCTGAACACTTTATTATTTAAAAACTAAACTTATACAAACTGCTTAATTTGTTAATGTGCCCTGTAAAAGCCAACTCAGTGACAAAATTAACCCTTTGACCTTATCCTGGAATGGAATTTTTGCTGTCTTTAGAAGACAGGCCACAGGGAAAGCACTCACAGGCCACAGGGAAAGCACTCAGCTGAACTATGATCTTTTTTTCTTCCAAAATATCTCAAGAATTTATTTTTTGTTTTCTTCATAAATTAAATTAACTGGAAAAATACCCTTTCCTCCCCTAGCCCCCCTCCCCATTTACCTGAGACCCTCCAGAAGCAGGGACAAGGCAAGAACAGAGATTTGCAATGAGAGTCTCCAGTGACACATTCAGGCTGTCAACGTACACGGTGTAGATCAAGCCAAGGCAAGCCTAGAAAGGTTGACAGAATATATCAGACTGCAATACAGGTCAAATTATTCAAAGATCTACATATATCAGCTTTAAAAAAATAAGTTCTTAATAGTTACTAGTGCAGTGAAGTACCCTCCAACCAAAGTAATTTGCCACAGAGGCAATAATTTATTAAAAAAATTAGCTTGGCTACTTGCAAGGGATGTACATTTCTTAAGAAGAAAATCTAGGTGTGATGTTTTTGCTTTTTTTGTTATGTAAGAAGTGCTTTATTATAAGTTACTGCTAAAAATTATAAAAATCAACACAGCTTCATCTGTGCTTTGAACTCTAAAGGACTTCAACCTGACTGGTTTCCAGGGTAGAACACTGATTAATCAATGAGCTTGTGAGGCTCATTTTAAACCAGTACCAATCACTAACAATTCCATATGTTTTTTTAACTTACATTCTTTATCTTGTTATATCAATGTAAATATATTTTATATTAATAGTATATTAATATTTCAGCAGATTTTATCAATGGATCAAATTTTGATTGAGAAATCACAGATACAGCTTTAGCATCTTTACTAATAATTTAATCCAGATCAACATGACATTCTAAGAAGTCTTTGGACAAAAGGAAATAACTCCTCCACAGGATCTTTTGCCTTTTAACTGCTGTAACTTTGATACATCAGCAAATATTTTAGTAGTTCTCTTCTTAGAAATAATTCCAACAGCAACTTTTCATATCACACATAGTTAAACAGTGAAACTCTGTGCCGTGGGTTGTTGTAAAAGATGAATGTTAATGAAGTGAACTAATTATGGAAAATCCACAGAAACAACACCTCTGGTTCAGGATGTCATTTAACTATTATTCACATTGAATGAGGAAAGCATTTTGCAGAATTATTACTACAGCCTGCCCTATTCTTACCCAGTTTGCTTTGCACTTGCCATGGGCCACTCTGAGAGACAAAATCCTGGGCTCCAAGGATTTTAATCTCACATGGTGCAGTCATCCCTAATGTCTAAAGACAACTGCTGAATGATTTCCTCCCTTCACCTGTAAACTGAACTTTATTTATTTCTGTTAATATGTATTAGCTTAGGAGAAATTTAAGCTTTTCATTTATCTCTGATAAGTCATATTTCACCAGCTGAAAGTAATCCAAGGTCCTAAATCTTGGTTATGCATCTTAATTTGGTCTGGAAGAGGCTCAGACATTTTGCTTTATATAGATTTTCACTGTTAATTTACCATTATATGGTTAGTCAAATATTGTCTGGTTTTTTCCTAATAACTTCTTTCATTAGAGAGTACACTAAGCCCAGAAAAATCTTTTCCACTCCTTCTGTGTAGTTTTAAAACTGCTTGGAGGGTAAAAAGGCACTACTTAAACCTACAGGGGCTATTTACTGTCACAGATGTTGAATTTTATCTAGTTCAATCTAAAGCTACTTTTGCTTTTAAATTCCCAAATCAATCCTGAGATCTTTTAAATCAAAAATACTGCCACTGTCATTTTTTTGCTGGTATTTTGTAAATAGCAATTGCAAGTTCTTTACCCTGAAAATTTCTGGATAATCCAATCTGGACACCAGCACCAGACTTTTAGGAGCAAATACTTCTGCAGGCTGAATTAAACCAGACTCTTCTTCGCCTTCAATTTCTTTCGTTCCCTTGAAAACAGAAACACTTCAATTAATAAGGAGGAAGAAAACCCAAACCAAAAATTTTTACCAAAAGTTAACCTTTCTCAGGGCCGCAGAAAAGTACTGCATTATTTGGAACTGGTAACAAAATCAAGTAACAGGAGCACACTCCAATGGCTGCCTCAAGTCCCTAAAGGTTCTAGATGTAATTCACTTTATTAAAACTCACCCGGGGAAGTCAAGCACCAATATATCTAAAATAAAGTTCTCTTAAGACAGCAGTTTAACAGGAGACAATTCCACATTAAATACCCCCTGTGGCACCTTTTAGATAGTGAAGTGGATGATAGAACAGGATCCTTCCACATCAAAGTGTTAGCTGATCTACAATCTCTCCAAATACGGAGATCATGCATTTCACAAAAGAATGGTTGTCCTCCTCATATTAATATGATTCAATTTCTTACAGAATTCGCCCTAACATTACAGCTGAAATTATCTGTAATGTCATCTCCAGCCTGACCTAGTGAAATTGGAATTTAAAGATATTTCTTCACCAGAAAACTGCTTCAGATTTCTCAAAAAAATCCCTCACACTTAGGAACCACTAAGGTTACAAAAAAAAGAACAGCACATTACAGATAAACTTGCAGTTGCTCATGATATTGTGCAAGTGGCTATAGCCTTCTTGCCAGAACTTATTTAATCACAAATAGTTTATTATTATTCATAGCCAAAACTGAAGATGTCACTAAATATTTTCATTTCTAAAATTCCATACATTCTTTGACAAATTAAGCTTTCAGATGACAGAATGTCCTTGCTTTCCAATTTCTGGATATAATTGTCTCCAACCCTGCACCACCCACCAAATTTCTTTTATTTGTTCCTCTGACCAAGCATTCTTCCAAGCAAAAATCACTCCATTATCCTAATTAGGAACATGAGAAAAATTATGTCCATTTTCATAGGACAACGTGAAATATCTGCCTTCTATTTCTGTCACATTACTACTCATCATTTCAGTTCCTTAAAAAAAAAAATCCAACATTTCTCCTAAATGGACGAAATCTGATAAAAATGCTTTTAAATGCCAGGAACGCTACAAGCTCGTGAGCTTTATTTCACAACCTCAATTCAAAATGTACAGTTTATTTAGGCAAATGCTAACCCACAATTCAGAATTCAAGTTAAAATGATATAAAAAGAGAATACTTGGGTTTTAATCAGAATACCTTGGTTAATACAATATAACATTTTCATACCAAAATATAACCAGTTGGTTCCACAGTACATATACACATATGGCAAAGACTTGGCTTTGTACATTGAATTTTACCTAAAAGCCAAGCAATGCATTCACATTGTATGTGCTTGGTTGAGTCTCTCATTTCTAAGATAAAATTGTGATTCACAAATTTCACAAATAGAGAAGCACAGTAACTCAACAGTCACACATCCCACACAGGTTCATTCATTTTCATCCATTTTAAAATGCTGACAGGGAGAGCTTTTACAGGAATAACAGTTCCCTCCCTCTGCTCCCCAAAATCCCCAAATTTTTTAATTATCAGCAGAAGTTTACTGTATCAACCATTCTAAAGAGCAAGCATGAGTTCTAGGCATAAAGACAACAGTTTCTGGATATCTGACAAATGAAATTAAAACACATTCCACATTCCTAAAGGCAAGGGAACATGGAAGCTCCTCCATATTCACATGGTACTAAGATAATGAAACCTCAGGCTGCTCAGGCAGGGAGGAGCTTTCCATGCAAGACCTTTCTACTAAAATCCACACAACTTCAGATCAAGTCTTGAATTAATTCATAATTAGATTTAAAACTCTCAGGGCACGACAGCAGCACAACACTGATTGATAAAGCATTTACACTCTCAAACCACTCTCTCCTACTTCACCAAAGATTTGCAGAAAAATGCAATGTGACTGCTGTGTTTCTTTCCCAGCTCAACATTCTGACAGGCACACAGGCACATTATTAGGAGTCACTAGACTAAGTAGATAATCATTTCAAACACATGACTTTTAACCTACTTTTCAAGCAAAGCATTAACAGCATAAGCATTCTGTACCAAAAGTAATTACAGAGCTCTAAAGCCACAAATGTGATTGTATTTACACTTCTGGTCACACACACACACATTTCATCTTTCTTTATCCCTTTTGCCATCTAAGGAAAAAATGTTGTCTAATAAAAAATAACAAAATGAAAGAGTTTGTTATGTTGGGGCTTTTTACAGTAACTTTTCATTTTATATATGCAGCATTCAGTTTACAACTTAACTAAGAAAAAATGGATGGTATGGAAAGCCTTGCTAAGGATACAAAGATTGAAAGATGAATTGAAATTACAGAATGACAGATCCACAGAATCATTTAGGCTGGAAAAGACCTCTGAGATCACTGAGTTCAGCCTCTGAGTGAACACCACCCTGCCAATTAGACCACAGCTCTGAGTGCCATGTCCAGCTTCTTCTGGAGCATCTCCAGGGATGGTGACACCACCACCTCCCTGGCAGCCCATTCCAGAGTCTGATCACCCTTCCTGTGAAGAAATTCCTCCTGGTGTCCAACCTGACCCTCCCTTGAGGCTGTGTCCTCTCCTCCCGTCACTCATTGCCTGAGAGAAGAAACTGATTCCCACCTGGCTACAGCACCTTCCATGGAGTTGTAGAGAGTGGTGAAGTCCCCTCTGAGCCTCCTTTTCCCCAGGCTGAACACCCCCAGCTGCCCCAGCAGCTCCTCATCAGACCTGTGCTCCAGACCCCTCCCCAGCTCTGTTGCCCTACCCTGAATTTGCCTTGGTTAATTAATATTGAAAAAGACTCCTTTTTTTTTTCTTCCATTTTTCTCTTTTTATTTATTTGAAATAAGCCAACTTTGAGAAGGGCTGAATTTAGAAAAAAATGTACCTCTAGAGAGCAAACCAATGTTCCAGATCCTTAACACTCCATTTAGTTCAACAGGTGATAAACATCTAAAATCTAATCCAGAAATACCTGAGCCTTGAGAAGGCAAATTAATAATTTGTCTTTTTTACCATCCAATTAATTAAGTCCTGAAAAAGACTTTTCCATAGGCTACAGAATAGGTAACTGAGACAGAGCTAATGAACCAAAGAACTGCATGAGCCGTGGTTATACATGATTTCACCATGCTTAAAATATTCAGTCCCTTGTACTCAGACATGACCAAAGCCCATCAGGGTCCTGTTCCCTGCCTGTCACACCCAGAATCCTCTTTTCTTCTGCATCCTGACTTGGTTTCTAAAGTTATAAGAAGAACATAATGCAAGATCTGTAAACTATGGCTGATTTATGTCCTTAGAGCAGTTTTCCCAAAAAATTTCCTGGGTGTTGCAAACCATCACAAAAGCTTACATGCAACATGACAGTATTGAATGTTAACATTTATGCCACAGGAGACCAAAAAAATGTATAGGAAAAATTAAGATAACCAATTTTTAAATTAAAAACAATACTAAATCCTTGAAAAATTAAAATACAATTAAACAAGCAATTATTTCTTGTATTGGTTGAACATGGTTGAAGATACATCATAAGTTTGAACAGAAAAATCTTACCTGGTTTTACAACAAAATGTTTGATTTATTTACTTGCTCTCTTTTTTTCCCCTTTTTTTCTGCATTAATAATATTTGCTAAACAAACTCAGAAAATGGTGAAACCTCTTTTGAGGGTCTGAGGATGCAATTTCATTTTGCTTATGTTTGGCTGCTATAGCCATAAAGTGGTCTCTTGAAAGACTGGCCAAAATATATGTATATGTGTGTCTGTGTGTGTTCAGTACACTTAAAGCACACCAATACATATATTTAAACCTATTTTAACAAATGTTCACACCCACATCTGCATTAAAATACATGCACATATCTATATATATACACACACAACTCCCAGAATGACACAATAATCAGTTTCACAGGTTCCTATTGCAACTCTTGGCCTTTCTTCTTTTATAGGAGAAGCAGCTTCTGAATATATTTGTGACCCCAAGTGATGGGGTAAATTAAAATATGCAATAACCAACCAGTTGAACTAACAGCATCACTCTATAGTTTATGAACTTGTTCAATAAAAGCAGCTGAATTAATAAATGCATTAAACCAGCTGTGATCCCTGACTGATAACCAACAGCTCAGAAAAATTAACTGTGATCACCACTGTTCATCATCACTCTGCTATTTATTTGTTTCCTTGTTTTCTGAAAACAATTTGTTCCTCAGGTTAGCCAAGGGATGTACATGGCATCAAGCCCAAACTAGACAAATTCAGCTTTATTATTTAAACAGTTTCTAATGAGGAAGTTAACTGACAACTGCAGTCACCAGCAGATCAGGCATGATGTCCCAGATCCTAGAAAAAGGTTTAATACCTTCTCAATCATTGCAGTTAAAACGGAATATTTGTGGGGTTTATACACATTAAGTAAGGTATTGCTTTATTTAATCAGTGTCCTTTTGCTCTTATAATCTCTCTACATCTATAAAAAAGAGTAAAGCTGAGCAGTGTAAAATGTCAAGTGAAAAAGCATAAAGTTTGCAGCATTTTATCAAGTAACGAGATAAGAGTTTGAAAGCTTGGTTAGAAGAAAAAGTATTAAACAAAGGATAATGATGATAATAAAATATTTCATATTTCCCTCAAATAAATGGGAGTAGATCAAGACCAAAATACTTATAACAGTGAAATGTATATTAAATACATTAATATAATAAACATTAAATGAATAACTGCATCATGCACGTAACAAGAAAATAGGTACTTGCAGCCATGAATTATTTTCATTTCATGTACATTTATGTCTAAGTTAAAACATTTGTTACCTGATGTTACCTGATATCTGATCAAAGCTGACCTTACACTCCAAGTTTTCCATCAAGTGGCGATGGACTGTGAACCATCTCTCTGCCTCCCGCTCACTTCCATGAAATGACACTTCCTATAATCCACATCTGGCTGACACTGGATGGGTTTCAATGTTGCATGGGGTAAATCAGGACAAAACCAGACATTCTCATGCTAGTCTCAATTTCTGCTTAAAAAACGATGTTAAAACTTCCAGAAGAGAAAGGTGACTGATTTTGCGCTACTTCAGTTAAAAACTGCAACTCATTTAAAGGCAACAGATGTGGCAGCCAAAAAACAAATGAAGCTTTAAAAAACAACTTTGCTCATATTAACCTTATCTTCTTTTATTAAACAGAGATAGTAATTGCCACGATCTAGCCTCCACACTTTAAGGTTTCCTCTTGAACTTTTATAAACCTAATTTTGCCACAAAAATCACATTATTTTAAGATGTCAGCTCCGCTTCTAAATATTGACATTTAACTTAAAGATAACCATCTAGCCAAAATCAACATTAGGGACCAAAGTCAATTATGAAAGATCAAAAGGATCTACCAATATGGTCCCAAAAAATTCTCCCTACTACTGAGTGCAGCATTATCATTTGCTCCATCAACATGCAACTGAACTACAGCACACATGAACCACAGCCACGCTTCCACTCCTATCTTTTCACCCTAGCCCTCAGAATCTGGAATGCTGGTTCTGATTCCTGTTGAGCAGAGAAAAACTAGCCTTATCCTCATGTCAGAGGGAGGAAAACCAATTTAAACCGAGACACTAATAGAAAAGTTAGAAGAAACACGAGGCCTTAGAGGTAGCTGTGCTGTTCTGAGGGCGGAAGATGGCAGGCATTATTTGAAACTCAGAGGAAATCAAATGTGAGCAGAAACTGAAGAGTTCTGCTTTAATAATTTGCTCGCCCTTCGAAAGAGAACAAACATCTCTCATTCCAAAACTTGCTCTCCAGTACTTCATTATGTCAAAACCAGTTTGCTCTATGCAAAATTTTGCATTGAAATTATGCCAAGTTCACCGAGCCCGTTATTTTTCTACTAAGTGCCCAGCAAAGATTTAGAGACCATGTTCAATTTCTTATTTTCGGAAAAATTATTTGCAGTTTACTTTAGTAATCTTATGCCAATTACTCATTTGGGACAGATCCCTTTCTCCTTATGTGACTTGGTCTCTGTTTGTCTTATTTGCAGCCAAACACAAGCTTAGCTGCTTTATTAACAACCAAAGGCCAAAAAACATTCAGCATCAATTAATTTTATTTACTTGTCAGAGTATATAAATGCATGTATCCAATAAATTCTAACACATGCAGGAAAGTTAAAATAAACTAAGCTGCCTGCTGCCAGAAGTCAAATCTGCAGCCTGCCTGCAATCTGCTGTGCTGAGCTAAAACCACAGGTGAGCAGATCTGCTTTGTGGTTTGCCTATGTGCACAGAACCAAACCACTGCAGCTAAACCTACACTGGAAAAAATTAAACCAGCACAAAAGCCATTATCTTGATTTAATTATTTCAAAATGGGGACAATACAATGTAGTAATGCGCAGTAAGGAGCCTATCAACTAAAAAAAGATAAGGATCAAAGACAGAAAATGGCATGAAGATCATAAACTTATCAGATAGAGTAATCTCGAGGTTTTATGACAGGTCAGCTGGTTCATTCCCTATGTACTACCAACACTTCAGAGTACAAATGTGATAGGATAGAGTCTGCAATGCACCTTCCAGCATTACACAAAATTGACATCACCACAATCTGTGAGATGTTTACCATTTAACGCCCTCACTTTGAAAACCTCCAGGAGATATGGATTATCACAAAAAATCATTGAAAGCTCTTTAGAATCAAAGTAACCTCACACCCACACTTTGCACTTTTCAGTGCAGCTTTGCAGCCAAAGTGTCTCTCTGGAACAGGATGTGCAAGCTCCAGAGGATCTGGGAAGTCCAAGATGATGCCACTGAGTTGCCCTGCTGGAGTATCAATAATCAATAGCATTAATAACTGCTTTTACTGTGTTAACCTTACCCCTGAGGAATGGCAAAGAAATGCAGTACCAGGTCCTTAGCAAGAACTGTGCAGAAGCAAACATCATTTCAGTGCTTCAAGTTCACTAAACCTTTCTGAATTTTCCCAAAGGCAGCTAACCTGATCCATGAATTCACACACCCCTAATCTAAGGTGGGAAAGCTGCAGACACCTATGCAGAACAAAAGGCAAAACTCAAATCTAACAATGCTGTCATTCACGCCCTATTTTAACTCACTATAATGTTTTCTATAAATAATATAGAAAAGCATATGTAGACATACACCAAGGCAAAATTTTACACAGACAGATTGTTTTGGTTAATTAAAACAGTTAATCCCTTTGAATTGCATATGGCGAGATGCATTGAAAAGACTTCCAGTGAATTGCTGAACTAGTATTATACCACTGTTTGAAAGTCAGCTGAATCTGATCTCTACTGACAAAGAAATGCCCCTGCTTAAAAGATAGCATCTCCTTGTCTGTGAGCTGAACTTGGGGCCTCTGCTCAACAACACAGGAGTTAAGAGGACAAGGTGACCTTTACCCAACACAAGTTTTTGTACCCTGCAAAAGCATGAGTTCAGCCTGGGGATGTGTGTGCAAATGCACGAGCCAGGGGATGAACAGGGCAGGAGAAATTATTGCCAGAGTTATTAAGATGGAAATACGATTTCCTCTGTACAACTCTTCTCATCTCAACTTTAAATTCTGATGGTTATCTTAAATGTATAAAAGGACATTAAAATACACAAGTCTGTTTCTTATATAGAAAATTATCTGCAATCTGGCCTTTACACCAGACTAGAAAGGAAATAAGGCATCACTTAAATCTCTATACAATCTCTATACAATGGCTGCTGTATACAACAGCCATTTTTCAGTAGATTCAGAAAGATGATGACGCAACATACTAAACATTGCTCTTAAAATTGGGGTTTTTCACACAAAATATGCTTTGGGGCATAGACTACATGAAGAAACTTTCAGAATAAATTCAGCATTTGGGATACTAACAAAAATTATTAAATTATTTCATCTTAGGAAGAACATGCTCATTTAATATCCAAAGGGGGAGTCAGATTTCCCACACAAAACAGGTACAGCTGAACTGAGTGTTCTCAGCCTCTGGTAAAACATCAGTGACTCACTGAGCAGCATATGCCTGAGCACAGCAGGATCACCAGCTCTCCAGTCCAAGCTGAAAAATCATAACTGTTTGAAGCACAATCATTTTGTTGGCAGTTTTTCCCTTGACTCAGGAAATATCTATGAATGTTGTGAATCTGCCATTTTATGGTTTGGGATTTTTACAAGTTCTTTTTCCTCCTTTTGCAGGTGAGGGCAGAGAGAGGAAGAGAATGTGAATGGCAGGAAACAGGAGAGCTGTGAATTATTACTTATGTCCATTTTCCAGAGCAATAGATTTAATCCTATATTTGTGATTGCAATGTTTTAACACACACACACACACACACACACACACACAGACACTTGAGACAACACACAAGCATGAGACAATCTTGTAATAAGATTGTTATAAACAAATGTTTGGGGTGTTGTGCTGATCTCACTGAGCATTTTCTGTAATGCAAGAAATGCAGTTGCACAGGCTCAATTGCTGGCATCAATCATCCTCTAATTTGTTGATGGTGGGGTTGGGAAGAGAGGGCAAATTTCTTTCCAAGTGCAAAGCAATGTACAAATTGACCGTTATGTTCCTAAATTATCTGAGTCAACATTTTTTAAGAAAGATTCTATCTGTGGTGCTCTTCCAAACATTGTTAATATAAATTCTAACTGTGCAACTGGTAAGAAGCCCAACTGAGGTCACTAGAAGTATCTGCTGAGTCAAAAGTATTAAATCAAGTCCTTGTCTGCTAAGTGGTAACATGCAGAAATTGCTGTTAGAAATAAGAACCTCATTTTAGCAAACTGTGTACACCACACAGAACCAAACATGTTAATGTCTGCACATATATGTACACAGATATACACTTTTTATGATTAACAAAGTTACAAACATAGAGAAACTGAATTTCATGGGTGAATTCTGTAGATGTAAGTTATGATTCCTCTGAACACCCTTTGGCTGCTCAACAGCTTCTGGCTTCAGCTGCCAGAAAAATAAACTAAGTAGACTTTTTTTTTTGGTTGATAGAACAAGGTTTTTCCAAATCAATGACATTTCAAGTGGATTTCAAACCTATGAGGTTTCAAGTCCACAAAAGCAATTAAAATACAGCAATGGGACATCACACACCTCCACATACTCCCAGTCCCCCTAAAAAAAAACCAAGCAACTTTGAAGGCACTGTGAGAGGAAGGGAAACAGAGATGTTTTGACTTATTCTCCTCCTCCTAATTCCTGCAGGCACATGGGAGTGAATGAGGCACTCAGCTCTGTTTGCTAGAGTATCTAAACAGCACCTTAAGCCAGACAGAAATGTGGATACAGCCAAGCACGTGCTGGAAACACAAGAAGCTGGAAGGACCAAGAACCAGAGCAGTATCTCAGATTTGTTTACACTCGTGTAGGAACTTGAGGTGGGAGAGAAACCTTGCACACAGAACTGCTCTGCAACATGCTCAGGATGCCTCTAAATGACAGAGCTTTATCACTGTTAATTGAACTGCCTCTAGAAGTGTCTACCCACAATCCAATTTATTCTGCTCTTTAGGTCAAACTTGCTAATGCTTCATTTTAAACCCAGATGAGGAATACATCCTTATTTAGCTCTAGCAAACGTTACTGGGGCAAATAAGTGAGACTAGCATCCTAAACCAGAACAACTCATGAAGGACTCCACAGCAAAGCTGTGTCACCTGAAATCACACAGCACCAAGCGAGTTCTGTTCCCCTGTTTAATGGAGTGTGTTCATCTCACTTGTGCCTACAGATATGGAGTATTAGTCAGACTAAAGTTAACAAACAACAATGTTTTTTATATTATCACACCTTTCTGAGAGCTGATTGCTAATCAAACTGACCAGCACCCATGCAGGTAATCAATTCTGGGTCAGTCAGAAGTGCAACCATGCAAAGGATGATTCACAGATGCCACCAAAGAAAACAGCATTCTATTTTCTGTCCAAGGGTAGGAAGTTGAAAATAGGCCATCAGCTGATTGATTACTAGAGCCTGTGCTTTCCTCTGGAAAACTTGTTATGGCATGCAACTGCCAAGAGACTACACTGAATCCAGGACTCTCAGAGATAGCAGGGAGGATACTTTTTTCCTGCAGACTGTGTAGGCTTTACAGCTGCTATATTAATCTTGCACCCTAGGTTATCATGGTATCCCTTATGTATTCCATGTGAGTACAAACTCCATACACTTCTGGTAGCATTTATTTGCAAATTATCCTGTAACAAACAACTGAAGCAGGGATGGAGGGAACCAAAACAAAAGAAGTCTTCTTGACTTGAGTCCTCCCTTGAGTCTTCTCAGACTCAACTGTGTCTAAAGGGTTTGTATTATTATGCACAAGGTTCCAAAAAGGTTTGATGGTTCTCTTGGAGCATTCACAGACTGAGAAATGAGTTTGTTTTCAATTCCCAGTTTAATTAACCATAGAAACTTCCAAGTGGTTGATTCTTTTTTTTTTTCTCTTTTTTGTGAAGATGATTCTGCCAAGCCAAACATCTCATCTGCTGCTCTGGCTGAATTCTGACCAGTCTCATGTATCACCAACGTTTACCTGGTGAAGGCTACTGGGAAAGAAGTGGTTTTGTGAGTTTTTTTGAAATTTAATCTTCCTTTTGCCTCAGTAAGTTATATCAGTCAGTTAAGGAAACACTGACCTGTATCTATCTGTGCAAAGCACTGTCTAGATTTCATTTAAATTCCTGGGGACGATGTTTCATAGATTATTTAATTAAGCATGCATATGAATGGTTAAATCAATATTTCTGTCATAGCCCAATGCTGTGTGAGCTTAGGTTTCATTACAGATTGTACACGTGCTGGATTCTTGTCTAATGACCATGAAACAGGGCACGTTCAATTATTCTCTTTGGGTTTCAGAAAGAAACAGGAAGTTTTGCTATAAACAATGCAGTCATAGAATAAATTTCACCACAGCAAGTTCATCTGAAAAATATGCATTCTTTACAACACAGCCAGGAATGGCATTATGAGAAGCAACATCCTGCTGCAACTCAGTTTTTTTATTGTTTTTTTACTTTGGGTTATTTTATATTAATACTTAGGCAATATAAGGAAAAGAAAATTTTCAGTTAATACTGGATGTTTTGTGATGAGCATTACTTCAAAGATGTGGATAGGGAATCAAAAGCAGCTGGTAGAAACCACAGGATAAATAACAAGTTTGCTAAATTTAGTTTATGTTATGAAATACATAGAGTGGAGGAAGAGTCAGCCATTGTAAATTTTTATCAGCTGGGAAAGAATTACTATAGAATATTTCACTCTCTACTTATAAAATAAAGGAAATATGACAGACATTAAATTTTTAAGAGGAATGTGTCAGCTGATCTGCACTAAAGCTTAAGACTAAAATACATCTAATATTGGGGTACATTTCTGCTTTCAAATCCTTCTAAAAGTCCACAAAAACATCCAACTAAACTGTAGCACTAATGAAATGAGAATAACTATTATTCTCTGGCTTCCAACTTTGCCCAGAAAAAACACACCATTATTATTACTATTACTACAACACATCTTTCAATTATTTTACAAACAGGGTAATCTTTCAACTCCGGTATTAAATGAACATAGTGCTCTTGGATTATTAAAAACATTTTCTTAAAATAATCAATAATGATGCAGTTCTTCACTAAAAGAACAAGAAATTACTTTACTCAGCTATTTATTTAATCTCAGCTAATTCCATTATACTTAGTGCCAAGGTCTTACTTATTTTTTTAATTTTCACGTAGGAAAGAAGATATTTCAAAACATAACGATGGCAGTCTGCAATTACATATTGGATTAGGTTTTCCCTAGGTTCTAGATTCTAAAGATTTCAAGTATTAAGTCACAGCAGATATTCTGGGAAGCACTTTACACCAAATGGGAAACAAAATGTCTATTTATGAAAGACTGAGGTTGCCAAAAAAAAAATGAAATACATGTTTAAAAACAAACAGTGCCAAGTAGCTGACACCTCAAATCTGACCCGACAAAAAACTGAATAATTATTCCATCAGTTTTTAAAATCTTGCCAATAAATGCACTTCCAGAAATATGGATGCACACTCCAGCATTCTTGTGCACATCTGTTCTGATGGAGCAGGCCAGCAGAGGGAGCAGAAGTTAATAAACCTTTTCCTAGAACAAGGCTGAGACTCATCCATGCTATGTCAAACAGGAAAGGAAATGAAAGGAACACCATATTGCTTATCCCATTCGAAAAGGAAAATGTGGTGGAGAAAAAGAAATTCTATGACCTGTTTTTGGCTGGGGTTTTTTTTTTGTTTTGTTTTGTTTTCAAAGCAGATGAAAACTCCCAACACACAAAAAAGTGCCTCAAGCTCATCTTTTGCAAAAACACATGGATTTCTGCAGGACAGAAAAATGTATCCTTAGGAGGAACAGCAAAATATTTTCCCAAGTTGCTCTCTATGACATGGATCCATAGTTTATAAGCACTTCTTCCTGCATTTCTGTTCCCTGCTGTAAATCTCTTACCTGCAGGTTAATCTCTGCTTCATAGAAAGTCAGGCAGGAGCAGTAGTGCCTCTCTGAGTCAATGTCAGTCAAAACCACCACGAAGAACGTTGGCTGTTTCCTCTCCTTGGAGAGCTGCCATCCTCCAGGCTGGCAAAACTAAGGGAGCAAACAGACAGACACAGGTAAGCAGTGACATCAATTGTTTTCAGACACATGAAAAATATTTCAGCATTATCAAGGATCATTTTGTTTGAAGTGAGCATATGCAGGGTTGCAAAATTCGAAGAAAATGGGGAAAATCCAATATGTCTTGAACTTGGTAAGACTGAGATAAATTTAGCTCTATAAACATCAAGGGAGAGAATAAACACTATAAAAAGAAAATGTATTCCTTTAAAATACAGTCAGCATTCAAGAGCATCTTGGCGGTGTTGAACAGGAAATAACAGGAATAAATTGACACATGAAGCAGATTTCATTTGGATAAAAGGTTAGAACCTGAAGCTAAAATTCTTGTGTCTTAAAACATCTCTACATTTTTAATTTCTTCACTTATTTCTTCAATAATTTATCTAATCAAACATAGATATATATCACTTGCCCCTACTTGCAAAATGGAAAGTGAATTCAATACTCACTCCTAAAAAGAATACTATAGAACAGTATTTTTCACCTATTTATTGATTACTTCTGTAAACTTCATTGTAAACATTTGAAATTTTACATACACAAGCAGCGTGAACAGAGAGCTACAGTTCAACAGCAAAGTGGAAATTATTAGGTTTTTTTTCCTTTTTAAATGGATACTCTGTAATGCAAGAGTATGCTGAAATTCAGGGATCAGTTTGCTGAAGATACCTGAGATGGCCTTTATGGAATACTGTACCCCTCCCTTCTTTTGCTGAAGGCTAAAGTCACATCCAAAAAAAACCCAAAATAAATTATAGTAATTAATACCTAATAGTAAAATTATAAACCTAGAGTTTAGACCAAAAAGCAATAACCCTTGCACGTATTAAGAGTAATAACAATAATAAAAACCCACAATAAATTCCTAGAATTGTTAAACAATGCAGATACCAAAGGAACCAAACAGATAGGTCAAAATCTCCAGTTTCCAGAATTGCTTCATTCCCCTAGACAGATGTTAAAGACTGAAAGAGCACGAAGAGTAAATTGTAAACAAACATTTTGTACAGATTCATCTTTAGAACCTCTACCATAAAACCTGGGTAGTCTTAGGTGAACACCACTTAAAACTCTGCCTCTGATATACAGTTTCTTTTATGATCCTGGGAAAAATCTTCAAAACCAACGTTTTCTCATGTCACATTCTTCAAATTCTAGATAGTCAGCTTAACACTTGTGAGTCTGCATCCTTAGAAGTGCTAAGCACTCCCTTCTACATCTGAGAATAACTGCTCTGAACATCAAAAAGTACTCTGTGAAAAGACATCCTAGTCATTCCAAGTTAAGCATCCAGTATTAGCCCATGATTTTGATAATTCTGGCCTAATCTCCTTTTGTTTTTCATCCCATGTCAGTTACAAATAAGAAGATACTGCTATTAATCTTGCAGGACTGCTATAAAGATAATGTAATATGGCCAATATATACAGACATTATAACAAAAACATCATTAAAAAGTTTGGCAATAAAAAAATCATTAAGAGTTCTCTATGAATTGCAGAGTTTGAGGGGTGTCTGTGTAATAAATGAAGCCTGGAATCCACAGTTCAACAAGATAACCCCCAAAATGTGAACTCTCTTTGCTCAACAAATATCAACCAAAACGCAAAAAATGCAGCAAGAGCCCAATAATAAATAAAATCTTTCCATGATATGCCACTAAAACCAAATTATTCATACAAGGTAGGTCAAATGAAGGCTGTTCGTGCAGCTCAGGCTTCTTGAGGTCCAAACACTCAAGTTTACAATCTTAACACTCCTCCAGATCTGCCCAGTCACCCAGCTCTGACAGGAGCTCCTTGCTGGTGCCAGTGCCTTTCAGCTGTACAGGTGATGCCCATCTCACACCTGGAAACAACAATCTCAGATTTCTGAGAGTCTGGAATTCCTGGACAAAGCCCTACTCTGCCCATTCCAAACCCTGCCCTACTAAAGGCACAGAAATGCTCTGGTGTTGTTTGCAAACAATTCTTTTTATTGGGAAAATGCATTATTAGCAGATCTGCTGCATAAAAGCTATTCCAACATCTGCCCTGTCAACTGGGAAATGCAAAGGGAAACCCTACAGCTAAACTTTGAACTGCCAGAGGAGACTTTGGATCTGGGCAGGCTGCTGTCAATCTGTGCATGTCTAAAACCTACTCATGTCACAGGTGAGAGTTCTCCCCAGTTTCAAAGTGATCTTGTGTACAAAATGATGCCTCAGGCTTTAGCTTTTATGTTTCTCAGGTTCTGTATATTTTGGGGTGTAGTTCATGTTAGAGGATGGTGAGCTCTCTTCACAGAGTAGGGAGACAAAGCAATTCCTTCTCTAGTTGGGGACCAAGGACAAATGATCCAAATTTCAGGCCCAAGAGCATAAACAAGGTGGGCTGAAGAGAGATGAACAAGAAGGATAGGACTTCATGGGCTAAAGCTGTAAATTGACAATTAACTCCAATATGCAAATGGACCAGAACTTATAAAAGTGAGAGACCCCATGACCAGTCGTGCATTTTGTGACCATTTTGGTTTATCTTGGGCGTAGTTCTGGCTGGGCTCTTGTGCTGCCCAAGGTGTATCCATTGAGGCCTTCTAATAAATCCCTACTTTATTCTTTAACTCATCTAGCCTCTGTCCTAGGTCAGCCTTCATCAGACATCAAAACATGCATTCTAGATTTAACTATTTTACTAGAAAACAGCAATTAGTGATTGCTGAGGAAAACAGCTGAAGTAGAGTACATCCACTGGCTACACAGAGAGTCTGTGTTTTCAAATAAACTAGAAGGAATTTATAAATAAAGAGATTGAGGATAAAGACAACAGGCTCCCCCAAGAGATTAAACAATGACTGTTTCTCAGTTTCCTTAAAATAAGGTAATAAATATTAGCGCAATATTTGAAATGCAAGCAACATTGAGAAGAACTTTCCAAACTAGTATAAATACAAGTTACCCTCCAGGATGATTACCAGCACTCTCTGGCTACTAAGAACAGGGAAATGTTTCCATACCAAACCAGATGCTTTACCAAAACAGACAAAAGCATCTTTGTGAATATAATCCAAAGGTCATGTGGCTTCTCCAGTAAACAAGAAAAACTCCAATAGTTTAAGAACCAACACCCTTCCATATTGTTTCACTTATTTGCCAGAATTCTTGGAAGCAGACTACGACTCCTATCAAAGGCAGTGAAAATAAGAATGAAGCAGAATGTCCAAATTACAATTTATAAGAACCAGCCCCTAATGCTGGGTGAGTGCTTCCACCAGACTCCATGTTAGAACCGACTGCCTTCTAAAATTTACTGCAGATATGAAGAAATTGCACTGAAGAATATGCAACACATCTTACACTGCAGGTGCTGAAATTAAACTTTACACATTGTCTGAAACTGCAGGTGCCCGCTGAAGCAAAGAACTTTCTCTTAATTATTCCCACAAATGCTTTCAGACTAAACAAGAAACCAGACAGATTTAAAAATGACGCATGGTATTTCAAACCAGCATAACTGGGTTTGTTACCTTCAAAAAATTTCTATGTCATCACCACAAGCCCTCTTACTGAAGTCTAGACATGATTAGTCAGTTTAAAAGTGACATTTCTTTCTTCTGATTTTTATAAGCTAAACACATCATCCTGGATTGATTCATAGATTCGTTCCCTCTCTCTAACCTAGAGCCACAGTTGTACTGCTACTGCCTGCCTTGTCCCTCTAATAATATAAATAATATAAATAATATAAATAATATATTAATATTAATAATTTGCATAAATCAGCATATACCCTAGATATACTGTACACAGCTTTGGTGTCCAGAATCCTAGAACATCCTGGATGGGAAGGGACAGGTTGTGGAGTAGATCCTCCTGAGTGCCCTCACCTGAAAAAGGACACTGAGATGCTGGACTTTATCCAAAGATGGGCTTGAACACCCAGTGGTTTGAGGCCATGACAAATCCCCCAAGGAGCACTTTATAGTCTATTGAAAAATTGAAGAAAATGTTGAAATTGTCATAATTTCTATTAAAGCACTGGAGGATTTAGAATTCCTAGGAAGAAGGCTCGTTGGTTACTGTGAATTTAAAGAATAAATATCATGATAATGAACAGTATGATAAAGTGTTCAAGTTTCATTAGAGAAAAATTTCAGTCCTTTGTAGCCGTACCATGGCAAAACTATAATATCCACATCTCAGAAGTTTGATCAGAAATGACCCAGCTGCTGAACTGCACATTAGAAATTCATCATTTTCTTCTGGCCTTGCAGCCCGAGCCCAACCAAGTGCAGAACAAAAATTCAAACCAATATTCCAGCTGGGTCTGTGCAGCCACAGACTGCTCCCTCTGCACTTTACATTGTCTGCTGTATCAATGAGCTGCTCAGCTTTCCATCACAAATCCACCACCTCTGATGGCATGACCGAGGGAGAAAGGGAAAAAAGCTTGTTCAGAAAGTTTACAACATGAAACATTCTTTGCAAGTCATCCTTTGAAGCATTCTGGGAAGGGTTTACACAATAGACAAGCTCTGTGACAGAATCCTGCACCTATAAAATTATATTTAAGACATTTTCTCACGCTGTATTTTTTTCTTCAAAATATATTTGTGCACTTGTTCCTTGTCAAATAAAATCCAAAGCTACCTAGGATGCACATGAAATAGAAAACACTTGAACTCCATTGACAAAACTTGAATAAAAAGATCCCAAAATTCTTTTAAAATTTAAAACATCTGACAGAGTTTACACAAAGTGACACTTTCCTTTCTAATTCAACTCTTTCACCAAGCATTGAATTCTCCCTTGAATCACTCTGAGCACAAAGATTCATTTTATTAAGCTTGCTTCTGTAGGCTCTTACTATTAAAGTAACTGTGCTTTGTTTTTAACATTTATCATCATCATCTTTCCTGCAAACCTCCCTAAAAATAAAGAACCATGTTCTGGACATTGTGTGAAGGAAGTTTGTTCCATCTGGACTTGCATGACCTAGCACCAGCTGCTGAGTATTTCACCATTTCTCCATTCACTTATGTATGGAATTTTGGCAAAGGGATTTTTCTCTCTCAGATGCATACCTCTACTTAAAACAAAACAATTACAATGCTCACTGGCATGATAAAAAAAGCAGTGTTATGAAGCTGTAAATATGAAGAAATGCCTGGAGCTTTTGGACATCTCTGGATGTAAACAGAACACAAAATATAGACTGAATTTTGTAACAGTTTCCTGCCTTTCAATATCTTGTATCCAAGAAACCATGTATTTATCCTCATCCTGGTCTAAAATAAAACAAGGGCACATAAGATACAATCCAAATTATTTCCAGGTAAAAGCCCATTTTGCAGTGTTGCAGAATATTCTGGTGATCAACTGTAAACAAACTCACAAACAAAACAATAGTTTTTAATCCTAAAGCTCTAAAGAAATAAAAAAATAAAGACCTTTTAAAAATTTCTACCTTGGATTGAACTGAAATGTAGCATTCTCCAAGAGGAGCCTTTACATAATCACCTTGAGGCACCTGTGAGCTGTGCGGCCAGTGAATTATATATCTTACAGGTGAATAATCCTTCCCTCTCTGCCCAGCTGCTGAGAGGGAAGGATTATTATTTCCACCTCAGCTCCCCACTCAAACCCTTAAAGCCATGTAAAAACAGACACTAAGAAACATTTCCCTTCAGAGAAAAGATCCTCAACCACATTCTTGAGCCCCGTAAGGCTGAAAGACCTCTCAGGGGCACTAACCCTGCACAAGGGACAGAGTAGGAATTCTCTCACTGGAGCTGCACATTGAAGTGATCCTCAATAACCAGATGCTCAAGCTTGTCACAGACCCTGCAGCAAAGTTCCACAAAGCCAGAAAACTTGAAATATGCAGGAACCTCTCAATGAAAACCAGTCAATCCATCCTCCAAAGTCCAAGACAGAAAAGTCTTTTTCTGAAATGCATCAAGGTTAACTTCTCACACACACCAGTAACTATAGAATTCTGGGTGCACATCTACACATGCACTTGGAAAAAAACCCATCACTTTCAAGTTCATTGCTTTGCCTTTTTAAAACCTCATAACATTGTGTAATTTCAAACACCTTTCCTCAATGAGCTGCTATAATGAAAGCTCAAATTTGTAAAAAGCATTTGTGCATCAACTGTGCTCCTAGTTTATCTTCTGAAAAAAGAAAAAAACAAAAACAAACTGAACTGGCTTTTAAAAAGAAAACTACACCCACTGGGAAAACAGTTCCTTCTTGTGTTTTCAGAACACTTAGTATTGCCATTCCAGTGGCTTATTTAAAACAACAACAACAAAAAGCTGTCAAATATTCTTCTCACCATTTCTGAACAAAACCAGGCTAGCCTAAAGAAATGGTGATTTATGAGTAAATACTGCAAGCTAATGCCTTTATTTCAGAAATAGTACAGAATTAATAATGGCATTGAATGGGGTTTTCTTCACAAAACAAACTTCCAACATCTCCATTCTAATGAAGTTTAGTAAGAATGTGGAATTGGCAGGCTTGTGCAAATAATAATTTTTTTAACCTATTTAAACAGTGGTCCATCCTGTTGCTTTTCAGCCAAGTGTTATGAAGATATGATTATGGAAATTTGAAAATTCTGAGACCCTTGGACCCAGAATCTTTTCTTACCACACCCACCAACAGCAAAACCCAACACTGCTCTGGGCTACCTCAGGTACAGTGAGCAAGATAGCTGTGGACCACAACCAGGAATTCTCAGAGTACATCAGCATGGCAACCCAAATATTCATACATTTGGTGTCTGAAGCACATACTTTACATCAGAGAATTTTAGGTACTTTAAAAAAAAACCAAACCACCATACACTTTAAACTTCATCAGACAATTTAGAAGTCATAAATTCAAACTTGGGTTTTGCACCTGAAATTCAGGAGCACAGGGCCTGCCTTCAGAATTCCTCTTACAAAGCAATCCTTGCTGGTCAGCAATAACTGCTGCCCATGGTAGCCCAGGTGACAGGAATAAGAGAAGTCTGGAAATTAATTGTTCAACATGAAAGCGGAAAAGACAATTCCAGCACAGCAATAAATCCAAGTAAGACATGACTCTAGTAGTTTATACTTCAGTCACAGGTTAGTGAATACAGAACAATACAGTTCTAGTGATGTACTGTGCTTGTTATAGACAAAAAGACAGTGTGGAAGGAGAATTTCTGGTATTCAGAATTCTTAAAGAAGGACTATGAAAGGATAACACTATCAAAGAAACTGATTCCTTGTATTCAATGCTTGTGTTTTAATTTTCATCACAAAGTAGATAAAGAAGCTTCTGTGTCTCCCTTAACCTTTTCAACAAGCATTTTTCAGGAGTGGTTTTGAAAATGCATTGTGACACTATACTAATAGTTAATTCATTTGAGAAGGGTTTTTGCTTGCTTTTTTGTTTTGGGGCTCAGTTTTATTCCTATTTTTAATGACCCCATACCTTTTAAAAGATCAGTAGTCATCTGAGGAAGACAAGCCTAGAAATACAGTTTTTATTTAGAAACATAGTTGACCATTTTATGCACAATTATCAGTGAAGCATGAAATATTAACCTTGCCTAATGCACTCCTTTTGCTCCTCTTTTCTCTCTCCTTCCTTCTTTTTCTCTTTTGGCAGTAGTATAGCCTTGTTACAACAGCAGCCATAAACATTTCCCAGTCTTCAGTGACTTCCCAACTCATTTACTAGATAAAGAGTAAACTAGCTTTAAAATACATACAGCATGTGCAATTATTGCATTGGTTGAATGTCAAAAAAAAATAAAATAGCAATATAGCAGGGTAATGAACATACATCACTCAACAATTACAACTGGCACACAGTAAGCAATTTACAGGAACATAAATTCTCATTTATGTTAAAAATTAATACTACTCCAGACAACTCAGGTCAATGTTCTATAAAATACTACCATATTACACAAAGCCCTCATTATCTCATTTTTACCACTCACACCTGCACAATCAGACATCAAACCCCACTGATAATACCACGCTACAGTTTGGAGATAGCCTGTTGCTCTCTAGCAATCGTAAAAAAGCAGCTTTGTGCTAATGCATGGCGGGATTTTTGTATCCATCATCTTCTAACTCCTTAGAATAATATGCCAGAGATGGATTCAAAAAAGGAAAAAGCACGTGGGAGTTGGGGGCAGTGTGTGTAAGCACATGGCACTGCAGTGTACACTGGAAAGAACATTGATGCGACCTGACAGAGACCCAACCACCAAAAGGCCTGGGACTGTGCAGCAAAACAGACTTGAGAGATTCAAAAGAGATGCCAACAGCCTCAAGATGACAGAATACAGAACAGGAAGTCTTGAAACAGGCGAATTAATTCAATGTCAGAATTTGCTCTTAAAATAGCAGAAATTCAACGGGAACATACACTTGTGGAGCAAACCCCAAGAAGGGTAATGCATACCTTAAACTCCCTAAAAAAAAGTGCTCAGTGCAAAGTGACATCCAATTTCTTTTGGAATTATATCCCTTCATGATGCAACTGGGGGAGTTTAAAAGGTTTGGCAGTGGCCTTGCCCAGCAGGAGCCCTGTAGCCATGTCAGGGGTGGGAGGTCTGAAGGGAGGGCTCTCCTAAAACCTCCACCTTGTCACAGGCAGCCATTCCCAGCTGCACCACACCTGACGCTGCTCCATCAGCCTCAGATCCACAGAGGTGCCAAGGACACACAGAACTACAGCAGCTCCCTGCACCAAAAGCTTGACTCAGCCAGGAAAAGTTAAATTAAAAATAAACAAAGGAAACTATAGAAAGGGCAGTACATTGCTGGTCTGTTAATTTTGGGAATTTAACAATACTTCTTATATGAGTCATATTATTGTTTCCCACTTAAGGTCACAATTGATTTCCCCTTTTGCAGGTGTGAGTTTCTACAAGGAAACAGAAAAATACATAAACATGGAAAATTTAAATGTGACTAAAAATCTCACAAAGAAACATCTTCTATAAGTGAAAGGCAAGGCTGGGAGCTAAAATAAAAAAACACCAAACAACTGGATTGCAATATGAACATATTCCACCAATGAAGTTCTGTGCATTGGTTGCTACTACTGAATTCTACATTTCCACAGTGCTAATCAAGAAAAATACGGAATGTGTTTCCTGTCAGCATTCTCACCAGGAACACAGTAAAATATGTAGCATGGAAAGACAGCTGAAAAGTTTGGTGCTTTCCACTGAGTTTCAGTTTCCTGTGCAGAGAACTGCGATCAACAACATGAGACATACTTGTCCTCTCTTCCCACAACACTGGGGCCTGTATTATTATTGTCACATAAGCAGTGGGCATTAGTGCTGGCCTGCACTACAGGATATCTCTCAGGGCTGTGGCAGGAGAGCGTGTCTGCCAAAAGCCCCAGTGTAAACAAAAAGCCTTTGTGCCACTGCAGATGCTTCCATGCGCACAGCTGGCATGGCAGGAAACAGCTACTTGGAGCAAGAGACGATTTCCTCCAGGTAGGCTTGCTGAATTTAGCAGTTTCTGCACTACGAGATTCCAAAACTCATCAGAATGAAGCTTGAGAGAGGTTTGGCACTGAGGAAGTTTGTGCTTCTAAGTCCCTATCTATTCATGGCAGCCACTTTTCCTCCCTTCTGGCAGCTCTCCAGCGCACTCCACATTTGGACAACACGCTAAACTGGAGTTTTGCACAATCACCACAGGACTGCAGCTTGCATGTGCTCTGATGTGAACTACATGGCAATTAAAACAGAGCATCACAAGTTTTTATGGGGGAGCAATAAGCGACTGGAACAAAAAAAAATAGGAAAATGTGAGCACCTCTGATAAAAGTCAGTATTTTCAAACAACTGGCTCAAGTAACTTGCATGCAGCAGAAAAGAACTGAGGTGTTCTTCACCACTAAACTCACTATTCCAAAAGGAGGAATTCCCAGACACCCAGGCAGCAAAGGCATAATTTTTATGCTTTAAGAGGGTAAAAAAGAATGGCCATAGGAAATTACTGACTAGTTCAGCACAACAGTCAACTCAGGTAGATGAGCAGAAGGTAATTCAAAGCCGCATCAGAGCCAAAATCAATATACAAACAGAATGACGACTGATATGTATCTGTAAAAAACATTAAAATGGCATTAAAATGGTTTTTCAGTGTAGGGTAATAGCAATACAATGCAGCTAATAAATACAATCATAATCACATAAGTATACCTGGATTTTTTTCTTTCTTAAAATTTTGATGCTTTGTGGCAATTTTGTTTTAAAAACACATTTCATAGATTAAAGACAAGCCTGCTGAGGGACTGGAAAAAATAACCCATCTTTGTTACCAGTGACACACATCAGTGAAGACACCTCTACTGAAGAAGCATTATCTAATACCCAGCCCTGCTCCCAGCTAAAAAGCCTCATCCTGTCCCATGTGTCCTAACTGGGCAGGCACAGACCTGCCAAAAAAATCACTTTGGAACATGGTGTAGAGAATACAAAGAGATTTTCCAAGTAAGACAAAAAAAATGCCCCAACACTTGTGCTGGAAAACAAGTGTCATACCATGAGTTTAAAAGAGCTCAGCTTTTGGAGTTCACTGCAGAGAGCTGAGAAACACATTATAGAGTGGTTATTTGTAGATAAGGTGTTTGCAGTAAGAGGATTTCAGATAACTGATCAGAATTCATTATCACAAACATGAGATCTTATTTAAAGATCTCATACTCTAGTCAGTGAAGGGGATGGAAAATAGAGTCAGGTTATCAGGGTAAGCATTATGCTCTCCTCAGCTGGAGCTGGAGTCCTTCAAGTAAAATTGAACAGCTTTTGGAAGAAATTATTTTGTCCATGTGTGTCGGCACAAGTCAGCTCAGACCCAAGAGGGACCTGGAAATCAGTACATGAAACCTCTTGTCCTGAAACTTCCACAGGCTGGACGTGCTCATAACACTTGAAGCTTTCCATTATTACACAGCTATAATCAGATCTCACACTTCAGAGCTTCAAGCACTCAAGCATAGAGATTTAGACAGCACTTCCACCTGGATACCTAATTGGACATCCGAGTTTTTGCAAGAGAGCCAGTGGCAGCCAGCCAGCACTTCATGGGGCTGGCAGGTACTTACAGAGGAGTCTGGCTGGCCTGTCTTGCTTATGTGACTATCAACTGCATGCCAAATCAAGGGCTGAGATGGAATTTTCTACCAAATCAAGCTGAGAGGGATTCAGGGATTTATTTGACTTGTTTGTTTTCCTTTGTAGCATATGGCACGTTAGCATCATCAGTGTAATCAATTCCCTTAAGCTCAGGAGATGCTCTGGTTTCATCCTAATCTCAAGAACACTATCAAATTGGACAGGACTGAAACTAGTTGGAATAACTAGAATTGCTGGATGTTGTATCACAAATCAGTGGTGCTAATTAATAGACTCTGGTCAGACTAAATAAGCTGATATATCACATATGGTCTCCTCCATGAAGCCAAAAAGAGGGGAGGAAAAGGTTTTTAAAAATAAACTGAAATGTTTTGAAAAGAAAGCAAACTTCATTGCTGGTGTGCAACATATCCAAAACATTATATCATTTCATACCATAAAATTTAGTTCTTGGAAAGATTGGAGTAGGATTGTATATGAAAAAAAATAAATATTTTTCAAGTGGATTGGTAGAGAATAGTTAATTCTATTTGTCTTCATAATTTAATGCAAAATAATTGGTCAAATTATACTTGCAAAAGGGTTTGCTGCTTCCAAATGCCACTTATTGGTAATTAATTAAAACAATGCCATGTTGAGAGAATTGAAGAATGTAAGCTGGTAACTTCACTGTTCAGAAAACCATGCATTTCCCCCTCTGTCCCAAGTGGGTTAACAAGTGCAGACAAAATATAAGCACTGCACTTCAGCTGCACCAAAGTGCCCTCTGCAGGGACAGGATGCCCAAAAAGGGCCTTCTCTTTACTTCTTTACTGGTGGAAGAATTCCAGTCCCTTATATCCTGGGCTGCCCTTACTGTTCTTTGAAACTAAACGTGACTGAACATCAACAATTACAGATCCTCTCATAAAATACAGGGAGCAGAAATAGAAACCACATCTTTATCATCTGCACTGCACAAGAGATGGGGAAAATACATTATTGTTATTATTATGCATGTCAAATCATTGCCAAATAATTACTACACAATAGAAGAGGCTATTGAAGAGTAGGAATTAATACATGGAAAATTACATTGTAAACATCACAATCTCATTGAAAAAATTTAAATAACTAACATGTTTCCTTCCCCAAATTAATCAAATGTTAGTGGGACTTTTATATATAAAAATAGAAACACCAGTCAACCATGGGGGGTTCCCTTCTATTGTCCCACAAGCATACAGAGGAAATAGAAATATTTCAAGGCATCTGTAATGTCTTACATACTTTGAATAAAATAAAGAGCCAAAACACTTAACAGTACTGAATTTTATTCCAAATTATACCCAAGAGGAAGCCATCTGCAGGAAAAATAAAAAGTAAAACAAGAAAAAAAACCCACTCTTTTGCCTTGGACATCACTTGTGCAATACAGCTATCCAAAAGGACAGCATGTTCTTTTAAAAGAATGACTACTTATTCCTTCATGATACAGGCAACATAAAAATCACCTGAAAACGTTTGGGATTTTTCTTAACTACTAAAAATAAATTCTACAATGGTTCAGTGAAACACTGAACTACTTTTGGCTCTTTTATTCTTCTCCTCATCTAAAATAAAATATTAATATATTGGCAAAAGCCATCCTTAGAAGACTCTGAAACTGTCTGAAGTTACCCAGAGCCAAGCAAACCACTGCTGCTATGGTCTGGCTTGAAAGGAGACTGAAACCTGAGGTCTAAAATGCATTAGGAGTTCAACATGGACACCTACAACGCCACAAAACATTTGAAGCCTTTGTTTTAAGCACCAGAAAATGGCTGATAGAGAAACAATAACATACAGCTTAGCAATGCACTCACAGTAACACTAAAATTCAAGCTAGTAAAATTAAAATTTGGTTTATGAGGAAGGCTGGAAGTCTGAGACGCAGACAGCAGGATGGCGAGCACGGCGTAAGCGCCGCCGATGACAACATCTCAGACATGATGGTCTTGTCTGAGCAGCAAGGACTGCAGAGCTGCCTACAAATATTAGCACAGTCATTCATTTGTCTCAGGAGAAATGATACAAGATGAGCAGAAATACCCTAGTGCAGGCAGCACTTCCTGGAGCATCAATGTTTCCTACATTCCTGAGTCTCCCAAATATGAAACAGATCATACGAAAGAAAAATAATACGAGAAGTATTCGCTGTAAACTCCAAACAAATTAAGTGAAAATTTGAAAATAACTATGTAGTACTGGACAAACATTAAAAGAATAATAGATGAGCTTTGACAATGTGTGTATGGGTTACATTAGAAAAAAAAAAACCAAAAAACATGCAAATACCCCCCCCCCCCCCCGCTTTTCAACAGTTGCATACCAGGAAACATGTGGTGACCTACGACACTTGAACAGCAAACAACAGTGTCCTACGCACAACCTCCAGCAGCACAGAAAAGAAGGAATCTTTCAGAGTAATTAGGGATTCAAGGACCCTGTAAAACATCACAAAAATTTCCTGCTATTTCTATTTTTCCTAGTCAACACCACGCGACTTAAGAACTTCCTTCATTTTCTTACAAGAAGGTGCAGCAGGCTGTAGATACTTTATCAAATGGTTTTGGCCCACACAGATGAATTCAGAGTAGACTGCCAGAATGGTTTTTTGATTATGCACAGATTTGCACCAAAGTAGAAACCAATAGACTGTTCTTCACAAAAGGGTATTTCCTACCCCCCAGGTATTCAGGATACTATGTCCTTAAAAATCTCAGCTGCTACAGCTTGAAAACACTGATGCAGAGCTCAAGTCATAACACAGGCCTGCACATTTCTGCAATGGTCAGTAAGTCACTGCACTTCATTTTGCAAACTACATTTCACCATGAATGAAAAGAATTCTTCATGTAAAGCCAGAACTATATTCTAATTCCTTTTTAATTGAGCTCAATTCTTGAATACGCCACAGAATCATAGACTATTCTGAGGTGGAAGGGACCCACAGGATCATGGAGTCCAGCTCCTGGCCCTGGTGCACAGGACATCCCCAAGAGTCCCACCATGTGCCTGAGGGCACTGACCAAACACTCTTGAGCTCTGTCAGGCTGGTGCTGTGACCACTCCCTAGGGAGCTGTTCCAGTGCCCAGCCACCCTCTGGGGGAAGAACCTTTTCCTGATATCCAACCTAAACCTCTCCTGAATCAACTTCAGGCAAATCCCTCAGGTCCTGTCGCTGTCACCACAGAGCAGAGATCAGTGCCTGCCCCTCCTCTTCCCCTAAGGAGGAATTTGTAACTGCAATGAGGTCTCCCCTCAGTCTCCTCTTTTCCAGGCTGAACAGACCAAGTGACTTCAGCCACTCCTCATGCAGCTTCCCCTTCACACCCTTCCCCATCCTCCCCTGGTCCATCATCCTCGTTGAAGACAAAGGCAAAGAATGCATTAAACACTTCTGCCTTGTCCCTGGCCCTGTTTGCACTGATCATCCTCATCCTTTAACAGGCCAGTTATTTTGCTTATTGCCATTAACGTATTTTAAAAAAACTCTTCTTATTGTCCCCCACAGTTCTGGCCAGCTTCAACTCCAGCTGAGCTTTGGCCACAAGAATTTTTCTTTGGCCACAAGAAATTAAATTTCTACAGTGGCAAGGCAGCACCACTGTATTCTTCCCAGGTCACCTGACCTTGCTTCCACCCTGCACACATCTCCCTTTTTCTGCCTTATTTCCAAGAGAAGATCCTGCTCAGCCAAGCCAGTTTTCTGCCTCATCTGCTTGACTTGTGACATTTGGGAGTTGCTGCTCCATTGCCCTTCAGGAGGTGATGTTTCAAAAGTGACCAGAATCAATTCACATATAAAGAAGCTCTCATCAACTTCAACAAAGGAAATGCCGAGTCCTTCACCTGGGGAGGGATTTTTCAATAGAAAACCACACAAGTGCATTGACTTTTGTTACTGTGCAGTGATTTTTGAAGACCTAGTTTTACTTTCTGTTCCCTGCAGATATGGAAAGGAATCCATTACAGCAAAGATTGGCTGACACACGAGCCACTCAAAATGCTTGCAGCCTTCCCCAAGAAATTACTGCAATTTACTACATTATCAAAATTCTGAACTCTCATCACTTCTCATAATGAAACCAGAAAATATTTCTTTGGTATTACCATGGAACAACTGACGCATTTTAAAAACATTCCTCCATATATCTGTTTTTTCTAAAAAAAATTAAAATTAAACAGTGAAGCACAAGAAAAGTGACTTAAGCGGATGAGCACCGGATACAGGAAAACAAAACATACCACAATACCAGAACAGAATGAGGCAGAGGGAACAGAGAGATCAGTTCTACCGGGATCTAGACAACATTTTCTGGAACTGTAGGTTATGGGAGAGCTCACAGACTGATGCTCTTCATTTGTAAACCACACCTAAGCAGCACCTCTGAGTCAAAGAAGTTGCCATCAAGTGTCACACAGATAGCAGGGCTGTGAAACAGCCCCCTCCAGGCTCCCAGGCACAGAACTGACATCCCCTGCTCTGCATGCACCAACTGATTCAGATAATTTACCCTTCAAAACCAGCAAGATAAAAAAGCAACAACAGGGAAAAAGGGAAAGGCCAAAGACATGTCATCTATTTCATTACCTTTAATACAAAAAAAACAAAAGCAATGTACAAAGATCTCTCAACACTTCAGAGTAAGTGCTGGATATATAAACATGGGTACAGGCTGAGTGGCAGACCAAAACTTGAGTCACTATCCACAGGCTTTCAATTGGTATTCCCACCCGCATCCAAGAAAATGTAATTTTCTGCCACAGCTGACCACCTACTCTTCCTGTCACCAGTGACTCACATCTTTTTGACCCATTCTTCACTTACCTCTGACACTAAAATTTCTTCAGCTTGTACCATTTCCTTTATAACCTCTAATAAATATATTTCTTTTATATTCCATTTATAATTACATGAGTTCTTCACTATACTGAGGAACTAAAGCACTACAATTTGAACTGATTCTCTTAAAACCCTGCTCAACAACTTTCTTTGCTCCAATTACATCAGTTCCTTTGTAGAGCCCTTTCTTGTGTTATCTTTTGGACAGCCATGCTAAGATTTTAAAACTCAGACCAAGAATTTACTTACCCCACAAACCTTTTCACAAACCCTTACACTTGTTCACATTTAAGAAAAACCCATTTTTCTGATGCAGGTATTGATTTTCTTAATTTTCTTCTTTTGTAGCCATCTGGAAAGCTCAAGAACTCTCTTCACAACCTTTTCCAATTCAATTCAGCTTGAGTTTCAACAATGCTCACTTTAATCAGAGACTTTGGTGGCATCCCATTTATGACGGGCAACTAATATGCCCTCGTTGAAACCTTTTTCCTCAATTCAGAAATTTCAAAACTGTTTTAAAGCTGGACACAACACACTTCAAAGGAAAGCTGCTGGAAAAATTTAGGGAGAACATCATTACTCGAGAAAGAAATACATGGAAAAAAGACTGGATAACACTCCTAGTTTTGCATGGACAGGTCTTGAGCGCCTAAAACGGGCATATCTCAATTTTTTGTCTCACTGAAAGTTGCCATTCCAGAAAACATTCCCCCAAAAGCATAAAGAGGCATCAATGCTGTAGCCATAACTCAGTCCTTGTGGGGTCTCGAGCCCCAGACTGGGGTGACCCCGAAAGATGGAAAAGTCTCTCCTCCAACCTGTGCCTTCAAAGAAAGACTCAGTAGTCTTCTGTTGTCTGGTCTCAAGGTTGTTTATTGTTGGTTATCTAAAAGATTCTTTCCCTGAACTGCTGTGGCCCGTTCAGCAGCTCAGACAAAGGCACACTGCCCTCCCAGGGGGCTGGTGCCATCTTTTACATCACACATTACGTGTTACATGTTTATACTTTTTCCCCAATACCTACTATCTATATTGAATGGTGACTTTCTACTCTAAACCAATCTGTGAGTGCCAACATCACCAAAGACATGGAGGCTAGGAAGGAGAAAGAAAGAGGACAGGGCACACCCAAATCCCTCCATCTTAGAACCCCTGACCCCCATGTACAAAAGTTGGACCCCTGTGTACAAGGCTTCAAACCCCCCTGTACAGCACTCAAAAATCCTTCCTTTCACTTCGTGACTACTTCTGGTACAACACCTAAACTTGTGTGTGTGGTTTGTGATTCTTCATACAGAGTTGGTAATTTGCTCCCTGGGCTAAGATCAAAACCCCACGCGTGTCTTTGGCTGCATGCCAGGGTCTCAGAGCCCCCTGCCAGCGGCTCTGGCCATCCAGGGCACCCAGAGGGGTGTCCTGGGTTCCCACAAGTCCTGAGGGAATTGTCATCTTTTCCCTCTACTATTGTAAATTTTATGTTTCTTTGCTTATATTGAGTACCCTAGCCCAAAGAGTCTCAGAGATGAGCAATCCCTTAATAGAATTCTCATCTTGTAGAAGTGAAATTGGTATGCTGCAGAAAGAAAACCAGAAAATCTCCTAAACACAAAATCTTACCAATAAGCAACAAACACCATCACATTTTGTACTTCTTTAGCTGCAGATTACGAGACACAGATCTTCCAACACACATTATAACAAAATGATGTACAATTTGAACTGCCTGACGCTGGCCACATCTGCAAACCCATCTCCATCAAACTGGCACAGCAGAGTGTGACTCGTGACTTTGTGCCTGAAGCACTGACCGCACCCTGTAACGGGAACAGCAGTGATTCCAACTTCTGGAATGACAGGACGGGATTTGAACAATCCGGACGTTCTTCCCCTGCCCTGGTGACTCTGCTCTCAGTGAGGTGCATTTGTGCTCAGCTGAATGCTTCAAGGTTTTTCTATTTTAGGAACACTTGCTTAATATTCTTGGGTGAAATAAGTCAGATCTTCACTAACATCTTTAATTTCCATTGTTAAAGGTTTTCCCTAATTGTTTTATTTTCTTGGTGGCAAAAACATAGCAAAGCACTCCAGCACTGAGAATGTGGCATATTCTATAGTGCATTCACAGCTACCAGTGCAATGGCAGCAGCTCAAAAAAACTCCCAGGTCTTCTTTCTCTAAAGCAAAATTAATCTATTTCTACATTATTTGATTGAAATCCCCAGACACAGTGATGTTTGGCATGACAGCCAATAAATGTGGTTACAATTAAAACCAGAGTTGCTCTTCCGATCTCAATATTCTTTAAGCCCACTTTTCCCTCAAAACTCCCATTCTGCTGCCCTTTTTCTCCTTTTGCCTCCGACTGCACAGCACCAGCCACAAAGGCAGCTTATACAGCAAATCAAGCTGTGCTTGAAGTGTAAAGTAAAAAGTACAGCAGAAAACAAAAATCAAGAACAATGTCTTGTTTATAATATAATAGAAAAGGAGAAACTTGCAAAAGTAGCTACTCTGGTTTTCAAAGGATTTTAATTAGGAATGAAACAAAAAAAAAAAGGGAATATTTACACTGACTGGTACTCTTTCAAGTTTTAACAGTTAACTGCTTACAGTGAAGTAGAAACTTTATAGCTGAGGGAGAAAATTATGTATAAAATGATAGATCTTTTGATACAGTGAGTTACATATGCTCCTTAAAAAGTGTCCAGTATTAATGACAGCTTGCAACTCAACATTCTGCAAAACAAGTTACTAAAAGGAAAAAAAAAAAGCTGAACAGAAAGCCTGGATCATATCCTTGTTTCTATAAACCCCATGACTTGCTAACAGCTGTGTAATTACTAGACACATTTCATGAGTGAAATGCAGATTTAATGATGCACTTTGTGATTTGATGCCAATATTCTTAGGATTAAAAAGCTAGGTATCTTCAAGTAACATTAAATGTCTCTTCAGTATATAGTTAAAAGTTGCACCGTAATACTTCCCCTTTACTTAACATTTTCAATTATCAACTTTGCATGCAAAGTGTCATTGGCCTACTGCACTACTCAAATGCAACAAGAATTGCTTTCAATTGCTCTAATGGCTTGCACTACTCAAAAACCATTACAGAATTCTAAAATGTCTTCCCCCCTTTTCTTTTTTTCTTTTTTTTTTTTTTTTTAGTATTTCACAACTATAGTTCAAAACAAGTTTAAGGAGACAAGACGATGTTCAGCTACATACTTTGCATCTTTCAGCATATCAGAAAGCCATAAAAACCAGGGAACTATTTCAAATCCAATATTTCCACACTGATTTGGAAACTCTTCCCATCTCCAGAAAGCAGGGTATGAACTGATACTACTACTACTTCCCGGTAATAGAAAGCTGGGAGTGGAAAATTACTCAACTCCCTGAACAAATGACTACATCCACTCGCCAATGATTTTACTAGAAACATTTTATAGAAAAGAGGGAATTCAGATGGAATGTAAAGATGACTTCACAATTCTTGTTGCCCAGCACACCAATTTTACTTGCAAATTCAGCACCTGTAAACGTGCTACTTGTAAGTGAGCAAAAGAAGCTTCAGAGAAGTCAAGGAGCAGGGAAAAGCTGTGCACATCATCTGATAAAAGAAGAGGTGAAGTGATTTGGATAGAAAACACTGACATTTAATAGACACTGAGCTTCCTCTACATCACTGAAGTTCCTGCTGAGAGTTGACACTGCTGAAACTCAAAGGTGGTTTCTTAATTCCAGTGCTAAGCATGCAAGCACTCCAAAGAAGATTCATTGCTGCCAAGAAAGGAGGAAAACAGGTATGGGTGGGCAATCATAAGCAGAAAAGACATCAAGGGAAGTGTTTGTATGGTAAAACAGTGCACGTGTTTGATCAGCCACACAGGACTGCTGCTTTGGGAGCCAGCACATAACCCTGTGCCCCTGCCACCAATTTTCTGTGTGAAGCTGTGAAGACACTTCTTACAGGCATTCCCCAATTGCTACAGCTGGACACTACAGTCACAGGGCCAGATTCTCAGAAATGCTGAGCAGACATTCTTTCTAGAATGCTTTCATTTGCAATATTAGTAGCATTGAAAAATTTGGTCATAGATATTTGAGATCTGGCAAAGTTGTTGCAGACTTTAAATTGTCAAATCTCAATAAAAAGATGTTGTGATATGAGCCTTAAATACAGCAACCCTAGGGAACTGCTCCTGCATCAGGAACAACAATTTATAGGAAAGACAGTAACTTCAGACCCTTCCACAATGGCCTTCAACACATCAGAGGCTGCAGTAGGAAATGATGATCTAGATTTACCCAGAACTTTGAGTGATCTTACCCATTCCTGAGCATCTCTAAGGGATTCACTACTTCAGCATGAGTATCGAAGCAAAATTTATTCTAATAAATAGAAAGTTAAGACTTTCTAGTGCTTATCTTCAGGGGGAAAAATCCACACACAACAAAAAAGAGAGAACTGAAGGACAAAGTGGTGAAAACCATTTCTAGAACAAGGTTACAGCCCTAGTCACACCTCAATACCCTCTTTGTGTGGTAATATAAACCAAATAGATCTCTACCTCTATTGGAACAAAAACTTTACATCCCCACAGAATTGTGAGGGAAATATATGGAAGCATGACCAAAATGAATTGATTATGTTGAGGTCTGCTTGAGTTTCTAAGCAGAATGAAAATTAAAATTTTAAAAGATTATATTTTAAGTTCATTTCATCAACTATGATAGCTTGATGGTGACAACATTTTAGGGACACCAGATCAACACCAGAGAATTTGTGCAGTGTGAACTTGGTCATCCAGCACAGCATCATTCTGTTGGTATCCTCCTATTTGAACCACTTCAAGGTCTAAACAAGGCTGGAAAAGTTCTTTCCCAAGAGAGGGTGGAAATTAAAATGAAATTAGAAAGCACACTGAGTGACTGTTTGGGGTAGCTCTGTCTCTAGATTAACATATTGTAACAAAAGTCTCATGAGGCTTTTTCTCTTTTGACAAGGCTAACCAAAGAGTTTGTTTCAGAGAAATTAATACAACTTTATGAGGTGCACGGAGGACTTGGCAGAAAAGCCCCAAAAATATTACAGTACTTAAACTTCCTCAAGTCTTCCTCACAAAGACAATTGGCACTGGCAAAGAAAAGTTTTTCTTGCAGTTAAGTCTTTAGATCTCAGGTCTACAGGTGTTCTGCAACAAGCTGTTGACAATATTCAAATTCCTGCTGAAACCAAAGACAATACAGCTTGAAAAAAGCCAGAAAGTTGTCAGGGCTCTTTAGGAAATGAACTTCCAGTCAAAGGTGTACCCTCTCCAATAGGACAAGAGGCAATGGGCAGAAATCCTGATCTTGAGCAAGTTCCACCTGGACATGAGGAAGAACTTCTTTACTGTGCAGTGACCAAGCATTTAATGGGTTGCCCAGAGGGGAGACTCTCCCAGAGAGGAGAATCTCCCTCCTGGAGATATTCCAGAACCATCTGGAAGCAATCCTGTGCCATCTGCTCTGGAATGACCCTGCTTGAGGAGGGAGGTTGCATCAGATGACCCCTGTGGTCCTTTCCAACATGATTCTTTAGCCAGAATAAACAACATACCTTCAACCAATTAAAATCTTAAATACGACCACACAATCATTTTACATGGCTGCCATTTGTACCACAATTATCAAAATGAGTAATTAAGTACAATAACAATACCTGCTTTCCACTCTTGTGTATCCTTAACACACAATTGATTTGTTCTATAAAGAAACTTATGATTTTTTATCAGTCTGATGGCTCAAATGGTTGGGTTTTGAAATGAAATATTGCAGCTTGACTGGTCTGCCTGCATAAAACAGCAGCAAGGTTCAAACACAATTTTTGGCTACAGTGTAAGCAGAGAGATGCATGGACCAGACAACAATTTCTATACAGTCTTACACTTTAAAACAACAAATATCTAAAGCACAAAGCACAGGAATCTAAGTGAGGTGATACTTTGAAATAATTGCAACCAAGGAAAAATTTCAGTTTTCAAACAGAGATCAAGAAGAGTTTACCAGGAGATTCCAGTATATGAGCTTCTTGGAAAACAGTACAGTTATAGGAAATAAATATGAATAAAGATGTAGAGACATGCCAGAAACTAGTCAATAACATCCACCCAAAACTACAAAAAAACTCTGAAGTTTTGCAATGCTGGACATTTAAAATTCCAGAGGAGTTTGCACAAAAAAAAAACCACCCAGGCCTATATAATTTACAATTTATGAATTTAAATGCAAAAGAGGGGATTGATAAAGCTTGAGAGAAAATACATTTTTAGCTGCCAAGCACTTTTCACGGGCTAACCAATTTTTCTTTATCTTGCTCACGAGACCTCTTTGAGATACATTTGTTAACCATTATTATAAAGAAAATAAGGCAACAGTACGAGAGCGTGTTTGTGCTCTTTTAAGGCAAATCTTGCATATTAACACACTCATCAATTTTTATGATTTGCAGATTCCACTCTCATTAACAAGCGGCTTATTTTTTGATAAATATGTTGATTCCAACTAACTTGGCAACAATTTTTAGATGAGGAACTTTTTGTCATGAGGAACTTCAATGAATTTGTGTGCATTTTTGCAAAAAGAGCAAGCACATTATGAAATCCCAAGACACAACACGAAGCATAAAACAATTTTTAGAATTAGAAAATAGACAAAGAAATGCCAAAATTAGAACATGAACAAATACCTATGAGAAAACTGATTTGTCCACTGCTTGAAAACACAATACTTCAAATTCCATTCAAAATCCTGAAAACCCATAAACGCTTACTCTAATCTTCACAATGAATTTGGAGTTTTTCCATTAAGAAAATCAGCCAACCAGATGTGAATTCAATCGACTACGTTCCTTTCTAAGCCCAGAAACAAAAGAGAAAAAAAACAAAGCAACAAAACAACAACCCTCCTTCGGCTTCACTCAGAGACTCAAGCTTTCTGGTTTTCACCCCATTAGGTTACAAACCGATGACAAAATTTCTTATAGATCAATAAGCCTCATAACACCATTGCCATTTGGGGAGAACTTTCACACTGTCCCCAGGGTGGAACTTACTAATTTCACTCAAGAGCGACCCCAGTTCCAAACAGCTTGCCTGAGTCTGAGCATTGCAAAGTGAATGTTGTGGGAATAGTCTCCCAGGGATTGAGCTCATATCTGAACCTAACGACCCCAGAGAGGCTGCAGCTGACAATGCAGAAATTGCTGCAATCATTTCTACGCCGCACGTGCCACTGCTCCAGATTTAGAAACGCAACACGCAGACTTCCCAACAGACTGGAGGCAGAACAGCCCCAGGCCAGCACCACTTCCCCTTTACACAGGCAGAAAGGGCTGGGACTGCTTCCCAAAGCAGGCTGACATGGAAGCTGGACAGTGACCACATCACAGGAACAGCAAGGGCACAGGTAATGAGTAACTCAAATGCTCCAAGCCTGGACAGCGCTGTGTAGGGATATGACTGTCCCATGTCAGAGCATGTGTGCAGCCCAGGAAAGCACTTTTACTCTGCTTTCCTTGGAAGCACATCCAAGGTCCTGCCATAATAAAATATAATAAAATATAATAAATTGGTATGCAAAGAGAGAGATACGTATCTTTTTGATAAATCTTAGGTAGCGTTATCAAGTTTCCTTGAATATAAATCTGCTTTTAACAGCTTTATTTTTAATTACTGACTTCCCTTTTGCAAAAATCTTATTGTATGGAACCGTCCACATTATTTGCATTGAATCCTTTTGCACGTGTCCTAAATTGCTTTTCTCTGGCAGATACAACAATTCTGTTCCTACAGAAAATGTACCACCAATCATCAAAGTTCTGCAAAGCAGTAAAGCTGTGGCATAAAACTCTAAGAAATAAAATGTGGATATAAGAACACAAAGAAAAAGAATCTCAGCTTCTCAGCAAGGTGGCTTAACTTCACTCACAGCACAGGAATTAGAATCCCCTCTGTTGTGAATAAAGTGTAAACAGGACAACATCTCTGGAGATGCAAATCAGGCCACTTTACCAGAATTTATTCCATTTTTATGGAATACAGACTAAAACTGTCATGCCTTATTTTTCAGGCCCCCAGCACAGTTGAAATCTACCATTTCACTACCTGCCTCCTGTTGATTATTCAAATTGCAATTTTGGAAAGCCATCTATCTTTGGCAATGCAAACAGCCCCGTGCAGCACCAAAGCTGACAGCAGGGTTGCTGGTGGCCCAGCAGGCACATAGGGAACTCTCCAAGCTCACACACCAGCAGGAAGAGCAGGAATTCCCTAATATCTGGAGTCCTGAACAGAAGTGACCTCAGGAACAAACACTCTCCCTGTCACAACCCCAATCTCTGTTAGACAACAGAGGACAGCAAGCCAGTCTGAAAGAAGAACCATTCCAACATGGCCCAATTTCCCAAAATCATTCAGCTCTGCCACCTCCCATCTTCCCGAGTGATCCTAGACAGCAAAGTCCTCTGGGCACAAGTCTTGAAAACAACAGCCTTTCCCAAGAATAAGCTTCTCTTTAAAAACTGAGAAAATGCCCACAGAAAAATAATCTCCTGAACCACACATTAAAGTTTAGAGTCTGCCAGAGAGGCTAAAGCCATGTTCCCCAGTAAAAATCCTTCAATGTTCTACAAGGGGTAGCCCACAGATGAATCCTGGAAAACTGGCAGCAATGGGGACTTTTCCTGTGAAAATTAAGAAAAACCAAACAGCCAGAAGAGCTGGAGAGCTCTTGGAACACAAGCCCTATGAGGAACCACTGAGGGAGCTGGGGGTGTTCAGCCTGGAAAAAAGGAGACTCGGGGGTGACCGTATCACTCTCTACAGCTTCCTGAAAGGTGTTTGTGGTCAGGTGGGGTTGGTCTCTTTCTCCAGGCAGCAACTGGCAGAACCAGAGGACACAGTCTGTCTTAAGCTGCACCGAGGGAAATAGAGGTTGGATATTAGGAAAAAGTTTTTTACAGAAAGGGTGATAAAGTAATGGAATGGTCTGGCCAGGGAGGTGCTGGAGTCACCATCCCTGCATGTGTTTAAGAAAGACTGGAAGTGGCACTCGGTGCCATGGTTTAGTTGAGGTGCCATGGGTTTGACTCGATGATCTCTTCCAATCTAGTGATTCTGTGAATTCTGTCAAAAGACAACAGAGAGATTATCCAGTCTGCTCTGGAAATTTCCCCTGAGCTGGAAAAATATGCATTCTTACACCTGACTCCACACTCAGTGAAGTGCTGGGCTTGCAGGTCTCTGAAACACACACCTACCCTGTGAGGAGTGGTGAAGAAAGTTATTTTTATTGAGCCCAGTACCAGCAAACACAGAGACAAGCAGCGAAAAGGACAGCAATCTTTCCACATAAAGAGCTATTTTTTTCCAAGCACTTATCTTGATCAGCTAAATCTGAAACATTATTCATCTAAATAAACCTCGAGATGGAGTATGCTTGCTAAGATTATAAAAATTGTTTGGATAAGTGTAATGAAATTTCACTCTGGATTGTTGTCAATGTGCTGCTGAAGGTTTAGCAGACTTTACTAAAGCATAAAACCATCATGGTGCTTATTTATCCTGACTAAGAATGTCATAATCTTGCTGTAATCTTTACTACATTCCGCAACTTTCTAGTATATCTAGATGAAAAATTAACTTCCTTTTTTTTGTACCAACAGAAATGCATTATAAATTCAAAATTACACCATGACTATAAATTCTGCGTATCAGGCAGTTATTTTTAGTCAGTCAAACCCAACAGATAGAAAAGTCCTTCTGTTTAATGGGAACCATTCACAGCTACAAAAATCTCTACTTATTAGCATTAACAGTGATGAAGCATGCAACGCCAGGCATGCTGGTCACTGGTTCTCCAGCTGCTGAAGGGAAAGAATCAACTCAGACCCAGGAGAGGAAAAGGTGAAACTGGCTCTCTATGAAGAACTACACAGGGACACAGCACACCTATCAGCTAACAGTTTATAAAATTTTATAGGAAAATAGAATAGTTTTGGTTGGAAAGGACCTAAAGACCATCTAGGTCAAAACCCCTGCCATGGGCAGGGACACCTTCCTCTAGACCAGGTGCTCAGAGCCCCATCCAACCTGGCCTTGAACAGTCCCAGAAAGCCAAAGCCTTTGGCTCCTGTTTGCCCACACTCTGGGAGCTGCTGATCAGTGAAGTGGGGTTCTTCTCAAGAAGCAACTCAGCAGGACACATTTACAGGTTTCTATACCCCAAAATAAAGAAACCAAAATGAGCTGCCCCAAAAACTTTATCATGGAATTGGTAACTGAACCAGGTGTCAGAGTATAACATTGAGAGGTTTTAGACATGAATGGTGGCTTCATTTAGTTCTATAAACTTACTGAGATGCCCCATACAAAAATGTTTGCTGAATTTCCTGGGGTTCCTGTCAGTACATTCCTTTAGCCTGTCCAGGTTGATCTGAATGACATCTCTGCATGCAACTGCACCCCTCAGTTCTGCATCATCTAAAAATCTGATTGTGCTACAGCCTGCCTTCCCCAGACACTGCTTTTCAGTTTTTGATGATGGACATACCATATATCTATCTGTAGGCAACAGAGACAAGTTTCAGCATGAAAAACAGAGACATATGGGAGAATTCAGTAAATTACAATTTTTAGTAGGTTCTGCCATGTACATCAATGTACAGTACTTTAAAAGCATAGTTCTAATTTTTGTATATGTATCTTTAGTTTCTCCTCTTTCAAAAGGACAAATAATTGGGTTAGACTTATAAAACAAATAAATTGAAAACAAAAGTTGAAATTAACCACCATACATTCCTCTGACTAAAAAAGCACAATGCATAAGCAGTTGCATAAGCAGTACAGAGACAAATAGGCAATGTGATACTAGAGACTACATTCCAAACCTTAAAGTTTATTTGTTTGTTTTATGAAGAGCTTCATTATATAAGGAACACTTAATCCTCCATGCAATGTAGGTGTTTAAAAGTATGCCACTGGCATGAAAATGTTGGTGTGACCACCTCAGTGCAAATCACCAGTCTGTACAAGGTAAAGCACTGTAGGCATTTAAACAGAGAACTTATTTTTGATTAGCAGAGTGCTTTTAGTAGCAGTCATTCTTGCCTGAAACTGATACAAGACAGAAAGGAGGATTAGATTTTTAAAAATGCAATTATAATGTTTAAAAATATTGGCATTAATAAAGGTTGATAACAGTGTGCATTAGAGAGAATATGCGAAATCACACATACAGATGTATTCTCATATCCTGAATTTGTCAACTGAGTCAAAGCTAGAATGTGATACCCTCATTTGAACATGATTCACAAATAAATGTTCTAGATGACAGAGCTGAAATTCAGACATCCACAAAAGCTCTGCAGAGAAAAGTATTTAGTCTTCTAGAAAAGACTGAAAAGTTTTGCTATGTAGTTAAATACAGTGTATACAAGAATTTAAGGAAATGCCTAAATGTAACCAGCCAGTATTCTTACAACAGAAGAACGTGCATCTCCAGCCTGCATTTTTGCCAAAAAAAAAAAAAGAGGCCTGAAATATGTGCCTTCAGACAACCTTAGATTTCCTCTAACTCAAAACAGGTGGCAAGTCACAAAGACTGATCATTTCTGCATGACTTAAACACACACAAGCATATATAGATTGAATTCAGCTCTATAAGCCAAAGAATTTCTTTATCACACAAACCAACACAGCTCCCTGTGCACTCTTAGCCAAATGCATTTAACCAACACCAAAATCCTGAGCTAACCTGCCACCCATTGCTTACCAATGCTTTTGTGCTGCCCAACTGAGATGTTAAATATTTCACAAGTTTCTGTGCAGATGAGTTCCTGTTCTGGCACATGCACTGCATATACACCCTTAAGTTCTACTGATGCCATGCCTAATGAGGCTTGGGAAAGCCTTGAGGATTTTTAAGGGTTTTCTGGCTGCTGGTGGCAGGCTTTTCTGGTTTGTTGCATTTTTAACTTGTAGCCTCTGAGACAGCAACCTGCTGACATAACCTCCTCTCTCCCTGCTGAAAAACCTCCCTTACTACAGATATTACCAACAATTGATGTTTTAGGGCCATCCAGCTTTAGGCACAGAGGCAGAGCCAGTGCCCTCTTCAGGAAACTGCTGACAACATAAGCAGGGGGAGCTCTCCAGTGAGGAGCACAGGAGGCTGCTCAGAGGAGTTGCTTCCTTGAGACAGAAGTGTCAGAGCTCGGCTGCAGAGTGAACAGCTGAGCTGAGTGATGGGGCATTCACAGAGCTCTCAGTCCCCAGCCCTTGGAGAGGGAAGGTGACACCCTGCACCTGCTAAGCACTGGGTAAACCACTGGGAGCATTATTACTAACTGCAAATCTCTGCACTTGCTACTGCTTTTGTGGTTTTTATCCAGGATGAGCAGGCTTTGCTTTTCACAAAAACACGTTCCAGACGTGTCAGTTTTCCATACATTAAACCCTGTTTAATGCTGTGAAATGCAGAAAAGACACTTGGAAAAGTAACATGACTTTGGGGACATCAAAAGCAGTTTTACAGCACCAAATAAAGGGATTCACTGAACTTGAGAACTCAAACAGCCCTGGATGAACTCAAATTACTGGCTGCATGGCCGGCCCAGAGAGTGATGGTGAAAGGTGCTGCATCCAGCTGGGGCCAGGCGCCACTGGTGTCCCTCAGGGCTCTGTGCTGGGACCAGTTCTGTTTAATATTTTTATAGACGACATGGATGAGGGTATTCAGTCTCTCATTAGTAAATTTGCAGATTACACTAAGCTGGGAGCACGTGTCAATCTGTTAGAGGGTAGGATGACTATGCAGAGAGACTTGGAATGGTTGGATGGATGGGCAGAGTCCAATGGGATGAAGTTTAACAAGTCCAAGTGCCAAGTCCTACATTTTGGCCACAATAACCCCTGCAATGTTATATGCTGGGGATGGTGTGGCTGGACAGCGGCCAGGCAGAAAGGGACCTGGGGGTACTGGTGAACAACAGACTGAACATGAGCCAGCAGTGTGCCCTGGTGGCCAAGAAGGCCAGTGGCATCCTGGCCTGCGTTAGGAATTGTGTGGCCAGCAGGAGCAGGGAGGTCATTCTGCCCCCGTACTCGGCACTGGTGAGGCCACACCTCGAGTGCTGTGTGCAGTTCTGGCCCCTCAGTTTGGGAAGGATGTTGAGATGCTGGAGCACATCCAGAGAAGGGCAATGAGGCTGGTGAGGGGCTGTGAACACAAACCCTGTGAGGAACCACTGAGGGAGCTGGGGGTGTTCAGCCTGGAGAAAAGGAGACTCAGGGGTGACCTTATCACTCTCTACAGCTTCCTGAAAGGTGGTTCTAGTCAGGTGGGGTTGGTCTCTTTCTCCAGGCAGCACTGACAGAACCAGACGACACAGTCCCAAGCTGCATCAAGGGAAATACAAGTTGGATATTAGGAACAAGTTTTTTCTGGAAAGAGTCAAAGTTCGGGAATGGTCTGCCTGGGGAGGTGGTGGAGTCACCATCCCTGGGTGAGGCACTCAGTGCCATGGGTTTAGGGGAGGTGTTGGGGCATGGGTTGGACTCGATGATCTTGAAGGTCTCTTCCAACCTGGTCATTCTGTGATTTCTGTGAACCGCATCCTGGGTGTCTCAGGGTAATGTGAGGATAATGGAACCACACAGACAGCACCAGTTACCAACCTCTCTTCTTTCACAGCCAGAACATCTTGTACAACATTATCTTTCAATCACCCCTTCACTTGCCAAACACAGAGCAACAGTGTTCTGTAATTATCAGAATCATCTGATGATTGACTGAATGTTCCCTCATGTGTTTCTCCTTACTCCTTTCCCCAACCTCAGAACAGAAAGGTCTACAACATCTTGATCTGTATTTTAGGATGATATTTTCATTCCATCCAGTTTTATGTTAAATGTATTTTTTATCTATCACACCCTGCTAGGTTAATTACTGGTAAAACTGAAGTGGTCTCTCCTTACATATCTTTGTATTACAAAAGGATTTGAGCAGTGAAGGCCATCCTTAAAGCTAGTTGTGCAAGAGCTACACTCCCAGCAATTCCCAGAACCAAAGGTTTTGAGTCCCTATAGCTTCTTTAGAAGAGATACACACAGAAGAAATATTAGCACAATTAAAATTGAAATTAATTAGCAAAGGTAGACACACTAGATGAAAAAAAAATATATTAAGAAACAAAGGTCAGTAGACATTATGTTGGCCTTGGGCCAAAATCAAGCAGCAATGGCTTTTCCAAACCTTTAACTTGCTAGTTATACCTTTGTGTAAGAACGTCACCAAGACACACACCAAAAATGATGAGAGCTAAATAAGACATTGAGGAGGCACTGTATGAACACAAAGTTCACCTCCAGCCTGAGTGACAAACAGGTTCCTCACTGCAAATACATCATTTCACAGGCTGTCACAAAAGTACAGCAAATAAAAAGTCACTCCCCTACATATGGAATTTCTCTCCAAAAATAAATTTATCAGAGTTAAAGGATTTGGAAAAATTTACTACTGCTGAACTAAAAAGGTTTTGTTCATTAACTGGCAAATCCTTCAACTACTGAGAATGCTTTGTATATGAAATGGAAATGCAAGAATGTATTGGTGAAAAGAAGGAACTGATTCTTCTCCTACAAACATCTTGTCCAAAAAAAGTTTTTCTGGGCATTTAACATTGCTTCCAATTTTTTGTGTTCTACAAGAGAGAAAAATATATCAGGTTCCAGAAGATGAAGAAAGACATATCCAATATATTCATTATACATTTCCACAAGCTTTTCATCTACCTTGTCATTCAAGTATTCATTCCCAAATCTTTCGTTTGTGCAGTTCCAGACAACAGAAGAACTATTTCTTTATGCATTTTATTTCCACAATTCCACCCTTAACAAATCTTAGCTTTTGCCCTTTTTCACCAACTGTTGCTTACTGAGCCAGAGATCTCCAACTCTGCTGTCCAAAACATCGCTCAGATGTATTCTAAATTTATCAAATTAATTCCTAACACAGCAAAACTTATGCACAGTTCATATTACTTCCTTCACTATGCATGGGTTTGCATTCATCAGCACTGAATTTCATGTGTCATCTTGCTACTCATCCAACTGATTTGCATCCACAAAACTCTCCCAAGGGTTTCATCTGACCCCAACTAGATAAATAGTTCTAATAGCTGCAATTTTGTTAATCCTGTAGCTGATATTTATTGCATATAAACAGTCTCATGTCTAGCAAGGAACACTTCTGCTTTGATGAATGCTTTTGTTTTGCACCTTTCCATTTCTTTCGGCTCTCCTGGTCACCACCTGATTCCTGACTGTCCCTGGCCCTGTAATTTCCTTGACCTATTTTGAAGGGGTTTGGCAAAGGACTTGGAATCTTCAAATAAACGATGTCAGTGATTCAGCTGTATCCACTGTTTGCTTTATGCACTCAGAGAATATTAATAGATTAGCAAGGCATAGTTTTGCTTTGTGAAACCAAGAGAATTTTGTTCAGCAACAGGTGGGGTTTTTTTTAAATGCATATTTTAATTAGCAGTCTGATTGCAAAATGGAACAACTTCTGAGACTGGAACTGAAGGTCCTCTCCCAAATTCCCAAATCCTGCAGTCTCCCCTCCCCCTTTTGATTTTATTTCACACGAGTATTAAAAACTCAATATCCCTTGTGTGTGTCACTCAACATGAAGAGAACGTCAGTTCCTGGAAAAGGAAGAACATGTCAGCAGGATGCATCCTCCTTTATGCCTACGTTGTTTCTGGGCTTTCCCTAAATAACTTCAAACCGACAAAAAGGAAAAAAAAAAAAAAGAGAAAAAAAAAGTGCTTTGGATGAGGTGCTGGGTATGGAAGGATTTACTGAAATGGAATGCAGGACAGAGGAATGAATCCCTTATCCGCTGTGTCACACTCCAGGTCACAAGATAAAGGGATCAGCTGCACAGACTGAGCAGCCTCTCCATCCACAGTGCAGCTGCATCCAGTTCTGAATGTGCACTCAAACAGGAACAGATTCACAGGGAGTTTTCCTTTCTGAAACAATTAACTTCTTCTTTGATACCTTCTTTATCTTTATTTTTTAAAAAAAAATCTGCTGTTTGATCAGTTTCATTAGTTGTTCTGGTTAAGTTCTACCATCTTTTCAGTGCACACACTTCAAAGATTTGAGGCTTTTATTAACACAAAAGGAATGCACTAAATGGTCTCAAAGGAAAAGTGCCCATTTCAGTCTCCATCCAGAGCTCTAATCACCTGTGCAATTAAGGCCTGACATGTACAGTACTTATTAAATCACTCTGTGTATTTTATGTAGTAATGATGCCCTTCCTGCATGATTTTGTGTTCTTAATTACTAGAAATATGTAAGCAGTAAGTGTATTACTAGGAGAAAGTAAGCGGCTAGTACACACAGCCATAAATTCTTTTGTGTCATGAAAGCATTACTACTCACATAAATAAAAGACTTAATTCACCATCTGCAAGATGCTTCTATCAACTGAAATGAATTGCAACTCCAATGAATCATCAGTAAAAACAGCACCAAAATAATCCCTTTCAAGGTGAAAAGAAAAATAAAAGGTACAATTTTTCACGTGAAAGATCCTAAAGTAGTGGAAAAATCAACATGAACTTTCACAAGTTTACTGCAATGTGACCAAATATTACAAGTAGAAGTAGTATATAGTGCAGTAACTAAAACAACATGGAAAACACTGAATTTTACAACAGTACATAAACAAAGCAGCTATTCTGATTATAACCACCACACCAACCTCTTACGCTAAGATGTAAAACCACAGTTTCAGAAATGCTGGGCTGTCGTGTCCTACCATGAGCTTTCTAAGCGGTAACACGATGCTTCTGGTGTAAAAGTTTTTTCTGGAATATGTTATAAATGAAAGGAATCTTGGCAGGTCAGCGTCTCACTAGAACGTGCGATTCTGCATGTCATTGCCGCGTGCTCATTCACTGCAACAACAGATTTCATTACCAAACAAGAAAGAGAAACAAACACAGCCTCCCGCAGTTCCTGCTCCAGGAGCTGCTTCACCTTTCCTTTCCTTTATCACCACAGCCATTGCCAAGACCACAGGAAACCAGAAGAACTGAGGAATTGCTAAGCTGAGCTCAGCTGCCCTTAGTCACCAGTGCCGATGCTCCCTCCCATTGAGGCTGTGCTGGAGCAGAGTTCCAGCACTTCCCGGAAGCTCCTGCTGCATTCCACATTGCAGCTGGGACTGAGCTGGAACAATGAGGAGAGTTTAAAAAGTCAAGCAGTCTCTGGCAGATAAATACCTCCAACGCTGAACTATCTGCTGAACCCCCAACCAGGTTTTGCCCTGCAAACCTGACGTGGAATAAAACACAGAAAGACAGCGGATTTTAAAAGAAATATTTACGTGAACTGCAGATTACCCGGGAAGTTGCCTTTATCTAAATCAGTCTTGTCTGAGGCAGTGGGGTGCAAGCCTGAGTTTCATTTTCATTTCCCTCATGGAACTTCTAATTCCCTGAAATTTTTGAAACACAAATTAAGCCTGGAATAGAGTCTTGCCTGAAGCTGACCACTTCCTTTCTGGAGTAAAAGAAATCTTTCAGTACTAACAAATGGAATATTGAGAGATTTTCATTGAAGTGCTTTCACTTTTAATTACACTTTTTCAGGATAGCATATTAAAAAACTACCTATTTTCAGCTAGAACAAAACATCAATTTAATTACATTTCCACTCCAGGATTTAATTTCACATTTTCACAATTTACATCTCTAAGGTATCTAGGTATCTTTCAACAGGCATTTCATGAAGGCCAAACATACTGCTATGAAGGATGAACAGAGCAATCATTTAATATTTTTACAGAGAAAAATACTGTCAAAAAAGGGGTAAAGACAATGAGCAAGCTGACACGCTGACTGACAGCAAAACAAATTTCTGCTTAGGATTTCTTTTCCTGAAAAATAAAACGATTGTGTGATAAAGCAGACAAATTTATTTCTCCATTCTTTGCAGCTGCTGTTTCTCACATTCCAAGTGCCATAACTAAAAGCAACACATGTGTGATGCACAGAAAGGCCACACTGTACACGACCACCTCCCTTCACCTCTTCCATGGTAAACATGCACTCCATCCAGAGCAAAATGTGAAAACACATTCAGACCAATTGTTCATGAACTGCCATTTTCACCTTTGCTTTTTCAGTAGCCAACTATGCTCACCCAACAAACACCATCTACCAACTAATCAGAATAATTTATCATAAGAACATTGAGTTAATGAAGCATATATACTGTTTCTAGATAGAGCTGATAGCTGGTATACTGGGAAGAACTTCCAGGCCTTTAATAACTTTTGATAACTTTTGAGATTTGGCAAGTCAGAAGTGGCTTTTCTGCTTCTACAGGTTTCTAGGAACATGCACATTGCTATAAAACAGATGCTGTTGACGAATACCACAGAATCAAGGCACTAAATTACAACAAAAACATGTTGCATATCTGGCTCTACACATGAGAAAGTGACAGAAACCAAGTGACTGGATGGAGTAATGAAAACCATACCACAACTCATCAATAATTTATATATTAAGACAAAAAAAATATTTAAAAATTAGGCGCTTTCTTCTCCATCTTTTTTCAAATGCAGAATTGTCAGTTAAGCAACCAGTTAGATCAAAACTTAGGAGATCTTGCAATAGGTCTGTCTCCTACATTTTTTAAAAAGTAATTATTTCCAACAAGGTCTTTTAAAAAAGGTAGAATGTGCACTTTGGTTTTGCTAGCAGCGAATGCAGCAACTGAAGAACATCTCCTGGTACCAAGGGCCTGACAACATCCAGAACCAGTTCCCAGATTAAGCAGCTTTAGGATATTGGGCAGAGAGGTGGAAAACCACTCTTCAGAGTTACCAGTGAGAAATCAACTACAAAGTTAACCCCAGCACGTGTGTGAGCTGGCTCACTGCATGTGAGCTGCATGCTGGGATGCAGCTCTGCCCCTCTTGCTCAGCAGCAGGAGCTGCTTGAACTGAGATGTGACCTCACTGCAGATCTTCCTTCTCCTCATCAGCCTCTGCACACTGTGATATGTAAGGCTGCTGACAACTGGAGGTCCTAGGGAAGGCACTTCAGGAGCTGTACAGTCCAACCTCCTGCTCTAAGCATGATAAACACCAAATCCAGTCCAGATTGCTCATGGATTTATAAAGCCAGTCTTGAAAACCTCCAAATCCTCCAAGGATGGAGCCCATAAAGTCTCTTGGACAACTTACTCCAATGCTTGACTCTCCTTATGATGCAAGCTTTTCCCTTGCTTGGTTTACACCCCCTCTTACTTCAGCTTCTTGCCTCTTGCTCTGCCATCCCAGGGCACGGAGCAGAACCTGGCTCCATCTCAACAGCCTCCATGTAGGCATTGGAAAGCTGCTGTTCAGTCATGCCAAAGATGCCCCTTCTCCAGTTTGCAGACTCTCCCAGCTCCTACAGCCTCTCCTCATGGGACAAGTCTTCTGGGCCCTGACCAGACCCTCTTGGCTGTCCTCCTGCAGAACTGCTCCCTTTCATGGACATCCTTCTTGCATTGGGGACCCAAAACCAGATGCAGCTTTTCAGATGAGATCTGTCAAGTGCTGAATAAAGGACTCAGCTCCCTCAGGCTCCTGGCTGTGATCCTCTGAATGCCATTTGGGATGCTGCTGGAGATCTTTGCTGCCAGGGCACTCTCTGGCTCACGTTTAGCTTGCTGTCTAGCAGGACCTCGAGGTCATTTTCAGCAGAGAGCCTTCCCAGCCAGCCAGTCTCCAACATGAAACACGACACGTGGTTCTTCCCTCCCAGACACGGGCTTTGCATTTTTCCCTGATTCATTTCATAATGCTTTCCCTGGCTCACTCCTCTGGCCTGTACAAGCTCTCTGTGCGGGATCCCTGCCCCTGAGTGTATCGACTCAAACATCCTCCAGCACCAGATTCCAGTATCTGCTGGAAGCCAGAGCCTTGTGGTTTCTTCCTGTAACCAGTGCTAACCAACTTCCACTGGCTCCTGCAGCAGGGATCTTCTTAAATGTCAATTCACTTCAACCAAGACACGGCTTGGAGCACCAGCTGGTCAGATATTTGAAATGAGACAGTGAAAACAATGAAACTTAGATGGTAAATACCTGACTAAATGCATGCCTTTAATGCCAACACCAGAAACAGAAAAAGCACAAGAGAAAATGTTATAGTCACAAATTCACTGCAGGCTATAAAAAAACTGTACCCCCAGGACTCATGACTGACTCCCATAATACCTGTTAACCTATTTGCAAAACTGATGCTAATAATGATGTTTTAAAGAGCAAATTATAATATCAAGAGTAATGAGTAAACTTACTTTTCAAAATACATAAGGAGTAAATGATCATAGTTGAGAAAAAATTGAAGCATTCATATTTATCTATAATTCTAAAGCCTCATCTGAAATAATTGCTTCCAGAGCCAGCAGGTTTGTGGGTTTGTAATAGAAATCGTATCCTCAGTAAAGGAAAATCTTTTAAAAAATGTTAGAAGGAAATACTGCCAACTGAGAAGGAAAAAAAAAATTTAAGAAAAATACTCTGCCTGGTCATTTCCAGTGAATCCACATGAAAGTGTTCACAAAGCCCTGTGGAAATGTACATTAACATATAACAATCTTTAACAAGCTTCTCCCCCCTGCTCCATAGTACTACACAAACTTTTGTCCTAAACGGAGTTTAAGACCAAGACTGATTTGTTACAAAATAAAATCAAATTAAACATAAAATATTGGCTACTGTTCTGAAGAGTGAATAAATTACTGTATTCATTGAATGCAACATACTGAGAAAGGATATGTAAGACAAAAATAGTAAAGAGCACTCTATGCATTGACGTTGCTTCCATGTAAAGCATGTGATTACTTATTTATATGCTTTTTAAAAGCCACAGTAAAAACACAATAAAACTTTCAAAGTCACTGCCTCTTTCACAACCCAGAAATTCGAAAAAGTAAGGGATAAAAACTGTCAGATTTTTATTTTACATCTGTTCATACACATATTCATTCAGTCACACTGACTAAAGTCAACTCTAACTGTGACCCTTGGCGTTCCAAGGATTAGGCTCATGACCTCGGAGCATTTTAATTCTTTCCTAGATGAGGTTATTAATAATGTTTACTGTAGTTGAAAACATTGCACATAAATTGCAGTCTTGTGCAAAATTTATGGCATGTGGCAGTGAAACTAGAGCCTGCAATCTCAAAAGAAGAAACAAAACCCCCTAAAGCCCCAAAGCCCCCCAAAACCAGTACTATTGTGCCCCAAAACTGACACAGCTTTTAAGTAAGACCTCTTTGTTTTCCCACTACAAGTGTGGCCCAGTTGCATCCCAAAGAGGATGTATAAACAAGTTCAGACAAGCACCCAAGTTTAACAGCACCATGTACAGTCTTCCCACTCTGCTATGAAAATATGTGTGATATTCCTTTACTAAAATACCTGAAATACCTACCAGAGCAAGCAAAAATTAACATCCTTTTCATCACCTCAGGTATTTTCAGGAAAGGTACATTATCTTCAAGTAAAACCCGAAGAAAATGTAAACACAGTACAAATACACAATATGCAGTGAAAACATCCACAAACTAATTTCAAAGAGGAAGGATAACCATGGGAAGTTTAGTATGGGAATTTCAATACTGTTCCTACTTAGGAACATCCAGGCAGTAACAAGCAGCCCAAGCTCCAGAGTTCTGTTCCAAATGAACACAAGTGAGCTGGCCACAGGCTTTTAAAGCAGACTCTTGGCAGCTCGACTGAAAAGTTTAGAGACAAAACCCCTGCTTGGAAAACTTAATAAAACACTTTTTTTTTTTTTCAACATTTCCACACTTTTTAATTACATGTTCCTGTATCAGAGAGAAATTGAAAAGTCAAGAAAAAAATTGAGAGCAAGTACATAAAAACTGAAAGAACAGCATCCACAATAACCATTCCCTCTTCCTCCTGTCACATCCCAGTGGTGGCACACACAGTTCAGTTCCCTTGGGGAGCTGTGCCCAGGCATTGCTCCTTGGAATGTGCTGCTGCTGCTCCTCTGCCAGGAAAGCAGCAGGTCACACCGTGCTGGGCCAGCCAGACCACACAACACAGTCCCGCTCCAAGCCCTGCTCTTCCTCAGTACAGAAAAGTCTCAAATTAAGAGGGCATTATTCCAAGATAGAACCCTACCAGTGGCCTCGACCCTCTTTGCACAGAGGACACTCTCACAGTCTCAGCTTGGAAGGAAAAGCAAGTTCTAAAGGCAGGGGAGTAGGACTACAGCTCATAGCAGCAAGAACCTGTAGCAATTTGTTTGTTGGAAGGCAATGTGATAAACCTCACGTAGACTTGACTGGTTTTAGTCTAGGAAGTGGTGATGAGTCTGAAGCCTGTTGCTGTCAGAGTGCATCACTCAGCAGTCATAAGTATCTTTTGAAAACAATAAATTAACTGTCAGAGGGAGAAAAGTCCCGTCCAAGATAAGGAAAATGGAAGTACACACAAACTCCAGCAAGTTACATTTAAAACTACATTTGAAAATGATTGAGAAATGTGGCAGAGAAATATGCTAAGGAATGAAGATTAGAATCATCAAATCATAGAATATTCTGAGGTGGAAGGGACCCATCAGGATAAAGTCCAGCTCCTGGCCCTGGTGCACAGGACACCCCAAGAGTCCCACCATGTGCCTGAGAGCATTGACCAAACACTCTTGAGCTCTGTCAGGCTGGTGCTGTGACCACTGCCCTGGGGAGCTGTTCCAATGCCCAGCCTCCCTCTGGGGGAAGAACCTTTTCCTGATATCCAACCCAAACCTCCCTGACACAACTTCAGGCCAGGATCTTGAGTTCTGTCACTGGTCACCACAGAGAAGAGACCCATGCCTGCCCCTCCTCATACCCTTGTGAGGAAGTTTTAACTGCAATGAGGTCTCTCCTCAGACCCTTTTCTCCAGGCTGAACAGAACAGGTGACCTCAGCCACTCCTCAAAAAGCCTCCCCTTCCACCTCCCAGCCCCTCATCTTCATGCCCTCCTTTGGTCACTCTCTAATAACTTGATATTTTTTCTATATTGCGGATCCCAAAACTGCACACAGGATTCAAGGTGAGGCCACCCCAGTGCAGAGCAGAATGGGACAATCCCCTCAATTACTACTAAGATATGTTTCATCATGCATCAGAAGGAAAAAGCTTCTAAAAACTGATGATAACAATGGCTAAAATAAGAGCACAGGTAAAATCCCTCAAGGAGGACTGAAAAAATCCCTCTAAGAAGTCTTTCTATATTGTAGTTTCTCAGAGGGGTTCCTGGGGAAGTTCCCAGAATAAAACTGTATTTGGGAGGGGAAGATACAGAACATTTCAGAAAATGAAAGTATCAGGAGCACGATTCCAAGTGTTCTGTGTAATCAAAATAAAAAATTAGATAACTCTAAATTGTGGGTTTCTGAATACAAGACAAGATAGGGTTATTGGAAGTAGGCAAATGTTTCTTCTGTTTATAAAAACATTATCCAGAATCTTTGCTTGCAAGTAGCAAATGTGCAGAAGACATCAAATTACAGAACTAGTAACCCTACAGAAAAGCAAATTACACTGGAAAAGAATCAGAAAGGCTTCTCTACAGCTAGGTCATAAATCGTCCATCTATTAACAGCTCTTCAACAAAAGTAAATGGATGCACTCAACACAACAGAGTCACTTAGTAAAAAGTATTTTAGAAGGAACATTAAAAAAAAAAACCTCTCAATCCAATTAAATTGTCATGGTATAGGAGAACAGTTCCCTTTTGAAGTAATAAGCTATTTTTACAAGTAAGAATAAATGGGTGGTTTTCCCCAAGAGATGCAAATTAGATCTCTGCTGGGCTCTGTGCATGTGTCATAGGGGGTGACTGAGTTAGGGGTTTTTTGTTTGTTTTCTACAGATAATTTCTGAACATACCACAAACATTCAACAGTAAATTCATCGAGTCTGGGGACAGTAAAAGAATCTGGAACAGTCAATACTAAAGTCTCCTGTGATTGTACATGAGAGGGTCTTACAACACCAAGCAATTGGGTAAGCACTCAGTTCCTAACAGAGAAGAGGAAACTAAAGCACACGAAAAAAGAATCCTGAAGATGCAGCTGCAATACCAGGCTTCTTGTTACCACTCAGGAAAGGGATCCTGAAAGATGGCTCACTTGAACCACATTAGCTCAATTATCAACAGTGTAATATCTTTTAAAGAGTTTCTAAATCCAACTCCCTGCCCAGGAAACAGGGACGCCTTCCACTATCCCAGCTCAGAGCCCCATCCAACATTGCCTTAAATATTTCCAGGGATGGAGCATCCACATCTGCTCTGGGCAACCTGTTCCAGTGCCGCACCACTCCTACAGTCAATCTTCTATCACCTCACCTAAACCCATTTTCCTTCAGCTCGAAGCTCTTCCCCCTTGTCCTATCTCTACCTGCCCTTGTAAAGAGCCCCTCTCCAGCTCTCTTGTAGCACTCCAGGCACTGGAAGGCTGCCAGAAGAAGGTTTCCCTTGGCCTTCTCTTCTCCAGGCTGCACAACCCCAGTTCTCTCAGGCCTTCCTCAAAGGAGAGGTGCTCCAACCCTGTGATCATCCTGGTGGCCTCCTCTGGACTCACCCCAACAGCTCCATGTCCTTCCTGTGCTGGGGAACAGAGCTGGATGCAGCGTTCCAGGTGGGATCTCACCAGAGCAGAGGGGCAGAATCCCCTGTGTGCACTGCCTCTCTACTGGGCTCTGAAACATGCAGGTGCACTTGGCAAATCTCATTTACACACTTCTAGAGTGCATCTCAAATTAGGCAATTGGCTTTCTCCTCTCTGGGTCAGTGCTGGCACAGAGAACTGCAGCCTCTCAAAGAGGAACAGCCAAAGATGGGCACCTCAAACCAAAAGGAAATGACAGGGAACTCCTGAGCACCCCTTTCTTGCCTCATTCAGTGCAACACATCCCATACCGTGAAACTGAAACAGCACATTCTTTTCTGCCACACTTAAAGCCAGTCATCTGAAGAGACAGGAGTCATTACCTTTCCTTCTTTGAACTTCAGAAACCACCACTAAATTCAATTCCTCATTTAAATACTGCTTCCACTGTAGTGAGGCTCTTGCAACAGACACGTAAGGTATTACCCATAATAGGTGAAATAGTGCACATGAAAATGCTGTTACCTAACTCACTGTAGTAAATTCATGCTTTAAAAGGAAAGCTTACAAGCACTATCATATTTAAGCAATAAGACATAAGAGGGTGTGCATATGCTGTAATAATGACACACCTTAATAATATAAGAAGTATGTCAACTATTATCCCATACTACACACCCTAAAATGCTTCAGCATAGATTCCATCTATGTATTTAACAAAGGAAATTAGGATACTTAGAAAAGATGTTTATTTAGTGGCTGATAAGCTCAAAATGTTTCATTAAAAAAAACCCAGCCAATACATCAAACATGCCACCAAATATTCCTTTTCAGGTAATGCTTTCCAACCATTTCTTTTCATAATCAAACTACAAATACAGACTGTTAAAAAATACTTGCATCATTAAATGTATTCAGATCCTGCAAGAAGTTAAAAAAGGAAGGAGAGCCAACGAAGAAAATCTCGTTTTCTGTAACTTTGAAGTGTTCTTGAAAGCTTAATAATGAATTTTGAAAGAAAGTTAATTAAGTTCTTTTTTTTTTTTTTTTTTTTTTTTTTTTTTGTTAAACTGCTTCTGTCTTTCCATTTCAATAACCAAAGAAATAGTTCCATAAAAACATCCCACTTAGGTTATCTCTGTTAATTCTCACTCTGAACTCAGGGGCTGGGGTTAGGTGGCTTTAGCTGAACTCTTACACACAATACTTCTTGCAGTCTAAAGCCAAAGTCAGCACAAAAACCTGACATTTGATTACATTTTCCTTAATTATATCATTGTTCACCTTGGATCAAACTGAAACCTTGTGGAAAATGTATTATTGAACACTTCACTGAATACTATCTACATAGCCTTTGCCACACAAAATACAAATATAATTGTGTTTGTGGCAGCCAAAAAAAGCTAAATTTAACACCAGTGTGCCTTCACTTTAAACCAAGATAAAATATATTTAAATATTTATTAATTGCAAATGATTCCACAGAAGTTATTACCGCAAAACATTTTTCTCAGGCATAACAACACAAATAGTTACTTTCTTCAGCTAAGGGACACTAGTACAAAAAACTGGTATCAACAATCTTTCAAGCCTGATCAAACTTCACAAAGTTATTGTTTTTAATGTATTTTCATTCACTTCATCACTCTTTGGTTATATAAGTTTCCCAAATCGTGTGAATTTTTCATAATTGTATTACCCAAACCCAGAGAAAATCATAGATATGTATTTCTTACAATAGTCACAGTTTTCCAAGTACACAGCTGGAAATGCTGCTAATCTTTTGGATGAAAGACATTCAGCCATGAAATGACCAAAACACATCCTTTTAATTAACAGTATTGATGAAAGTGTAACAAGAATCAAATCTTGAATTTCAAACTAGAAAACTTCAGTCATGCTTATATAAATTAATTCAGCCATAACCCAAACCAGCAAGTGACTTTTCAGAGAAATGTCTGCTCCTCAGTGCCAATTCAATAACTCGCTGTGGATGCTGAAAAGCTGCTGATGCAGAGGTGGCTGCTGTGAACACACATTTGACATAGGAGCAAAATATTTAAATTGAGGGGAGGGGGAGAATGTACTCTCCACCCACTTTTTGAGAGGTCTTGCCAGTTCCTGTGCTTTTTGGGAGAAGCAGCTCAAATCCAATATACGAGACATGAACCAGATATGAAAATGGTCCAACAACAAATCTTCAAAATTGCAAATGCCAACAAGTCTCTACAAGTATATTACCAGGCCAGAATGCAGGAAAATCCTTGTGAAATAAGGTTTGCTGGTATGCAGTTATAGCAAATAATCATGAGGTGATGCCGAGAACTGGACAAATGTGGTATTCCAGGAATGTTAAAAACATTGAGGTCACAAACGCACACTGTAACTTTAGTACTCACTTCTTATCCCACTATTTTGACATTAAATCTAATTCATTCTTCATCCTAAGTTTATAAGCTGTTATTTTAATGAACATCTCTCTTGTCCACTGCTATAACACACGTCAAAAAGGAAACAATATAGTTAAAAAATGAAGTGAGGTTGATTCCGCCTATGCCATGTACATAACAGGAGTATTGCTTGTTTTTAAAATACTACATTATACCATAGGTCTGTCAGTAAACTAAAAAACAGATCATGTCTCTTGGATCAAAACTTTAAATTTATTTACATTTTTTCAGAATAATGCTCCCTGCATTCCCAGCTCACAGGTAAGCCTAAGAAAAAGCATCAAAATCCTAAGTGCACTGGGCATTTTATTATTAAAAGAATATTTGGGTTGATTATAATCCAGTGTAATACACACAAAGTAGTTACATAATCCAGCCTTGTCCTACCAGTCTGTTTCACACACACTAGAATGGATTTGAACTGCCTTTACTTAGATAAACAGCTCAAACTAAGCTCTGAAGACACAGAGACCAGGGGAGAAGAGGCAGAGGGACATGAGCAGAAAGTTAAAGCCATTTCTTATATTAAATTCCCCACAATTTATGGCAGACTGACAACAGAAATACTAGCAGCTCAGTAAAACAGCAGATCATTTTATCGGGATGTGTGACTACATATTATGTATGATATTAAAATTGCTTTAGTCCTAATTTTTTATATGTACTAGCTGCTTTTGTCCAAGTAACTTGGCAGAGATTCAAATTAGAAATATACTTTCAACAAAAAGAAGACAGACATTTTTGACTCAAGGATAACCAATACTGGTGAGTAACAGGGCATGATCTGCTTTCCTGATCTCCTTTTGTTGCCATAAATAAAAGATCATTTCACATCCAAGTGAAAGAACCAGCCAGTGTAAAGGAAAGGTGAGCAAGCAGTTTGGGGACACCTTTATGAGAAAATCCGAACAGAAAAGTTTCTTCAAAAGCATCAGTAGCACCTTAGAGCAGCAGTGACCTTTATGGTAGAAACATAAATCCAAGAAGGGCAGGAGGGGAGCAGGGGGAATTTGCTTTTTTCTAAGGAAACATGCTGAGAGCAGGTGATATTTTAAAGGATACAAACCTGCAAGACTTGGGATATCCAGTCAGGGAAGCTCAAGTTCCAAACACCATCCAAGAGAAGACTTGGGTGTCAGAGTTCTCCCTCTTTGCCCAGGTTCACTCCACAGCTCAGATTTAATTAATTGCAGGCTGAGCAATAGCTACAAACTCTGCACGGATCACCATACAAGCAGCATTAGCCACAAGTAAAGCCTGAAGTGCCTCCTGTCCAAATCTGCAAGCTGGAGCTCCATTGATTCACATTAGCAGCCAGTTGAAATGCCTCATTTATTACTCCATTTTTGAATTTTTTTTTTCCTTTTTAGTTTATGCTGGTATCCATGACAGCTAAATGAAAGCACCTGCTCAAGTGATGCTTTGACAGTGTGTCCTTGAAAAACACAGACACTGCAAGCCAAGAGAGCCCAGAGAGGTCTCTCTCAGAACATTTAATGAAGTTCTAACACTCCATGGATCAGCTGCACCATGAGCACTCCTCTGAAAAATCTGCCACTTCTGAGGGCTTTGGCCTGCACTGGTTTAATTCTGACATCCACAGAGCAATGGGGACTGAGAAAAAAGGAAAGGTTTTGCTAGGAGCAGTCCAGGTAAACTGCTGGCAAAACTACTGATGCCACACTTGGAATTCATTATAAGAAGCCATGCATGTGGCAGATCCCCACTCAGGAAGTTCAAAGACAAAAATTCTTCTTGGTGACTAGCCCTAAAATCAGCACTTACAAATCACATCTGAATATAGTTATATTTTTCTTCTTCCTCTTAATACAAGCTGTATTTTGCATATAAAAGTAATTATTTCTTTACTCTTTTATTATGACCAAACCCAAACTCCCGTTACAACAAACCTATAGTCAATAAGTAATAACTTTCTTCTACTTAACATTAGATCTTCAGTAAAATTCGCATAGTAATTTACCAAATCCATTCTGAAATTAGGATCAGAACCATACCAGATAGCACAAAATACCACTTTATAACTAAAGAATATTACAGGAGGAAGAAGGCCATTTAAACAGTCTAGCCATCTTTTGTATCTTCTCATCTTGAAGTTTATTCCTAAACTTCTTCCTTTTCCACTTACAAATGCCAGGTTTTGTATAAAAGAAAGCAATTTGTTACATGTTACTGGGATATACACAAGAGTCCAAAAAGGCTGTGCAATAAAATCTGCAAATTTCAAAATGGTTCTGCCAATTCCATGCAAATCAGAAACTACACCAACTGGGAACTGCAGAAAGCCTCTGCACTGATCTTTCTGCTTGGCTTCAAACTGGATAATGCAATGACAAACTGAGCTGTGGCCCACAGAATGCACAAAATTGTGAATCATCACAAGATTTGTTCATGTTCTTTGGTGAACACAAACTAGGACACACCTTCTATAATGTATTATGAATAAGCACTTACACTGTATAATGGCTGCAAAAACGTTTTCAAGTTTAAAAACCACTAGGATGATTTAAGCCAGCACAAAAAAACCTGCAGCAAAACACAAGAAAATTTATATACACTACAAACTAAAAGGTCAGTCAAACTGGGGAGCTGGGGGAACATAATGATTTACAAGCACTACTGATTAGAAATCCTTAGCATGAAAAATATCAGCTTTAACAAACCACTAACAAATTTGTTCAGAAATAAAGTAAAATACCCTTTATTTTCCATTAATCTGTTTTCTTGAACTATTAGAAAACATTCCAAAGTGATTTACAGTCATAGGAATCAACTTCACAGATAAATTATTTCTGGATTCCCAGAACACATTCAACGACCCAGTTCAAGTTTCACAATCTTGTCTCCAGCCCAATAGGCTGTGTTTGATTAGCTGCACATCATCTGCCTTTCTGCACAACCCCAGAGAGGATCTCTTTGTGACAACTGGATATATGGTTATAAATTCAACAGCCAGCCAGCAAGAGTGTTGTGTTTCTCCAAAACCACACCAATTCTCAGCTCCCAGCACAAACACCCAGAAAGACCAAACCAACCAAACAAAAAACCCCAGAAATGTCAGTCCAAAAACTGGCTCAATTATAGCACTTCAAGAGTAAAAGAAGTTCCAGCTTCTTACAGAAAGCTGACAGATAATCTGTAATAAGGAGCTGAATCAAAACATAGGATTTTTAAACAACAAACTGGAAAGTGCTTCTGAGGTAATTCAGTGGTTTTCAGGATTGTTACATTTGTCCAATTCTCTCTCTTCCTCTCTGGCAGTTACAAGAAGATGATCCAGTGGTGACAAAGTTTGCTGTGCTTCACAGCAAGGGCAAACACCTGAAAATCCCCCCCCAGAGACCAGGTCTCATCTCCCATGGTAAGCACAGTATTTCTTCATTCATCTCCATTCTGATGTCCCAGAATGGCTCTTTCTGCAGAGAAGCAAATGAGAAGGCACACAAGAGAGCCAGGGCCTTTGCTTTCCAGATTAACAGATCTAAGAAGAACCTCAGGAGATTATCCAAGCAATTCCCCTTTCCATGTTAGCCTCACACATGTCATTCTCCATTGGAAACAAATAGGACTGCTCAAAATTTTCATTCTAAATAGCATGTGCTCCATCTATTTAAACATTTATTACAATTTACACCAAATCTCCTTTGCTAGAGAATCCATTCACTCACCATATTCTCAAAGAACAAGGAGAACAGTTTATCCTCTTCATTTTATTTATCTGAAGTCTTCTCAAGTCTAACCTCTGGCCATCTCAGAATAGTGCTTACCTTTACTCAAAAGTTAAACTTCTTTGATTCGTGCTGAGCTCAACTTTGTAATTTGTGGAGCCAACGGCTGGGGAAACGTAGACACCGTACACACATAACTTAGAGAGGTAAAGTCATCTGCACATGGCACAAGGAAAAACTGGAAACAAGAGTTTTGTGTAGCAACAGAACTGGATGTTATAGAGCCCACAAATTCATTTCCATTCATTTCTGTGTGCTTGGGTCTACATAAAAACAGTGCTGCAAACCCAGAGGGTGCAGCACTCCCAGGAGTTTTAACTGACTCAGCAATGGACATTGGTTTGTGGCTCTCCAGATAAATTGCTCTTTGGTTGCTTGCATCCCAAACTTCCATGGATTTGTGTTCATATAGAATTATTCTGAAATAATCAGTGATGGTTAGTCCAAAGTGGAATAGGTCACTTAGGCTAAAGAACCTCCTCTGATGTTAAGGACATGCTCAGCTTTTCAAGAACATGTGTCACTCCAAAGTCATGTGCTTCATTCATCCAAGTTAACTTTCAAGTATAAACTGTTTTTTTAAAAACAAAGCACAGCTGTAACCAGGCTAATCATAAAGTTGAAAATAATTAAAATCATAATTGGTTCCCCATAATTTTTTCTCTCACATGTAAAACAATAGGATTTCTCTTCAGTTTTGGTTTCTGGAGATACAGCTCCTTTTCAAATCATGTGTTGGAGATGTATGCTGCTCTCCCTTTTTAGTCAAGAGTATTTCAAGAGCTTCAAAAAAAACAACCAAGGAACAACAAAATTTAAATATAATTATGTTGTTGTTATATAAATATAATATAAATATATAAATATAATTATATTTATATAAAATAAATTTTAATATTTAATATTTGTAATAAAACATTTAATATTTAACATTCAGAACCTTCAGGAAAAGCAGGGTCTCTCAGGAGACATATCAAAGACAAGTCTTTAACTTATAAGGTGGAAATGCCTTATAACACTCCTTATTATAACCTTATAAGACACTCCCAGAGTTTTGTGAATGTTACAACACCTTATGGCTTAACTGGGAGTCTCAATCTCCTTTGCAGACTGTCACACAAAAACCCCAAAGCAGAGACTCAGAGAGAAGTCCACGTTGCAATCTGTCCTCTAATTTTTAAACAAGATGAGAAAAACTTATGGAGAGGTAAGAAAATGCTGAACCACACACAAAGCTTGGGTGGACAAGACCATCTCATGCAGTCAAGGATTATCTGTGGAGATGACAGAAATGAACAACAAAGAAAACCAACCCAAATCATTCTGTGAGTCTAAAAATATCTGCACTTCTTAAGCAAGCTTGTAAAAATGGCTTTTTCCTCCAGAAGATCTGAAAAGAATTTAACTTAAAATGCAAGTGTGTGGATCTTAAAATACTGATAGATGCAAAAAAGGTTACACTTCAATATACTCCATTGAAAGATTAGAGAGTTGGAAAAGTTGAAATTCCAAACAGGTTTCTCTTCAATATTTTACCATTTCTACCAAAACTGCTGACTCTAGTGCTCTGATGTTGTTATTTTCCCAACTCAAAACAAAACTTAAGAGTGGATAAAGCATATTAATTGAACCCTTTGACAGCACCTAGTCAAGTGACACAAAGTTATACCACACAAGGACTACTTGCAAGTCCTTAGGTACAAATATCAAATTATTTTATCACATTAGTCTACAAAATCCAGAAGCTAACACTCATTCTTAAACCAGAACGTAGCTGTTACACAGGACAGCAGAAATGCAACTATAAAATACACCACATTAAAGGCACTCTTAAGTTGTCTAGTGGAGGCTAAAATATCCAAAGAATATAAGATGAGTCCAGAAACAATCTGACCAAAAAGAAAAAAAACTCTGTTTTGCTATCATCTGTTTCCTACTAAGTGCTGGAAGCACCTGCTCTGCAATATGAGAATAAAAACAACACAATGCATTTCTAAGTGCTACACTGAGCTCTGCTGTGCAGTTGTTCATTGAAGAATTACACATGTAATGATTCTTGAGAGGTAAAAAAACATTTGAGGGGAAAGAGGGGCAAAAAATCCCCCACCAAACAAAAATCTCTGCAGCTGAGCAGGTGCACTGAAGGTTAAATGGATGTTGTAGACAACTCTTTATTCAGGTCCTTAAAAGCATTAATGTTTGAGAAAAATTGGCTTACAGATCAGCTAGCTAAGACTGAAGCATTTAAAGATTAACTCCTTTAAAACTTTAATCACTTCAGGCCTTTACCGTCTAATCTGCAACCCTAGTTGTCTCCTATGTCTTATTTAAAATAAGTAGTGAAATGTTCAAGCATCAGACTTTTTCCTCAGAAAGATGCCTTATACCAAGGTGGCAAAACAAAACTAATACTAAGAGATCAGCACTTGAATTTTATAAGTATAGCTTTTGACTGAATGTGTAATGATTTCCAGAGACTCTGCAGTGGAAATTTTCAGAAGTTTAGGAGTTCTGAAAAACTTTTCCACTTTAAAATTTGGCCTTCCTTTAAATGTCTTCAGTAGAGTGCAGCTTTGAAGACAAATGATCTGGGTTTTGGTGGGGGTTTTTTGATAGTTTTTTTTCTCCCCATTCCAACTGTAAAACTTCAACAGAAGTAAATATCAGTGAAGATCTCAGAGGTAGAGCTGTAACTCATAAATCATGTATGTGAAAATGATGTGGAAATTTGTACAAGACCAACTAGATCAGTCAGAACACAAATACACTTGGAAAACACCATTCCTTACTCTCATTTGACAAAACTCGTGGGGTTTTTTGTATCTCAGGTTAGTTGGAATTTGAAAGTTGAATCCAGTTTTTCATAAAAGACATATTCCACATCCATTTAAGAGTTCATGCCTGAAGCAAAACAAAGGTACAGAAATGCTGAGCTTCACAGCAAGGGCTGTACACTAAGGAGGAATAAACTGATTCCAACAACTCCAACTCCTCCTTCAGAAGGGAGCAGGCAACCTTCCAGATCCCAAAGGGATACCTGCAGCCTTTCTTCCTCTCTTAGTCTCATAACTTGTGTAAGTGGTCTTCAAATGTATTAAACAGCACTTTTTACCAGTTAAGAATAAATTTTTTAATTTAAGTAATTATTTGGATAGGTGATTTATCTTGTCTAGAAATCCATGCTAATTTCTATACCTGACCACACTTGAAATTCAAATGACTGAATCATGACACTACTGCTAACACCAGCACCAGTTACAGTGGGAAATTTCCTTCCCTGCTACTCAGAAACTGCAGAAACACATCATCTCCAGCTCAAACTCAAGACAATGTAACTGTTTCTAGGTATGACTTTCCTTGGCCTCATCAAGAGCAGCCTCCCAACACTGAGTAATGAAGATGATTTAGTTTAGCTAATTTAGCCCTGGGACAAAAATGACTTTACAGCGTAGCATTACATACCAAAGCTTCCTCTGATGTGTAACTAATTATGATGTCTAGAAAGTTACACCGTGGAATTAAAACTGCATTAGAAATAAGAAAAATATGCAGAAATGTAAAGCGAACCCATTCAACCAAGACACACTCTCCAGCATTCTTTCTACAAGCAAGATCAAGAAGTTTGATTGTCCTAATCTTACACTGCTCTGGATGTCTCAGCTGACTTTACAGGGTTACTTTTACTTAAACTGCATCTGAAAAAACTTCTCAGAAACAGGCAGACTATGGAGAAAGATACCCAAACATGTTCATTTAAGATATTATGGGGGGAAGCTGCTAGATTGGGGTGTTCTAACTGCATTCTTTCAAAAACCAATAACCAAAATGTTTTTCTGAGCCAAGTACTTTATTAACTTTAAGAATGAGGGGTAAAGAGAGATTTATGCTCTAACTCAGCTTATTTCCATGGAACTGGAAGAAACTCACTCTGACTGGTATTTGTCAGTAAATTGAAGATAGGTATTACTGCTATTTGTCAGTAAAATGAAGATTCTCAGATTCTAAACTGAAACTGTTCCTTAAATCTCTCTTGAATAGCCTACAAAATGCTCTAACAAATGGAAGAAGTGCATTTTATTGCTTCTGAAGTAACACTCAATATATATGATACATAACATTAAGAAGTATCTTATCTTATTCACAGTTACATCACACAATTTAACAAATGGTAATGAAGTCTTCAGGCCCTTAACAGCTGCTGTAATTATCAATAATCCACTGCAAAAGACTTCAGGTACGTTTCACAGCAATTTGCAGGTGTCTCATCAAAGTTTCTGCATTCAGTTACAAACAGAACAAAGTTTAAAGCTGTGAAGTCTTTAGTGAAATGCCAAATGCAAGAAGTCGAAGGTTAGGAAAAATCTCTTTAGGTAATTTCAGGGGCTGCAGACAAGTAAGAGGAGTAGGAAAACACTGACCAACACCTCCTGACAGCAGCATTCCCTCAGCAGAGACTCATGGCTTTCCTCACCACTGACAACCAGAAGACACACAATTTATTGAACAAGACAAATTAAAGTACTTGACTTGAATAAAATTGTATATTTCTGTTGAATTCTGGACAATGTGTTTACTCCCAATCTCACATGTTTGTGACCAGAACACAGCTATCATGCTGCTCACATAAAAACAGACACAGTTTGAGTAACTCTTAATCCTTTGATCCAGAACACACACAGACCAAATACAACACCCTTCAGTGATATTCAGACTGCAATGATGTTTTATAATGCTCCAGTGTCAAACTACCAAAACCACAAAACACAGTCAAAGTGAAAGGTGAAATTGAGTCATCATTCCTAGAGAAGATGTTCTCAAAATGATCCTTTTCACTCAGCCAAGGGCAGGTCCAGCAGGCCCAGTTTGTCCCATGGGTGGCTGTTTATCAAAACTGGGCTCAAAAAAATGTGTTAAATATCATTTGATGTGGTTTTCTTAATTAACTTTAAAATTACCCTCACAACTCCACTCATTACATTGCCTGAATTATGTCTCAGAAATCTGATCACATGAACTCAAGCCCACAAAGATGGGGGGAATGCAGGGCTGGCAAAGAGGAGAGCCCCCCAAAAAACTCAGAGGATTTTCATCTATCATTTTGGCTGGAGCTTAAACTAATGGCATCCCTGCAAGCTGCAGACACCACAAGGGCTCCCAGAAGGCATTTTCCATCTTAAAAGCTTGAAGGGTGGGGGTGTGCAAAGGTCTTTTCCACTGTTTCCCCCTTGTCTTGTTTCATAAAATGCCATTAACAACATGAATAGGACATAACTAATAGATCATTTAGGGACAGTGGAGCTCTCACTGCTGGAGGTTTTTGAGATGAGACTGGACAGGGTGGAAGGTGGTAGGTGGAAGGTAGGTGGAAGGTGGTAGGACAATCTCAGCTATGCCTCCTTTCCCATGAAAGGCTGGACCACAGCACATTTCCAGGTCCTTTCCAACCTGAGCAGTTCTGTACGTGTATCACCTGCTACAGGTCAATACCCCATTCAACCTATCTTACTGGGAAAAAAAATGAAAAATTGCCACAAATGTCTAAATTCTCAAGCAAAGAATTCATAAAAGAGTTGAGAGGGGTGGGGGGGAAGTCAGTGGCACAATGAGATCAGCAATAATCAGCTGAAGGTTTTCACAGCAGGAGAACCACCCTTGACAGAAGACAAGATTCAAACAGCAAATCTCCCTTCAATCCTACCATTAAGCATGAAAAGCTTTGGCCTTTTCCCTTCATGAGAACACAGTGAAGAGAGCTTGACATGTTTTTCAGATACAAAATACGGGTTTTTTTCCATTTAACAGGAATCCTCCAATTTCATACAGATCTCTCAAAGAAGAGGAAGTACACTTAAGAGGATATTAACTCAAACTTCCCATAGAACTAAGTGCTATTAATAAATATGCCTCTCTTCAGTCTCATATACATTTGTCAACTAATCTACTCTTACCTTTTCCCCATTTCTTTTTCCTTAAGGTTCGCCTATTACCCCCTTATTGATATTAAATCTGCCCTTAAGGGGACCTTAAGGTGACAGAATACGGTAACACAGCTTTTCTTCTTTCCTTTCCATGAATTAATGTTGATTCTTGTTAGATTCATCCAAAACCTAGAAAAAAAAATCCTGCCAACATCTGACTTTCATAAGTGATTTACTTCAGTACTTGATCTTTGCACTATCTCTAACTCCTCAATCTTCATTAACTAAAATTTTATTTACCACACTTGGAAAGCAGATCAAAACTTGACTGATTTTGCCAACTGGCTGAATTGATGTCCTTAAATTGTCAGATTTTGTTTTATTTGGAAAGCTTAAAGTCTTAATGGCTTTGCCTAATGAGTCATTTGAGAATCAATACAGAAATAATGTTTTGTCCCATTCAAAAAAAAATAAATCTTCTAAAAAGAAAGGTGTTTCTTGTAGTGCTAAAACCCTACAATTGAACTTAAATGGGGGGACAACACCTGGGCACAGATTAAGTTTCACAGCTTCAAGAGAAGGTGTGCCTATATATTTTATTTATTTCTTTTTCACATCTTCACAGCTAGTCAGACCCATTGCTTTCTCTGAACAAGGTCAGGAAGATCTAAGATTTAGATCTGTGGGACAGAGTAAATCTCCCCATGACTCAGCCTCTGGGATTGTTTGAGGCAAGATGAACCCTCCTGGCTGAACCTTGGAGCTTCCCCATTGCAGCAGAGCTCGGCATTGCCAAACCTGGCGTTACGCAAGCGCGCCAAGAGGCTGCAATTCCCCATCACGGGGGGGAGAAATTGTCCTCACCCCAAAGACCAGGGCATGGCAAGCCCTGAAAGCCCAGGCTGGAGCTGAAATGAAACCCCAGAAGTGGCGAAAACGAGCGCGCGGCCGCGTACGCCAGCTCAGGGAGCGAGCGCGCCTCTCAGGGAGGGCGCAGCCAAGCCCGGTCCCCTTCCTGTCCTTCACGAGAGCCCAGCACGTGGCAGTGGCACAGAACACTGCCAGCTCGGGGAAAGCCTGCTCTCTTGGACGTATCTGTGCAATAAACTCAGTGAAGAGCTGGTGCCTTTGTCCTCTGCAGCTGATCGTGCCCCACAGCAAAGACTCCTATTGCAACATTTCCTAGAGCCCATCTCCTCCTATAGCTCATCCTGTGCCAGAGGCTGCTCAGTTCACACCACTAAAAGTGTCACTCCGGCTTCTCAGAAACCTCATTTCAGAATATGACCACAGTTCTTCGTTTCTCTTCAGGATTTTTGGAGACAAAATGTTGAGTGAATCCCTGATCCAGATGAGTGAGAAGCACCTTTTCATTACATCATACGAGACCAAGGAAGGGAAAGAAGCAGCACCTTGGGAATTCCCTGTTTAAAATAGATCCCTGCACACCAGCCTTGCTGACCATTTTAATACATCCAGTTTATTGGGATATTATATTAATTTCCTTTAAAATCAACATTATACAAATATGCATTTGTAATTATTTGAACATGACAATGAGAAGTCATTTGTCATCTGAAGGCTGCTCACAAAAACACAGGAGCACAAATAAGCATTTCTTTTAAACACAATTTATAAATTTGCAGCAGACATTTTCTGTATTTGAAGAATATTTACTTCACTGTGCATACCAGAACAAACTATCTTCTGTTAGCCAAAATTATTCCTCTTAAACCTATTATCTATCCCCTGTGCTCACTAATTTCTCCCCATGGGTTAAACAATACAGATCATTACATGAAGGCAGATGTGTCTTCCAACTGCACGTGAAAGAATTTCTAAAATTTGCAAAATCAAAATGTCATGCAAACTTACCAACTCTATTCCCTGTGGAAAAGGAGTGTCTTCCCAGTCCTTCTGGGGAAATCTTTGTATTATTTTCCCCAAACCTTCTGTTGGTCCTGCTGAAAGAGAAAATTCAATTACTTAAAGGCAAACTGGTGGAACAGAAATCACCATATATTTGAGAATATTCTCAAAATACACCCAATATTAGTAAGTTTTTCACGACGAGAGGCAGAACACACTCCTCAAATGTGTCTTGCAACTCATATAGTAAATACAATCTTAACATTTTCCAGCAGTAACACCAGGAATCACTACATGAAGTGAAGATACAAGCTGCAGCCAGCCTCCACCTCTCATGTTTTCGAAATGACAGATGATTATTGATAATTTTGGTCTCTCTCTACAAACAGCAGTGAGTTTAATATAATGGATAATGTGATATTTAAAAAAGAAAGCAATAGTTTCTCAAGAAGTAGTTTTCCAAAAGAAGCCTATAGATTGAAATAAATCTGCAGATTAGAACCCCCACATGATTAATCCAGGACACACTAGCTCTTTGCCAATATTTCTTACTGGTTTCCTTGGACAAGTCAGCAGTGGTTTTCCACACAGAAAGATGTGAAGAAAAGCTGGTAATTTCTGGTAACTTTTCTGATGCAACTGTCCTCTTTTTTTACATGTTCCTTTTTTTGGAAGCAACGGTGCTATAGATAAATATTGGAAACACCACAAATACAGCACAATCGTAGCGTTGCGTCATCCTGAACGGCACAGGAATGCACTTACAAACAGCAATTTTGTTCTTCACCTTCTGAAATCCTGCAGTAAATCCTGAAAAAGCCTTTCCCTGATATCCAACCTAACGTCCCCTGAGCCAGCTTGAGGCCATTCCATCAGGTCCTGGTGCTGATCACCAGAGAGAAGAGATCAGTACCTGCCCCTCCTCTTGCCTCATGAAGAAGCTGTAACTTCAGTGGCCCCAGGTCCCTTTCCACAGGGCTGCTCTCCAGGGTGTCTCATTCTTCAGCCTGTCCATACATCAGTGGCAAAGTTGAAATCTGCAGCTATTTAAAATACCTTTTAATAGCTGACCCACTGTATCTAATTGAATCATCTTTTCTCTGAAGTTGTATCGCTAAATGTTGAGATGAAGCATGGAAATTGTTAAACATTTTCTTGTCAAAGAAAATCTTCTCAAAGCTGTACTCTGATATTATGAAGCAGTCCAATTGATATATTAGTAGTAGCAGTCCATATGTGCTGCCTCCTCTGCAGACACCCAGGCAGCAGCAATGAATACATTACTCTCCTGGCTTTACCATAAAAAACTCTTTTCAGTCTGACACAACTCAAGTCTGCTAGCATAAATCAGTGAAGAAAAAAAAAAAAATGCTTCCTCTAAGCTTCTGGCTAATTTACAGTTTGAGTTTGCTGCTATCTTAAAAGCCACAAAAAAATCTTACAAGACATTTGGGCAGAACCAGTCTGATGGGTTAGTAGGAAGAATTTTCTCCAGTTTGTGCATATTTACACTCAGCATTCTGCGACTGTCTCTTGGGAATAATCTCCGAACAGATGTTTCTCAATGGCCATACAAACTACAACGAGTAAAACTCCCAAAAGCAATCTCACCCCCAAGGTAGCACGGAGTGGGACTGCCAAGGGCAGCCTGCTGAGGGACTGCAGTCACACGGGGTTAGCTGGGAGCTCTGTGCAGGAGCCAGCAAGGAAAAGCCAAAGGAAGTATCATTATAGAAAAGCTACAGAGATGCTCAAAAGGCAGAGCCAGGATGTGCCAGAACCCAAGGAATAAATTCAGACATGGCTCCAGCTGCAATTTTTGTAGGGAAAAGGAGCTCTCTGTTAGACTGTAATAACTGAACAGGGTCACCAGCCACTGAACCACTGTTACAGGTTCCCCTCCTGTACTCCATCAAAGCATTTCCATTCCTTTATGCAGAGAGCAGAGGTGACTGTGGAGTAGGTGACTGCACAAAGGGGCTGTCCCTTCATTGACTCAGCGTCAGAACTCCTCCCCTTGCTGAGTTCAAGTCTCAAATTACCACATTATCCGCTTATCCTAAGTCATATCTCTGTCAAATCTCTTCTTCCTGCAGTTGTTCTAGGGCTGGCAGCTGGCACAAAGAGACAGCAAACAAATGCACCGAGGCAGGGGTGAGCACAAACACCCTCCAGGCTGAGCTCAGCCTGCAGGAAAGGGCAGAAGGACTGAGCTGAACACAGGTATCCAGACTTCTGGAAATGGAAGTATCAAAGAGTTACAGCAGCAAACAGTCCCTGCCATGTACATGCTCCCTGAGTTTCTCTGTGGGAACACAGGGGACTTTTTTAAACTCTGAATTCAGTTTACAAGAGACTGAGACCTCTGACACTACCAACTACACTTACAAATAATGACATCCAGAAAAGTAGCTCAACGTTTCTTCTACATCATCATCATGTTCTGAAGCTATCAATCCTTCTAGTTCTCCTTTTACTTGCCTGCTACAAAGACTCTCCCTACATTAGAGAATAGGAAGCTCTTAATTCAGAATTGAGAGATCTACATGTTAAAAAGTTTTTTATATTCTTTCCTTTATGTCAAAAGCTTATCAGGTTTTTTAGGTTGCTTTCCTTAGAAAGCCACTAATGCTGGCCACCAGTGTTAAGAGTTTCCTGCATGTAATTCCATTCTGCTTTCGAGAAGGATTCTAAACCTCCATAGGAATTTCCCTGAAGAAAATGATGTGCTGCTGAGCATTTTCTGAAAGCCACACAGACTTCTTATGCTGCCTGAACTTGCACTTTGGGACCAAAGAGAAACCACTCCACACCTGCCATGGAGCAGCTCCCTCCAAGAGGTGCAGCACCACGTCCCTCCTTGCGTCCCCAGAGCCAGCCTGTCTCCACTGCTGGGAAAACACCCACAAACCAAAAATGCTTTTTATCCACCTCTAGTTGAGGGCAAACTGATTTGGTGTCCACGTTCTCAAAAAATTTCGAAAAGGATCCTTTTCAGAACAGCTCACAGAAGCCTCACAAACATTCCAGGCATTAAAGAGTCAAAAAAGCTGAATCTTCAGGAAACCATTGACTTAAATACAGAGAAAGACTAAAATTCTCAAAAAGTTCATGCAACAGTACATGCAGGATGTATCACAGAAATGCAACATTTTAAGGGGGGAAAAAAGGGAAGTGAACAGTTCTGTGTTCAAGATATGAGTGTAAGAAAAGTATTCACATCCATCAGGTATGAGTAAAAAAATAAAAACAAAACACCAACAGAAGGAGCACTGTTAATCCTTCAACAGAAAAGTCCTGTGATAGAGATTTACAAATCTACTTATAATGCATAAAATCTAAATATTTCACATGATTTCTTAAGTTGAATACAACAGAGGTAGGTGGGAAACACTCCTTCCATCCCACTAAAATTTGGTTTGGCTTGGAGGGCATTGTTGGGTTCGCTTTTTTAAATGAGTCTGCACTCCTTAAAATTAAGGCAATTTTTCACGATCTCAGAGTTTTCAATGTTTGCAATCGCAAGGTAGAATTCATTGTAATTTGATAAATTTGAAAAATAAAATTATTCTTCTCAATTATAAAAGTTACTGAACTGCAAGTTGCCTTCTTTGTGAAAAGCTTAGACCCAGAGCACTTGAAAGAATCTCCTGTGCAAGACAAGACCCAGCAGCTGCACTTCCTTTAATAACAAACCCAATCCAGAACCATATGCTCACCACATTTTCCCAATACTTTACACTGCAATTACTGTTGATTCTCTGTTGACATTTTTTCAATCCAATCAGCAAAATAACAGCACAATTACAGTAAGTCCCTAAATCCCATGGTTTGGGGTGAGGGGGTGTGGACACTATCTGCCTTCAGCTGACTTTTATTAAATCATCCAACTTTCAGCAGAGCAGTTGTGTCTGAAGATAACAGATTATTCAAGAGGTGGCTGCAGCTCAACACCCAAGTGAATTTGCATTCTTGACTGCTTTAGCACAACAGGAAGAAACAGAAAAATATCAGGTCATGGGATTTCAACAACTATCATTTGTTTCAATATATGCTACTGATAACTACTGACAACTTTGCAAAAATATTGAAGCCACATGAGGAAAAAAATTATAAAGGTGATTCAGATTTTCCCATTGATGATTTCACATTTTGACCACATTTCCTTCATTCTGTATCTAGTCTTCTTTTAAGCCCCTTTTATTAATTCTTAACACTCAAAGGACATTCCCTCAGTATCCTGGTGAAATTCCTGCTAACTAAAGCTAATTAAACAAATGTGACACCACATTAAAAACATGCACACAGTGAACACCAGTAGCAACCCCTCAGTTTGTGCCTGATAGTACCTGCTCGACAGACCTGCCAAGATTTCAGAGGGTTTAAGGAAGAGTTAAGAAGAGTTAGGAAGAGTTTCTTCACGGAGGGGGTGGTCAGACACTGGAATGGGCTGCCCAGGGAGGTGGTGGGGTCCCCATCCCTGGATGTGGCACTCAGTGCCATGGTCAGCTTGGCACCATGGTGTTGGGTCAGAGGTTGGAGCTGATGATCTTGAAGGTCTTTTCCAACCTAAATGATTCTGTGAACTGATTGTCAGTGTCATTAACACTCATAAACACTGACACCTTGTTTTTGAACTGGAAAACTAGTTCATTGCAGTGTCAATGGCTTCAGAGAGCCACAGCCACCAGGAAGAGCCTCTGTACCAGCAACGAAAGAACGTTTGTCTTTTGGCGTCCTTTTGAATAATCTGCAAGCTGCCCAAAACCTTGGTGGAAAGCCCACGGCTAGCACTGCTCACTGAACTCAGACCAGCCAGACAGAAGCTTCTGGAGGTTTCTTAAACCACTTCAACTCAGATGCACTCCAGGCATCACTCAGACAACAATCTACTTACTGCAGTATTTGTGTGTGGGGCAGAGCATGGGCAATCACTGCACTTTAACAGCGTGGTCCACGTAAAACAGGGGCTGCTCTCATTATTTATTATATCTACAAAACATGCCTGGCAGTAACAACAGACATATTTCCAACAAAACTACTGCCATTATTATTATAGTTATTAACAATTCAAATTGCTAATAATTATTCCTGCAAAAGCAAAACTATTCCTGTATTTCAACTGAATTGCAATTTTTTTCTTTCATTTTGTTGCAAAGTTTTGTCACATAAACTTAAGTACAAAAGTTGTGAAAACATTACAGCCATTTTTCAAAACTGTAATTTGGCACCTACAGCAATGAATTGCATCTCCATTTTCACTAAGGGTGCCAGGTTAAAATAATCATTATCATCCTCATCCAGTAGTTATGCTACCTTTAAGAGGGCTTAACTCCTTAATCCATTAAGAATCAGTTGACCACAAAATAAATTAGGCTTCAAATTTTTGGACCTTCCATTCCTGCCCATGCATAGCACATACACCAAGTGAATTGCCAAAACCAAACCCCAAACTTCAGCCTGTAAGATCTCTGAACAAGCAGCCTATACCTTAAGCTACTAAGGGACGAGCAACTTTTCTTCCCAGCTAACTTCCTCTGATCTGCCCTCTTTCTCCTTCCTCTTTTCCCATCTTTTTCTTTAAACAGTACAAGCATGCAACACATTAAAATTCTGGCATAATTTGCTGGTTCCTGAACCCTAGTCCCCTAAACTCCCTTCTTATATAAATCTTTCCCCATGAAAGGTCACATGCCATCTCTTGCTCGCCCTTGAAATTCCAGAAGCAAGTTGTTCATGTAACTTACATTCCAAATTAATGAGGACTGTGATACACTCTGTCTTTTCACTCACAAACCCCTGCTAAAAATGCATCTGAGCACTAAGCATTGTTAACATGCAAGGCTTTGAATGGAAGCCCTTTGGTGATCTGTTCTAAAAGGTATAATTTCCAGGCCTGAAGAAGGAACAACAGATCACCAAGAACATCAGTAGTTATGCTATGGAAAACAGTTTAAAATTATCACTGTAGATGTAAAGGTGATGTAAAGGTAAGAAATAATTTCAAGTATTCAGAAGTACAACTTAACATGTTCAGAGTCAGGAACACCCTGTCAGTGTGAAAGATGCACAGGCACATGGCAGAGCACAGAACCTCTGACCCTTTCAAAACAGGACCCAGTGCTAAAGACACCCCTAAAATCTGCTCTGAAGTAAAATTCTTTTTATAGCAAGGTTCTTAACTTGAACCTTGCAAAAGTTTTAAACTATTCAGGATTCTTGTCGCTTTTAGGTGCTTTGGAAATGCTTTTCAGGGAAGCATGAAGACAACTCATGTTCCATCTTGGGAAGAGAAAGGTACCTGAGGCTCCCTGTACCTTTATAAACATCACTACAGAAATCTGGATGCCAGAAGACAGAAAATACTACAGGAGATATCTCCAGTCTAACTCAGTCCCTATACAGAAGTCAGTGCTGAAATGAAAGGGAACAAGAAGCCAAAGGAGAGCTAATACTAAACACCTAGAAAGAACAATGTTTCCTTGATAGGCCTAAAATACATGGAATTCTGAAAAAAATCTGTCCAACCCCCACCAGCATATCACAGGCCATGTGCACCCTAAAGTCTGGACATGGAAGTTTACATAAAGAGCATTTAATTCTGATTTATTCAAGAGAGTAAAGACTTTATTGCAGCCTATGGCTACAAAAGGTTAGACAAAACGCTGGCACATTTAGGAATGAAGACAGGCTTCCCACCATGACCAAGGTTGTACACTCTTTGTACAACTGGCAGAGCTCAGAGTCAGTTCATCTGAACCAGGTCAAAGAGATGCACACAACAGTCCAACAATCCTGGGAATCTGAAGGCTTGCAGCATCATCAAGGATGCAGCAAATAATGGGATAAGGCAACCCTCAGGCTCTTTTCTTTGTAAACAGGAAAAATTTGTTGAACTTACAGAGAAAAAAAAGAAAAAGTAGCATTTCAGTCTTCCCCCAAATGTACTGGCACAGAAGTCAGGACTACCTGAAATACTTGGGATGGTCCAAAATCCTGAATGTCTTGGTATTTATTTGCAGAGCACAAAGAAAGGGATGTACAAGAAAGAGGCTCAATCATTACCACCCAAATCATGGACTGGCACCTTACTTGCAGGATCATCCTCCCCCACTATTGCAACAGATATTCTTCTAACCAGACCAACATTTTCCTTGCTCCTGGCTATCAGAAATCACTTCTGTGCTTTGTAAATAAAGGAGGGAAAATACTCTAGCTTGTGTTCTAATTAAGGTAAAGTGGGAATATGGTAAAATATGCCATATGTCATTCCACTGAATCCACTAAAGTTGGTGGTTTTTTCTGAATGGAGGTTAGCCACTGGTGCTCTAAAATAGATCTTTTAGGGGAAATTCACATTTAGGGATGAACTTCATCCACTGAAGCTGTATCAGCACCAAGTGAAATGAAAACAGATAAAGATCATAAAAAGCAGAAGAGGAAGGAAATGGAGAAAAGGGAAGTAGAATGAGGAGGAAGAAGAGGGAATGAATAGGGACGTTACCATCATCAGCACAGGTCAGAGGCCTGTTGAGCAGCAGCAGCAGTGTCCCTCTAATGCTGCTCAGCTGATACAGCCCAAGAGCACTGCCTGGGGCTGCACACAGGGATTTGGTCAGCCAAGCCTCCCCCAGCATCCAACCCTTCTGAAGAAACGTGCCAAATGCCACAAACTCAGTATTATCCTTGGAAAACTGTCCTGCAAAGCGCTGCCTCATGCTGAAAGCACTTCTGAGAACAAAACCTCAGTGACCAGTGGCAATGAACTCGCTGGCACTTTGCAGAGTTCTGTAGAAGTGACTTGACTTTGCTGCCATTGCATCTCTCTTCAAGAGCCCGAGTGGGAACTTGTGCAAAGGCATGAGCTGTCCTTTGAGAAGCTTTTCTGGCCTTCACCTATGGAAGTGCCAGCTGCTCCTGAAGAAAGCTTTTCATACCATCACCCCCCACCTTTCAGCAGGATTCCAGCTCCCACAGTATTTTATCTAGATAAGTTACTGATACAATGAATGCAGCTTGGCTGGAACAGCTGCACCTCAGGACTCTTCCTTCCAGACAGAAGTTTGGGCTGTTACACACTCCTGGACAAACACTGTATTTTTGCTGGGGGGACAGTAAAGTGTTATTGCAAAAGCCTTTAAAAAATAACAGACAAGATAACAACAATGAATGTTAAATAATTTTCAAGTAACTTCCTACCCAACGGTTGGCATAATATTCAAGAAATTGGAAAAAAGCTTGGGCAGCTGGCAGGGAGAAAGTTTCCTGCTCATCAACAACTCCCCTTCTTGTTTGCAAACAAATCACTTTTGCCAGCTTCTGCATAGGAAGAGAAGATCAGACTTCAAATAAACACTCTACATTAAACAAACAGTCTTTTGAACACACCGAATTGAAAAAGACTTCCCAACTGTCTTGGAGAAAATATTTGTTATTTATTTTCAAGGAAGGTATAAAAACCAGGATGCCAAAACCATACTCAGCTTTGTATTCTGAATCAATGTCTTAAATGTTTAAATAAAAAAAAAAAAAAAAAGAAATTATGCAGCTTCTCAGTTCTAACAAATTATGTTTACTTGCCCAGCTTTAAAAATAACCCTGTCCTATTTACTAAATATGAATACTGTTTTCAATAAGTTATTTCCTTCTACAACCATCCTTTGGAATTATTTTTACTGATATACCAAATGAATTTAAAAACTCCACTTTGAAATTTCCTGAACATAACTGTAAGATTCTAATTTTACCAGAACAACTTCACATATTCAATATTGTTCTTTCAGCATTTTAATCAGCACCCATTTCAGCATACAAAAATTTGAATACACAATACTTCTTATACCTTTTTTTACTTTTCATATGGTTGTTTTGGTTTTTTTTAACCAAACACAGATAGCAAGGTTAGAATCAGATTTCAGATATTTACAGTCCAGAGATGTAAGCAGCTGTTACTGTAATCTGATTTTGGGGAGTATAAAGAAAATTTATTCATACTCTAAAATTCAGAAAAGAACTTCATGAAAAGGCTTTCTACATTTTCTCTTAAAGAAGTCTGTTCATGTGCTAAAACTTACTTTTCTAAATCACTTTACAGGACTATAATAGATAAAGAAGACTACATACAACAGCTCTTCTGTATCAGTACTTATGTACAGGGTTCCTGAATGTGAAGTTTCAGGTCTAAATGCAACACTTACAACATAACTTTGCAATGTACATTTGTAATGTTTGCAATGTAACTTATGTAAAACATAAGTTTGCAATGCAATACCTAAAATATAAAGATGTTGAAACACTTGGTTCACTATTTAAGTACGGTCATGTTTTATCTTCTGCTATGGTTTGGGGTTTTTTCCTATTACGTAAATTTTTTTCCAAGGAGCAGAGCATACAGAGATAATCTGGGGCCATGGGGTAGGAAGCCCACATTTATCATTTTACTGGCTGCACACTGTTTGTGCAGATACACAAAATAACTTCTGGAAGTGTCTAATCATGTTTGGTGCTAGCCAGAAAGTCATAATTAGATCTATGTGAGGCACAATACAGATTACAATACTAAACAAAGTTCTGGCACATTCAACTGAATATGGAAATATGCTACTGTGCTCTATTGAAAATGTTAATAATACAGTTTAGGGATTTTTGGAAATCCTCCTCACTCACACTTGTGTGAACTCTGATAAACAAGAGATTCCTTCTTATGACTTCCTGGGGGAAAATGAGAGTCACATGACAAAGTAAAAAATGAAATTATGCTCAAAGTAATTTCATTTGAAGTGCCATCTACAGTACCATAATAAATTATTCATTTGGAAAACCCATCTATCTGATCAGGAAATTAAAATGTTAATAAGCCCTTTCAGGGCCCACAGAATATAAGAAAGTTGCAGACTCAATCCTCTACAAAAAGCCTGAAGAAGCTTCCTAATACTGTGCTTCCATTTGCATTTTAAAAAGTGCTCGATAAGAATTTAAAGTAAGGGGGGGAGGGGAAAAAGTCAAAAGCCAAAGTAATAAAAACTACAAAAAAAAAAAATCTGGATGAGGGGAGGAAGAAAAAGTCACACTGTGAGCACCAAGCTATTGATGCCTGAATTCCTAAATGCCTTGATCCCTCCCAGAAACTCAGTCTATGGCTCTGACCAATTTTTCCTGTCTCTGCAGCACCTGTTCACAGCAGCCTGGTGTGCAGCACCGGTGTTATTGCACTGGAAGCTTTGAATTATTGCCCAGTTCTGCTGCCGGGTCTTCCTTCTTCCCAAAAACCCATCAGAGCTCAGCGCTCTCAGCACCTCCTGCCCCTGAGCTTTCTGCTCCAACAGGATCTCTTCACCCTCCCCCAGCTGCTTTCCTAAGGAAAGGAGGATTCTGTAGTGCAAACTGGGGCAGTCCACAGCTTCTCCCCAGTCCCTTCAGCTCTCAGCCATTGACACTCTCACAATAAAGCAGGAATACAAACCATGAAATACATCGCTCAGTTGCTCAGTCGCTCATCGCTCAGTTGCTATTCAGCTCAACCCATCATCACACTATTTTTTCTACTGATTATTCTAAGATTAGAGTAGGGGAAAATTATTTTACAGACACAGCATCTCAAGTTCAACAAGTTCTTCCAAAAGTGATACATATGCTAACAGAAAAATATTAGGTCTGGTCTCTTTGGGAGAGTAAATTAGCAGTAGCTGAATATACAGAGTGGAATAAGCATATACCAAGTCTGGATCTAGTGCTGTAAAAGATATGTAAACTCTCAGACAAAGATATTTTTCTAAGGCAAACCATGAGACTTCCCCTGAAGCTCACATTTGTATCCAATGGTCTGAACAAGTGGTTGTCTTTGAGGGAGAGGGCCACAGAGTTCAAATTCGGTCAAAAAGTAAAGAGCTCTGAAATTAAATGAGAAAAACTTAGACAATGATTGGAAATTAAAATAGAAAATTAAATAGAAAAATTAAATAGAAAGTTATTGGAAAGATTATTCTGAAACAAAACACAAGGTCTTCATGCCTATTCTATCTCAAAATAAAGAGTGGAAGGAATGACAAGCAAATGGGTTCTCAAAAGCTATGTGAAATTACACACTTGCCCTGTTAACAAGCACTAAGTAGAACACAAATCTTTTTGCTTGAAAAATTACAACAGATTGTATAACATCATTTAGACCCTGTCAGAAGGACTTTGAGTAAATACTCAGATTGCAAGAAGGATCTTATCCCTACCCCATTCTACATCTGAAAAAAAGATAAAATTAGACTACCAGTGTGAACCATCACCTGAAAATTCTGCTGATGAGAAAAACTGTCACTGTACAAGACCAAATGCGTCTTCTCAAGCGTTGACTTGTTTCAAAGGCACCAGAGAGTCGGATCTATCTAATTAACAGGGAATGCAATGTTGCAAAAGAGTAAGCAAAGCACTTCCCAGAGCTGGCTGATAACTGCATTTCAACCTAGGGCTCACCAACACACAGACCCATGAGAAGCGAGCAGAGTGGACAGTTTTGAGATTCTGGAAGGATTTCTCCATCCCATGAGGAAAAGCAAGCACAGCACCAGAAGAGAGCTCTAGCTATGCCAAGTTGACAGATTTGCAACAGAAGATCTGGACTCTTATTTTTGAAGACTAATCTTTGCTACAAAGCAGACATCTTTTTTCCTGTTTTAAACTGAACTTACACCATTCCAAGCACAAACAGAGACCGGGCAGAGAATGGACTGAGAGCAGCCCTGAGGAGAAAGGACTTGGGAGTGTTGATTGATGGGAAGCTCAGCATAAGCCAGCAATGTGCACTTGCACCCAGAGAGGCAAACACGTCCTGGGCTGCATTAAAAGGAGAGGGGACAGCAGGTGACAGGGGGTAAATCTGCTCCTCTCTTCTGCTCTCCTGAGATCCCAGCTGGAACACAGCATCAGCTCTGGGGCTCTCAGCATAAGGACATGGACCTGATGGGGTGAGTCCAGAGGCCACAAAGGTGCTCCAAGGGCTGGAACACCTCTCCTCTGGAGACAGAGTTGGGGTTGTTCAGCCTGGAGAAGAGAAGGCTCCAGGGAGACCTTACAGCACCTCAGTGTGCCAGGGAGCTACAAGAGAGCTGGAGAGGGACCTTTAACAAGGGCATGTAGTGACAGGACATGGGGGAATGGCCTTAAGCTGAAAGAGAGTGCGTTTAGATTAGATATTAGGAAGAAATTCTTTACTGTGAGGATGCTTCTCTTCCAAAGAAGCTGTGGAGGGTTGTCCCTGGATGGCTTCAAGGCCAGGGACTTGGCTTGGGACTTTGAGAAATCTGGTCTAGTGGAAGGTGTCCCTGTCTATAGTGGTGGTATGGGAAATAGACAACCTTTAAGGTCTCTTCCAACTCAAACCATTCTAGGATTCTATGATTCTTAAGGAGAGTCAAGAGGAAGGAATGCAAGAAGGCACTGCTTTAAATCCAGAAAGTAACAGAAGCAAAAATGTAAGGTTCAGATTTAATATGCAGTGCTTAGGTACTCATAAGTAGGAAGGAATTATACGATAACATCCCTCAGCTTTCATATTCCCCAGATTAGCTTGACCTTATGAACTTTAATAGGTGGGATCCTTTTAGTTAAATTTCACCAGCACATGCACACACAGATCCAACAGTGGTTACTGAATTTGGTTTTTGTTACAGGAACAGAATCATATCAGCTTCAGGTCTGAAACATTTTACTTCTGGTGACTTTATATAAAGGAGCAGCATCTGTATGATCTACTACAGTTCCTATAAAACAAAGCTTCATTTCCAAATCTCACAATGACAGCTGCCATGTTGATTGGGGTGCTTCATCAGTGTGATGTAAAATACCTGTCCTACACCAAGTGCAGATGCAGTCCTGAACCTCAGGGCAGAGAACTGGGTGTCATCCAGCAGTGGCACATCATGAGGTGTGAGAAAAAGTGTCCATGGGGCTCTTCTGTCATAGGTGACTTGCACAGACAGAAGCTAATGGTAGCTCATCACTCCCACTTTACTTTTTTTTTTTTTTTTGCCTACTAAATAAATCATTATCTTGGTCCATCATATTTAAAGAGAAATTTTCATTTTCAAGTTTTTGACTACTAATTTTTCTTCAGCCTAACAGCTGCTCTCAAATGGCATTTTCCTTGCGCCAGATGTCAGAACACAAAATTCATGTTTCAACTTATAAAATACTTTCCATCATAGCATCACAACACTTCTATCCAAAGACAGATGACCTGGCAGAACAGGGACATCCCCATTTTATTCTCAGTGAAAGATTAATTACTGAACACTAAAAATGACAGCACTACAGCTACTTACATCCAACTGCAACATCTCTAAGGGTTTAAGTCTGTGTTCCCATGCAGATAAACTCTTACAAAAGCTATTTTTATTAATTAGTACTATACAGAAAATCATCCTTGCCATAACCTGCTCTCAACTGTGGCCTAATAACAGAGCTTCTTTAACATATAAGTCTTTAGTTTTGTGGTTTTTCTTATGTAGGCCAAGCATAGAAGATGCAGAAGAATTCAGTGTTATGACAGGCACTGCATGGTGACTCTCCAATAGCATTCCTGGTTGTGCAGTAGTTTTGAAGAAAACATCAGCCAGGAACACTCTTACATGCCTCTGAACTCCTACCAGGATGTAAATTCAATGAATCCTAATATGAATCCTAATTCATAGAAAGCCTCACAATTCAGTTACTTGACACAGAATAAGGCAAGCTACTGGGACTAAAAGAGTCTTCTACACTCCACACATAACATCAGGGAACAACAGAGATGGAATAACTCTACAGGAAGTTTACTGATCAAGAACCAGAACCTAAGCAGTGTTCATGCAGTGCTGAATACCTTGTGGCCTGAGTCTGGAGAACATTCTAACACACAGCACGAAATGCATTCAACCACTCTTGAAAAATAAGGCACATAAATACACGTGAAAGACCACGAGGGTAAGCAAGGCCTTGAATTTTCTCTACTCTTTCACACAAAACAAAAATTGCAGAGGGTCTAAACATCGAAATTTTCTCGCCTATACAAAAAGACATAGATAACCAGTGCCATACACAATGCTTCCTTGGGCTAGAAACATTTGCAACAGTGGAACCAGAACATAAATATGGCCAGACACCCTGATGTCATTAGGAGCATATCCAAGAACATTTGGCTGCGAACTCATTAAGGAGCAGAAGAGCCTCCAGTTGCTGTAGGACGAAAAACAGATTGATACCTCACTTTCTACATTTTAATTAGAATCTGCTGCTCATGGTTTAAGAACCAGATATCCCAAATTTAAATATGAAAGTTTGAAGCTTCTCTTGGGTGCATTGCCGGCATTTCCATGTACCTATCCCGAAACCAAATTTTCTCATTAAAAAAGAAATGACTGCATTATGTTACTTGTCAATCTGCTATTAGGCAGTGAGGTTGCCCACCCATTTCCAAGAGTGCACAGCCCCACAGCATTGATGCAAAACGTCTCTTCCAACCACGACCACAGACCTTGCACAACATCACTGAAAATGAGCTTCCCAACTGTCACGAAACAATCTGATGTCACTTTTTTGGAGGATGCAGTGAAGTTCAAGTGCTGAACAGTATTACTACAACAAATCTGAACAATGTTGACCCACTCAAAGAAATGCTTGCCAGAAGAACTCAGAATGATTCCAGATACTTCAAGTCATCCGAGGTAACATTTGGTGCAATGAGTCACGTAGGATAAATGGGTCATGTATTTTAGAAGGAGGACATTCTGATTTACCATAGTGGTTAGCTGAGTATGCAATCACTGAACCAAACTTACAGACTGCTATCAGTTTTATGGGAAATAGACTTCTCCTCACTCAGGAATCAAGAATACAACCAGTTACACCACAACTTGCACTGGTACAGCGTTTAAGCTTTTGCACAACAGCTAACTCCACAGAGCAGCATCATCTAGGTCTCTTAACAACTCCTGAAGAAATGCCCTGAAGACAACTTGGAAGAAGTAATAATTCTGTCTGGTTTCAGAGGGCAGGAAGTCAAAGAGGAACAGCTTGGTCACTTCAAGAAAGCAGTGTGAAATAATCTGACAGCCCAACTGCACTGAGGCAAAGGAACAAATGGCTTTGCTGAAATGAGCCTCGTGCTGCAAATGCTTCTGAACCTGGGGGGTTTGGCTGAGAAGAAGGATTAAAGCAAGTGTTCACTTCCTTAAAAAACAGGTATTGCCCACTTTGTGAGCAGTGAAGTAACAAAAATTGGAGACTTTCAGGGACAGAATGTACAGGGTATAGTTGCAGTGAAGTGAATTTCCTTCGAAGCAGCCTGAATGGTGCTGTCTTGCGGATACGAGACTGCAGCAGTGCTGACAATAACCCAAACTTGGAGCTGTCACTCAGCAGTGCTTGCACAGCATCAAGGCCTTCTTTGTTTCTCACAAAGCTGTTCCTCACTTTTGCCCTTTTGATTCTCTCCCCAGTATTGCTGTAGAGGAGTGAGCCAACACCTGGATGGGGGCTTAGCCACTGGCCAGGGTCAACCCACCACAGAAGAGTCAGGATTTCCTTTGCAGGCAATGACATCCAGCTGCAGGCAGGTAACAAAACCTGACCACAAAGCATGGTTCCACTTCCACACTGAGGGACTCCTCCTCAGTACGATCTTCTGTTTATTTAAGCAAGTTTTCATCACTGCAGTACACCTTTCCCAAGAATAAAATAATGGCTCTGACAGACACTGACCACTGGAAAGGCTCTGAGATACCAATTCCACAAAGGTGGGGAATTCTCATTGCAAAAGTAAAGATAAACCTGCTCAAAGTAATTTTTTTACTAGATTTCTTTGTCAAAGTGTTTTATACAAATGTGCACTGGCTGAATGCCTGGTCTGTAGCCATAGAAAATGAACACAAGTCTTGTGGAGGCACATCTAGAACTCACAGGGAATAAGGACAATTGCTACTGTCACAATTCTGGCTTCTTAGTTCCATGTCCCTGCCACAAGCAGCCATGTCCTCCAAAACTTGAGAACAGAGCACTGTGAGCGTACATTTACTTTGTCTGTCTGGATTTTACTGAAAAACCCAATGTTGAAGTTATCAAATTTATCATGTAGACAGAGAGGGAATATCCTCAAAAATGGAGTTGTTAGGATGGCAGCACCCAAGGAGCTGGCTGACAAGAACTTGCCTGCCTCTAAAGACACTGCTAAAGGCTCTGACTTTAGGTGATGTCAACTTGAGACATCCATAGGCCCTTCAATGCCCTTTCAAGGAGAAAATATTCAGAGGTAAAAGATCTTACCCACTTTTGTTTTGATGAAAGATGAATGCTGGAGTACCCTGACCTTTCCATCTCTGTGGAAATAGGGATACAACACATGTGGAGTACAAGATGGAGTCAGTTCTCAAGGCTCACAAGAAGAATTTGGGAAGCCAGAACATCTTGGAAGAAGAACAAATATGGAACAACTTTTTGCCACTCTGAAAAGAAAACAACTCACAACTATGGAACACTCCATCTCCCCAAGGAAGAGCCCTGCCAGATGCATTCCAGCTAATGTGTCCATGTGTTTTCTCATTCTCCACGCATGGAGCATGAATGTTCCATCTCCAGAGCCTGCACAAGGAAAATATTCCCCTGTCTCAAGTTTGCAAGGGTCAGCGGCGTGTTCAAATTCATGTGAGCCACATTCAGATACAGAACTACAAATTCTGTGGAACCTAAAATGAAAAAATGTATTATTTTAAAAAAATATTATTATTGAAAGTCTGAGGAAGCCCTCCTTCTACACTAACTCTATCAAAAAATTTTATCAACTCTGCCCAAAAGGATTTTTACCCCTCTGGAACAAAGGACAAAGAGTTACAGCTAGGGACAACTGTTCTTGTACTGGTGTTCTCTGTTACCTTTTGTTCTTGTTTTTGAACTCTACAAGAATTTCAATACTGAAACAGAACCAGATGTAGCAGAGTAAGTCCTTTCCTTCTGGCACACTCCTGTAATATCTGCTTTACATGACTAAACATGACTAAAGTTAAATATTTAATTTGGGAGAGCTGCCTATCTATCAGTGACAAGCCACAGTCGCTAGAGAGAACACTTGAAAAAAATCTCTTAAAAAAAAGAAAACTGGAGGGGGGAAAAAAAGCTAGTCTAGGAAAGAAACCAAAGCCAAGACTCCACTCTTATGTCCCTAAATGAAAATTACAACTGTTTCAAAGGAAAATCACTGGACAGGAGTTCAACTGTGGAAAAACTTATCATAAAACTCTTCCAGAACAGGAATCACCTGTATATAAAGAGCATTGACTTAGGCTAGAATCATCTTAAACTCTAAGCTGTTAATCCAAACATGTTGAAAAAAAAAAAAACCACAAGAGTGCTATAAATGATAAATGACTAGGAAAAGCAAGGATTGCTTCACTTTTGTATCTAACCCATATGCACATATTGCAAAATGGTGAAGAACTGTGGCACACCAGATTTGTTACTATTAAAATTATGCTATCTATTAAAAAAAAAAACCAGCATTCATGTCTGCAGATAAACTACCATATCCAATCCCACTACTGGCTGTGGCTCTAGCACACCTTCCAGCTCATCTTTAGGCCATTCATTAGTGTCTACGTGTACAAGTCAACAATAACTGCAATTGACTGGAGTCAGCACATACAACAATTATAACACCTCACAGAAATGTTAATGGAGTGCTCAGAATCATTACCCAGAACCACATACATTTGAGGGTATTCAACTGCTTTTATTCAGAGCTCTAGCACAAAACTGAAACTCCACTAGAAATCCTCAATCAGAAGTAGCACTTCTGTTTTTAGAACACTGAAATCAAGACCAGAGCTAACTAGTATGGCATTGTTTCACAGATTCCTGCTCTAGAATGTTATCATTGAAGACCTCCAGGGGCTACAGGCACCACTGGTTTTAACATGCAACCTCCAAAGTCAAGTACTTTGTGTGCTATTATCCAGCCCTGCCATCATATGGAAAAGGATATTGAAGTGCAAAAGCCCTACAAACTTTCCAATCCTCTGGGATCTGCATGTGTAGTACAGTCTGAGCATCAAGTTGCCAAATTACTTCCAACTGCTCTTAAATGTATCCTTCCAGATCAACACAACTATAAAGAGGCAAGAATTCCTGTGCACGCTGCAAGTGCCACATTGAACTGTTCCAAGATATCCTTCCTCACACATTATAACCTTAATTCAGTGGGGATTTTTTTCAGTTTCATGGTTGTCCTAAACCTACCAAATGCTGGGGGCAGGCTGGAAGGAACCACAGCTGATCACCTGGTCCAACCTCCCTGCTTGAGCAGGGGCATCCCAGAGCACATGGACCGGGAGTCCAGATGGCCCTGGAACATCTCCAGTGAGGCAAACTCCAAAACTTCTCTGGGCAATCTGTCCCAGTGCTTGGTCACTGCACAATGAAGTTCTTCCTCATGTTCACGTAGACCTCTTGTGCATCAGCTTCTGCCCTTGCCTCTTGTCCCATTGCCCAGAAGCACCAAGCAGAGCCTGGTCCATGCTCTGACCCTCCCTGCAGACACTGACAGACATGGATGGGTGCCCTCTCAGGGTCTCTTCTCCAGGCTGAACAGGCCCAGCTCCCTCAGCCTTTCCTCACTGCAGAGATGCTCCAGCCCCTTAATAAGCTTTGTCACCCTTCCCTTTTCCTGCTCCAGGAGCTCTGTGCCTCCTGTCCCGAGGAGCCAGAATGGGACACAGCACATGGAGCAACAGGCATAGTCAAACTGTCCAGCAAAGCACCTTGAGTTAAACATGACTTTACCCAGCTTTACTTTTAAAACATCGAAACTCTTTTCTTCTAGAATGAGTTTTGACCCAAATTAGACTCAGAAAATTAGTGTCAATCAGTGTGCACTAGACACCCAACTAATGACTCAACACCTACTGTAGAATGCACAGATTTCCCAAATCCTTTGGAGGAGTCCTCATCACCTGCGGCACAGAGGAAAACAAACTTGTCTGGCTGTGGGAAGAACATGATCCTGTGATCTCAGTCAAGCACCTGCCAACAGCCACTGATAACATCATAAATGCACCTACAATGTTCCCCAGAGGAGAGATAACAAATTACAAGGTATTTTTATTTTCAGGATTGTCAGACCAATTTCCACATAGGACACATGCCTTCTGAATTACCACAGTGTGCTGCAGCCTCTTGTACCAGAACCTGAAAGCCAAAAGTATGCTGGAAAAATAAAACATTTTGTAATATAGCTGGCTAGGACAAATGGATAAAAAGGACCAAACAGATACTCACCATCTCAGATTCAGAAAGGTTTCACTACACAGTTAGATTCCACTAATACCTTCACATAAGGAGACTTCTCTAACAGCAATTTACACCAGTTAAAGTTTATTTATCAAACTGGCAGCCCATCCTTTCTGAAGTAAACACTACTTCCACCACCAAGCTCTGCACTTTAAGTACTCTTTGTCCTGTGCAATGTCATCCAAGTCCTAGTTGTTTTCAGTCCATATATTATTATATACAATGCTCAGTTAAATGAGTTTTCAAGCACTCTCTCCAAACTGTGTTTCTATGTTATCCAAAACAGGAGCCCTTTAAATACTGTCAAACCATTTAATGGCATACATACAAAATCCCACATGGCTCTTATTCCATGACACTTTTAATCCCTTCCTTAGTACTCCCACCAACTATCCTCAGAGAAATTAATTCCTAGAAAGGAATTACCAGAGACGTTCTCATATCTTATATATTTTTACATAGAATTTTCATTTCCAAACCTTTCAATAAATATTTTCTTCTTCTCTTATTAGAGCATATCCAGCCATGCAAACACTTTATGAAATGACAGATTATGACTTTTTTAAAAGGAAAAGTGTTATACTAGCCTGCATTTGGTCAAACATTGCCTAGATCACCCAAATTACAAACTTATATACTCAATATCTTTTTCTCTTTTATCACTAATATATTTAAGGTGTTTTTTTTACTACCTGTGACCCATGGGTACGAAAAAATATATTACAAGTCCCTGAACACGCAAGATTAGTCTACTTGCAGTGTCAGAAACTACACCACCATGACAACTACCCTGAAAATTCTCCATGGATTTTATTCACTTTGTGATAATTTAAGTAACCTGTTTGAGGACTTTCTCCCCAGCCCATAATTAACACTGAGGAGGAGACTGGGTAACCTGTATTAAGCTATAAATATTTCTGTTTCATGGAAGAGCATCAGGGTGCATGGAACTCTGTACCCTATCAGCTTCCAAAGCTGAAAGCCCACTTTGTCCTGGCTTCATCCTGAGTGTCACTGCCTGTTCCAAGCACAAAAGCCAGAAAGCACAGCAGGAGAGGGCAGCAGAGGCTGCTGCTGTGCTCAGTCTCAAACCTCGCACCTACTAAGAAACAGCTCTACACCTCCAGGGCTGCATCCTGTACATCCTGACAAGTGCATGGAGAAACAAAAGGGAGGGTATGAACATGGGAAAAAGGTACACGGTCTGACTGCACATTGTTTAGCTCACAGGTTTTCAGTGAAAAAAACTCCTGTTCAGACACAAACTCAAATATTGCCACACAGTAAACCAAAACGGAATGCCTATCAATACAGTACATATACACTCGGCTTTTTGTTCACCCATAAATTCTATATTGTGTTGAATCTGTTCTGTTATTTTGACTTTTAAAGCTTTTCCTCTTCTGAAAAGGAAAAAACACCAAACAATCACACAAAATCTAGAACAAACTCATCCAAATACCACAGCAAATAAAGATTGTGCGGTCCTTCTGAATGGGTCCTTAGCACTAAATCCCCACTACTACACCAAGAAAATCCTCCAGCCAACTACCCAGTTGGTAGAGCATTATGAACCATACAAAATGAAGCAGGATAAATGAGGAACTCAACACGTTATAAACTTCCAGGTCACCCTGCCACAATCACCACTCCACTTAGCCAGTTCTCTTCATGCAAAAATCAAGTACATTCAGAAACAGCCAGAGATGCTGAACTGACTGGACAGACATATTTTGGGGGTTTACTGACTGGCCTAACATATCTTCTCAAAGATGTGATGTGTTGTTAGTGCCACCCACAACACTGTTACAACAGGGACACTACTGCAAGTCTTAAGAACAGAAGAAAGCTCCTGAAGAAAATACAGAATTTACTTAAAGTCAAAACACACCTGTAACTCAAACCTGACACACTGAAAACTGACTTATGATACAAAAAAAAAACCAAAAAGTCAGTATTAGAAACTACTCTGAATAATAACTGAACTTGAATAATACACATTGAATAATAACACTTCCACAAACTAGACAGAAGTGTAGACTGCTTCCAGGCACTAGCACCCCTTATTTTCTTTAATGTGACTCAGAAAATAATATCTACATTCTTGGCTAATTTCATGCTGTAAAATCCTGCATTATATAGATTTCTGAACATCTACCCAGGTAATTTCAGTGTAATCATTTCTACCTCCAACCTTACTTGCAAGAAATACTGTTAGTAAATGATGCACTTTATAGCCAAGACAGATTCTTATCTACAGAAGTGGTGGGCTGGCAAATTATCACATAAAAGCAATAGAAAAGAAAATGAAACAGCTATCAAAGGCAGCAAGCTTGAATTTCAGCTGTCCTTTCAGGGAATGAGATAAAATGAGGCAGGGTGGGGGGAAAGGAGCAGCAGGGAAAAACAGGACCAGGAAGTCAATGAACGCAAATGAAATATATGCTGCAGCATTTGTGATGCAGATTTGATAACAATACACTCCTCAATAAGCTTCATTCAAACCTGCTTTGTGATTCATTGTCAAACAAATAATTCTAGTGATTCATTAATGAAAGAATGAATGATCTAATGCTGCTTTGAAGTAGACAATGCACACTCCAGAGGAAGGTTGCCATAGGTTTAAAAGTAAACATTACCTTTAGAAATTAAACTTTCCATTTCTTTTCAGTTCACAATAAAATGAATGGACTTAACTCCTAAAAATTTTAAGCTTTTTTTTTAATTCTCACCTATATCATGCTACTCTTTGTTTAGAGCTGGTGCAATTACCCCTTATTAGCTTAAATACAGCAATTTTTTTAGCAACTTGGTGGATTCTGATGGACTACCTCAAGGATTTCTCTACTGGCTCAATTCCAATTTGCACAGTAACTGCAGAAGATTCAACTTGAGCAGCCCTTCTGGAGTTGGTCTGTATGAGTAAAAGCATCAGAATATTTTACATCACACAGCATTTCACAAAAGCAAGAAAACAAACCCATAAAAGCTGAGTTATTCCATAAATATGCTATACATTTAAACCAATGCATACCAACACAGTTTTATTGTTTTCAGTAACAGTAAAAAAAAAAACCTTCAAACCTAAGTCAGGTCTGAAGAGAAAAATGCAGAAATATCTGTAAATATCTCCACACATACCAACAAGTTTCATGATTAAAGCTTAGGCATTTGACCTAGACATTTTAAGAAGAATAGCCTGGGGCTATTTATCCTATTTGGCTTGAATTGTTATAATGTTTTATTTCTGGGTGAACGGTAGATGTTTTCTTTCCCTTAGTAGCAATAACTTCCAATCATTTAATTACATTCTGGAGAACAGCTAATGCTGTAGCTTAGCATGCCAAAGACAGGACACACATGAATATTATGAATAAAGGCAAAATTAGGTCGTGATACACTGAAAATAATACTCCACTGGTAACCGTCCTGCACACGAGATGTACAGAACAACCAACATGACACAACCCAAGCTAACTACACATCATCCTCAAATGTTATTCTATTCCTCAGTCAAGCTTAAACATTTAAACAGTGGAGGTGAACACTTTCTCTGAGCACTAAAGAATTTACTTTAAGAAATACCTTTCACATTCTTTAGAATGCACAATGCCTTTGGGATTGTACAAGGGAGCTGCTACTTTCTAGTAAGGGAAAAAGGCAAGACTTCAACTCCTGATGAATGAAGAGTGTCACATGAGACTAACATGTCTGGAAGTACTTTGACTATTTTTAAAGGCTACTGAGATGCAAACTGCCCATTATTACAATATACTGACACAGTTAAACAAGTCTGTAACATGACTTTGTTTCTAAGCTACATATTAAATGCAACCTCCTCCACAATCTGTACAAATTGTTGCAAATTGCAGATTGCACACATTCTCTATCTTCAAATGATGTGGTTTACTAGCACGTCTCCACATTATGTATGCTTGGCCCAGAGCCCCAGAGCAGCAGCACAGGGCCAGAGGGCAAGTGGAAGTTGGTTATGAGCCACCTTTCCACTTCCTTTACCCTTTGCCTGGTAGGAATAAGACCAATCCTCAGTGTTGTGCTCAAAAAGCCCAAAGGCAGTTCCTAGACTTGCCTTTCAAGTGGCTCTCACAGAGCTGAGAACTGCCAGGACAGGACAGCACTGCAGCACAAGAGCTTCTTTCAGCAGTGATCCATCAGCTATAAAATTACTGTGCCTCAACACAAGTCCAGCCCTCTGCCTCCCTTAACCTGACAAATTAAGTACAAAACTCTCGTACCACTGAACTACAACCAAATGCATCAGCAGGAGCAGCCTGTGTAAAATCTGTCCTTTTTAAGTTAATGAATCCACTGACAAGCAGGGTATTCTATGTCCCATTTACTTCTGATGTAATGTGAAAGCTTCCAGCTTTATAATGCCATGGTAATACTGTCATCATCATCAAGCCTGAATTTCTCTTCACTGGACCTGCAAGATCTTGTTTAAGTGCTTTATTCATTGAGGAAATTGTTTTTACAGTGTCAGGAAAATGCCCTACACTTTCAGGTCTATCCCTTCCTTCTCTACATAACCAGTGGCTACTGGGAGGATTGGGGCAGAAGAAAAAAATCCCTTCACAACACAGACAAATTCCACAAAGTACATCTCCTTTACTGGAACACCTGATACACATCATGAAAAAAAAAAAAAATTTACTACAGTCTATTAGTTTATTCAGGGTGACAGTGTTTTCAGGTGTTACCCAAAAATACATCCATACACAGCATACAGAAATATACATTATACATAGCAATACATATTTTAGTATCTTATTTTTGAAATAAGAAATTATTGTAACTTATGACTCAGAATTCAGGAAATACAACATATAATACACTGAAAATTGTTTCTGTTGGCCCTCTGTCGTGGTTTGAGACTGGCCCAATGCCAGTGCCCCCATGAAAACCCATCTTCCCTGGCATTGGGCCAGGGTCAAACCATGACACCCTCGTATAAGACACTTTAGCACGTAAGCCTAGGCCACAACAAGAAAGAATTAACAGGTAACGTGCATGATCAATATCGTCAGCAAAACCAAAAACTCTATCTTGGAAACAAACTGTTTGCCAAAGTAAAAAGTCTTATCACTCTGTTACTAGCCAAAGTACCAGCACTTTGAAATTTGCTTATCTGATTTTCTGGTTTAGTATGCCAAATAATTGAGATATGTATGAGAGCTGCTCTCTGAATTTATAAACTGCAAGCTTTTTTACCGATCCAACCAGCATTTGGCATCAGTCAGAAGTCTGACACCAAAAAAATGAGCATGGCAGAAAAGCACTGTTCAAGAAAACAGCCTTCTCCTCCCTAGCATGGCTCTCCTTACGTACAGGACTGCAGCTGAGCCATCACACACTTAAATGCTTGGGATTAGTTTAGAGAACCGAGAAGTTATGGATGACAAGACAACGCTGTGTGTACATAACCTCTCCTAACGTCAACTCCAAAAGTCTCCATGGAGACTTAAGGGGAAAACAGAACCTCTCTGTCAGAACGAAAGAAGAGTCTGAAGAGCATCAATGCTAACAAAACAGAAGGAGCTACCTGAAAGTACAAAATCAACTTAATTTCAGTTAGTAAGGTAACAGCACAGCTCCAACCCACCCTGCTCCCCCAGTCACACGCTACCTGCACATCTCCATTTCCCACTTATCTTGGCTTCCCACTTAACCCCAGTGTCAACTTTACCCAAGGAGATCTGCCCCAACCCATTGCATTACTCATCCTCTTACCTTCCTGCAGTCCCCATGACAGAGCAACTATTATTGTCCTGCCACAGCAAAGTCTGAGTTACAATTTCAGACCTGTTTTTCAGTTCTGAATCTCTAACTGGTATGGCACTGGATAAAACTAATTAGTTTTATTAATTCCTGATTAATGAATAAATCAGGAAAAATACTTGCTAGATGAGTTTCATCATTTATTACTTTCTCAAACACTGTGAAAGAATGTAAGACAGGAAAAAGTCCACCAGTGACTTCAATTTTTTTTTTTTTTAATCCTAAAAGTGCTGTGGATAGCAAGTAAGGTGGCCCTTGACAGACTTACTGGGCGACACACAGCAAGTCTATTACTATGACAAAACCACAATTAATACGGCAGCACAAATATTCAAAGGTGCAACTCACAAAGCAATCATTTGTCTTTAAACTGAAGTCATTTTCCATGTACTCCCGCCAGGTTTTGGGCTGTGCCCTACTTACGCACAATACAATCATAAAACACATTGACTTGAAATTAACAGAAGTGAGAAAGATTTCAATTCAGAAGTACAATGAAATAAAACAGGAAAATATCCAAAACACTCTCTAAATGGCAGCTCATACACGCAGCCCCCAAAAAAATTATTTTATATATATAAATATATAGTACACACATATAGTACACACATATAGTACACACATATAGTACACACATATAGTACACACATATAGTACACACATATAGTACACACATATAGTACACACATATAGTACACACATATAGTACACACATATAGTACACACATATAGTACACACATATAGTACACACATATAGTACACACATATAGTACACACATATAGTACACACATATAGTACACACATATAGTACACACATATAGTACACACATATAGTACACACATATAGTACACACATATAGTACACACATATAGTACACACATATAGTACACATATAGTACACACATATAGTACACACATATAGTACACACATATAGTACACACATATAGTACACACATATAGTACACACATATAGTACACACATATAGTACACACATATAGTACACACATATAGTACACACATATAGTACACACATATAGTACACACATATAGTACACACATATAGTACACACATATAGTACACACATATAGTACACACATATAGTACACACATATAGTACACACATATAGTACACACATATAGTACACACATATAGTACACACATATAGTACACACATATAGTACACACATATAGTACACACATATAGTACACACATATAGTACACACATATAGTACACACATATAGTACACACATATAGTACACACATATAGTACACACATATAGTACACACATATAGTACACACATATAGTACACACATATAGTACACACATATAGTACACACATATAGTACACACATATAGTACACACATATAGTACACACATATAGTACACACATATAGTACACACATATAGTACACACATATAGTACACACATATAGTACACACATATAGTACACACATATAGTACACACATATAGTACACACATATAGTACACACATATAGTACACACATATAGTACACACATATAGTACACACATATAGTACACACATATAGTACACACATATAGTACACACATATAGTACACACATATAGTACACACATATAGTACACACATATAGTACACACATATAGTACACACATATAGTACACACATATAGTACACACATATAGTACACACATATAGTACACACATATAGTACACACATATAGTACACACATATAGTACACACATATAGTACACACATATAGTACACACATATAGTACACACATATAGTACACACATATAGTACACACATATAGTACACACATATAGTACACACATATAGTACACACATATAGTACACACATATAGTACACACATATAGTACACACATATAGTACACACATATAGTACACACATATAGTACACACATATAGTACACACATATAGTACACACATATAGTACACACATATAGTACACACATATAGTACACACATATAGTACACACATATAGTACACACATATAGTACACACATATAGTACACACATATAGTACACACATATAGTACACACATATAGTACACACATATAGTACACACATATAGTACACACATATAGTACACACATATAGTACACACATATAGTACACACATATAGTACACACATATAGTACACACATATAGTACACACATATAGTACACACATATAGTACACACATATAGTACACACATATAGTACACACATATAGTACACACATATAGTACACACATATAGTACACACATATAGTACACACATATAGTACACACATATAGTACACACATATAGTACACACATATAGTACACACATATAGTACACACATATAGTACACACATATAGTACACACATATAGTACACACATATAGTACACACATATAGTACACACATATAGTACACACATATAGTACACACATATAGTACACACATATAGTACACACATATAGTACACACATATAGTACACACATATAGTACACACATATAGTACACACATATAGTCTCTACAGCTTTTCTCCTTCCCCCATCCTGGAAACACAGAACTATTTCAATTTACTTGCAGAGTACAGATCACCAAGTGAGGCACAAACTTTCATTGTGCAGCTTGCAGAAGAGAAGTTCAACGTGAGACAATGCATGTCGCTGCCTGAACATTGAACAATATTTAACCAAAAATTCTTCCTGGCACAGAGGTAAAAACCCCTCTTTTGTGGCAGAAGGAGGTGTTACCTTTTCATCCTCATGCTTTCCATGCATTACCCCCACAAGGGGCTGAACACAAACCCTATCAAACCTATTGCTAGCCATTACTTCAGCAAACGAAATGACAGAATCCACTTGTGGGTCTGACAGCCCCAAACTTCTATAGAAAGCATGCAGGCAGTGAAAGAAGTTATTTCCTGGGGTTTTGGGGGCCTTTGTTCAGGGAATTTTCTTGGTTGGTTTTGAGCAGGTTTTTTGTGGCGGTGGTGGTTTGTGGGTTGTTGTTTGGTAGATTTTCTCAGGTGGTGTTTGTGTACTTGTTTACCTTCAAGGTCTCTCTGGTTTTGAGCAGCTTAGCAGGGCTGGCTTTTGGGGTTGACTTTCATTCAACTGGCAGCATAGGAAAGTTACTTAAAGATTTCTAACAAGCATAAAAGTATTTTGACAATTATTGAGAACACCTGAAGATAGAGAAAATACAGACCTACTACTGAACATTCAGAATTTGTTTCCATTTTCTTGTTTTAGTAACACAGTCATACAGATATCATTTATTAGCAGCTGGTAAAAAGCTGCTTTTCAGAAGTCTCAAATGACAATACATTGAAAACTCAGCAATCATGAAACTGTATCCCTGGCTTTATAGGACATTTTATGCCCTATTATACAGTAAATGGTGTTAATTTTTAATAGAACTTCCTATATTCTTTGGCATCGCCATGAATTTCAAGTGCTAAACACACATTTCACACAGAGGAGGCCTCTGAGAACTTGTATTACTTAATAACTTGTTTTAATAGAAATGTGCAAAAAGGAGCTACAATGTTTGCACACGTCATCCTGCTACCTTTATCCTGGATTTGTACCTGTTGTCATTTATTTAGCCTCAGCCTCATGGACTTTCCTGTTAATTGTCAATGGAAAAGCAGAGGAGAAAAGAACTTACAGGAGACTGAGTACTCAAACTTCAGTGCTTTCAAAGTTTAAAACTGACTTTCAAAATCTGAAAAAAAAATCCCATAATGTTTGCACTAAGAGAAACTTTAGAATGTTTAGCCATTGCTTTGGAACTAAAATGGCAAACTCCCAATTTTTCTGATGCAGGAACATGGAGTAGGATAAGTACTCCCAATTTAAAAGAAGAAAACATAAAACTTGCGCTAAATGTCTGGATCCTGATTTATTTTTGAAAGCATCTTTCTCCTCAAAGGGAAAAAAAAAGAAAAAATTCTAATTTCTGGATATATCTCTAACAAGATTTTTTCTTGTCTTACTAATCCTACCAGACCCCAACTCTATTGTGTCCATCAGAATAAATAAAAAAGGCAACTCGGCAACTCCTTCATGACTCAAACCAGAACATAACCAAACAGAACAACTATTGAAAAAGTTTAATTATGACCTTCAGTTTAAACTGAAGAGGCCAAAGCCACTCCTCTCATGTTCCCCACTAGGACAAAACATCAGTTCAGTGCTGCAAGACTTAAGGCAGCCCCACAGAAATAAAATAAAGGACCTAGAATGTATTCTGGATTTCAGCAGCCTGAATGCCCAAGTTCAACCCACATTACTTGCAGGATAAGATGAGATGTAGAGCAAATCTACCAGAACAACTCTCAGCAGCCACAGCAACCTCTCCCTGCAGCAGAGTATCCTCACTACAGCAACACACAAGGCACACCTGGCATTCCTACACACACTGCCCAGGAATTCCATGTACATCTGCTACCTCAGAGCTGCATCTTCATAGGCAGAGAGGAACTGATCAGAGTTTTACACCAGATATTCCAGGTATTTCTGCAGAGCCTTCCACATGCAAACTGTATCCCCCCCATAGCAACACCCACAGTGGAGACCTTCTGCAGGCATAGCCTCCAGGACATATTCCTTCAACTATCCCTCTGTACCACCCCACTGACAGGGCAGGATTTGCTCTGGACTGTGCTCACAAGGCTCTACAGACCCCTCCATACCAGAATGACAAGTTGTGTTGTGACAGAGTGCCACAACACACAGCACAGACTACAGCTAAGACAGCCACCATACACAGAGCATCACCACACAACTTCAGAAAGCTCCAACCCATCCAGAGTATCACCATACCACATCAGAAGGCTTCAGGTGTCTGCCCACACAGAGTAGCAGTCTACCACCTCAGAAAGCTGCAAGCATCTGCTCATCTTGTCCCTCAGCCCAGCCTTTTACACCCCTCATGCTCATGCACTGCACCTGTGTGCCCTCTGCTCCCTTTGGTGGTTGGGCAGTGACACCTCAGCACTCCAGGGCTCATTGCCCCAACACTGCTCACCTGCTTCTCACAGCTGCACCCACTGAGCACTGAGTCCCATCCCCACTCCCAATGCCCACAACCTGTGTGCCTACACCAGAGCAGTATTCTTCCCTCAGCTTGAGGATTTGTGCTTCATGTCTGCTTAATGACTGAAAAGGCAAAGGCTTTTTTCTGGTTTTTAATCAATTTTATCCTTGAGATACTTTGGATTATTTTGTGATGTTTCTTTAGAAGCTCTTTATGCCTCCTCACCAAATAATGCAGAGTAAAGTACTCTGGAGTAAAGCAGAACACTGAGCATTATGACAGTGTTTACATCAAATAAAAAGTGCTTTGCATCTTCTCACACATAGTAATCACACAGTAATCACATATTTCATGTTCAAAAAGACTGCCTTCGCACAGAGCAGCTGAAAATGCAGAATGTTTATTCTCAAGCTCAACTCTGACACGTTTGGAACTCAGCTGTTTCATTACAGTAATTTTTTCAGAGTTCAAAGTGATGCTTTGGTACACATTTAAGTATCCAAATGCTTTGCAAAGGAGGATCTGTTACTTCTTTGTCATCAGAAGTGTACATGAAGGATTAGAGTAAAATTAAGCAAAACACCCATCTGTGTAAAAGATACAGCAGCAAGAAAGCAGCTCCTCCTTGAAGCCAAGAAACCAGAAAGCAAAGTAAGCATGCATTACAGCACGCATCTTGCTCTCAAATGCGTGGAAAAATCCTTTCTAAATAACATTCTTTATACAGAAGGCAATGAACTTTCTGAAATTTTCAAGGTGAAGGTTTCCAAAGCTCTCGGTCTACTGTAAGATTAGACATGGTGTGGGTTGATGTTTTCAATACCAGAAAGACATTCCACATAAACAGCAGAGTGTAACTTGTTAAAGTTGGTGTGACACACTTTGAAGCAAAACAATCATCACTTCTAAAAGCATTTCAAGGTTGGGTAGTTGATCAATAACAATAGCATTTCCACAATATCAAAAAAACCTCATTGATTCTTAGTAAAAAGCACTTGCTTGGAATCAAAGGAAATATATACTTGACCCAGATATTACGTGAGAGATCCACATTTCCTGCTAAATTGCAACATAAGTGTAACTTAAGGCTGCTTTACACTGGACACACTGTCACTCTAGAGCTAGGGAATTATCATGACCTCCAAAAATTTCAAATTACTTTTGGATACTATTTGCCAACTGTGTTAAAAGTTAACATCTCGGTAAATTCAAGATATTCTTGCAATACATGACTAAGGCAGCTCATCTGAAATTTTCAACCAGGGGTCTGTGACCGACACAATTCGGGCAGCAGAAACTGATAAATCCCTTCTGTCTTCACTTCTTTCTTTGGAAAGCTGTATATTCACTCACATCTCTCTTTCATCTGCCTCAGATCAAAACAATCCTCCTCAAATCGGAAATGTGTAAAGAAGGAATCCTCCTCAGAAGAGCCCTTCTGACATCCCACGCAGTGACAGCACTGCAGAGATAACATGCAACTCATTTCTCCAACTCCCTCACTTCAGCATTAAATCCAGCCTTTATTTGTGGTCCCGAATCACACATCACTGCAAATTCCTGTTCTGGAGCTTGCACAAGCTACCCACATCTCAACCCAACCTGTAAATATTACTTAGCAAATCCCAACACGCAGGATGTTAGCTCTGCAGCTCACTCCCTCCTCATCTACTTTCCAACCCTCTGCAATAAGAAGCTGCCTCAACTTCCAAGTCTCTGTTCGCTCTCCACCACCTTCACAGGATTCTTCCTCTGTACACTGCACCCTTTAAAAGACAATGTTTGTCATCTCACAGTTCCTTTTCCATTTCTTATTGTTATTTAAAATACTGTTTTACTATAATGCTTCTTGCCTCTAAGCACCTGCAGAGCCGCAGTGCTTCAATGAGAGGAACTGGAACATGCATCCATACATGCTCACACCCAGCAGGTATCATTCATATGTATCACATGTCAGCAAACTTCCTTGCACCGTACTTGATACAAAATCTGTTCAAACAGAATCTTGTGGCTGGAAGGCCATCTCAACTCTCTACTACAACATTATTTTTCCGTCAACTTCACAGCAGCTGCCAAAGATCTTCGGGTACTGAGATGCTCACTGCAAGTCCACACAGAATTTTAGACAGTACCCTCCTCGCATGCATTAGTTCCTTTCAAAACCTGGCTTAGTTTAATTTAAAACAAGACTAAAAGGACCAAAAAATCAACACAAATTGATTTCAACCTGTACACTCAATCCTTAACAACAGATTTGTACTGTACATATATTTTTGCATTGGTTAAGTAAGTTTCAAAGCTTTTCTTCTACTCAACACATAAGTATAAGCAATTAAAAAGGATGAGGAAGTAAGTTTTCTCTTTTTTCCCAGAACTAACCAGCTGCTAAGATTTGTTTATTTAAGTCTGCGTGCCACTGCTCACCTACAGATGATGGAGGGTGACAAGTCATTTGGGAGTTTCCCACCCTGTATATTTCCTGTGATTCCAATGGGCTAAAACAATTAAATAATATTTTGATCTCAACAAAGCAAGATTTTTATACAACAGCTGTAAAAACGCACGTTGACAATAAAAATTTCTGAGTGTATTCAGTGTTTTCCTCATACAAAACACTTTCAGAACACGGATGATAAATGATGCTTTACAAAGAAGAATGATTCACATATCCTGGTAGGCCAAATATTTTGTCTGGACGGACTATAGACTAAAAACAGAGCAAAAACAAAGAGCTTCCAGTAAGCTGAGCATATCTTATGGCCCATATGTATTTAGTAAAAACCAGCTCCTTACCCACCTGCCTGAATGGCACCAGTGCCAACATTCAGGCTGCTCGGCCCAGGTAGCAGCTAACCCCACACTGCTCTGTGGATGCTAAAGGATTCTAAAGCAGCATTCTCTCTCAGGAGAATTTGGCCCTGAGGGTTTAGGCACATTTTGCTCCACATTCTCCAGCACTCCATAAGCTGGGGATGTGAGCAAGGCTCCACAGTCATTGGCCTCCTGTCGTGCCTGAAATTCGAGGAGCTGGTGCGTCACCATGCCAACAGCCTGAGCTGCCCACTGACAGCCCTGCAGCAGCACTCACCTGGGGAACACACTGGAGAGAGCCCGAGTGCCTTCCAGGCCAAAACAACAGCAGCCCCTCTGAACAAGGGGTGCCATAAATACCCACAGAATGCAATTCCACCCCTGCCTGCCTGCCTGACCCCAAATGAAAGGAATCCATGGCAGTGATCACGCTTCCACAGGGGCAAACAGCAGCACGCTGGCACAGCAGTCACCGTCACCTCCTGATGTCATCTTGCTCAGCTCCTGCACGACAAACTTTGTTCTTCACAGCTGCAGACAAGTTCCAAACAACATGTTTTGCTTCCGAACTGAGAACAAAAAGCAAGGGGCTACTTCAAACAGGCAATCAAAATTAACACCATTGTCTGGAGCCCCCTCAGCTGTCCCCGAGTTAAACACTATTTGTTTGTGTTCTGGCTCGCAGAGGTGAACAGTATTTCATTCCCTCCTTGCCCACAGAACACAGCTGCCAGAGTGCCTTAAATTAAGTGGAGATCAACACAAAGAATGTGAATTCTTAAGAATAATGCTGGGTGCAGATTTCTTTGAAATCCACAGACACAAACTCTGAAGCATCACAAGTGTAACTGTGTATTTGTATTACTTCTAACTCCAGCAATCTTCCCTAAAGCTGAACTGTGCATAATATGAATTGCATTTTGCTCACAGAGCACATAATATCTCACCTGATCTCCACACACAGCTAAACAAGTACTGCAAATGCTGGTAAATACATACCTGATTGGAAAAAGACCCCCAAAAGATCAAACAGGAAGGCACAAAATAAATATAAATGTGTAAATCTGAACAATTATTATGGTATTTCGGGGGTTTTGAGAGTTCTCTTAAAACCATAATGTAAGAATAAAGTATGGTTCTGTGCTTGTGCTAAATCACCTATTTCCTTACTGCCATCTCCTGCCCCATAAATAAGCTACACTGCCAAGATTTTGCACATCCAAATGCACTTCCAGTGCATGCACCATTAGCAGTAAAAATAGGGGGTTTTTAACTCCTCAGTGCATATTTTGCAATTGCGCGAAACCAAAGGAACTGGCTGCCTGAAATGAGAGCACAAACAAAGAAAAACAGAGTCAAATCCATGAGCTAGCAAACAATTAAATGCCACTTGACTATGGGCCCGTAATTAATTAATAGAACATAACCTCTCCCTTCTGAGGCTGTGGCAGACCCAGAGTCTTAACTGGAGCATATTATAACGTGTCTGCCACAAAGGCATGCAAATATTCTCCTAAGTGACAGTAAATGGTGCTCTCACAAGTAAAACTGCTCCTTGCACAGAGGTTTCCTACAGAAACGACACCTGTGTGACCAATGGCCTTTAACCCAAATAAATAAACACACAGTGACCCTGATCTGAAGAAAAGCTAGTATTCGAGACACCCTGTTCCTTGTCTGTAGCAGCACTACCAGGGCCATTCCAGACAGAAGACCAAAATGTGCAGAAATACTTCACAAGTTCTGTTGTTTAGGAAATAATTGGCCAATTTGTTTCCCAAAGTCCCTGACTCTTAAAATATCACCCTACTCAAATGCACCCCAAACAACCCAAAATTTAGTATGGCCAGGGACATCAACTGAATGTTCTTTCTGTAATTTATTCACTACACACACTCAATCATATTTACAGCAGCATTAATTCTATCTCCCAGGCATGACATGTGAGTCATTGTGGGGTCCAATGCTCAGGTTTTGGGTTGAAGTGGGTTTTGGTTTGGTTTTGATTGAAGTTGCTGCAGGCTGAAACACAGAACATAACTGCACCTGATCTTTTAATATATAAACATATATATACAAATATATATATATAGATATATATAGATATATATAGATATGTACATAAATTATTTATTTTCTGAAAATGAAGACAATAAACAGAGTAGAGGACAAGATAAGAATTCAAAGTGATCTTGAAAGACTGGGACAAAAGTTATGAAAAAATGTTAAAGAGTGTGACTAATGAGAACTGCAAAGCTGCAGAGTTAGGCCAGAACACCTGACTGCACATATAGGGGATGGCCCAAATGTGGTTCAGGTAAAAGGGATGTAAAGGTTAATGCAGACCACAAAATGGCCCTCGTTGTTGTGATGTTGAGAGCTAAAGAAAAATAAAAAAATAACAAGCTCAGAGTGATGTCACAGAACTGCCCACAAAACCAGCAAGTACCAGTCTCACTCTGCGTTTTGGTAAGAGTTCATGTAAATTACCACATCCACTTTGGTCCTCACACTTCAAGGAGAAGAGCAGTAATGGGCTGACAGCTGTACCCAAACCCACATGGCTCAAACACTCTGAAAAGTCTCTCAGTTAGCCAGAGGAGCACTGGAACAGGCTGCCAGAGGAGGCTTGAGGGGCTGTTGTGGAGAGGCTCTGAGGATGAGTTAGGATCTGCCCCAGGCAGATCAGCAAAGGCTGCAGCCAGCCATGCCTTGGGAGAGGAGAAGGGATCAGGCAATTCCCACTGCCCTGTCCAGTCTTTAAGGGGCTGGATCACAGAGACCAGGGCTGAGCAGGACCTCTGGGATTCACCTAACCCATTCCTGGCCCCTAAGCTGTAAGTCCCAACACCACAGCGGTTTTGGGTGGGTTTTTTTGACAATTCCACACTGTTTATTTCTGAGTTGACTGATGCCATACCAGACACTAGGCTGAAGTTTTACAGAGAACTGTCCCAACAAATTCCAGGAACTTTTCCACTAAGTGACAATAGCTAAATTAGAGACCATTGCTATGAATTCTTTCTCACCACTAAATGCACTTTGGCTTGTATTTACCAAAACTGCATTTCATCCAAAATTTGAGCATTCCAGTCACTCAGTATCATAAGCTCTGGAGCCCTCCACCACAAGCTTTAGATTCAGCTATTCGGAATTACTTTAATTATTTTCTGTTAATCATCTAAAAGTCTCAAGCTTTAAGTCTTCCACTTCCTTTTTTACTTGCTATTTACAGGTTGAACAAAAAAAGGTCTGCAAAATTAATTCTGGGAGTTCATGCTACCCATTTTGCCCAAGAACAGTGACCACCTGCACCCATCCTTTACCCCCAGGCCAAGAGAGGTGATTGTCTCCTCCTACTCTGCTCTCCTGGGACTTCACCTGGAGTGCTCCACCACCTCTGGGGGTCCCAACAGAGGAAGGACAACCCAATCCAGTAAAAGGTGCCCCTGCCCATGGAACCAGAGGATCTTTAAGGTCTCTTCCAACCAAAACCATTCTATGATCCTTCAGTCTATACATAAATCCTGAGACTCCTACCATTAAATCAGGAACAGCTTAGATTCAGACATGAAAATTTGCTGCTAATTAAGTTTGGCAAGACCATGTTGACAAAAACCTTGGTCCATCTGCTGTGAAAACTGTAGAAAGCATATGGTGCTTTATACAACTACATTAAGATCACTGAAGTCCAAAGCTCCTCTTAGTAACCATCAAATGCAAAAGAATAAAAAAATTCCAAAGTTTTCATAAAAGCATAAATCAAATCTAATACAACATACAATTTATGTTTTGGTCTCTGCAAATCTATTTTCAAAGCTTTAAGAGGACAGTTAAGACTAGGTAAGGAGTACATACCAGACTTAGACAGTAAGTAATGAGGATTTTCTACTGCTCATTTCTAGACTTGATATGGGGACTTTTAAACAGAACTATTTTCTGAGTCTTCTGCTTCAGAATTTCAAAGTATTTTCTTAGTAGCCATGACTCTTCTTCTTTTCATATGAAATCTAAAACAAGAACTACTGATTTTTGGGGAGTCAGGGAGGAGAAGGAGAAAAGAAGTTAGGGATAGGAAATAACTCAACCCACAGACTTTATTATAACTTTAAGAATACTGGCTGAGAATAAGCAGAACACACATCTCAGTTACAAAGGAAGATAGGAGATCTACAGGTTTTCCTTTTCAGCACCCTATCCTTAACCATCAGAACTTTGGGAATTGCAACATCTCCAAGGTCTCTGCCACAAGACAGAAACAATGAGTTGTAGATCAGTTAAGGCCTTTCTTTTAAAAATTATTAATGCCATTATTACTTTTATCTGAGTCTTACCTCTGAGTTTTCTAACTTCAAATAATGGTAAGCATATTCTCAAGAAAAGAACAGGTTATGAAAACAACAGTCTGCTGAGTTAGGCCTCTCAAATCCTACCTCTCTGTAAAGAGCAACAATCTTCATTTTTATTAGAATTAAGTATGGATGCAAACTGCTACCTTCTGTCTTCTATTAGGCTGTCAGCAAGGAGAGCAGCTCTGATTGCCAATAACTATGTCTAGAGACTAGACCAGGGAACCCACATGTTCATGAACAGCAGTTTTCCAAAAAAGGCTGTTTACTAAAACTGGCCCCATTTTTGTAAATTAAAAAATATATAATAATAAAGAAACCCACAAACAAGCACGTAAACAATTTTGTAAGAAGGCAAAAACATCTTACAATGTCAGAAAGGCACAAAGCATGTTTTCTGAGTTCTTTTCAAGACCACTCTCTCACAAAAAATGAGTGACAGTCTTGCCTCTTCCAAAAAGATGCCATGTGGCAAGAGAGAACAAAATGATAAAAAACAGCCTCCAGGAGATTATTTTGTTAAACATGCATGATCTCATCTCTTTTAATAATAAACACTATAAACAAAATATTTGGAAAACACGGTGCTGAAACAACAACCTTACAGAGGTGTCACAACTTGACCGGACGCTGTTTACCCAGGGGCAAACCTGGTATCATTATTGATGCACGTTCATCAAACAGGAAAGAGAATCTTTTGAAAGAAGAGTTTTGAATTCCAAATCACAAACATGTGGCTCTCTATGGCTTTGTTTTCTTTTCAGTTGCCTGTAGCTGAAACAACACAGCCACTTGCTTTGGCTGCCCTGCTGAAGAGCAGTGCCACCACAGCTGCAGGCTGAGGACACCCTACCGAGGAGCTTTGGGATGTTCCAGCTCTCTCTGCTGCTTCCCTGCTGGAAAGAACCAACCCCTCAGAGCTGGAAAAGGGAACACACAGCGTCACTCCACATCCAAGTGCCTCAGCTTCAAGCATGCTTCAAGGTAGCTTGAGTCAAAACCTCGGCTCATGAGTGGGAGTAGCACAGAACTGGCACCAGGGTCTAAAATCGCTGCCTCCAGCTAAAGGGCAAACCTGAGACCTTCACAGGTGTTCTCTGAACTCACTTCAGCAAAGTGGACCAGAATTTATCACTGAAAATAAGCATTTCAGTTTTAGTCACTATAAAATACCCAGGGAAGAAGCATTCCTCTGCAACACTTTGAACACTTTGAACACTTGCATGGATTTCTGAACACAAACTGAATATTTATTACCACAGAAAACATCATTTTATTCTGTGTCTATGCCTTATTTGTGCCTAATTATCTAATTTGTCTTGGAAATACCACTAAAAGCATCCATTCCAAACCTTGGGCTTTCTACCACTGCTGAAACTAACTGATCATGAGAAACACATGCTAGTTAGCTTCCTATTTTGCAAAAGCAAGCAGCTCCTGGAAGGCATAAAATAAGAATAATTCAATAATTGCACTTCTAAGAAATGTAGGGTGAATCCCAAAGGCAGCAGGTCTTCCCTCCCTTTACAGGAAATTCCAACTTGTTCCTCAGCTGCAGCCAGGCACAACCTATGGCTCAGGCAGGGGCCCCGGGCTACGACACTTCACAAAAAGCAAATTCTGCCTGGCAGCCCACTGAACAAAATACACTGAAGGCAAAAACTCACAGACTGAAGATTCTAAGTACTTGCAGCCTAAAAGAGGAAGACTCTAAACAGATTAAATTACCCCAAAAAAATATGGGGGAAAATGTGGGTTTAAATCCGTGTTTTAGGAAGGCTTTTAATATTGGGTTTATCACCAATTTGTCATTGAAACCTTCTTCTAAAAATTGTATATTCTTAAAAAATATCAAACCTACTACTTCTCTCTTCACAAACTATAAGACAAGAAGAAAGAAAATGGAAATCCTCTTGTAAGTTCTACTGGAATGTTTTGTATTAAGCCTAGTTTAAAAATAGTATATACCAACAATATAGACCAGTAACAGCCCAGTCATCACACAAGCTTCATAAAACTACTATGTGTTTTTCTGGGAAAATAGATTAATTATGAAGAAACAGCTCTGCAGGAACAAAGCATGTGGCTTTCTTCTATTTTTATGCAATTGCAATTTGCATGTTTATGAAAAGCAGTCTGTGTAACAGAATTTAAAAACACAGCTTTCCTATTTTTTTTTTAAGTACAGTATGCCCATTCAACAATATTTCAAGAATTAAAATTCCATTAGAATTGAATTTATGACAAGGTCGCAACTTTGTCTTTTGAGTCTGGAGTATTTTGTTAGTCACACATACAGCTTATTCTTACTGCCATTTAGGAATTAGATTTACAGTCCAGAGAACAATAGTCACAAACAAGGACGAGCGTCTGCATTTCTTCGTCCAAAACAAAACCACACATGTTAAATGTACAAATCTAAACTGTGGAAGACTTCAACAACAAGCTAAAAGTTTTACTGGGTTTTAACTGGTGCAGTTATAACAAACTAAGAAACAAAAGTGAGATTTTTTTTTTAGATACACAAATAACTAACAGCTACGGGCATCACTAATCGTGCTCTATCTTGTTCTTTTTAACTAATTTCAATTATTTTTTACTTAAACTAAATGCACCATATAAAGTCTCAATGGTTGGCATCTGTTTCCAGCTCAATTATTCCAGTAAAATTTCATACCAAATACTTTTTCTGCTTCCAAGAAATAAGACTGGGGAGAAAAGGATTTTTTTTGGCCTAAATTAAAATTCTACCAAACACACTTTCAGGCCGAAAATTTACAGAAGGGACAAAACCTGGCCCTGGTGCTTGTGTGATGAATAGGAATTTGTTTATTTAAAGAAGAAAACCATAAGAAATCAGACCGAGTGGCCAAGAGGACTTCATCTCAGAAAACCACAGAGTACATTATGAGAGTTTCATGGATACTGAGAGTGAGGCAAGGAAGGAGAAAGTGAGAGAGATGATAAGGCAGAGATTCTTCTGGAGTAAACCTAGAAGACAGAAAGCAGTCTAAAATACCAGAATGTGTCAAAGAGAGTAAGCAGGAGGAGTGGCCCATTTGTTATGAAGGGTTCCTAAGCCACAAGGAACTGACATGCAGCCCACTACAGAGTCTGACAACACTCCACACTCCTGGCATCACTGCCCACAGCAGCTGGGAAAAGGAGCTCAACAAAACCCACAACCTCCCACAGCTGAAGTCAAGGCTCCAGAAAGAAGAGCTGTCATCCCTTTTCACCCACAAGCATCTGAGACATTCTCGGCCAGAATGTCTCATCTCCCTTCCAGCTGCTATTCCAGCAGACCCAACCTGACACTCCAACATTTAAAAAAGACATTTTCTATCTTGCTGAAGATCAATGCAAGTGTCAGATAATGGATTTTCTGGGGTTTTAAATCCTAGAAAACAACATATGAACCATGGTAAAGGACATGATAAGACATTATTGCTACCTTCTATTTTTCCCCCTTGTATTTCTTTCTGAGTGATTGATTTTGTAAGCCCAGTAACATTCCTTTGTCCCTTTTTATCCACTGAGGTCTCCCATGGTCCAATGGGGTTCTGCATGCAGCTATCCTGAATTTGTATCCAGAATTATGATGAGTTTGTTTTTTCTGTCTCTCAGCTTTCCTCCACAACAACTACACACAATCCCAGGCCATACTGTCACCAAGTGCTGGTTCTGGCTGCAGCAGTGACAGCCCGTCACGCACGTCCAGCTCAGTGCAAATTTGGAGGTTACTTTGACACCTTGAGCACAACACTACCAGGAAGGAAACAAAGAGTTCAAGCTCTGTTCAATTATTGCATTTTTTTCATAGCATTCAATCTGCAGAAGATTGAAAACTGAGAACTGTAAACATGAGAGATGTGAAATCAGGATCTATCTAGTCACTAGCAGATAAGCAATAACCAGCATGTTCTTGGCTCAATGAGCAGGGATTTAGCTGCCAAATCCCAATCAACACTAATTGGATTGTCCTTGACTTCAGAACATACCACTGACACCGCGGGAGTAATTTATTTCAACAAACACATATAAATGGAACACAATTCCCAAAACGCCAAGCAGAAGAAAATTAATCTCATCAATACAGATAATGCTATTGTTAGAAATCATTTTTTTTGCTATAGAAGCAAGGAGCCTGGAAGTCTCATGCTACTGCAAAGAGGAGTAAGAGGAGAGATGAACCAAAGGAAAACCTCCTACTCACCAGCAGATATTTGCAGGATACAACTTTCACTGACAGTTATCAAGGCTGAAGTGTGAATCTGCTGTTACACATTTTACAAATGATTCCACAGCGACTGTGGTTTTCCTTTGTGAGCACCAGTAACTGGGGAGGTAGCTGGTACTTTAAATTCATGGCAGAGGACTACCACAGCAGCGTAATTCTCTTCCTCGCTGTTACAAGACTGTTATGTTTGGGACATTGGAGAAGTTAAATGTCAGTCTCATTGTCCCTCCACTGAAAAATATGATTGTGGTTATAGAAGGCCAGGGCTTACACAGTATTCAGGCTTGCAAAACAAACTGTTTGCCATGAACAGGCTGCAGGAAAAGTGTCTTTTTGTCAGATAATCCACAAAGTTAATCCAGGACAGAACAGGGAAGAGAGAGTTCCTTGACTGCAGTTCAGTCACAAAGATAGGAAATGCTACTTCCCCCAACATAATGTGGGTCCTCGTATTTCAGAACAAATGAAGGTAGCTTACAGAGAAAAAAGTCAGCCTCCAGGAATATTTTAGTTTAAAATGAAAGGCTGAAAAAGAAGTATTTTTGTTGTTGTTGTTATTATAATGGCAAGACTGGGTGAGTAAAGAGTCTGAAATCCAAGTTCTTTAGAAATATTCATTACAGACGTGTGAGGGAAAGAAGATCTCCATGACCTCTGTTGATTTTAAGATTTCTCCAAAATGATAAATCCATAAACCAAAATTTAAAAAAAAAAAATTTAAGTCAACATTATGTACTAGAAGCAACTGCTTAAATATCTTTTAGGAATACATGCTACCAAAAAATACTGGGGGTCCTCCAAGCAGACTTTCAAGAGAGCTTTATCTCACAAAAAAACCCCAAAAAAACCCAACAAACAAAGAAACAAACACCACCACAATCAAAACAAACACAACCACGTGCAATGGAAACCTTTTTTCCTCATTCCGTTTCAGCACAGTCTTGTGGAATCTGTTGTATTTGAAAAGTAAAGCACAAGCTTTGGAGGAAGAGATCATTTCATTGACTGGAGCAACTAATTTGTTTACAAGTATTTGGGCTGCCCTGCCCTACCCAGCCACAGCCACCCAGAGCCATCTCCTAGCAGCACACAGGCACACTCCTGCATGCTGCTCCACTCGATGCTTCATTCCACTACTGCTACAAGAATTCCCCTGCCACAATAAGAAGGATTTAGATTTTGTTGCTTTTTTAATCCCTTTGAGATTTCCCTGGATTGCATTTGAATCAAATTAAGCTGCAGCACAGATAAGAAAGCCACTGAAGTAACAGCTTTATTCCCTTATATTTCTACATTTTGTTTGACAGAGATTGCATGCCATGACATCAAGCAGTCATCCACTCCTTATACACACACTAGCTCAACTGTGTGTGAATATACAGCAAATACACCAGAAAATCCTCATGATATTATATTCTTAACAGGCAAAATCTGCTCACAGGAAAAAAATAAAATAATCAGACAACTCCATTTAGAAATTTCTCCCACTCCACCAACAATCACTTGTCTTGTTTCAAAATCCTCTGAGATACAAAGCTATGTTACACAATAAAGGCTTCCCTGAAGAGGAGTTGATAAAAATCAGAACAGAAACAACCACAACAGAGCCTACACATGTTATACCAGCATTTATCAGTTGTGACAACAGCCAAATAAAACTGCTATACTGTTGCAAGCCTTCTGTCCTACACATTGCAACTGCACACAGAATCAAGAACAAATCATTCCTCTGTCCTCTTAGAGACCAAACCCCACAGAAAACAGCCTGCTCCACCTCACAGGTTTTCTCCTTTAACTTCTGGGTACAAAACAGCATCCTACAGGAAAGTTGCTATGGGTGCATGGGAAAATTAATGAAATTCAGTCTTTGGATCCTCTCTTCTTTATCCTTACCTCTCAGCTGCTGAGCTGAGGAAGACACAGAATGTCCTCTCTTTTACCTTTTCCAAGGAGCACTGTATGTAAATTCTAGGGATAGATTTATGATTAGGCCTTATACCAGCAAAACCAAAAACAAACAAAACAAAAAAGGCATTTTCTCATGCCCTTCTGTGATCTTTGCAAACATCTGTGTTCTTCCTAAATCCCATCCACATTCCATTATTCAGACATATTAAATGAGAATTTTTTTTGGTGAAGCACATCAAACACACTTCAAAATCCATGAAAAAATAAAATGCATGAACAGTAAGGCCTCCTGGGGTTTCTCCTAGCTGTTAACCCAGAATGCCTACATTTGGTAGCACCTTTGCTCCTTTCAGAGATTTCTGTAAGTGCCTTTTCTAGCCAGTTATGTAACAGCTTTATAATTGTGCTGCTATGCCGGGGGAAAATGTGATTATCTACCTCAGCCAAGGTTCAGCTGAAGACAAAATACACCAAGGTTGATTGCTTTACTCTGAAAAAGTATCACTGTCAGAACAAAAAAAAACAAGAAAAAAAAAGGTGGGGGGGTTTAGTAAAGCTGGGGGATTTGTAAATCTGGTTTCTATAACTATATCAGGACACTTAACATGCACTTCTGACAGCAGCTACTGCTGCTGCAGTTCTGAGCAGGGGCTCAGAATGAGTTCTTAAAACACACAACAGCCACTAAAACTATGATCCACCGAAGCTTAGCTTTATGGTGAGAGACACAGACTGAGCAACCTAAGTGGGAGTACAGACCAGTGTACCTGAAAGACAGAAAAAGCTGGGGGAATCAGGTCATCCTTAGCACAAAGACTTCTCAACTCCTCAGTGCCTGCAACTCTTCTGACACTTGTCAGCAGCAGAGCTCATTCTCCACTCAGGCACAGCCTCTGTGCAACTTGCCAAGCATGAATGAACTGCCTGCTAGGCAAATTATCCAAGGGCTCCCATTAGTTTCCTTGGAGCATGTAGGACACTGAGGCACCTCTCTAAGATCTTTGTGCCCAAGGCACTAGGACCATTTAGGCTGATATGAATTCAGGGTGCATTGATCTGTCTTTCAGCATGCTCCTTTATGCCAGTACTGGCATTCATCTGACATCCTGGTGAGCCAACACTGCTTGAAAAATGAGCAGGAAAGTAATCCAAGGACAAGATAATAAAGGAACACAGGTAACACACCCAGCAAGAAAGGGCTTTTGGACAGGTCAGCATCCTGAAGTGAGCTGGATCCAAAGGAAGATTTAACACAATAGGAATGGCAGCACCAGGACTGCTGTAACATCAATTTACACAGGCCTAGACCAGAACAGGAATGGACTTTCACATGCTTGATTCCCAAAGGACACACTCTCTGGTTTATTCAAGGACAATAAAACCCTTCACTTCCCCTGAAGACTATGCTGGATAAAAAACTTGTAGCATCAGGTGTCCCAAAACAAGAAAAACCTACAGATCTGCTCCTAAACTGCATAAACACTGCATTTCAGATATTTACAGCTAATGTTTTTTGAGTAAAGCCAGAAAATCAGCACCTCTACCACATTTTCAAGGGTAAGATATTGGCACATGTAAATAAATCCATGTAAGCAGTGAGGGGAGAGCCAGCAGACGCAGTGGGGCTTTCCTGGGAGAGCAGTCACTGCTATAAACACCCTTCCCTATAAACCACAAGTGTTTATCATCCAAATGCTGCTGACACACAGGTTGGGGGGAAGGGTACAGCATTTTTGTTTGCTTGTTTACACAAAGCTATTCCACAGAATATGCCTGGGAAAAAAAAAAAGAAAAAGAAAAAGAACCACTACAAAATGTAATTACACTCAGTATTAAAATCAAGCACATTAAAACCAAGCCAGAAGGTAGCTGCAGATGATAAAAAAAAAAAAAAGGAAAGAAAATAAAGGAACATACTTAAAATATAAAAGCTTCAAGGGTAGCTAGTCTATAATCCTAGAAATGTTTGTCCCTGCTTTTCATATAGAAGGAAGCATAATAAATGCATCAAAAACCTACAGTTTTATAAGAAAAATAAAGGTCAGGACACTATGTATTATGGGATTGCATGTGGGGGTAAAGGAATTTGGAAAACAATGCATGCCTAGTCTTCAACAGAATGTTGTTCCTTCAAGCATTTTTCTTATGAAGCATTAAAGTAGCAACAAGTAATTTAAATAATAAAATCTAAACAATTACTTTCCGGGCACGACCTTTTTAAGTTAATGTTCAGGAGCTATTTCTGAATCTGCTCAATTTCACCCAGGCAAGCAATTCTACCAAACTTCATGAAACAATTTATGTATGGGAACTTAAACACATACTTAAATGCTGACAGATGAAGACATTTTACAGACATAAAGCTTTCCAATGCAATCTGTAATTTCACTTCACATACTCTGTCAGATTGATCACAGCCATGAAGTAAGCAGCCTACTTGCTTTGTCTTCTTAAAAGCACATCTGGCCTTTTTGGTTGCTTCTTTGTTTTGATTTGGGTTCTCTCTACTTTTTCAGGGAAAATGTTCTGAACAGGAGAGAGGCAAAAGGAAATGTCTTTATTTTTAAAAACATTTCCCATTTCACATAGCTTGATTTTGACAGTACAATTAGGACAAACCTATTATCAAATGGGGAGGGAGGGGAAACCAGGATGGAATTAATATAATAACAGTTGCAGAATAGTAAAATCCAGGAGACCCTCAGCAGAACTTTGTAAGACACTGCATCTTTAAACACACAAATATAATGATTTCTCTAAAGATTGTATTTCTTTTTAAAAAAGCCCATAGTCCGAGTTTATTAGCTGCACTTTTTGAATGAACAGATACAGACTACACGCAATTGCTACTTCAAAGAATTACTCTGAGTAACAAACTTGAGTGTTGTTTGGTTTATGCATAGTCAAATAAATTAGGGAACATCTGACTGTTTAAAATATTGTTTATTAACAACATACATTCAAAGGAGCGCTCCGAAATACGCAGCACAAACACATTCCAATTGACAATCACTTCGTTTTCCAGTCAGTTTAAACACTGATTTGAGATCTCTGCAGCAACAAAGCTGGTACCATAACGGAGAGTTACATAACTCAAACCACTCTCTCTTTGCCCACAAAACGACAGTAGATAACACCACTTCCCTTTCCCCCAGCAGACAGAACGCGTCCCGAGGCTTTAGGAAGAGCACCCATTCCATCCCCGTTCGGTGCTGCGGCGCTGCCCGGGGGACAGGCGGCACCGCTCAACAGGCGACGGACGAGCGGCGAGCGGGGCGAACCCGGCTGCTGGCCGAGCGCAGCCTTTGTTCTCCCGGGAGGCGCGGCTGTCGCGCCCCAGCCGGCGGGACACAGGTGGGGACCCGGCGGCTCCGGCCCTGCCCCGCCACTCCGGCCGCCGGGCCCGGCACGGCCGCGGGCCCCGTTTGAACCTGCCCGCGCTTTGGGGAAGGAACCGCAGCCGCTCCCGGCGGGCGGGGCGGGCCGGGGCTGCCCCGGCCGGGCGGCGCAGGAGCCCCTCCGCTTCCCCCCTCGGGAAAGGGGGATTAACCCTTGGCTCGCCCCGCTGCCCTCACCCCCTCCTCCCCCGGCCGGACGCGCGCCCCGTGCGCGCCGCAGTCTCCTCCTCCCGCGGCCCGGCCGGAGGCGGGCGGGGGCCGGGGCCGGGCAGGAGCGCGGGGGGCGGCCAGGCACGGCGGGGCAGCGCTGCGCGCAGCCACACCTACCTGTCTTCTCGTGGTCATAGCCCACCACGATGAAGTAGTCGGCCAGCCTGGCCATGGCTGCGCGGGGCGCGCCTCGGCCTCACCACCCCAGCGGCTGCGGCGGCGGCTCGGGGCAGGCTCAGCATCCTCCGCTCCGCGCCCGCCGCAGGAGGAACGGCACCGCCTCAGCCATGTTGGAGGCGCGGGCACGCCGTGCGCCTGCGCGCCGCCCGGACCGCTCGCCGTGACCCCGGGGCTGGGCGGGGGCTGGGGCGGCCCGGCCCGGCTGTCCCGCAGTGCCGCTGCCCCGGGCCGACCGCCGCGCCGGGACGCCGCTGCCAGCGCCGCGGCCTCCCTCGAAGCCCCCCGCGGGCGGGGAGGGTCCGGCGGGGGAGGTCCTCGCCCCGCCCGAGCGGGGCTTTGTCTCCCGGCGGCCTCCCCCGGCGCGGTGGCCGCCCGGGGGGCAGCGGGTCCGGAGCTCGTTCCCCTCACAAAAGACACTGGCGGCGGGTCGGAGCGCTCTGCGAGCCCGGGGAGACCCGAGCGTTTGAGCGGGGCTGCGCCTCGCCGCTCCCGCGGGGAGCTGCCGGGGCCGGGCATCGCCCTCACCGAGGCTCCGCGGAAATGGAAGCCGGCCCGGCCGGGAGACTCGGGGATTGCGCGTCCAGACCGAGTCCCGGTCATGTTTTGTCCGGGGTGTGCGGGACGTGCCGCCGCGGGGGCAGCCGTGCCGCGGCCCCGCTGGGCTCTGTGGCCGTGCCGAGGGTCTCGGCCCCGGCCCCTCCCAGCAGCACGCACGGCCCGCAGCGGGCTGCGCTGCCCGGCCCGGCCCTGCTGCTCCCCGCGGGCGGCGGCGCCGGGGCCGAGCCTGGCAGGGCATCGGCCAGCGGTGCCTCGCCGTGACCCGCGGGGCCTCGGACGCGCTGGCCCGGGCACGGGCGGTGGCCGCGGGGGCGCTCGGCGAGCCGCGCCGGGAGCTGCCGCGGTGCTGTCACTTATAACGTGCAGATGAGGCAGGCACCTTTCGGACCGTGGCCCTCGAAAGCTCGGTGGAGTTTTCCAGCAGTCGCGGAGATGCTGAGGATAAAGGAGCAGACAGTACAGCGCTTGGGTAGCTGGCGGAGCCTGCAAAAACCACTCTGATGAGCATCTATGTACGTCCCGTTTGACAGCACAGAGAGAACCAGCGCGGAGGACATGGGTTGCATTCCAGCGAGGAGCAGTCGTGGGTGCCAAGCTAGGTGTGGAGGTGCAGCAAACTGGATTCGCTCCTGATGATCCACCCTGATGGACCCAGCAGACAGACAGTCATAAGTGGTCTCAGAGACATTTCTGCTTCAAACATGCCGTTCTTACACCTCTTAGCTAGGACATAGTGATGCAGTGTCTTGCTGAGAAGCCAGATGCAAATTGGTCAGGAAGCTTCAAGCAGCGTTCCCGCTTGTGCCTTCTCAGCGGAGGGCAGAGGGTGACATGTCCTCGAAGTCCTCAGCTTCGTGATTTAGCTGTTTTGAAGCAAATGACATGTGTAAGGATCCAATCCTAATACACTTTCTTGTTTAGCAGTAAAGAAAAATGTGTAATATATACATAAAAAAGATTGGCCGTACTTTTTGAAAAGAGATGCACTCTATGGGGTCAGTCACTTCTTCTGGGTAGGAGCTAGGTAGGACTTTTGTTACGTCGTGCATAGGCATTTTGGTTGCAGGACACAACAACAGTTCACAAAAGCAAAGGATAATGTTCTGTACAGCTAAACCTGGAGGGAAAGTTTAAAGACACTAAGAAATTACCTAATTTGGAGCTGAAATGGGTCCTTAGAATTATCATATCTGCACTCATAAAAAGATTCAATATGCAATAACAAACCTCAATAGTAAAATCTCATTGCTCTTTTAACACAGCATCTCTAGCAGGAGAGAATCACTCACGCCTTTCCCAGAGCTCAAGAGCAATAAATAAATGTTCAAGAGCAAGATGTTTATTTAGGGATTTCCCACTACTGCTAGTGTTCACTTTACAGCCTTGCTCCTTTTGCCATCTAGATCAGTACAGCCAAAGTTTATAAAGCTTATAAGAAGTGGCACATCTTAAATAAGAAATAGGAAGTTCAGTTGAGCTTATTTATTTCACAGAATCACAGATGGTTTTGGGTCAGGAGAGATCTTAAAGATCATCCTGTTCCAAGTCCCTTGCTACAGGCAGGGACACATGCCACTAGACCAGGCTGCTCAGACCCATCCAACCATACCATGAACACTTCCAGGGATGTGGCATCCACAACTTCTCTGGGCAACTTCCCTTAAGTATAGAGCAATCTTATGTTCTTATAGGACAAATGAAGTGGAGCAGACGCAGTGTTTGTTCACCTAAATTCTAATGAAAAGTAAAACTGAATGCTCATCCAGACCACCCAGCCTTGATTCCCTCACTTGCAGCAGGGCAGCCTAGCTCCTCACAGGAGAAGCAGGGCTCACAGAGGACACCAAGGCACAGGTCTCCACAAGCTCCTAGTCATGTACTTACCCCAGGGGAAGAATTGCAAGGCTGCAGCCTCTCCAAGAGCCTGAAAGCACTCAAGGGACAATGTCCCCACACTCACATTGAGTGAGCCTGAAAGCACTCAAGGGACAATGTCGCCACACTCACATTGAGTGCACCCTTGCCAACAACAAGGTGGGAACGTTCACAATACCTTCTACAGTTCGCTCCTCCTTCAGGAAACAGGGAATTCACACTCTGCCGACCCATGCCAGAACAGGGGGCAGCCATGACCCTGACCAGATTTTCGCCTACCAATAGACATCTCCCAGTCACTTCGGAGGCTTTGTTTGGTGTACTGAAACCTGTCAGACAAAAGGCTGACCAAAGCACCTCCAGCAGAACGGAATCACCCCTTGGTCCCTGTGCTCTTGGCACAGAGAGAACTGGCTGAGTGCAGGCACTAACAGTAAGGTTTTTCTGTGTGGAGCTTGATTGAGGTTTTAGATCCTTTGGGGGTGCCATTCTTCTATTACTATTATCTTTCTGCTGATTTCACTCAACCTGAAATGCAATCAAGTCTATTTATACTCATGGCATATGAATTCAGAACAATTTGTTTAAACAAAGTGAAACATGCAAAGGCACTTCCATTGGCTTCAAACAACAGTTTTCTTCCATAATCAGCACAGAATATTTGTCTCACACTGATTCCCCATTGCTACCCACAGATTTTGGACCTTTTCTTTTCAAATAAATCTCAGCAAGAATAAAATGCTCTATAAACAGCAACTCGTCTTCACCATGTCCCTGCCAGAGCAGATACTTGTTGTAAGGTCTTCTGTATGGGAACACCAAGAGGTTGAATGGTACACCAAGATAAGCAGTAAACCGGAGCTGGCTGCTCCTCCAGGCCAGCTTCCCTCCATGGATGAGGCAGCATCCAGGAGACCGTGCACTTCACAGCACACACTGCTCTTGCTGAACTGCTTGGCATTGCCTCAGACTCACAGCTTGTGAATGATATTGCTGTGGAACATTCCGTGGAACTTGAGTTGGTTTTTGTTGTTTGTTTTTTGGGGTTTTTTTAAGGAAATAACTATTTGTGGCATAATTTTTAAAAAATTGGTCACTGTTACATCACAGTACCAATTCAGTGACTATTGCTCATTCCCAAACTGCATGAGAATACAAGTTCATAGAAAGAACAAAATGAGCATCTGAACAAAGAACATGATGTTTTGTGGTAGATTTGAACCAGCTTTACCTGCTGACGCCCTTTCACAAATCACATCACCAACAAACTGATCATTTATGTGTCAGAGTTTGCCACGTCATGAATTTACATGAAGTAATTTTGTATCACTGAGATGATAGTTACAGTCAGTATGGAAGAAACGTGAGAGTTGTGTTACTACTGCTATTACTATTCCTAAATCAACGTAGGAATTTTTTTCTGCATTGTTTGGCTAAGAGTATACAAAATACACTTCCCATTTAAGCCAAAGGTTTTAATGAGGGGTTTTCCAGCATTTGAGGAAACGTGTTTGGTTTTTTTTTTTTTACTGGAATGGGAGACTTAATTTGAGTCAAAGCAATGCTTATCACATAAAATCCTGCCTTCTCATTCGGAAAAAGCTAGAGTCAGTTTCAACTTCTGCTAATCAAGGAAATGCTTGAACTCGCACGAGCTTGAGCTGCCTCATGAGGTCTCTAAAACCCAGCCATCGCGGGCTGATGCAGTCGTGCAGCTCCGGTCACGCACGGTCCCGTTCTAGACCACTTATTTTCCCATCTCTTCCTCCCTGTGTTCCCCCCCAAGCCTCTCTGCGCTCCGGAGCACGGTCCGAGGCGCGGGCAGCGGGGCTGCGGCTCCGCGGAGCTGCGGGCGGGAGGGACGGGGTTGAGCCCGGGGCAGCCCCGCTGGCTGCCGGCGCTCCGGGGCCGCGCTCGGCCGGGCAGGTGCGGCGGGCAGCGGACCCGGGCTTGCCCCGCGGCCGGCTCCGGGCCGGGGAACGGCCTCGCCCCGCGGAGCCGAGCAGGGGGCTCGGGGCAGAGCGGCTGATGCGATGGGGAGCAGCGACAGGCAGTGCTGGCCCTCCCCGCCGGGAGGGTGGTGGCAGCTCCCGGGCCAGCCTGTCCCGCACAGGTAGATGCCGGAGACAGAAGGCTCCAGATGTCTGGACGCTGCTGGCGAGGGAGGGAGAGAGCACCTTAGAGCGAGTGAGCCGCGCACAGGAAAGTTTCCGTCATCCCCCTGCACATACCTCTCCGGGGTGTTGTTGTACACCGCGGTTATCTAGAAAGGCAGAGTCACGAGCACACACTCACTCACCTGACTTTTGAAACACTTTGCTTGGGGCAAGATGCGAGCGAAACCTCTCACCAGCTCATTCCTTCCTGCCGAGCGTCTCTCGCTGGCCAGGGGACCCTGGCGCCCTCGGGCGCAGATCTCCTGGGGCATTTCCCTCGGTGCCGCCGAATTTGCACTGCGACAAGCCAGCGGAGACACGGTCCATCCGCTGCTGGCTTCCAGCACCCCCTGTGAAGCCGGACCTCTGCTTTTCGGAAGCGTCACGGAGCAAAGACGTTAAAGGCTGTAAAAAACCCAACAGCAAGGTGGTCAGACTAAGGTTTTGCTGCGGGTCAGCCGAGAGAATGCTGTTAGGGATCCTGATCCTGCACTGGTTCAGCTTTCTGACCGGGAAGTAACTGCACTCACACCCGTGAGGTTTGCGGATTGGGAATAGCACAAGGCACTGCGGATCTTCCCAGCGCCCGTCACCCCAGGCGTTTCAGTGACCCCGCGCTTGCCCCAAAGCAATGCCACTTGCTCTGTTCCAAGGCACAGACCTGGGCTCTAACCTTCGTCTGCCAAAACCGTTTGAATCGTGATCTACTTGAATCGATCTAGTAAATCAAATTCATTTTTTTAGATAAAAAATGCGCCCAAGTTAAGTCATAAATATGAATGATGCCCGATTTGCCCCTCATTTCTTATGTAAAGAAGGCTGTCATTCCAGTTACTCATTATAAATTCACGTTGTCCAAATATGGGTTTATTTTTGGAACTTTGATATTCCATGGATTTTGGAATGGATTGAATCCGGTTTCCACTCCCCTGCTTTCACCCACCTGAAGCTAAGATGTCTAGAAGGAGAAATTATGCTACAGACAGCACAAATATAATTATATTTTGGCGGTTAAAACCTCTGTCCCCAGTAAAACAGGCTGAGGGGCTCATCGGATTTTGCAAGTTGTGCCATGACTCAGAATCCTAAAAGCTGCCGTTATAATTAACAAAATACCAAGGGGGTTGTTTAAGATAATTTTCAATAATCCTCTTATCCTCCCCCCCCCCCCCCCCCCCCCCCCAGTGTTGCCCCCAATCCAGGTCAGAATGCTTAAGGAGCGCTTGAAATGTGGAGGTGGGGGGTGCCAAAAGAGAGCTCGCCCGGCCACGCCAAGGTCCACCCACTTCTCAGCGCCGCTCTATAAAAGCGAGCAGTGGAGCGCAGAGCTCGGCAGTGATTACTTCACACACACACACATACACACACACACAAAGGAGGAGTTCTCGCTCCTCAGGAAACCCTGCAAGCTCGGATCGCTACTACAAAAACATTTGTCTCAGTGGATTATCCTCACTGTCAGGTAAGAACTATTTTTTTTTCCGTCCTTGGCAACAACAAAAGATTTCAGGGGAGGTGGAACGCAAGTAAAACTCTACTAAATTTGGACTGTTTTGAAGAGTTTGGAGTTATGCTGCGGAGTCTTGCACTGGCTCTTGGCATTAGCTGCAGTTTACAACATAAGATCCAGAACTAGTTGGTTCTGCGTGCGAAGTGGGAAGAGGAGCTATCAGGGAATAAACTTCCCGGCAGCAAAACACTTGCTGGAGTTTGGAAACGATGCGTCCGATAGCCAGCTCTCTCTGATCTTATGGGTTTGCTAAATCCTAGTGCAAGCCGCTGGGGGTATTCTGGAAATCCTGCTGGTTTTCAGCCGCCTCTGCAACTAAACTCTCGACAAACGTAAACTTTGGAGGCTCTGTTATTTACTCTGTGATAAGTTGTTGAGCAAATATTAGCTTCTGGTTCATATCAGACACAAAGTCCCCGGTAGCCTGGGGGCTCTGCGAGGGAAGGAGCTCTCTGGAATCACCAGGAATAAAGGACAGTCCTTACTCGACTTTTATTAGCAAGCATGCTTATAGTTCTTCTCTTTTCCTTCCAGCAGGAGCCCAGCCAGAATGAAACTAGTTCACGTAGCCCTGCTCTATCTCGGCTCTGTGACCTTCCTCGGGGTGGATGCTGCAAGGGTGGACGTAGCGACAGAGTTCAAAAGAAAGTGAGTATCGGAGCGCGCCCTCCTGCCAGCGCCCCGCGCCGCGCGTGGAGCTGCCGAGCCCCCGCGCCCGGCTCCGGCAGCGCTCAGAGGCACTGGATTCCCTGCAGGAATTGCTCAGCTCCTTAAAGGCCTCGTGCCCTTTCAGGAACATTGGGGGGAGGAGAAGAAAAAAAAAAAAAAAAAAATCTCGGCGCTGGCAAAGATTTTCGCCCCTCGAATCTATTTGGTTTGGCTCCCGCCCTGCAGACTTGCGATAACAGGCTCTCCTCTTCCCTTGTGCTCTTTCAGATGGACGAAATGGGCACTAAGCCGAGCCAAGCGGGACGTGAAGCCTGCGGGCTTGCTCCGAGGGCTGGGGGCAGCCGCCGACGTGCTGCCTCTCATACGCACCCAGGACGTGAAGGAGGATTCCCGAGTCTCGCCTCCCAGGTAAATTCCAGCCCTTCCTGGGCTCGGGCACTTGCTCGAGGCAGTGAAAAATTTCGGGGTCCCCTGGTTTCCGGGTGTTCAGGGTTATTCTCGCTGTCGATCCTCCCTGCCCCAGAGGCAGGTCCTGCCCGGGCTGCCCATCGCGCTGAAAGCAGCCTCCCGCCTTCCTTTCCCCGCGCTCTTTAGCTGGCGGGAGTAGTAGCGCCTTTGCTGCGAAAGTCAGATATAAATAGTAACTTGAGCCTGGATGCTTAGGAAAAAGTAACAGCCGTAAACCGGCGGGGGACTCTCCTCGCGTGGGCAGCGGGCTCTGCTCCGCCGTCCCGCGGAGGGCACAGCCGGGACTGCTGGAGGGCAGCTGGGCACCGTCGGGACGAGCCCGTCTCCAACCTGGGGCTCCCTGCCCTGCACAACCTCCCCTTCCCTCGCCCACCGGGTCCCTTCCTCCGGGCCCCCACCGCGCTCTGCTCATGCCCGCTCTCTCTCTCTTCCTGCAGCAACCGGGAGGATGCTCACATCCGCGTCAAGCGCTACCGCCAGAGCATTAACAGATTCCCCCACTTCCAAACAAAGGCGTGCCGCTTCGGGACGTGCACGGTGCATTGGCTGGTCGACGAGCTCCACAGGGCGGCCGTCAACGATAGGAACGATGCCGCCCCCCCAAACAAGATCAGCCCCCAGGGCTACGGGCGCCGGCGGCGTTCCCTGCCCGAGCGCCGCATCCCAGCGCGCTCCCCCAGCTCCGGGCGGCGCCCACGGACGCGCCGGGCGCAGCCCCTCGCCGCCTTCCTCGGAGTCTGAAGCGCCGCAAGAGCCCGCCGAGGCCGCCTCGACGGATGGACTGAGGCACGGGCTGAGATCCGCCAGGATTCGCGGAGAGCGCCTGCCCGGGCGGGACCCCGGCGCGCCCTCCGCGGGGAGCTGAGAAGGGCAGCGGACGCTGCGCCCCCCGCCCGCCACGGACTCCGCGCCTCCCCGGGCCGGGCACCGCCGGCTCCCGCAGCCTCCGCCGCCCGCGACGCGAAGGCGCCGCCGCTGCTCCCGGGGGGCCGGGCGGCCCTCCCGCGCCCCGCCGCCCCGAGGAGGGGATGCTCAGGGGGGGACCCGCCGGTGGGCGACGGGCCCCGGCCTCGCCCTCTGCCCCCGAGGGTTGGAGGGTGCGCGTCAGCCGTGGGCAAGGACAGGCCGCCCACATCTGCTCTACCCTCTGCGTTATGTGCACCCGGCAGGGAATCGGACACTCATTAGTCCCTGCGGGGACTGCGATATACTTGAACGTCACAGAGAGGAAAAGTGCAATTGTACGTGGTTTTCGTTAATTATAAGTGCGGTGTGTGTGGATCACGAGATATGCATCGGTATTTAAGGTTGTTCTGTGCCATGTCTTTTTTTTTTTTTTTGGAAAAAATATATTTTATTTTTATACGGTTTATATATATATATATATATATATTGCATAAGGGCATTTTAAAACATTGTATCCCCTCTATTTTTCATATCGTGAATGTCAAACGTTAAACTCTTTTTCCATACCTTTTTTTATCTTGCATTCCAGACTGGTGAAAGATATAGAGAATGTATCAGCTGTTCTCCATGGGTAATATGTGAAATAAAATAAACACAATTACATAAAACACTTCAGTTATGTTGTCTTTAGTGGGGGCAGTGGTCAAGATGAATCATTTCTCACTGTGTTCAGTCCTACTCATGCTAAGCTAGAATGGCAGTCCTGGGACAGACCAAAACTCTTCCCTTGCAAACTTTGCTAGCAGCTACCTTATCTCATCAAATGGAGTAAACTCTGAGCCAGCAATGCATCCTAAAATTCCAGGACAGGTCTGTGGAGAAGGCGCTAAGGCTCTTTTCTGCCCACACGTTCAAGCCAGGGCTGAAACATGTCACAGCTTGGATTGATCACGCAAGTTTATTTTTTGCCCTAATTAATCAGAGAAACAACTGCACACTTCAACATTGCACAACAAAGTAACAGATTTATTGAGGCAGCACGTTCCAAAAATGGTCATGGCAGCTTCCAAGGTTATTTATGTTGAAGGATTTCCTGGGCCACAGTTCAGGTTAAAGTTAAACGGTGACCGGTTCAGTGCAGAGAGAACATTTTGGATAAAAGCTTAGCATGAGGGATTTTGTTGTTTTGTTCTTTTTTTTGTTGTTTTGTTTTGTTCTCTCTCTCTCTCTCTTTTTTTTTTAGCAAATTCCAAGCACAGACCAGAAAACAAATGTGAAACTGAACCTTATTAATGCACCACCAGCACCATCTATTGGTGTCTACTCCTTGCACTCCAAGAAAACAAACCTAAAACCTAAACAAGTGTATTTGAATAACTTCTTGGGTGAAATGAAGCATTTCCTCTATTTTACCATACCTCTGAACGTAGTTAACATTGACAGGAGAGGACTGGGGAACAGCAGAACTCATGCCTTTAGAATAAGTGAAGTGGGGATTTAATTTTTTTTTTTTTTTTACCTAATATTAAATTCCTCAAGAACATATGTTTGTGAGAAAAATTGAAAAGAACTGGCAATGACACCTTTCCAGGAAACTGCTGCAAAAACCTTGGGTAGGGATCTATTGATGAGATAGTTGGCTGGTATTTATGATTTTTCTTTCCAAACTTTGAAGTTCTGCTCAGAATTGCCTATTTTTAGTTAGTTTCTAAGCACTTTCAACTAAGATTTTTGAAATCCTGAGAGGTGGGTTTTCCACTTGAAACATTATTTAAAAAAGAAAGAAGATCAAAGATAATGACACTGTGCCAGTTTTAATTACCTGTTTGTTAAGGGCTGGAAGAGAACTTACCTGTCTCCTGCCCTTGGCCTTTCTGATCCAGATTTTGCAAGATGTAAGGGGATGACACAAATGCATGGACAGGATATAGCTGCCAGATGAGAAACAAGCAGGTGGAACCTGGAAATTAGAATTGTTGCTGTTACAAGTTTTGGGGTGCTTGCAGTGAGGAATAACAATGTGTAGGTGAAAGCGTGATCCTACTTAATGTACACAGCACAAGAAAACAATGGCAACAGAACCATCCCATTTAATAGCCACAACGCTTTCCTTGTAAGTTCCACAGTTAGTATTTTTACCATCTAAATTTGGGACAGAAGGCTGGATTGGGCTACAGTGTGGTTAAGTATGTCCTTGCCAGCTAGTTCCTTTTATTTGTACTGATCTTTTCTTCATTTCCTGCCAACCCCACATAGAGTACCTTTTCTTCCCTCCTTTCCTCTTCACTGGTGGAAAACACTCCAAAGCTGAAAGACCCTGCCCAGAACCAGACAGGGCTCAAACCAGCCAGCTGGTGCAGGATGGTATAACTCTAACCTGACTGGGGTTTAGGAAGCGCAACTTGTGTTTGGAAGGACCAAGAGCACCACCTGCCGCGCCTGTAAGAAAAAGCAAAACTCTCTGCAGTGAACAGCAACCAAAGAAAAGAAAGATTGGGATTTTTTTTTAGTTCCCTCCATTCCCCAGCAATCTTTGAAACCACATGTTTTAAAGCAGAAACACTGCTGAAGGAGAGATGTCAGAAAGTAGTGAGCAGCCTAAAGATGGCACACTCTTTGAGTGTAAAGAGCAGACAAGGAAACCCTGGAAACACGATGTCAGTGGATTTTGGCTAACCTAGGCTAGATAAGCTGGAGGAAAATGGCAGAGCAGGAGAATGGCAGGCAGGGACTCCTTCCCAAACCCCAGCCTCAGCTCTAGGTTTCAGGGAATGGGTTTATAAACGGTAGAATATATCAAGAGAGCATCCTCTCTTCTCATCCATTCCTGTACCAGCCCCAGGTGTAAGCTGCCCAGGTGAAAGCTCTTCCTCCTGCCCAAGCAGGGGATGATACTGAAAAACCCTGGTGAAGCATGTTTTCACTTCATCCCATAAAGCAAATTGTTGGGCATGAATGCTTAAATAGTGGCTGAAGTTCATGCATGATCTAGATTAAAATCTCTGACAAGTGTAAGGATTTGGGGGTTTAGGGAGAACTAGACTGTGAAACAGCACATGAAAGAGAGCATCCTCCTATAATAATAGAAGTTCAAGAAGAATTCTGTATTTAGGGCAAAGCCAGCTTATGCTGTAATATGTCCAATGAGAAATGGAAGATGTCATCAAATGCCTCCCAAATCAGGAGTATCTGTTTACACACCACCTTAGTTAAAATATTTGTTTCTAAGAACAGTCTGGTGTCCCACAGGACAGTATTTCAAAGGCTGCTAAAAACATGACTCGAAGTTCAAACAAGGTTCTAAATTAAAATTAAGTTTTGCAATGGTAAATATGTATTGGAGCAGGAATTCATCCTTGTCCACCAGTCTGTTCAAGAGCAGATGCCAAAGGAGTGGTCCCCATTCTCAGCACAGCCTCCACAGTGAAGTGTCAGAAGAATTCATGGAGTAGTCTTTAGGAGTGATTACCGTGTTTTGTACCTACCCTAGGGACACCCTATGGCAGACAAAAAAAATCTATTCTATTTAATTCTATTCTATTTAATCAATCTATTCTATTCTATCCAAAATTCTTCACTATAGACATTTTTTCATTACCAAAATGGATTCCAAAGGCTATTTTTATTTCAGAAAGTTTTCTGGCTTCATTATTAGTTCTACATGGAATGATGGCAAAGTGCCTAAAATGCTGATATATACAATGACTTCCCCATGAAGCCCTAGTGCAGGTCCCCTAACCTGGAAGAGGAAAACAGGGAATTATTTTTCTTCCTCCAGCTGGTGCTACAAAATTTTCTTTAAGCAGCCATATCACGTGAACAACCGCAAAAATTGTTTGTTCTCCAGTTACATCAGAAAGTGGTCAGAGTTCTTCCACTGTTACCTAGGAACAACTTCTACTGCATCCAAAAAGTAGAGACACTGGTGTACTTTCAGATGATTATCAAAATCTGCAAAGCATCTCAGTCCGTGCTAAGAAGAACTGCAGTCAGGTGCCAGATATAAACTCTTTCTGCAAGCACAATGACAGAAGGGGGAATACTAATGAATACTTTGGCACATATGAAGCCTTTTCTGGCTCATTGAGTACCCAAAGGACAGCAAGTCATAATTAAAGCCAATAATGGCAACTCCAGACAGCCATCCAAATAGTTTCCTTGTGCCGTCAATTCACCGTTTCATATTATCTCACATCATACTTAAGTAGTGTGGAGCACACAGGCATCAGGAGAAAGAATTCCAGCATGACTGAGTACAACCAATAAGTAAATCCAATTATGCCTAATTAAAATCTATTTATTGCATTCACAAGGGTTTACTTTTGTTATCCAAATATTTTTAAGGAACTGGGCTTTTTTCACTAAATAATTTGTGCCAGCTTTGAAACTGTTTTAATCTTTAAATACTTAATTCTTTGGAGTGAGGCCATGTATCCTTCATGAGAAGAAGGAATATAATTTGTTCATGAGGTAAAAAACTTTGCTATGCAAAAGCATTTTTACTACAAGCTATGTGCACTAGTCAAAACGCTTGGTAATGTCTCCAAATGAAAAACAAATGGTCCCATTAAGAATAGAATCAATGTTAATGATTTGATAAGATTGGAGTGTTTTGCATGCAACATTCCCAGCAAACACAACAGCAATGAGAATGCCAAATGAATTTTTAAACTTTTTTTGATTCTGTGATAACTTTTACAAAACATTTAACTAGACCTCCTTGGGTCTCTCATCCACTTACAAAATCCTGGGGTTTTCCAAAGTCAAGAAAGATCTGTTCTACCCACTGAAGGCACATATTTTGTAATAAATTCTGACTCTGAGAATAGGTTTGCAAAATAAGTGTTCTTCCAATACTTTCTGTAAGTTGACACTTCTTTGAAAATTACATGCAACTTTTCCATCAGTTATAAAAAGGGGTTTTTTTCTTCATACTTTTCTAACACGGTGTAAAAAATAAACAAACAGATGTCTGGGTCTTAATCTCTGATGTCCAGCAGTATGGGCAGAAATGGGAGAACAAACAAACCGGATCTTATCTGTTAGTTCAGGAGCACTGAGCAGTTCATCAAACAAACATGCTTATTGTCCTTTTAAGAGGTGCTTACTGTGACAGGAGTTCCATGACGCTGAATCACTCCAAGACTGAAAGGCACCGTGTAATTCATCCCCCTGCTGTTACAGCCCGGCACAGGAGGGTGTGTGCTCCTCCTTTCCCCTGATGTGACCCAGCTCTGGTGTCCCTCTGCTGGAAAGCACCAAGCTCTCAGAGGCCATCACACTTCCCTGCCTGCCCATGAGGGCTCAGGAGCAGGTCTGAGCTGCACACTGGAAGAGGACAGCTGCACCTTGTAAAATATGTCTGTTCTCTTTAGAGACAAGGAACAAGTGAGGGATTTTAAGTCCCTTTTCCTAAGTATTTTTTTTTCCCGAGGCTGTGCAGCCCTGCATCTAATTCTGCATAAGGAACACATTCATAGTCTGGCCTTTATTGATAAACAACATGAAAAATATGCAACTGGCACATATCATTAGTCCCCTTACTGCCTACAGACATCAGACACGCTGGTGTGATGAACTGGTGAGCCAGATAGGAATCTTAGCAACGAATCCCAGGTCTGAGACTGATCCCATCTAATTGAAACAAAACTTCTACTGACTTCAGCAGGAAGAAAATCTAAGCCCCAGTTTTCTTTCAAAAACATGTCTATTTTTATACCAAAAGACTGTATTGTAGATTTTGCTTTATACTTCATTTATTCCCAATTTCTGGTTTTGAACACTGAAGAAACTACTAAAAGATACAAGTAAGGAATGGGATCCCTGTCAAAAAGAAGGAGCATAAATCCAGACTCTCCATTTAATCTGAAATGAGCTCAGCAATGTATGCTTATAGCTGCTGCTCTGAGTGGAAGTGGTGCTGCTGGCAGTGACAACTTCAGCAAACATATATAAAGTGCGTCACTAAATGTGTTCCTGAGCAGGGATGGAATCCCAGAAACTTCCAGTGCTCTTGTCCAAAACCCAGACTTCATTTTTTATTTAATGCAGTAGGACTTTGGAGTGTTTTAAACAGTAAGACTTTATACAGTAGCATTTCCTTCCTCCTCTTTCTTCTCTTTATGTTAAAAAAAAAAAAATCTTGCTACCTATTTTGAAGTGTTGGAAAAGGATGTATCTGGACAGCTCAAGTGAGAGAGGAATTCCATAGCTCACAGCAGAGACTGGCAGTCAATCAAAGTGCACACACCAGCACTTTGTTATAATATTTGCACAAGGCCATCAGCATCTGTTTAATGAAGGATACAAAGAGATTTGCACAAAGAAGTGAGTCCTACAGAGATGAAGATGATTTACTGAGAAATAGTTCACGTCCTCTCACCCCAACCTGATTTAATTAACTCCTGGTAATGGGGGAAAAACAACCCCTTACGTTACAAGTGCATGAGGGCCAATAAACCTGATTTATTGTCTTAACCACACTGCAAGACAGACAGAAACAAATGACACGTTTTTTCCATGGAATGTTGTTAGACCGTGTGCACGAAGATATTTTCCTTCTCCTGGTGCATCTGTACAACTTTGCTGCCATCTGCTGCCTCATGAAGACAAACAAATCACTCTAAAATGAGAGCTGGATGCCAGTGGCACGGAGCTGCTGCCAGTGGGGAGGGAGGCCTGGCTTCAAAAGTGTTTTATAGCTGCCCTGGGCTGGTTACTCAATGTGCTGAGTAAGGCAGAGACTCAGATTTTTCATTCCTCCTGAGCTTTACTCAGAAAAAGCAGGAACAGCGCAATATCTTTACATATTTGGAGATATGTAAAGGAGGAGATTGAGAAAGGAACTATCCTGATAGCACTTCTGCCACTCTGGGCTACCAAGAGAACAGTAGCAGCATTTTTTGAGAAAATATTCCTTTCAAGGTGTGACATGAAGAGATAAGAGAAGAACACTGGCTCCTGTGCTGCAGGAAGGACCTATTTATTGAAGAGTAAAGAAGGCTGAAGTTAGAAAAGACCAGTAGTGCCTTTTCAGGAGTATTCCTGGTTGCAGCATGTGCACATGCTCTTCATTTCTACACACAGAGCTCTTTCAAAGGCAGGAGTCAGGACAGTGTGCTGAGTCAGACCCGCCTGTTTCTCTGCCTCAGGCATAAACAACACCATCTCAGCAGTAGTCAGGTATGAGCTGTCAGCTCCCACAATCAAAGAACTGAAGTTGTACATCTAACTGTTATAAACAGAAGAGATTATTTTCCAAAAAAAAAAAAATTATGCTGGATTGAAATCACAGTACATACTCTACATAATCATGTAACTTATACACACTTAATATAATACAAGTACTTTTATTTTATTTTAATGAATGGCATGTTGCAAAAGGCTTTCATCGTAACATATAATCCAGAATCACACAAGAAGAAAGTATCATATTTGGTAAGAAAGGCTGCTTCATATTCTACCTGAGGAAGCCAGAGACAGCAGAAATGACTTTTAAAAGATTGTAAAGATCTCTTCGCTGATATGAGGGGTTTTTATATTTTATTTTTAATCCTGTCAAGTAACTCAACCAGGCATTGAAAAATGGACCTTCCATCAAGAAATGGACCTTCCATCAGCATAGTTCTTTTCATCTCTATGACTGTAGAGTTTATTAAAAAACTATATTCTGTATGATGCTGATATAGAAGATTCAACCCTTTATTCATAATGGGTTTAAAATAAATAGCTGAAATGGTTTGGAATCAGTGCTGATTACCTTTTCTCCCTCCTGGATGCACAGGGATTCACTAGTTAGGACACACCATGGACCTTGAACCAGGACATGACTTCATGGACTTCATATAGATCATGGAAGCACAGAAACACAGACAAGTAAACACACCTGCCCAGGCTTGAGAAACAGGCCTGCTGTCACCTGGCATCAGTAACAACCATGCAACCCACACATATGTCAGCCCTCTTCCATTAAAGCCTGGAGGTCACTGGAGGAGGCCCCCAAGTGAGAGCCCAAAGCCCACTGAGAACATAAAGGGCAGCACTCAGCAGCCAGGGCACCCTTCCTTCAGTTCTGAAACAAAGGCCTGTGCAAATCCCACTCTAAACAGTCCTTCTACTGCAAAAATAGTTGCTATGGGACTCCAGATTTCAGTCAAATTAGTATTTTGAAATAGTAGCTTTTATATATAAGTATGTCTGGAAAGGGTTTCAAAATGCTATTTCAAATGCTGTTCTAGATCTTGTTTTGTTTTCCAGTTAAGATTCCATTTTATTTTCTGACTAAAACCACAGCACTGTGAAGCCACCAGTTGCTAAATTAGACTGGATTTTAACTCTGACAGCTCTCATGTACTCAAGGTAAATGGGAGTAGAGAGAAAAAAAAATCTATTATGGAAAAAGGGACCAGAGTTGTGTGGTTGGCCACATCAGAGATGCTGAGGGAGAAAAGTGACCCTGCAGCTCAAGGTCCAGCAGCAGCAAGAAGTCAGTATGTTGGACATCATCAGGAAAGGTCCTGAGAATCATTAAGGTGGTAGATGAGGTGAATGAATGTGAAGTGTCACTCATCAAATCCTGCAATAGCACAATGGGGCTGGGGGGTGGGGAAGGCATTGAAACTAGCAGGGGAATGGTATCACAGATAACAGTATCAAAGCAAATGCTGCAGGCAATAGGCAGAGGTGAGCCTCCTAATCCAGTGATGCTGGGAGAGTAGGAGAACAGACCACAGGAAGTGGCCAGGTTCACACAATGTCCCTGAACAGCACCTCCTTTCACTGCAGGAGACTGGCCCAGCACACTGGCCCAGCCAGGCTGGCATTCTAACCCAGTCAGAAGTGTCTAACAACACTTCTGTCTTGTTGTGAATAAATCCCCTGTGTTGAGCATCCCCTCCATGCAGGAAAAGCCACTCTGCTGTGCTCTACTGAGAATGTGAATGCTGCCTGGGCTGTAGCAGATGACTGGAAACTGGCTAATGAGGGTGTGTGGGGTTAGAAACACACACACCATAACAGATACCAACAGGGCTGCTCAATCTGTGTGCCCACACACCCTCCAGCAGCAGCCTGAAACTCTCTAGGACTGAAAGGTTAGGAGAAAGTTACCTGTTCTCAGCGAGGCCTTGCAGTGCAGACAAAAAAAGGCTCAAAATCTCCGGAAGCAGAACAACTCTCCTTGAAGAGTCAGTAACTGTCACTACTGTCACAAGTACTTGGGAGGATTATAGAAACAACTGTTTAACTCCTTCAAAAGTGCTGCAGTGTGGAATGAAACATATGAATAGGAACTATTCTAGCCATGTTCTGCTATCTTTTAATTGCTGCTTGTTTATGAACAGTGCATCAGTGCTTCTTGTCAACCACTGTAGCAAGAGAGAAACCACTTCTTTTGGCTTCAGTTGAGAACAGAAGAGGACTGTAATGTGCTCTACAGCTTAACTGAATGATTCAATAAAAGAAAAAAATGCACAGGTAAGAAGCTTCTTCTTTGCGTTCATGTGTCTTGCATATTTTTGAAGGCACAAGTTTTTGTTGATTAAGGGTTTTACTTTTACCCTGCTTTCTTACCAGCCTCTCTGCTGATGAAGGATGAATAGGGAAAGTGTTGACCTTTCTCTCTATGTTCCAGTTAATAAATACAAATAACACTTTCTTGTATCTGTGCCCAGTTTGGATAAAACACAGTCTGATAGATACTGTATCCCAGATGTTACATCTGATAATTAGGCAGCTTTAAAATGTAACATAGCTGAATGTTATTAAAACCACTAAAATAAAATTAAACCTTCATCCTTGTCATTTTTTTTTTCTGCAGGAAAACACAGGTTTTGCCTTGAAAAGGTCAGAGCAAAGAAGCAGCATGGTGATGTAGAGGAAGGTAACTTTTAATTCTAGCTTGTCTGTATTAAATACTTTGCAATAAACTGCTCATTAGTTGCCTATCATAGGCAAAACAGCCAGTTGGTGAGCTCTGTTGCTTTTGTGCATTCTAACACACTTCTAGCATGATCCAGAAAATCCAGGCAAGGGGTAATATATGTGATTACATGACTTGTTATCTTAAATGGTTTCATATGTGGTATTTGCTCCAGTTATTTGACATGACTCAAGTTGACCTCATTGTTTGTATGCTTGAAAGGGAACAATTATGCAACTGCTAAATGGTATGGAAGACAGCAGTGCCACATGAGACAGGAAAGAAAATAGGAATGCAATGTCTACTAAGCTGTCAAAATGTCTGACACCAAGATAATAAGTTTATTTTCTTTGTATGGTCCTCTACTACAGAGTAATGAAAAGCTAACATTCATGCTGTAAATCTGGATTAATCATGACAACTTGTAGCTTTTATTGTCATTTGGAACCTACAATTTTTGTAGCTCTTTGTATATTTTCTGACAAGTTTTGCGTTTGCCAGAATAACAAAAAATAAAATTACTAAAGGAGACAACAGTGGCACTAAAAATAGCATTTTATGACAATGCTGTCAAATGATAACATACATAAAATGATGCACATGTATCTTTAGTTACAAAATCTTTGTATATACTTAATGTGAGCTTGGCAACATCTTATGGAGGATGTTAAAGCAAGTACATCTTTATTTTTATCAGTGATTTACAAAAAACACTGATGAAATAACATAGCATTAGCTAAAAGTGGACAAAATGCAAACACTATAACTTTGTTGTTAGTGCTGACCTACTTGCAATGAATTTGTATTAACAAGTTAGAAAAAGAAGGATGGAAGAGTCCTGGAAAATTCACTGGTATCTATTTAATCTGGTTTTCAAGTTCTTTATTTCAGTTTTCCTGGCAGCTATTTCACATTTTTGTAAGGGAAAGCATGTAACATCTTATGAAACTGCAAGGCATCCTCTGAAAACTATTTTGCTTGATTTCAAACCACCTTGAAGCCTTTTCAGAGGTTATAGAACAAGGACATCCTACTGCTGTGCAGCCTCTGACTCCAGTCTCCTCTTACCCAACATGAGTGGCCCGTGAGTGACCGGCTGGCCAGCACCCAGCTGAACCAGCACGGCCAGCCGCCGTGGGCTCCAAAGTGAGCACTTCCTGCTGACTCCAGAGCAAACCAGCTTAACTAGGATTGCCACAGACTGCTGAAGGTACCTCAAGGCAGTGCTAAAACATGTCATAATTAAAGAGTTTATTTGGCATTTGGTACTGATCCCAGGGTCCTGACTAAAGCCCACACCTGAGGAATTGTGCACTCTATTCCCTAGTTCTTCCTCCTCCCTCTGTGTTTTCTGTTCCCTGTTCTACAGGTCTCTGGGGATGGTCAAGAAATGCTCCAGTGAAGAACTGGAGAAAGGAAACTTCAGGAAAAACAGTGAACATCTTTGGCTTTCACACAGTCCTGGCCATCAATATGTGCTTGTTTGCTCCACAGCATAATAAGCTCTCCTGGTCCTAGTGGTAGAATCACTGATGCACATGGAGAAGACAAGAGCCGAGAGAAGATGTGTGCTGCTTTGGGGCTGAGGTAATTTTCTGCACAGTGGCTGGAATGGAGCTGTGCTTTGGATTTGTACTGAACACATAGTTGGTAATATAGAGATGTTTTTGTTATTGCTGAGCAGGGCTTGCACAGAGCCGAGGCTTCTGCTTTCCGTAGGCCTCGCTGGTGAGGGAACTGCAGGTGCACAAGAAGCTGGCAGGGGACACAGCCCAGGACAGTGTGACCCCAAGTGACCAAAGTATGTTCCATGTTGTATGGCAGCATGCTCAGTATATAAAGGAAGCAGGAGGACATTTGGAGTGATGGCCTTTGCCTCCCCAAGTCACTGGTACTATGAGGGGGCCCTGCTCTCCTGGAGATGGCCGAACACCTGCCTGCCCTCAGGAAGAAGGGGATTCACTCCCTGTTTCGCTTTGCTTGTATTTTGCACGGTTTTTGCTTCTCCTATTAAACTGTCTTTATTTCAACCCCATGAGTTTTGCAGCCTTTCCCCTTCTGATTGTCTCCCTGACCCCACGGGACAGTGAGCGAGCAGCTGCCTGGAGCTCAGGGGCTGGCTGGGGTGAAACCACGGCACCATGACAAAGCCTTCTTTGGGAACACGAAGGCCACTGCTGCCAGCTCTGAGGGAGGCAGACATTGGTGCCCGAGGATTTATTAACATTTTCCCCAGATGATCGTGCCTCCAGATACTGGTTTCTTTCAATATCTGAGTAGGAAGATCAGTTTTAATTAGCATGACTTTAAAGATGACCAAAGCAAATACCAATTACTGTCAGTCAACAGGGTGATTACAGCTACCTCAGAGACATTGCAACAGAGGAGTGGTTGCTTTATTTATGTGTTAGAAGTGGATGGCAAAGGAAAGCAAATATCCTGATTTAGCTCACAGCCTTGGAATCAAGAGGAGGAGAAAAATATTTTTGCTTGCCATGACACATTTAGTGTTTTGTTCTGGATTTCCTGGGACTCCTCTCAAATATTTAGTGCCACAGAAACAAGAGAAAAAAAGTAAATATATCAGAAACCCTCAGAGCAGAGGGCTTTTTTCTCTTTTGTAGCACTGATTAGCCCAAATGTTCCTTCCTAAGTTCATTGCTATGGCATTCCTTGTTGGAGGTTTCAGAATGATTATCCCAAGCAGAATGCCTTAGGAAAGTAATGGTTTCTCTGCATGTGTCTAGGTCATTCTGACCTAACCCCTTCCTAACACTAGCAGACAACTGGCTCACTGCCAGAGTGCTCAGCAAATTTAACATGCCTTTAGAAGGATTATGGTCCATGTTCAGTACAGATTTTCTGCGACTCCAACTGTTGTGAAAATGCCTGGAATACTCAAATATTGCTTGTCCTGGGCAGAGATGGAGCAGGATTTTTTGTTTTGTTGACTCCTGTCTGAAAAGCTCCTCCAATCTTTGAGTTATTTTTATCCATGTCTAACTTGGAAGAGTTTTGAAACAGCATTTAGCTAAAAAGGGAAGCTGACATAAAAGTGTGTGCCAACTTCCCAAATGCTAAATCACAATTATTTTCCTGCCTCACTGCTACTTATGAAGAATGTGGCTACACAGATGACCTAGGGATTGAGGTACCAATCTTCAGCACAGCTACATTTGATGAACATTTCACAAACTACAGAATCAGAAAGATGAACTGGTATGGGGGCCCTCCTATCTGTGAGCTAGTGGGGACATCTCTGCCCCTGAATTAAGTTACTTCTTTCACCAAAATCTTACTCTTACTGGGCTTGGTGACATTGTTTCCTGTTTCTTGTACTTCTGTGTTGTGTACACTTCACAGAACAGCAATGCAGGTTCCTTGTGCAATAAACGTTGTCAAAAAAAAAAGTGCATGTAACAGCACACACTACAGACAACAGTGCCTAACCCAGAAAATCTGATTAGTTGGGAAATGATATATCTGACTAAGGACACCTTTTATTGATAACAAGAATTAAATACATGTAACTAAGAAGCGATAAAATATATAGAATCCCAGAATACCACAATATTTAGTATCAGATATATTTAGGTGTGGACTTCTTTGTACGTTTGTGGAATGTTCAGCCAGAGGCGTATAAGTCTATCTTCATTTGTTTACTAGCTAAGAATAGTATCTGTGCCCCTAAATGGATTTCCAAAGTACACAGTTGCTCTGCACTGACCTTTGAAAATTCCAAATGAAATCTACATGTGTATGGCAGCGTAAAGATGTTTCTCTTTTACTTTGGAAAAAGCTGGTTGGAAATATAAGAAAATGGGAAATGCATAAATTTTGAATCTACTGCGTTAAGTTTTCATGACTATCTGTTTTCATTATTTTGGTTAGTTCCCCTCTATATACAATTCTTTAAAAAGTTGCATATACACTTGGTTAAATAGGTTAGGTAGTGCATGTGGATGTGCTCTTGCTTGGGCTGAAGACTTTAAAATTCAAAATGCCTTGAAACACAAAGTGGTAAGAGAGTTCATAAAGACTGATTTATATTACAGTAGAGAGTCTTATATCTAAAAGTTACAGGCTTGTGGTTTATGTTGCTGAACTCAACACAAATAACAAGATCAAGCTCAGTTTATCTCCCCCAGTCCCCAGTTTTTCTCCAGAAAATGTCTTCTTCTGCCCCACATTTCTCTTTCTCTCCATCATATGCCACTGAATGGATCTCTTGCCTGTCTTTTTGGTTACTACAAAGCACTGAAAAGAGCACAGACAATAAAGAGAAAGACTTCCTGGTCTCACAGCAATATCAAGGCACAATTCAGTCTGGATCAGCTGTCAAGCAAGATGCAGACACTTTACCTTGAGAGCTGTAATTTCTGCTCCCCTTGTCACAGACCACAGAACAAAGCTATGGCTGCTACTCCTTCTTCAGGCAGCACCACAGTTTGTCTCCTTGCAGTTTGCCAGGATGGACATTTTTACTGAAGCAGTAAAGAGAAATGTCTATTGCCTGCAAGCACCTTTCAGTGACATGTTTTCAAACACTTGGGCCAAAAAGCATCAGGGAAGATGTGGGTTTTCAGGGGCTGCCAGGCAGGACAAACCACACGCTTCCTGTGGCTCCGGTGACACGCTTATGTTCTGCTTCTGAAAGCTCTGCAGGAAACCAGGAGACAGAAACCAGCTTCTGCTGGCAGAGAGCAGTTAACCTTTGGGATTCTGACTTGGACAGAACAGCAGAGGCTTTGGCTAATATGGCACTTTGAGGGAATCTCTGTGCACAGAGACACAGGGCAATTGGCTACCTGTCTTTAACACCAACACTGACTGTTCTTGGCTTTATCCAGGATGTCCCCTCTGGGCTCCTGAAGCAGCAGCTGAGCTCTCTCTGACCTTACTCTAGGGCTCCACATACATAGCTTTCCCCATGCTGGTGCTTCTGGCAAGGAAATTGTTACTCTTGCAAGAGTGGAAATGGGAAAACCTGCATTTCTCCAAAATCTGTATACCCAGGAGTCAGGAGGATTCTTCTAACAGACTGCCAGCTGGATGAAGAATAATGAAGTTCCAAGGCTGAAACAGTGGTCTGGCTATTCTTGATGTAAAAAGATACTTTTACTCTCCTCCCCTCCAGTTCAGTCCTCCCACTCTGTAATTTTTTGGTTCCCTTTCTTGGACTTCTGCAGATTAAAATCAGAAAACAAACAGCACCCCCTCCCCCACTTCAGAAGAACACTTTTCCCTGCTTTTCTTGGCTGATCGCTCCTTTCATACTCCGTGGGTATCCTTGGGATATCTCCCAGGGCAGGCTCTGCAAAATGGCCCAGCACCAAGCAGCCTGGCTGTCTAGTGCCTACCAACACTGACATGACCTCAAGTGGCTTAATTTTGTAATGGCTGTCTCTTAGCTAGTATGGGAACTCAAACCAATCTCCAGGTCTCATCACCACATCACAATCTCCTGAAAGGAGGAGACACCACCACTGGCCTCAGTCCCCTTTCTGAAGGTTCCAGTGTACATAGCCCCTGTTCTTTGTCTTCCATTCATGCAACTACAGGAAATCCCAGAGACCAGAACAAGAGGTTTCATTGTTTCACAAAACTGGTAATGGCTGGGGATAAGAGCATCATAGTCAACCCAGGACACACCTGATAGCTAATTTGGTTTCGGGCAAAAATAACTTAAGAAACCCCCAAAGAAACACCCCCTTCACTCATTTCACCACTGTACTAGTGATCTGTGACCCCTGCTCTCAAATCCTTTCTAGGAGTCTCAAATCAGAGACCGCTGGCCTCAAACATCTTCTGAGTAACATCAGTGAGGTGCTTCAGTGTTCTAAGGCAATTGATCTCCTTCTGGAACTGATTTGATTCACAATTAGTTAATTTCTGGATTATATCAGAGATTTAGAGACCTTAGCACTATTTCAAACCCTGGCAACAAGATGCTTGAAATCATATTGTTCATAAATATTAGAGGAACGTGTTCTGGTAGCTCCTCCATCTTTTGACCAACAACTGAATAGTTGGGAAAATGTCATTCAGTCCTTCAAACACAGAGGATAAACACAGAATTTGGACAAGAATGCACTTCCATTTCTTGGTCTTATCACAATATTTACAGGTATAAAAATGCATCCAACCAAAATAAAATCCATGACAACATTTGCAAACAATCTATCAGACAGTGCCAGAGTTTGACCTTGTCTGGCAGCCAGGTGCCCACCAAGTTGCTCTATTACTGATCTCCTCATCAGGACAGAGAAGGAGAAAGTAAAGACAGGACAGAACTTGTGGATCAAGGCAAAGGCAACTTAATAAAGCAAAACCAAAGGCTGTGTGCAAAGGAAAATCAAAAGATTAGTTCTCCACTTCTCAACAGCAGGCCATGCCCAGCCACTTTCTGGAAAGCAGGCATTCAGCACATGTAGCAGTTGGCAGATTTAACTGATGGTGGCCTTCAGCTGCCTGGCTCTATGATTGTCCTTTGCTCTTTCCCACAGCAGTGAAATGTTATAATCCATTCCACAATGGGGAAATGGAATAATCCATTCATCCCTGCAAGCATTCAAGGCCGGGCTGGGTGGAGCTCTGAGCAACCTGGTCTAGTGAAAAGTGTCCCTGCCCATGGTAGGGGCTGGAACCAGATGATCTTTAAGGTACCTTCTCAACTTAAGTCATTCTATGATTTCTAAGCTGTTCCACCCTAAAAACACTGATTCTGTGCTACAGAGTGAGGTGATTTGGGACCACTTTTTCATGCAGTTCTGCTGTCCCTACAGCAGAGGTGAAAATCTTTGGAAGAAGCAAGCCATAGGCATTGGGAAGGCCTCTCCTTGCAGCTGAATCCCACTATGCCAATTGGGTGTTCACAGCTGTCTTAATTTCCATGCAAGAAATTAACAACTTACTGTTCATGAATCTGAACAGAGAATTTAATTCCTCCAAGGACTCAGGGCATGAATACCTCCCTGTGACAGACCAATGATGGCAGTCATTCTTAAGCTATTTACACCATGCATTGACGTTCACAAAGCAGTGGGAAAATGAACTTCTGCTGTTCAATTGCTAATTAAAAATGGAATACATTACTAGATCATTCTTATCCAAAACATAAGAGATATACAACTGGACTATTGCCATTCAGCTTGCATCAGAAGAGCCATGATAGTAGACCATAAAGGACAGCTAACTAACTGACAGACAAACCATCAAGACATTAAATAAATGTTGGTTCTTAACAGCTTTTTCATGATAGTCAGGTTGTAAATCAGAATCCACATCTCCCACTGCCCATCCTCAAGTCCTAAGCCAAAGAATTATCTTACTGTTCATTTACATAATAAACAAGGTTCTGGGTCAAATCTTACTCTAAATTTTGAATCTTATATCTTATTTGGAAATATGAAGACAACTGGGGGTCTGATTAGTGCCACATGCATACTGGGAAGAAGCTAACACATTGCAAAGTTAGAGAATTTTGAATAATTTAAATTTGAAATTTTAATTTAAATTGCAAAGCTCATAGAATATTGAGACCAGGGTAAAGGAATGTCGGAAGGAAGACCTTCCCTTTCTCAAGGAGGACTGGGTTAGACAACTAGGCAAACTTGACATCCACAAATCCATGGGCCCTGATGGGATGCATCCACAAGCGCTGAGAGCTGGCAGGCCTCATAGTGAGGCTGCCCATGATCATCTTTGAAAGGTGCCAGTGATCAGGACAGGCGTCTGAGGGCTGGAAGAAATGTCACCCGAGTCTTCAAAAAGGGCAAGAAGGAGGACCCAGGGAACTACCAACCAGTCATCCTCACCTCAATCCCTGGGAAGAAGACAGAGCCTCATTCTGGAGGCCATCTCTGTCCACAGGGAACACAAGAAGGTGGAATCAGGTGGAATCACTATGGGTTAATCATGCTTGACCTACCTGATTTCCTTTTATGATGAAATAACTGCCTGGAGGGGTGAGGGCAGAGCAGTGGATTTTGTCTGCCTTCATTTCAGCAAGGCTTTGGACACTGTCTCTCACGACATCCTCATAGGCAAGCACAGGAAGTGGGGACTGGATGAGTGAACAGGGAGGTGGATTGAGAACTGGTATGTTCTCCGCAAGTTCTGGAAGGACAGTTTTAAAATATTTCATTAAATAAATTATTTACCAGTGAAGAAACTGGGACAATTCTAAATACTTTCATAAGATAAACAGCTAAAATATTTTATCATAGGAACCACATAACTTATATCTAATATTCAGAAATTCATAATTATTTCTTCAATAAAACATGTAATTCCCAATAATTCTGTATTAATTAAATGTATTATTAAGTACCATAAAAATAAAGTACATATTTGGAAGTAAATTGTAATTGCATTGTGTTCTCCAGCATTTTGTTGAAGGTGGACTATTTTACAAGCTTTCATTTTTCATAGGTTATTTTAACTCATTTTTCCTGACAACTATAAATTATAGGCACGCCAATAAATTACTGTCAATGTTTGTAGCAGCAGATAAGCACCAGTAATCTCAATTTAGAGCCCTATCTCCAGCCTGTAGTTTTTGGTTTTTTTTTGGTTCACCCACATCTCTCAACTCCTCTCAGCATCAGCTTAGGAATGCCTCCCTTTAAGTGATACATTCTGGGTGATCTTTACTCTCTCCTGGCAGCCTTGTCATTTCCTGCAGCTCATTCCCTTTCCCTCTGTTCCAGAATCACTATCCAGGTCAACCCTTTTCTTGCTGAATGGAGCTTGCAAGCTCCCTGCACCACACTGTGACAACTAAATCCACTTAGGATTTAGTCATGAGCCAGATCCATCCCACAGCACGCAGCTCCATTATTGCTTCATGCATCAGACATGTCCCTCTTGAACTGCAAGAGCAGAGGAATTAATTGAGTCAATTTGAACTTGGAATTTTCTCTCTAATCTAATTTCAAAAGGTTGTATTAAAAAAAGATATGACTGGTGTTATGTAATGCTGTAAGTTTGATTCCCCTCCTAAATAGCCTTTTAATTTCATTGGAATTAGTTGCATAAAGCAAACTGGATTTAGCTCATGCTCCTCAAGTTGTTTCTGTGGATTTTTAGCTTTAGATATTTTGTGATTTTTTTCAGTGAGTATGAATATGAAAGATGTCCAGTATGTGATATTGAAGATACTTCAGCAATATCAGTGAGATGGCAGGTAAGTGTTGAGTGGAACAGCAAGAACTTATTGTGAGTTGGTAGGCTGAGGAATTGCTTCCCAGAAGATGGAGCAGAGCTCTGTCACTGGGATTTCTAAAAGCAATTTCAGTGCAGGAGCATGACAGTGAATAGGTCTCAGCAGTCAGGGGAGCACATTACACACTGGAGCAAAGTTCTAACATATTCTATTCTTTGTATCAAATGCTCTTTGCTGCCCCAGTGTCCCACTGATTAATTTCATTTAATGGCAAATAAAATTATCTGTGTTGCTCTGTTTGTTTTGCCATAGTTCTGTAATTGATCTGTTTGCTAAAATGGTGCTGTGTTCAGGTATCAGTGAGATGTGAACTCACCCTCTCATGATGACCCTGCTTATTATATTTTTACAGGCCTACTCTATTTTTATTTTTGTTACTTGTTGGGCTTTTTTCTGTTTGGTTTGGTTTTTTGGTAATTTGTTCTCTTCTACAAATGGATACATAACTGGATTTAGACCTACGTTGAGCATTCATGGACCTTATTCCCTTTATATTTTCTGTTGAGATCAATATTCTGATGTGACTTGTGGAGCGACAGGGCGATGAAAGCAGTTTCAGAGAGGTGTCTCACAGGAGCTGAAGGAAGGAAAAAGCCCAAATCTCATCAAAACCCCAAGAGAGCTAAGCCCCAGCCTTTGGTCCTGTGTTCTTCATTTTTTGGATTTTAGTGCCTCGGAAAGGAATTTGTGGCCCCTTGGTGAGTGGGAAGCAGACAGATTCAGAGATGACCTCTGCCTCAGAAAGTGGTGATTACTGGAATTTGGGAAAATATGCAGAGAAAGGGGGACTTAACACCTGCCTTGTCCTTGTTCACTTTATGTAAACACACATTAGTTTTGCTTTAATCACTGTGACTTTATAATAACGTTGTTCAATGCTTATGAGATCTGTTCACCTGTTTTTATGCTAAAACATTTTGATACTAATCCAAACCCAGAGCATAAATCCATAAACAAAGTAAAATTCACAATCGCTTTCACTTGCAGAGATATTCACCAGAGAACAGAAACCAAGGCAGCACCTTGGCAAATGGAATCCTTAGGCAGCACCCTTGAAACCCTTAGGCAGCACCTTCCCAAAGAGACTTTGGAGGACAAAGGCAGAAAAAAACCCCAAACCCAAGCACACAGAACAGTTAAAACCTTGCAAACACAACCCACAGATCCACACAGGCCTTGGGAAAATATTTTTTGTGCAGAATCTCTGTACCTTTGCAGGGCACAGGGCCCTGTGACCTGATTTTTGGAAGCCTGTGTCTGAGCCATGTGATTTGCTCAGCAAATAATAATTGAGCTGCTATTTTCGAGGAAGATTTTCCCTATCCTGAGGATGCCTCAGGAGAATCTCAGCACTGGGCTCATCAGCGTTTTTGCAGGGCTGGTGGAGGCTGCACTGCTCTCCTGCACAACTGCAGTGATTAGTGAAAGGAATCACTGCTTCTGTTGGGCAAATGAGACACCAGATATCTAAGTCTGGTGTTCTACCCCCTCTGAGACCATCTTTTTCCTTCACCATTCCTTCCAAATCGTTATTTTTCTCTTCAAGGACTGAATCATGGCGCCCTGCCTGTGTCCTTGTTAAGATCTCAGCTAGAAAAATGCTTTTGCTTAAGAAAATAACATCATGGGAAAGGCCATGGCAACACAAACACTTGTTTTGCCAGAACACATTTATACTGGATGGGTGGATAGTTCAGATGGCCATGAACACTTAATAAAGATCATTTTTCTAGTAATTCCCCAAGGCACTTCCTTAAAAAAAACTATTATAGAGAGGCAGGCATTTCAGTGGAAACTGCCAGACTTAAAACAAATGTGATTATCTTCTTTTAATAATTTTTCCTGTCACCTTAGCAATCTAGGGCGGGCAATTTCTAGTCTAAATAAATTGGATTGTATTATGCCTTTTCAAATCTTCTGTCTTTTCTAAGTTTTAGTTTTGCATCCAAAATCCTAATAACAGCCTGTAACACATTTACATTCCTGCATTCTTGCCTCTATTTTGTTGGGTACACAGTATTCCTTTTCTTCCCCCCCTCCTTTGGTAATATGACCATTTTGCATTTTTCCAGATTTGGAAAAACAGGAATGTTTTCAACCTTCAAGTTAGCGTTTAAGGAACAAGAACAAAAAAAGGCACCTCTGGCCTTCAGGCACAAATTTAGAACATTAAACTACATGCAGAAAGAAGCAATATGAAATCTTGGGTGAGGAAGTCAAAACTGTCTAAGAAATTTCACAGACTGAGAGAATTTAAGGGCAGGATGAAACAACAGCTCTCTGAGTCTGACTCCTGTTTGTGAAGGCAATTCCATTTTACCCATTCACTACTATGCTGAGATCCACAGCTCTGTTCAGCTGAAGCACTGCTTCCAGAAAGGTACACTGCTTTGGAGTGAGAATGTCCAGAGGTGGAAAATCAGCACCTTCCTCGACCCCTGTTTATCACACACACTGTTAAATAGCACACAAGCTTCTCATTCGAATTTGCTGCTTTCCCCCTACTGCCCTTGGCTCTCATTCTTACCTCTTTCCACAATATTGAAGAGTCCTTATGTTGTGATAACTTCACACAAAGGAATTATTTGTGGAGCAATCTACTCACCCTCCGTGCACAGATCTGTCCAAACTGCACCGAGGTGTGGCCCCCAAAGTGCCCTGCTGGATTTCATGTCACTCGTAGCACTTTACTGCTCTTCATGGGGATAACCCAAGAAATACAGTGTGTATTTTCCTGACACCTCCTAAGTCACTTGTTACAAGTAGATACATTTAGCATTCCACATTGTCTGGAGTTATCTAGAACCTGGCTCTGAAAGCTCCAGGCAGAATCTCTCCTGCCCAGTCCACTTGCTCAGGTCTCACTTCCTGCAGCTAATTCAGACTTCCTGTCCCATGTTTCCAGTTTTTTAAAGTTTTGTACCCCTGAAGAAACATTTGGAGTAAAACATTCATCTAACTTCCCTGTCTAACTTGGTCAAACTAACATTTAAAACAAAGGGCTCCCTTAATTCCTAATCTCAGACAGAAAGGCTTTCCTAGCAGATGTGGATACACATTCATGCGCAGGTATTAAAAACACACCTGAGCATTAAAAACAGGGAGAAAAATTTCCATTACATAGATAATATTCCCTCAAATATCATAAATACGATTATATTTTTTGATGAAGGTAACATTTATCTGCTCCTGAATTATGAAAATGAAAGAAGCAACTCTTCTGTAAAATCACTTAAGCTCCTGGTCCTTCAAGGATTGAAAATCCTGTCCATGGACTGTGTGGGAAACTGACAGACTTGTGCACACCAGCTCAGTCAGTCTCTCAGGGCAGGTTTGAGAGAGGAGGCTCTGCTGCCTTGTTCTGTCCTTGTTGGCCCCTGTTGCACAGCTCGGGTCCTTGTCATTTCCCCTGCTCCACAGCTCCTGCCACACATCTGGAAATAACTCACTTTTCCTTTAATCTGTCACAGTATTTAAGTCTGCTTAGAGGACGGAAGTATCTGCCACAGGGAGGGACACAACGAGCAAGTTGCTCTGTCCTGTTCAAAACAGATCAAAAAACCCAGTTCTTTTAAAAGATCCTCAGAGTGAAATGTCAGAGTTAGGCTCTGACATATTGGGAATAAGTGAAGCAAGCAATGAAGAGGCTGGCTGAAGAACAAACACGGGCATGATGTGGGGAAAATATTGCCTTGGCATTGGGGATGTGAAAAGTCATTGTGCAGAGAAGGCCAGATTCCATGTTTAATGACTGCTTGCCTGAATTTGGGACTCTGTGCTGCACTTAAACCAGCAAGGTGCACACTGATATCAGTGGGGAACAGGCATTAAGATCTACAGGAGATCCCGTCCTTTTGTGTAGCTCACTCAGGCTTACAACCACCATCATTTCTCAGCTGAGGAAACATTCCCATCTTGACTGTTAATTCTGCACTTTGATTTTGTCCTTTGGAGTTTTCCTTTTGTTGCTATTCATTCCATTTTCTTTGGAGCCTTCCTCCCTCTGATAATTCCTCTTTCTTCTCATTCCTAATTCCAATTGCCTCCAATCAAAGTTTTGCTAAGCATTCCAAGTCATGTAATTGGATTTGAGAGTTAAGTGTTCAAAGATAACTAACGTCATTCAGAATGTTATTTCAAGTTGCCTATTTGTAGAGTCCTGAAGAAAACGCTACAAAAATGTACAATGAGTTCATGTTTAGAATATTGTAATGGATTTTCTGCTCTCCAGGGAAGGTGATGGGTGTAACCACTGTAGCATAAGCTATTCCACAATAGTTGCTCTTAAATATCTGGTTACAGCTTTTAGAAAAGTTCAGTTTATGCTATGAGAGCTCTATCAGTTGATTTCCTTGTGTAGACAGAAGCTTTGTAAACAGGACAGCTTGCCACAGGACCTGCTTTAATGTAAACTGAAAGTCTGGAGAAACTGGATATATCATGGGTTTGTGCACTACATCAGCTGGGGAAAATGGAAACACTCCACTGACTCAGACAGGTCTTTTCTGGTCTCCTTTCTCTAAACCACACTGTTGGCTCTCCTCTGTCCTTAATTGTGATATTATGAATTTTCTGGCCTCCAGCACTTTGTTCTAATGATTAAACAAGACTAACATTTTTTTGAGGTCACAATGATAATATGATAGTCCCTTTGAAGGGATTCAGTAAATACAATACAGCAGTCGTGCACTGTGGTATTATCAGGGCCTTAATTTTGACTTTTTGGCAGTGAAGAAACACTGTTTTTCAAAACTTAAAATGTATAGTGGGCAGAAGAAGCGCCATTAATAACCAAAACAGGTTTATAAAGCACAAGACTCAGTTTCCTTTCCTGACCACACTGGGCAAACACTAAAAGGAATCCATCTGTTACGTGATTCTTAGAATCATGTCTCTCCTGCCTAAGATGGCCATCCAGAAGCAGCTTCCAAAAGAACTACGATAACTCTGACTCACTCTGAGATTCCTGGTAAGCAGCTGATTTTCAGTAGTTACTGCTGGCCATGTGGGATTGGCTCCAGCATTCTTAGGCACCTATGTGGTGATCTGAATAAACCCTCTTGTTGTTCCCTCTTATGGACTATAAAGAATCTTAGAACACCAGCTTAAATTTAGTCACTATCTTTCAAACATCCAAAGCTAGGTCAGGTCAGCTCCCATGGCCAAATTCTGCTGTACCTTTGAATTATACATATTTTAGATTGCTAAATGTACATTAGGATTTAAATTAATCACTGCATTATGTCTGCCAAATCTGTATGATTGGAATAGGCTTGGACAGGAATAAAAAAGAAAAAAGAAAAAGAAAGAAAAAAAAGAAAAATTATTATGGGACACTGACTTCTGTCACAGACCCAGGAAGAGGTGGTTTGTCTCAGAAACATCAGTGGTTCTTCCTGGTGTGACACCTCTTGTCCTCTGTCCTACATCTGCCATGCCAGCAGAAGCTGATAAGTTGGCTCAGTCTCTGCTTTGACCCCAGTTTTTTCTCCATAGGGCAGCAAAATTCTCTTTTGTCTTTTTGTTGAGTAGTTGATCTGCAATCAACTTCCTCGGTTACATTAGGAGAATATAGCCAGCCCAAATATTTAAACATATAAAAATTGTATTTTTTTGTCTCTAGAAGTTATCCACAAATGCAGAAAATGACCATGTGAATATGTAATGGGGGGAAGGACTGTGGATGACAAATGGTGAGCAATTATATCCGAGCTCAGCATGAGAAATTATGAGGGAAAAAAATCAATGTAAATTGTGAGCTGTGTGAATGTGTCTTGTGTGCATGCCCTGAAACAGCAGGCAAGGGAGCAGCACAGATATTGGAAGGTTCTAAATGCCAAGCAGAAATTAAAACATATAACTGAAAGTGATGATATATGAAGGTGGCTGAGCATAAATATAAGAAAACCTTTTTGTCTAGACTTGGGTGTCTCTAGTGAAGGAATGGAAATCACCACTTGCAATTTAACAGTGTAAATTCTAGCACCCATAACTGTACCTTTTGTAAAAATCAAGGGCTGTCAGGGATTAATATGAAACATTGTGAGTTGTTTTCCCTCTCTGACCATGAAGATTGTACCTGCTGTCTTGCACACACAAGTCCAAACACCATGGAATTGTAATTTTTAAACACTAGATGGCTCTATTGGCTTTTTAAATGCAGTATTTCCCAAGCTTGCACAGAGTTTTGAAAAGTAAGTACCATTCAGAGTGTGTTCCATTAACAGTCACAGATAATACTAAAAAAAAGAAAAGAAAAAAGAAAAAAATAATTGTCTTCATCCTTTGAGCAGTGTGGAACTGATATCCAGTACAAGGGGCAAAGAGGCTTTCAGTTTCTCCCCTGTATTATACTGAATTTTCACAGTTAATTTTGTCCACAGGATACCTGCAGGTTCCTAAGGATGGAAAACAAAGGGTTCTGGCCCTTTGCATGGAGAAAGTTGGTAAAAGTGGTTTTAAGCTGTTGATATGCTCTTCCAACCTTTTGCACCTGTCTGTGTCACACTGGCACAAGGAAAAGTCATGGCAGCACCCATTCCTTCCTGCTGCCCTGCAAAATGCTGACAAGTTATCTTGAGGGATGGTGAAGTTTACTCCCGCTCTTTTAGCAAATATCCAGTTTCAGTATCAGATTACTAAATTAATGTTTGCATACAGCAAATGTACCTTTTCCCACTGATTTGAGGTAGCACATAACTTTAATATTTATACTTCATTCATATGAGTTTTGAAGAAAAACTAAATTGATCGGAAACAAACAAAGTTGAAGAAATGCCAACATGATGGTTTATTTTTTATCTACTCATTTAAGTTCTAAATTCCTCTGATATTTCTGGTTTTTTAAACAAAAGGTTGTTGAAACTCAGAAATTAAATATTAAGGAAGGCAGGCATTGAGTTCAACAGCTCTTCTTTTCTTCCATTTTAGTCTAGATTTGAGAGGCCTGGCTGTTTCCCTACTATCAGCTAATTGTACAGGAGATGACAGGAATAAGCCACTCAAACTCTGACTAATCCTGCAGGTCACCTTCCATTCCACACCTTCTGCCATCTGCTCCAGTCTCTATTGCTACACTCCAAGAGATTCGTCCATGCTGGAGCTGCTCCCTGTGGAAATCCCTTCTTTTCCACTACATGACCCAGCAAAGAGTTTATTACATACAGAGACGCTCCCCACAGATGCTGGGCTTTAGGAACACATGAAAAAGGAAAGGGGTATGAAGGTGTATGGTCAAAAAGTCCAAGTAAAGCCCTGAGCAGAGCACTCCTTTACACCAATCTTTCAAAGTGTCCATGGAATTCAAGGCCTTTCCATGGAGAAACAAGTCCAAGGAAAAGTGGGGGAAAGCCTGAAACCAACATAAAAACAACCAACCAAAAAAAAAAACAAAAACAAAATACCCAAGCAAACCACCCACCCCAATTTATCAGGGTCACTAAATCAGGGAAAGGTGTGGAAAGCTGCAGGATCAGAAATCAGCATAGAGGGAGCTGAGTAAAGCATCACGCACAGAAGCCCTGACAGCATCTACTGCTCCATGAAAGTATCCCAAGTGATGATCCCTCCTGATGATGCTCTGCCTGCACATGAGGGGACAACCAAACAGCAACAGGCCTCACCATCCCTGCAATCTTCCCTCACATCTGCTAAAGACAGAGTTCTGAGCTATGGGGCTCTTTTTTCTAGTCCTGTTGGCACTGAAGTGACTTAGAAATCTGTGTTTGGACACAGGCATTGGAATCAGGTCCTTCAATTGTGGCAGCAGCTGAAACATAGAGCTTGAGATACACAGAACTTTGTAACTTCCCTTTGTCCGCATTGGATTAACTTCACTCCATCCAATAACTGGGAATTAATAAAGTCTTTCCTAGACCCAGAAAAGGGCATAAATACGACTTCAGTATGTGTGCTGTTTATTTTAATGGAAGGAAATGTCCTGCAGGTTAAGGAAGAGGAGGGATTTTCACAAAACGCGAGTGGAAAGAGCCACCGCAGTGAAGAGGTCAGTGTGGATGGAGCCAGAGATGCGCCAACCCCGCCAGCACCGCTTTTCCCTCCGTTAACGTATAGGCAGCGCCGGCACGAACAGGGAAGGCTCCGACAGGGGCGGGCGCTTACGTAAGGGAAAATCTGCATTCCTTGCGTAACTCGGCTCTTTACATAACCCCGGCCCCGGCCCCGGAGCGGGGAGAGCGGCAGCGGCGGCACTGGCGGAGCGCAGCGGAGCGGCCGGCGCTGCCCGCTCCGCCGCAAAGGAAACGCGCTGCTCCTGCCGAAAGGAAAAGAAATAAAAAAAGATGGAAGATGGCACAGACTGCAGATTCCCATAGCTGATAGGTTAGGTGGGCTTTATGGAAAGAGGACAGGAGGTTTTGAAGTAGTTTTTCATATAGAATCATGGAAGCATCAAGTTTGGAAGAGACCAAACTTGGTCATCAAGCCAGGATCATCCAGTCGCCCACAACACCAGCGCTGCCCTGTAACCCCTAAGGCACACAGCCACATCACCCCACATCACCCAGACCCAGACACACCTGGAACACCTCCAGGTGATTCCACCACCTCCCTGGACAGCCCATTCCAACATCTGACTGCCCATTCCAACATCTGACCATCCAAACAATGAAATCATAACTACAACACAGGCCTGGCCACAGCGATTTTACAGGCAGATTGGATAAAAACAACAAAAAAATTCCCACTCCCAGTGAAAGTTGAAGTTTCAATAGGAGGATAAGAAAATTCTTTGTTGGACTTCTTGCCAACTCTGCCTGCTTAGCACTAGGCAAGGAATAGAGAGAAAGTTTATTTGGGCTGTAAATGGTCACTAGGAATCCCCGTGTACAAATGAACTCCTGGCTTGGAGGTTACAGAGTTTCACTGACACTTGTGAAAGGAGAGACTTGGAAAATACACTCGTAAAACAAAGGGAAGATGGGGGATAATTTGGGGACAGGCAAAGCTGCAGTTCAGCAACGCCTAGCCTGGAGTTGATGTAAGGATAAAAGTTCAGTAACACCTAGCCCAGGCTTTATTTAAGGATATGTGACCTTTGTGTAAAGCCATGTTTAAACCATATCTTGGATTTCCCAGTTCCTGGGCAGTTACATGTTCCATCTGCCTCCCAGAGATACCTGTTCTTTGGGAAGGAAACTTCCGATGTGAGGGCCAAAGAACCCAGATGCAAATCCTTATCACAAATGATTACAGAAAACTTGATGGCCAATAATAATACAAATGCAGAACTGAGTAGCACTTAACTATTTGCATTTCCCTACAAACATAATATGTAAACTAATTCTAAACATACAGGTTAGATTTCTGTACTGATTTTTGCAGAAATCACCTAATTTAGAATATTTTTGTTTTAGGGGTCTCCAAGATAGACCACAAGAGTTCTCCTCTGTGAGCTGTAATTACACTGTTTTATTATTTATTATTTACTGGCAGTGTCTAATTTATTAGAGTGTTGCTTGGTGAATATTTTATTTTATGTGCATTCCGAGCAAATAAAATTCCTCTTAAAGTTGAGTAAAAGGGCATTGTACATGAGAGTTGTGCTTCAAAACTATTTCTACTACATTGCACATAATAGATTTGAAATGTAACTTTCAGAAAATCTTGTTTTATAAATCAGATTTAAGGTCACTCAGCTACACATACAGGTTTGTCTGATGCATTCAGATCTGTCCTTCTTTAAACAGTTCCAGAATTTCAGATGAATTATGTATAAAGTCAGAGAAAGGCAGTCATCCATCTGGGGTAACCACTTGCAAAGTCCAAGCTAAGCAGGTTTGAGACAAACTGGTTTTAAACCAGCATTTTACATGGCTGTTGTGCCAAAGGCAGTTAGCAGATGCCAGCAAAGAATTTGCCAAGTGGCTGGAAAGAAATCTTTCCAAACATCCACATGATGACTTAAAATTCCAAACACACCAAAGTCCCATCTTGCTTGCAAACCTTTCTTGTGCAACAAAGTATTACAGTGTATTTTATTTATAAACTGACAGAAAACTTCTTTTAGGCAGCTTTAGACTCTAATTATTAGGACTGTACGGGTACTTTCCCAGTTTATTTTTAAAGCAGTGGCTGAACAGTCACATCCTTTTGCAATTTCTGTGGTAGTCACTCCCACTTCTGGTTTTAAACAAGCTGGTTTATGTTCGCATACTCCGTGTGTTTAACCTTCTAATAATATACTACAGGACAATTATACTCACAGGTATCCTTTCAGAAGGGAGAATGCCACTTGGCTGGAAACCCCCCCAGGAACTGGATTCTACACCCAGAAATCTCAGTTCTAATGTCAGTACAAATCATTTAAAAAATATTTTGCATTTTATACAAGCCTAGTAGTACCTTGTATGTACATATTTCAGCTACTGAAGACAGAGTTTATGGAAAAGCTTGATCAAATCAAAATTTCTCCTCTTAGTTCTCATCTCAATCCCACTTTCTGGAATGGCCTTGAACAATCTCCAAAACACAGGAAATTTGTTGTTTTTATTTAGAGTAGGAGACAAACTTCTAGATTTACAAATTCCTCCTTAACTCAATACTGAGAAAGACCAAATCATCTGTACCAAGAGTTCTAGCTGCTCTAATTCAATTACAGGACTGAATACTCATATGCCCAATAGATTTCTCCAGACTTTTTGAAAAGCAGTGGATAAGATATATGATTCTTTTTGATTTATTGACTTTATAAAACTGTCAGATATGATTGGCTTTGTATCATTTAATCATTTAGTGGAACAATTTTCTCTGTTTATGAATTATTACAATTTTCTATATTATTTGGTTCAAAAAAAGGAATCATTCTTTCTTTACAGTGAAGAGTATTTGATAACACAATTCAACTGTATTTCACATTTGGCAAAAAACCTCTCCTCTAGCTTTTGGAGAGAACTTCATTTAACTGTGAGGGTTTTTTTTTCTGTTGGAATATCAGTAAGTAAATGCATGTGTGCCAAGCATATCATTAACTGAACTGATTGAAGATCAGAAAAGCAAGTACTAGATCTAATGTTGCTTGGGTGCCACTAATGGGTACTTTATAGATTGAAATATTTCATTTGATCCATTAGTCGTTTTGTTGTTATCAATACCACAGCCACTTGTATGAATCTATTCACAAAATGAATTCAAACTCCCTTAGCTTTTAAGGCACTGCTCAAATGAAAGCAGTCTCTTACAACAGCTGAAACAATTACAAGTGAAAATGAGAGACCATTTTGATGAACATGCATTCCAGCAGTAATCATCTCCCAGACAAGATTTGTCCGTTTCTAAAAATAAATGTTAATAATACAGATGTAAATGTAGGGGAGGTTTATTATTTTGTTCCATTCCTCTGTAAATGTTGACATTTAAAACTTTTACTGCATTTCCTCTTGTTAAAATAGACAGACTGCAGAAGAAAAAATACCATGTGCACTGAAATAATCATGAGTGTATTACTGTCACCAAAATAGTCTCTAAAGTAAGACTAAAAGTAAGTTGAAGACATAATAGAAATACATATAAAAATGATATAAATAAATGTGATCAGCTGTCACTTGGTAAAAAGAAGTGGATAACTTTATCTTGTATAGCAAGATTAAAAAGATTAAAATAAATACATTTTTACAAAGTGCAAAATTTACCTGACAGAACCAGTGCTTGCTGCACAACAGAAGTGAACCAACACTCAGGTGGCTTCAGAAAGTACTGACATTTTACAGTGGGAATCCTAACATTTAAAATAACTCCAGAGACACTTGCACTACTTTCAGCATGTGGTGTGTAAAAGCACAACCTACCTACAAACAGGACTGGCAGACAGGCTCCTCACGGGGCAGACAAGGTGCTGGCTGGCATCACTGAGGTGTCCTAAGGTTTAGTGGTTGGTGTTTTGTAGGTGCCAATGGAAGAGTACAACAAAATCTGTGTTGAAAATACTCTATTTCACTGTCAGCTCAGTGTCACTGCCATTCCCCAAGGATGCATGTGAACTGTTCATTAGGAGAAATGGAAACTAGACCCACCAATCAAATGTATGCTCCTAAGTAACTGACTATAGTAATCGCTTCTGCAAAATGTGAAAGGACTTGAAGTATTTTCTTGTTAATTTTTTACCATTGTCCTAGCCTTACAATCCACCCTGCTTTTGTAACAAATCTTGCCATAATACTTTCTTAATGCCTCAATTACTGCAGATGCATTTACTCAGCTATGATCTCAGTTTGCTTTTGAAGTTTCTCAATTTGTTACAAAAGGAAAGCTCATTTAAATACTCATGATCACCTACAACAAGTGCCCTGTGTCCAATACACTTAGGAATTTGTACTTCAGCTCTTCAGAAGCCTTTTCTTTGCTAATGCATTTTAAGGTCTCCTTTCTGTGTGAATTCTCTGGCTTTGCTAACATGTGAGCTCACACTGCAACGTTCTCTCTCTTCGCTAGGAGCACGTGGAGCTGCCCGTTTGTGTGTGTGTAAGAAAGCTGAGAAACAGTTATCTTCCAAACCGTTATTTTTTCACTGCGGTTGGCACAAAGTCAGCACGAGAGGGAACTCTGCCAAGCTCTTGCATCCCACAGAAGAGATTAAATCAAGTGCAGAGGCAAGACTGATGTGCCAAGCTGAGGACAGAAAACCAAAAGGCTGCGGGACACCTGAATCCAGCAGGCAGGGCACAATAATGATATGATGGACACCAAGCTTAAACTTCCAGACAAACTGCCCCGATAGCAGTTTGAGCAAGTTTGAGCAAGTTCAGGCAGCTGGCTGGGAGAAAGGAAGGAAGCAGAACTAACAGATCAGGAATTGAGGGGTGTATTGAATGGCCAGCAGCAACAGGTGTGCTTTACTCACATCTCAAATGGGCAGGGCAGCTGTGAGTCACAGGTACAGACACTTACAGTATGTGCTTTTCTGGGTGGCAGATATTTTGTCAGGGTGTTGCCAGCAGCAGCTGATGAAGACATCCAGAGTTACTGTGGGAAAAGCACGTACACGCAGCATAAGTCCTTTTTCCAGGCTGAGAAACAATGCCTATTTTTGTAGTATTAAAATTGTTTTCAAATATTTATTTTATTATTATGGCTGGCTCATTTTTGAATGCTTTGGATTGCTATGTGTCTCATACAACAGCTGCGGCCATAATTCTTAGCCTTTTTTATGACCACATGAGGGTGAATGTGCTGTCACTTGTCTAAGAATCAAAATACCATCTATTCTTTGCAACTCGGACTTGGGATGGAAAACTCTTCTCACTTCATTTCTTCACTAGCTGTGTGAAGTAAAGGAGTTTCTGAAGCCAAAATCCCCCGAGGTTTACGCATGGAACATTTCTATGCCTACCAAGCGGCGGGGACACAGAACTACCTGATCCCTCAGGTTTGGGACATCTACCTTTAACTCTGCTCGTCTTTTTACACCAACTGCCCTTCACTCACTGCATTCCCAGTGCTTCCCCGCATCGTAAAGATACTTTGATACCTTAATGTTTTCAGGTTAGTCTCCAAGTATTGTAACCCAAACTCACAAAAAATGTCCCTAGAACTTTCAGCTTCAGGGCTCAGAATCTCTCAAAATAAGGTCAAATTATTTTACACATTAATATCCTCATTCCTGCTGAGTCACGCTGGGGTTGAGCTTCAGTTATTTGCTTTGGCCTACCTACCCGGAAAATTTCTTGGGGTTTTGTTTGTTTATTTTTTAATATAGACGAGCACCTGGACCGCGTTGCTACATTGAAGGGCAGACGCTGTTGAAAACACTTCTGATTGGGACACATCGCCAGCACACTTACCGGCTGTCATTCTGCACTGGCCCCACGACTTTTTGGTCTCGAACCCAAGTTTTCTACCTTAAAGCGCTTTTCGAGGAGTTTTAAAGCAGGCGCTCGTGAAGGCGGCACCGCTGAGGCGAATCCAGGTGGGGCTGGGCTCCCGCCCCTCCTTTCCTCCCTGCCTGCCTGCCTGCCGCGCCGGCCGGGGGCCATGTGACAGAGCGACTTCTGCCTTCAAGCCGCCGAAGGGGAAGGAGAAGGGGAAGGGGCCACACTTCCCCCGTTGCTCCGGCTGCCGCTGAGGCCGCGGCCCCGCGGGAGAGGCGCCGCCCGTGCCCCGCCACAGGTGCAGCCGGCGCCCGCAGCGCCGCGGCCCCGGAGCGCCAGCGCCGGCCCTCACAGAGGTACGGACAGGGCGCCCCGCCCGCCGCTCGCCCCCCGCGCCGGGGCGGGGCCCGGCCGGGGCAGGACAGGCCGGCGCAGCCCCCCCGCCCCGCGGGCTGCGCCCCCCGCCCGCCGCGGAGCCGCCCCGGCCGCGATGCAGCCGCCCCGGGGGCAGCCGGGCGGCCCGGCGGGGCCGGGGGCGCGGCGAGCGGGCTCCTCCGCCCGCGGGCCATAAAGGGCCGGGCACGGGCGGCGCGGCACTGCGGTACCGGGCGGCCGGCGGGTGGATGCGGCAGCGGCGAGCGGCGGCAGCTGGCGGGAGCGGCTCCTCCCCCCGCCGCCGCCTCCTCCGCCGGCGGCTCCAGGCAGCGTCTCTCCGGCCGGCGGCGGCCCGGCCCTGCCCCGGCATGGCTTTCCCCGGGGCGCTCGGTAAGTGCCGCGCCGGGCTGGCCCGGGGCGCTGGCGGTGACCTTGGGCCGGAGCCGTGCGGGGCTCCTGCGGCGGCGGCGCCCGCGGGCCCGGCCCCACCTGCTCGCCGCGCTGGGATGCGGCGCTGCCCGCGGGGCATCCGCGGGGCTCGGAGGCGGCTCTGGCTTTCACGGCGTGTGCTTGGTATAGATTCAAGGCCGTTAGGTGCCTGATCGATAATCGCTTTTTAAGTAATCATTCAATCTATTTTTTTTTTTTTTTAGTGCAGTATGTTTCAAGATAAATAGCTTTCTTTCCTTCTGCAAAGGTGCAGACCTAAAGAGCAATCAACCTTTCTATTAGATCGAGGTATTTAGGAAAAGAGCGTTTACTGGGTGGCATTCATACCATTCCCCATCCCATTAAAATGTCTAGTTGTTGCTCACCTTGGGCAAAGGACAGCAGTTCAATAGAAGCATACTGGATACAAAAACCTCTTCCAATTCAGGATGGTACAGCTCGCACAAGTATTGCGTGAGGTGCCTCATGACTATTTTAGGTTTATTCGGCTCATTTCAGTGCCATGAGCTAGCAGTGATGTGGGTGAACTTACATGCCAAACTATTCTGTACCTTAGCATCTTATGCTTGAGTGGAGAACATGAGCTTGGGTTCTGTAAGAAAGAAAAAAACTTTGGTGTCAGTAAAGGATTGTAGTTACATCTATACTTTCTGTCTCTCCACTACCTTATTGTAAGGATTTAAAACACAGCGTGGTTTCTCGTGCAGCACGTTTCTTACTGCATTTCTGTTTCTGATCACAATTCTCTAGGAAAAAGTTCATTTAAACTAGGAAAATGCTCAGCATTTTCTGCTCAGCGGAAAAACTTTATTATTTCACGTTGTACTAGTATTGTTAGCACTCTTACTGTAGTTGAGTAAGTATAAAGGGAGATTTTCCCTGGCTGAAGCGACCCAAAAGGCTCTTGCTGCTGGCAGCTGCATGTGTGGCAGGCTGTGCTGCTGACAACTGTGTTCATTGAGGTCAGGGGACAGACTCCTGTGACTTCCTTGGGGGCTGACGTTGAGAAACCAAACCTAAGTTTGGATGCTACTTGGATATGGTAGTGCATTGTCACTGAATTATTCAGCTAAACATGTATGTATTTTTAAATTTCCTGTGTAGTTATACTTGATTTTACAAAGGCTTAATATTAATTGCAAAACAAATACTCGCCCTGTGCAGAAAACAGCACAGTCAGATCCACAGTTCTCAAAAAACAGAGATGCTTTTCTTCTGGGATGTGAATGGGTTCTTCTAAAATAAGAATGCAAAGTAATGTAGGGGAACACTAAATTGCTGTGTTATGGTCCAATTTAATTCTTGTCACCTTTTCATACTACATTTGCTTTTAGAATAAAAGCAAAAATGTTCTCAAAGCAACTGTGAAAACAGGTGGACATTAATGAGAGTCTTTCAGGCTGAAACCAACAGGATCACATATCAACATGTGAAACCTGCAGCATGCCAACAGAAAAATTGTAACGAGGGCCCTGATAAGTTGTGCCTGGAGAGATAAAAAACTGCCACGCTCCATGCTGCCTTCCAGGGTATGTTGTTATTTAAATTAATGCTATCTCACAAAATACGTCTTGCATTTTTCTAACCAAAAAAATGGTTAGAAATGCCAATTTTGGACTCAGACTTCGCATTCTGGCAGTGCTTAGATCCATTCGCTGTGACATGTTCGCAGCTATTTTTAACTTATGTAATAAGAATTTAATCTTATTTGTTATAAACTCCATCATACTGAAGGCATTCAGAAAGCTTTATAGTACACAACAAATAATGCTGGTCTGTAGCTTATCAGCACTGTGTTTTTTCCTCTCTGGAATGATTCCATTTGTGCTAAAATACACATTCTGAATTGTATGAAAATGGAATAAAAGTAAAGCCAGGAAACTACAGCAGAAACAATAAAGATGGCATTTTAGTAGTGATGCCAGTATAAAACGGAAATATTTTGTGATGAAAGCCTACCTACTTAAAATTTTAAAACATAAAACATATTCTTTTTGAAAAGTAATATTTAAATGCCAAATAGAAATGGAAGTCCATGACATATCTGCTTCCCACATGCATTCAAAAATGTGATAGGAGCTACTACAAATGGTAAAAAGAGTCACTGAGTTAACTGTACTGCCTTTGTTCCTGTTGTGCAACTATTCCACTTCCCAGCAGTTCTGTGACTTTCTGATTTGTGCCAGGGATGGGGTGAGGTGGAAGCGTTCGGCCTTCTTTTCTAACTTGCCTGTTGGCTTGAAGTTACTGGGCAAGGAAGAGGGCAAGCAACTGAATGAATATAATTTCCAGGTTCAGTGGAAGGACACACAGCTGAGTATCCATCGTATCACAAGTAATTGTCTGTCTTACTGTGCAAGTAAGCGGAATCTCCTGGTAAATCTCTACATAAATTGCTTAGGAATTTTTGTGGGCATACCACAAGGCTCCCGATGCACAAATTAGCACGGCTCCAAAAGTAGAGCTGCTTTGAGGTCCTTGTGTACTGCATGCTAGTTTAAATTCTGCAGAGCTGTTCTACTTTCTTCTGATTTTGCTCCAAGCTCTGAATGTTGATAGGCATACCATGGAAAAACCCCCAATCTCTTGCACATCTTCACTCGTCCTGTAGCTCTAACTGTCTCACCTGTGCTCCTCATCAGGCGAGATGCCCCGACAGTTTCCCAAGCTGAACATTTCCGAGGTGGATGAGCACGTGCGGCTCCTGGCAGAGAAGGTGTTTGCCAAAGTCCTGCGAGAAGAAGACAGCAAGGATGCCTTGTCACTCTTCACCGTGCCTGAAGACTGCCCTATTGGGCAGAAGGAGGCCAAGGAGAGGGAGCTGCAGAAGGAGCTGGCAGAACAGCAGTCTGTGGAAACAGCTAAAAGGTTTGTTCTGTAGTCGCTTTCTTAGCGGAAAATAGGTTTTGAAATGAGTTTGAGTTAGTACTGAAATACCTGGCAAACAGCAAAACAGTATTCTGCCTCTTACTACTCCAGGAGAAAGGTCAGCAGCAGGCACCAGGGCCACCCCTGCGGTGTCCTTCTGTCCTGTGCAGGAGGTATCAGACGGGCCTCAGGGGGCTTCGATTGGTCAGGTTGTCTCAGCTGTGTTCCCAGCAATAGCACAGATATTGCTCATGCAAATTTAATAAACAGCATAGCTGGGTAGAAATGAACAAAACCCTAAAAGTCTTTAATGTAAGTAGAGTCAGAAAAAGAAACACAGCCTCCTCTTTTTCTAGTTTCATTAAGAGAAACAGAAAATTTTAACACAGAGAAAATGACAGTGGCATGATACTTCCTTTAGTCTCTGCAAAAATAGATGAAAGCAAAGAATTTATATTTAAGATCAAGGGGTAAGGTGAAAAGTGGTATTGGCATAATGAGGTTATTTGTAGGTTTCCTTCACTCACACAGATAAAATCTAACCACTGTCAGCCATAAAAGTGCACATTAAACAAAAAAAAAAACCCATTGCATTCTACCTTTGGTTTACTCATGGCTGTAATGAAGGCAAACTTGCTTTGGTTTGTGAATTTTGGTTGGTTTTTTTTATTTATTTATTTATTATTCTGTAAGAGAGGCAGCCTTCCCCTGATGTCAGCCTGTTCCAGTGTCTTGCCTTCACAGGACTGCTGGGCTGTTTCTGGAGTCACATGAGCTCAGCAGCAGCCTGACACCAAATGGGTTGGACGTGTACAGACTCTTCAAAAAGCAGGCAGGCAAGAAAGCATTTGAAAGCGATAGCTAAACACGTGTACCTGCTTAGCTGCAGAAAGGCAGTTGGGCAACACTTGGAATCATGTTTCTGGAACAGAAGGGAGAAGAGTCAATTTAGTTAAATTAAGGTATGACTCACTGATGATACAAGTTGAGACTTTGAGTTTGGAATTGTGCAAGTGGATTTCCCAGTTGGCATGTTCATAGACATAAATGGGCACAGAAGGGAAAACCAGATGTTTCTAGTCAAACAAATGTTTGGTATATATTTCCCCCTGAGCTAGTGTGTTTCATTTTTAATTTGGAAAATTTGTCTCACAGAAACAAACTCAGATTTTGCACAGGTTTAACTGTAGGAATGGGTAATATAGGTATTTTGTTTACATGTAGGAACAGAACAAGTGTTCATCCCTGTCCTGCAGGACCAAAGGGACAGTGACACAAGTACAGCTTGTGCTGTTTCCAGTTTCAGTTGATCAAACACTGCCTTTCAAAACTGATGCTGATTTCCAAGGTGGTTACAAGTACTTTAGAGGATGAAATTTGGGTGTTAATTGTACCAGCACTGCATGTTCTTGTTCTTAAGAATACCACAGAAGTAATTTGCAGCTTTCAGAAAATGTTCCAGTGTTCTTTTCTCTTTATTAGTGATTCTTACTAACATTTTAAGGTTTTGGTATCTAACTTACAAAAGTAAGGACTATTTCCACAGTGCAAAAGAAATTGTTATCACAGGTAGTTTATAACATACTATTTATGTATTATATGAATATTTAAAATATATTTAAGCACATTTAAAACTGAGTAAGGAAAATGAATTCCATCTTGAGAGATATTCCAAAGCTCCACTGGAGGTATTACAATTACTTCACTGGAAAACACAACATTCTGTTTTAGCTGGTTTATCTGAAGTGCACATCTATCACAGCTTTCATGGAAAAGGCAGCATTTTTAAATTTGAGTTCCACCTGAAGTGAGGAATGGACTTGTGTATCAAAGCCATGCTGTGATATCACTCTGATAAGCACATCAGCCTCAAGTCTCATCAAACACTGCCTAAGGAATAACTAGGTGCTCCTCCTTTTCCTTACAAGTTGAACTGAATGACTGTATGTGAAATTTTGTTGCCTAGTCTTGTCTGACAACTAGAGTTGAGTTTTGGGAAGAATGGGAAGTCTGTGTAACAGCATGATAACTTAGAACAATTTCCATATGTAACATTGACTTGTTTCTGTCTGATCCTTCACAAATTCTGATGCTGTCAGTCTGTAAGAATTGACCCTTAGTAAAGAGAGCACAGTTATCACCTTTTCCTTCTGCACAGTGACTTGCTGAAACTGAAGTTGTGAGAAGTGAAACAAAAACCTTAGGGCATCTTTGAGTGATTGTAAATAAATTGTGGCATGTTGGACTCATGTAGAGGGTGCAGTTTTGTGTAGTGTAGATAATGTGAAGTGTCAATACAGAGAAGCTAAAAGCAGAAGCACTTTCTGAGCAGGGTTTTTTCTGTGATATGAGAGATTTCATTAGTATAATTTCCTAGGGAGTGATTTCTTTGCTATAATCAGTTTTCCAGTGTATTAATTGTTTTATACCATGGCTTATTTTATGTTTTATACCATGAATTCATAGGAAGAAAAGTTTCAAGATGATTAGATCCCAGTCTTTGTCATTACAAATTCCACCTCAGGAATGGAAAGCACCACCGGCCAATCCTGTCCTGTCTCCTGCAACACCAGTTCTTCCAAGTGCTTTTGTGCCAGTCCAAGTGCCATATGATGTACCAGAATTCCAGAGAGTTTCAATTAGTGGGGACTACTGTGCAGGGGTAAGGAACTATTGTTTTCCCACTTTCTGTAGCTAGAGGGTGTAAAAAAGGTCCCATATATCTACATGAAGTGTAAAATGCCAATATGATGGCTCTCTGCAAGAAAATCTAAATTGCTTTGTGAATATAGTGGTTTGTTAGACAGTTAGAAGTCAAGGTCAGGTTGTTTTATACTCTTTTTAATACTAAATTGGATAAAAATAAAAACATCAGATGTTAAATAGGTAATATATGGTAGGATAAAAACATTTGTGTGTGTTCTGTATATTGTATTTGGATTCTGCTTCTGTCACTGGGTTACTGACTCCTTGGGCAAGATCCTTTATGGTCAAGCCCCACACTTCTATGCTAGAACTGCTATTTTTCCCAGTATTTATCCAGGTTTTCCTTCCAGGTTACAGTTGATGACTATGAACAAGCTGCCAAGAGCCTGGTGAAAGCTCTCCTCATCCGAGAGAAGTACTCACGTCTTGCCTACCATCGCTTCCCAAGAACAACATCTCAGTACCTGTGCAGCATGCGGGATCAAAAATGGAAGGTTGAAGATGAGGTGTACCCAGGTGAATGCCCTTTTTTAAATATTCAATTACATTCTAAAAGATGTAAACATTATTTAAAATACAGACTTAAACCCATGCAATACTGTAGTAAAGGAAAGTTGTATTTTTGTGATGATCTCCTCTGGCTGTCTTTGTAATTTAATTTGTTGTTGAGTAGAGAATCACTAACAGGCCTAAGTTATAAATCCTGTATCTAATTTGGAACCTTGAAGCTGTCAAAACCTAAAAACCAAGACTAGACTCTCATTGATTACTTTATTTCCCAAGCAAATGGGATGTTAAGTAGCATACTTATGCTCCCTCAGGAAAAAGCTGTATGGCTGTGGTTTAAAATGAAGTCATTCCTCCTCATCTTGGCATATGGAACTAAAAGGGGTGATGAGCTCATCTGCATCATAAATTGAAGCATGATACAGACATGCCAGTTAGCAAGCCCTGAGTCAGGAATTTCACAGGCAGGCTACACTTGCCAGGTCAAGACTGGAGGCTGTAGAGTCATATTTGTTGGGCATTCTGCCCGGGTAAATAAACTGATCTCTCAACAAGGCTTATTAGTTTGAACATAATCCCCCACTATGTGTGTCACAAATTATTTTTGTCTCTTAGGTGGGTTGTGTCTTGAAAGCTTTGCTTGTGCATTAAACTGTTTGCACTGCTCATTTCTGGATTAGGCTGTGAGGAGCAACCTTTGGTCTGTACAGATGGGCCACTGTAGATGTGTCCATGTTGCTGACAATTTATTTTCAGCCTTGAAGTGACATTTTAAATCAATTACTGGCTTAGTAGTTGAAAGAGGGTGACTAAATATGTTTTCAAGTGTTTGTTTTCCAGGAAGAGTGTAAAGAGAACAGTGTACTGAATATTCAAGACAGGGAAGATATTTTGGAACAGCTGCCAGGGAGATATTTCCAAGTTATTATTAGGTTAATAACTTTCTTATAGTTATGATTTTAAACTTGCAACGCAAAAAAAGAAATCTTGTTACACAATGTCTTAGTTAGCACAAGTTTGAGCTAGATAGTTATGAATATTAGAGATAAGGATGGTATCAGTTTATAACATACATTCAGATGCTCTAGGTGAATAAAAGGCCTGGTAATTACTTTTCTGTCATGGCTTAACTGAACAGATAAAAGAAGAAATCTCTTAAGACTCAGCCAAAGAATCTAGTTCAGTTGACATAAATGCAGTCAGGACACCTTGTGTTGATTGCATTAGTAAGATATTGTAAAAGAAGTGATGATTGTTCAGAACAGGAGTGACAATGTTTGAATGTTCACATTAGCTAAATCTCCCAGAAGTGTGTGATTACTTGATTCTTAGGAAAAAACTTTAATTTTTAAAGGCTTTACAAAACTGTACTGAACAAATCCCAATTGTGCTTCTGGTACTTTGTGATTTTATTTATGTTCAGAAGGCCAAGGGATAAACTGGATTTGTGCTGTAAAATTTTTGGCTTCTATGCTTCTATTAAAAAGGAATTTATTAAAAACCCCAAACAAAACCCTCACCACAGAAAACTACACATAAACAAACCAACCCCCACAAACTTAAAAACTCCAACCAAAACACAACAAACCCAACTGATTCTATGCTTAAATATGAACTTCCAAAATTGCTACAGTGAGTCAGAAGGTGAAAAGAAAATAATGAATGTGGATCTGAAGTCAACAGCTATTTTACTGTTCAAAAATCTCAACTGTACTTCAACCATCCTAATTTAAATCCTTCTGCAAATTCATTTTCAAACTCATTCCAACACACATTAATAAAGAATAGTATTAAATCTGTACGCATTGGTTCAGAGAACTCTAATAACATATAACATTGGAATTAAGGTAAGCACTTAATTTAGAGAGAGGCTGCAACTAAAGCTGTCAGAAAAAAGCTTTGTTGTAACAGCAGATTTTTTTATAGTAACTGAATGTGACTTTAATGAAAATACTGAAATCTGTTAGAAATTAATCTTTACAGGAGCAGGAAGTTATTTTTGTAATTATTTTGCCTTTTGTGTAAGTTATTTCTTCTAACTGTAATGTAAATTCGCTTCCAGATTTCCATTCACCCCCAGAAGAAAATGAAGATCCTTATAATCTGGATGATGCTCCAGACAATCTGGATTATGTTATCAAGCTGAAAGGTGGCATTCCCTTTGTTTATGATAGCAAAGAGATGATGGAGCTCAATGAGCCTCGGAGTTTGCCATATCCAGACCTGCAGACCTACACCCTGGACCTGAGCCATGTTCTTGCTCTAATTGCAGATGGCCCAACGTATGTTCCTCTTTTGTTACTCTGCCCTTTCAGGCTGCTGCTTACCTGTGGCTTAGTACTTCTCACTTCTGTGACATTTAATTCCTCAGCATACCCATTCTATAGCAGTGTTTTGTTTTGTCTTTCTCAAGCATTACTGAGTCATGAAAAATCTTAAAAAGGAAAAAATACAATGCCACCTATGGCTACCTTTCATTTCTTTGGTTTCTTAGCATCAACCATGGCAAAAAAGGGGCTGACAGAAAAACATCAAGGAATTGGCCAAATATTTCCATTCAAGTCAAATCTGACCCAAACTTCTTGAAGCATGGGAACTGAAACTTAATTTTTTTTTTCAATTTTGTTTTTGCTTATGCTGAACCTGAGGTTTTTGAACAGTTGTCCTAAGTTCCTTCATGTCTGTTCTGCTCTGGCTGCTTGAAGAGAAACCCTGCATATGCAGAGCATACAGATCAGCAACATAAATATTCAGTCTGATTTGTTCCAGATGTTAATTAACTGCTCATATGCTGCAAAACTGACCCATGTATGCACAATCAAAAGAAGTCCAAACTTTCCCAGAACCACCAAATTCTGTGAAGTCTCTAAAAACTAGAAATGGAACAACTATAGTACAGCTTTAGTCAGTGCCACTCATGACAAAGCAATGTCCTTGCCTAGCGCATGATGAAAGCATGTGCATCCAGTTTTAAGTTTACTTCCTAGCTGAGGATTGGAAACAGCCCATCTCTCATGGCCCCAACACCAGGAAAGGAAAAGAATCCACTCTAGGATGGAACTAAGCAGGAACCTGAACTGCTCTTCTGAGCTATTTGCCCTGTGTGCCAGCACTGCATTGCTGGTCCTCCTGCCTGGGAGAGCTCACCACTGACACTGTGCCCAGTTAGCCCCACCTGGTGCATTCTTTCCTCTGTCTGTCTGTCTCGCAGCTGTGTCAGTCTGTGCCTCGTGCAGTGACAGTGGCAGAACAAGCCTGGCCCATTCCCTAAGCCCTTTCTCAGGAGCCAGCTCCTGTGCCTCTGCCAGCCTTATCAGCTCCAAATCAGTGCCAGCTTGAGCAGGCTTTGGTTACAGTCAGCAATGGGCAAATGCATTCCAGTTACAGGGTGTTATATGCCCAGACAGACAATGAAAAGTTAAAAGGATGAGGAGGAAAACCAGAAACAAGAGTCATGTTGAAGGCCCTTGTGCAGTTTGCACTTAAACCTTAGACCTCACAGTTGTAACAGCAAGCCCTAAGCAAGAAGGGCTGTGGTAGGACAAGTTAGAACACACAGCACCATGGTGAATGGAGGTCAGTCACCTGCTCCTTTCACTAATTCACAGTAAGCTTTTGCAGGCTCATCCACACTCTCTAATAAATGTGCAGAACCCGAAAGAAAAAGATCTTTCCCATAATCCTGTTGCATAAGCTCTTCTTTTGGTATTGTTTCACTGTTTTCAGCAAGTGCTTTCCTGTCATTTATGCCCATCACATGTGGGGCTGCTCAGAGATCAGGAGCCACTGTTCTTTAATCTTTGCTGCTGGTAAAGTGACGAAATCTCACCCCTACTCCTCAGGCTCATGGTCTTTTGGATAACAGCATGACCCAACAGACTTCCTGCAATGGGCAAACAGGTCTTGATTAGTATTGGGTTCTTTGAGACTGGGTTTGAAACAGGCTTCCAAAACCATAATGGGATTTGTGTTCTATTGAGGAGAGATCGGCAACAATAAAGCAGGAAAAAGAAGGCTATTACATTAACAGTGCTACCAAAATATTGTGGAGTCAATAAGAATTGACAGATGGTGAAGAGAAAAACCATGCCATTGGTTAAAAATAGATGGAGAAACATGACAGAAGATGAAAGTGAAGATGGAGCTCTGAGTAGGCAAGCAGGACCAAAAAAAGCATATTTTCTATAAAGGGCACAAGAAATTATTTTGGAAAAAAGTATTTCTACACAACATATATGTTCTCAAGGCATGAAAGATGAAAGCATATTGGATCTTATCTTGGCTTCTCACATTAAATTGAAAAAGCAAATAAATTTGGAGGATTTAAAAAAAATTTCATAATTAGTAAGGCTGGATGACAAGATATTTCTGTTATATATGAGAAGATTGTTCTATTGGAGGTACCATTTTAGAGAAGTTGCAATTGATATCCATTTGATTATAGGTTTCATGCTTTGGTCATTATTGTTAAAAGGACTGCAGTTTATGCACAGGTATAGTGATGAATACTTGGACAAGTTGAAGGACGTAACATGGTTATGTAGGGTTCTGTTTGAGATTTCACTAATAACTTTGGTCTGAAATTTGCTTACATATTTGTTAACCAGTAGGATAAAAAGAATGGATTTGTCTTGGACCTCATAAAACACCCCAACTTTGTTTTTACTGTGAAAACTTTGATGTTCTTTTTGAATTTGAAATACAACATTTTAAGTTACAGTTCATTTTTGTGTTTTCTGTTACAGAAAAACATATTGTCATCGGAGGCTTAACTTTTTAGAATCTAAATTTAGCTTACACGAGATGTTAAATGAGATGTCAGAGTTTAAAGAACTGAAGAGTAATCCCCATCGAGACTTTTATAATGTGAGAAAGGTAAGTGTGAGAAGGATTAAAGGCATGACACTGTTTTTAGTAGGAGTTCCAGCAGTTTTGCTTTTCTTATTGGAAGTGTAGATGATATGCACGAAATAGTGTGTGCATACCTCTCAACTGAATTAAGTTATTTTAAGAATGGTAATGTTTTTCTACATGGGAGCTCTCCAGGAAAATTAACTTGAATGTGCGTGGGTTAATTGGATTATGCTAAACTAATTTGTTTACTTATTCAGAATCAAAGGGACTTAATTGTGTGTAGATTGCTTTAAAAGAGTGAAACAGAGTTAATCAAATGAAGCTCACATGCATAATGAATAAAAATATCCTTATGGAGGTTTAATTAATTTTAATGAACTCAAAGACATTCAAGTGCATTTTTCTGCTTTCATGTAGGTACATCCTACTAGACTGTAGTAGGAACAGCTGTATAGATTTTAGATTATAATTTCATTTCATATTGAAAAGAGATGTTTAAATACATGTCAAAATACCTCCCACAGAAACTAAACTGAGGGTTCATGCTGCCATCAGTATCTCGTAAAAAAAAATCTCTGATATATTAAGTAAAAAGATCATCTGAGTTGGCTCCCTCTGAGATACACCTGGCTATAATTAGGAGACAGGTAGGGGAATCAAGGAGCTGATTTAATTTCCTGACACATTCCCACCCAAGGGAGCTGCGTTCTCTTCAAAGCATGGAAGCAAGAGTATTAGGCTGCTTCATTTGCTTCCCTTTCCTGAAGTGGAGAGGAAGTTACTGGAGTTACTGCTTCATTTTGATAGGTGAGATTTCTTCACAATTGTTGCTGGTGGTTTTAACCACTTTGGGTCCATTTTGCATTGTTTCTCTATGCAACTGGAAGAGGTAATCCTCTATTTTGTTAACTTCAGGGTTTACTAATTCTTCTCCTTACATTTTGGTTGGCACTAGTTCATAAAAAAGTCCTCTTGGCTTTTCCCCCTAATGCCCAGTGTGTTTGCTGGCTAGTGTTGTGGTAATAAACCGTGCCAGTGTCCATCACAAGGGTGGAAGCAGATGAGTTGTCAGGTAAGTTCTTATGGATTTCACCCTTCTGACTGTTAAATGGATGCATGGGAGACGTGTCAGCTAATTCACTCAAGTGGCAGAGACTCAGCTCCCAGCCTGACAGTTTTCTTGCATAACCCTGGAAAGACATTTGCTACGTGCCACATTCAGAGAAAACACTTCAGTAGCTGACAGAGACTTTAATAATGAAACACATGGCGACTGAGACATGCAGAGGTGTGGATCAGGTAACTACCACAATCAGTTTGATTAGTGAGAAGTTGTAATTAACAGGATTGTACTTGCTAAGTTCAGCTTTTGATCTAGAGCCAAATGTTCAGTGTCTCTGGACATATCTCAATTATTTTTTAATTACCTGATGTTGAATAAGCCACTCTACAAAAGGATTCTTATTGTTCAAAAGCTCAAAATGTGCGTTGCTTCCCCTCTGGCAATGAGCACACTCCAGAGGGCAGGAACCAGTCTGCTCTGCTCTGCCAGAGACCATTCCTACTGCCAGGTACTGCTTGAAAATTCCTGCTGCACACAGTTCATCTTGCTTAAAGTATTTTTATGAAGCAAGTTCACAAGTAGTATTTTTCTGAAGCACTCTGGAAAGTAAACTGCATTGTAGACACAATTCCTGTAAGGCCCCAGATTATCTTGTTTTCCCTGTGTCTTGCTAACCCCAGTAATGTTTGGAACTGTAACTTCCCTGGACTGCTTCCTTGCTAGTAACAGTATCAGCAGTGAAACATTTGAAAGCCACACTTCTCAGCTGTGGTTGTGATATTTTATGAAAATCCCTTGGCTAGGATTTTCTTCTTCTGAGAAGCTGAAGGGCCTCAGCTTCAAGTGTAAATAATTTGTTATTTGTTACTGTGGAATGCAGCAGGTGCTTCCTCTATTGGTCAATGTGAGATGTTTCTACTTGGTGGCCAATCGAGGAGGCAGCAGCTCTCGGACTCTCTGAGAGTCACAGAACTTTGTTATTAATTCTTTTCTATTCTTATCTCACTTTCTGATGATTCTTTTCTCTCTATTCTTTATAGTATAGTTATAGTGTAGTATTTTTTAATGTAATATATATCATAATATAATAAACTAACTTTCTAAAATAGAGTCAAAATCTCTCCTTCCCTTCACCAAGTCCTAACTACCCAGAAGACCCACAACAATACTCAGCTTATGTTTTCAGGATGTCTCTCTGTTAAGTCAATCCTAACAAGTGCTTACTCTTCTCAAGGAAAGGAAGGAAGAGGATTCACCCTCCCAAAGGCTGTTGGTGAAGTTGTGTATCACATCCCTGAGAGACAAGTGTGGAGGTCCTGGTATAATCTGCTTATATGAAAGAGCCAAAGTAATGGATGGAAAATGCCAAAATTAGAACAGATATGAATGGAGTGGCAAGGCCAGTCAGTGAACGTGTACTGCTGCATTTAGAAAGGTGCAGTAGAAGGCTGGCCAGGATTAATTGCTAGCATGACAACCAAACATTACTGGCTTTCCCCTACCTCCTGCCCCCTTCCCCGCTTTTTTCCTGATTTAACAGGAGTTTTCCTTCAATGAGATAATTTATTCTTAAAAGCCCAGGATAAGGCTTATCTTAAATAAGGGATATGCATGTTTATATCTTGCATATTGAACTTAATTGGAATGCAGCCCAAGATATGTTTTGCATAGTTTTGCAAGCTGGACCTGGAAAATTGCCCTTTACTAAGGACACAGGTATTTCTGTAGACAGACAAGAACCCACAGGTGGTGAGACAGCATGGCTGGCTCCCCTTGGCTCTCCACAGGAGGTGAACAGCTGTCTGTGAGGAAAACACTAACTTTAGAGGAGACTCTTGAGTCTGTCATCAGCAGGATTCCTCACGGCCTCCAGCTGATGCACAGCAAAGTGTAGGCAACACACATTTCCCACATAACACTGTCTGCATGAAGAACGAAATTAAGGAACAAGAGTTTAGCTCTATGGTACACAAACTCAGAACTGAGTTTTAACCTTGGTATACCAGGGTGTCTTGTCCTTTACGTGAGGTTTGTTTAAGAAGGGCTTCCTGGAGATGCCTCAGATAATTCAGAGCAAGCACTTTTTTTTTTTTTTTTTTTTTTTTTTTTTTTTTTTTTTGGTGAAGCCAAGAGATTTTTTTACCTAACATTATTTGCTACCTTTGTAATGGATATCCATGTACTGAATTGGCAGGTGTCCTTCACTGCACTGTCCTTCACAGTTTCTAAAGATGAAAAAATCACAGCCTGAGCCTCTCTGGATACTCTTTCTTTCTGTAGCCACCATTTCAGTGTGTCAGCAAACCAGGCCTGAGTATATGTCCTAGCAGTGACTTTTGCACATCACATTCTCCATCAAAGGCTCACTAGTGCAAGTGCCCAACCTCGTGTGGGGAGCTGTGCATGGGAGAATGCAGTTTCTGCATTTACAGCCCTGCAGAATGCTCTGCTGCAATACTGCTCCTGTGACATCCATTGGATGAGGGGTTGCAACTGAATTTTTATTTTTTTAATTATTGCTTAGACAAGGAGGAAGTAAATTCTAGCTGGTTTTTATGACCACAGAGTTGAAATACCACTGGTTGTACTTTTAAGAAGGAAAGTTAGAGTGCAGTTAAATGCTACTAAATCCTACAGATCCCAAAAAATACTGAATGAAATTAGCAGATGTCTGCTTTTTAAACATTTGATTACAAGCCTTGTGAGTGAATGGTGAGCCTATACCTCAACCTCTCTGAGCTTTGATTCATTCTAAGTTTGCTTTTTTTTTTGGTTTCTTTTCTTTCCCCCAGTAGCTACTTAACTGACTTTGGTGATGAAATAGTTTCATCATATGAACTAAAATGACAGCGAATGTGAAGACTTAGGGGTTAACATCAGATCCAAAGGGAATGTCCCTTCAGCATGACATGGAATGGTGCTTTGCCACTGTTAGCTGGCAGCAGAGCTGGCTGTTGTGCTTTCGGAGCTCTGAGTGCTCCTTCTCCCCTCCTGCCTTGCAGAGATGCTGAGACAAATTCTTGTCTCTACCCTAAGTCTTGCAAGTGAGCACAAAATACGATCAGGTGTAAAGGCATCAATTATTATAATGCAAAATTTCTGCTGAGACCATAAAGAAAGCTTTTCCTCTCTTCTTTCTTTCAGTAATTAAAAGAACAGAACAGGAGATTTTCTCTTCACAGCAGAGTATTTCTGTATTTGTGCAAATACAAACACTTGGGTTGGATTCTGCAGCCAGACAAGAAGCTGGATATGCAGGGATCCTCTTCTCATCTCTCCTGGTTTCTGGGTTGCTGTGCATGGCATAAATATGAATTAGACAAGCTCCCAAGGAGTTCTGCACAGCTCTAGGGACTATTTCTGCTGCCAGGAGCATTCCTGCATCCCCCGAGGACAGAGTGTTTAGTGCCTCTGCCTCTCATGCCTGTTAAAGAACTGCAAGGAGAAAATCAATCCCACTGTATAAAGCTTTGCCTCCTATCAGAAAAGCTGATGCAGTATGAATGTATTGACGAGCAAGGAATCTAGCAGTGGGATGAGGAATGATTTCCCTTCTATTCAGCACTGAAGTAAAGCCTGCAGAGGATTCAGTGTCCAGTCCATGCGGCCCATAGCTATTGGGTTAGAAGTATTTACAAATGAAAGTGTACGTGTTTAGAAAATGTGGCAGTTTACAGCTGTGGATTCTACTAATCCATGCCCTGAAAAAGTTCAGTGTTAGTAAAAGGGCTGGCCTTGGCATTTCTTTTTGCTGTATTTATCACTTATCACTCTGAATCTAGCTCATATGCCAAATTCAGTGCAGCACTGTCTGTGATATGCACAGACAAGCATCCATAAAACAGATCTGAGATGGAGGCTTTGTGGAGATCTGACCGGCAGTGGAAGGAAAGAGAAGGAATGCAGGAAGAAAAGGGAGGAGGCAGAGTACTTGAGGGAGGCTGGTCCTGGTTAGATGTGGAGGGCAATGAGAACTCCTTCAAGCTGTAAGTTGTACAGAGTAGGAATCTGCAGAAAAAGGAAGCCTGGCTTTGTTACATGGAGAATTGCTGAGTGAAGGGAATTCTACCATCCTTTAAGTGCAAGGAAGCTGATGTCCACCATCACTTGAATGATGGAATTACAAGAATTTCCCCTTTATGTAAACAACTGTTTCCATTTGCTACAAGGGTGAGTTCACTGAAGGTAAAATACTGTGTTCCAAGACAGGCTTCTGTCAGTCATTCTGTTTTTCTTTCCATTGAAGAATAATGTGACCTTGAGTGAAAGGTTTTCTGCTGGGGGAGGGGACAATAAGCAGTGCTACAGGAAATCTGGTTAAAGGAATGCAGCCGGGGTTTTTTTCCACTAAGGAGAAACTGGGCTGGAATGGCACTATAATGAATTTGAAAATGCAAGGAGAATGTTTGCAAGTAGAAAAAAATAAACCTTGTGGTGGGGGTGTGTTACTCATGGTCCAGAAAAGCATCAGCTTATTTTATGTATTGTATGACAAACAGAATAGTAACATCTTAAATTGGGAGTGGCTTTGTCTTTTTGTTTTGGGGGGAGAAGGAGGAAAAGGGTGTATTTGTTACCCTTGTATGAATTCAGTAGAAGCCTTTCATAATAAATACCAATAAAACTAGTAACAATATTTTAGTGTGATAACATTTCACATAATAATAACAACAATAATGACAATAACCTGCCTAACCCAATCAGCCCACTTAAGCTCTGCCTAAGGATTCTGTGTTCAGATACTTCATTTAGGTAGGATTGCACCCTGCAGGGTAAAAATGTACAAGAGCATACACACTAACTAACTATGTGCTAGGGTAGCTCAAAGCTCAAGTCCTTAAAACCGTCCAAAAAGTTGCATTTATGGTAAAAAACAGTAAAGAAGAAAAGCTGTGTGATACTCTTTAAAGTTAGACTTGAGTCTTTTACGACTTTTTGTTACTGAAGTTGCTGCTTGCTTAAAGGTCAGATTATACTGGGTAGTAAAAAAAACGTAGCTAAAGTAGTGAATATTGTCTGGAAAAAGAATGAAGGAGATTCCAGAAAAGTCTCTTAACTTTTGGCAGATATGTACATTTGGGTTGAAGGAAGAGGAAGAGGTAAAAAAAAAAAAAAAAAAAGTAATATATAAAGGCAGATCTTTGTTCTCAGAATAAACCTACTGTGGTTAGCTCAGCTCTAGGGCTGTGTGTGATGTGTTTGTGGGGACTGGAGAAGACGTCACAGGAGCTCACTGTACAGCAAAGGCACACTCCAGAGAATTATTTCTCAACAGGAAGCAGGATTTTAAAATGTGCAATGTGATCTTTGTACACAAGCAAACAAAATAAACAAAAAGCCTCCTTGCTTTCCATCCTTGTCCTCCCAACAGCAGTGAATTCATGCTGATTTACATAAGGAGGAAGTGCTGTGTCTTGTTTTGTTCTGACTTTTTTCAAGACTCATTAATTCCAGTAGCTGAGCCACTACTGGAACCACTGCATTCTGAAATTCAATAAACTACACTTTTTCAGGGTCCCTACATCTGTATTCTCTGTTTATGACTTGATTTTCATTAGCTTTTAGAGCCTGGTAACTGCTGCTCACTATCCTATACAAGTTGACCAAGCCTAGTAGTATTTCACTGTTCCAGGAAGAGTTTACAGTAAACAACATTAGTGCCTAACCCGGAGAATGTTTATTAACCTGAGTAAGCACATGTATAAAATGCACTTGGGCTCAAATATCTATACAAGTACTCTGAGGAGAGTGAGAATACACTGTGTGGAGGTGTGTTTACTGTTTATACACATCGTTTCCTATGCATTAATAATGTACTTTATGTTCTGTAGTTTGAGACAGCAATATATTTCTTGCTTTTTCCTTTAGCTTTAATGTGTCTGGTATATTTAAATTAGGCAGTGATTTACAATTAAGTGTTTAGGATTCAGTTTTATGTCCTGGTCTTTATTTATGCTACTGACATTCACAGGGAGAATCTGCAACAACTTGTGTATATATAACATGCAAATAAAATGACTCCAGGTACCAAGTGAAGCAGTGGCATTCCTGTGGCCTGGATGTCATGGCATAAACCCAGGTTTACACTGCAGGAGGGTGGCTTATTCATGTGCTCTGTGATGTGTTTCCTGCTGATCCTTAAAAGCAGATAAGGATGTTGATTAGTTCTGTTGGCAGAATGGGAAACTGCAGAGTCACTGCACAAAGGGGAGTCTGTTGGGCTCACTTTGTTCATGTCCATGTTTGCAGTTTCCTGGACAGAGAAGTCCTGCATGAGAATCCTTTCAGACATTTAGGTTCAGTGGCTCATTATAGCTGGCTTATCAGAGTACTTGGTTTATTTGAGAAGTTGTTTTAGTGTTAACTAAGGAGTGACACAGGGAAAGCTTACATGACAACCAACCCCCAGATCTTGTGAGTTGTTTCTTTGGTTTGTGTTCCAATAGAGGCTGCTCAGGTAGCAGTGCAAGCTTCTGAGCAAAAGCAAAGAAGTCCTGTGGAAATAATTTATTTCTTGTCAATACTTTTTTTTTCAACAAAACCTGAAGGAGTACTCTCAGCCCTTCTGTGAATTTGCACTTCCCTTAGTGTGTGAAGAGATCTAAGAAAAAGATCTGAACAGTCTGTCACCATTATGAGTTGCTGTATTATAATTAAACTTGGAAAAAATGGTGACAAAAATCTCAGATGTATATTCTTCAGTACTAGTGACCCAAGACATTTCATATGGTTGAAATACCAATGAAAAAATGAATTCTGCTTTTGAAAATGGCTAAGAATTCCAAGTCCCTTCAGTCAGTGAGGATAGTTATAACCGCAGTCTATAACTACAGAGGCATTGTTGATTCATTAACGAAGTAAAAGGATACCAAGGGGTCAGAGTGTCCTTTAAGGAAGTATCAAGTTTAATCTGAACGCAGGGTCAGTGATTAGCACTTAGAATGTATCTTGTTGAAAATGTTCCTGTTTAAATAGGAAACTACTAATTGAGGGCTACTTTACTTACAGTTCTGCTTATTGAATAATTCAACCAAATTCAAAATCTCAGGGTTCTGAAACATTTTGATTTGCTTAGGCACTAATCCATTTGCTGCTTAAGGAATATTTTAGAAGGCTTTACTGTTGTCAGTGACATAGATACTTTGCTAATTAAGTCTATGTAGATGGATGATAAGCATAAATAACCTTTTGATTTCAGGTTGACACTCATATCCATGCTGCTGCCTGCATGAACCAGAAGCACTTATTGAGGTTTATTAAGCACACCTACCAAACAGAGCCCGACAGGATTGTTGCAGAGAAAAAAGGCAAGAAGATGACTTTAAAGCAAGTCTTCGAAAGCCTTCACATGGACCCCTATGACCTCACTGTAGACTCTTTAGATGTCCATGCAGTAAGTCTAGTGAAATGACAAAACAAATGGGAAAAAGCTACATTTTCCAAGTGTAAAATACTAGTTCCTACAATGTTTGCATAATAACTTACTAAATCATAATTTGACTTCATGCATTACAGTGCACGTTTGAAAGAAGTTATCACAGGTTTTTTCTTTTTTGTGCCTTTTAATGCTGGGCAATTTAATTTATGAACTATTGTGTGTTCTTAAAACTACAGTTATTTGGGTTTTTTTCCTCCTCCAGGGACGTCAAACATTCCATCGATTTGACAAATTCAATTCCAAGTACAATCCAGTTGGTGCCAGTGAGCTGAGGGACTTGTATTTGAAGACTGAGAACTATATTGGTGGTGAATATTTTGCTCGAATGGTCAAGGTAAATAAGTTTCAAGCTTTTCCAGCTGTAGAGAAATGAAGGTTTGTAATAGATTTGTGGTGTTATAATTGCATACAGACCTAACACTATGGTTAAGTGATTCCAAATATTGGGCTTGCCCCAGCAATTCTTCAGAGGAAAACCTCTGTTAAGCCAGCTCCTGCTGCTTTCTGAACAGTTTTATGAGGTAGAAACATACACATAGACTGTGTATGAGTTCAAAGATGAGTTGTGGGTGGTTTTAAACTGATGGAGAGCACCTGAGGATCAATTCACTGGTTTAGTATTTTGTTAGGAGTTGGCTACTGGTAGTTGCTAGGGAAGGAGGAGCTACAGAAGTGCCTCTGCATAAATCTGCATCTGCACATGCATGCAACAGGCTTCAAATTAATTTCTTAGAACAAAAAAATTAGTAATTTTTGTGATGTAGTAGATGGTCAGCTCTTCTTGAGTATACAGAAGTATTGTCTAAAATTATTTGCTGTAAAACTGCTTGCTAACACAGCTTGTGGGTCAGATTTTCCATTGTTCTGTGTATTTTATGTAGACGTTTGCTGTAGTTTAAATAGTCTAATTCTGATTTATCTATCTTAAAAGTAGGTCTCACAGAGGTGTTAGTAATGACTGCAGAAGAACAGTGTCCTCCAAAAGGAGGTGTTAGAGTTATTCCCAGTTATATGTACAGTTAAGTTACACTCACATGATATTTGAGCTAGCTTGCTAGTAGAGTATTTAGATGCCTAAAATGAAACAATGGATTGAAAGGCAAGAGATTCCCTTTATCTTTGAAGGGTGCCAATACAGTTATGTCTGCTCTGAGGAAAATGCAATGATAAATATATTTCTAGCTGTAAATGATCTCAGTGTCCATATTAAAGCAAATATATTTATTACTTACTAGGAAGTAGCCCGTGAACTAGAAGAAAGTAAGTACCAGTACACAGAACCCCGCTTATCCATTTATGGACGGTCTCCAGATGAATGGCTGAACTTGGCAAAATGGTTCATTAAGCATAAAGTTTATTCCCCTAATATGCGCTGGATAATTCAGGTTCCCAGAATCTAGTAAGTAATCAGGAGCTCTTGGTAATCTTAATAGTTTGAAATCATACCACTGACTTAATTTCTGATAATATTTAGATGGCTTATTAGCTGTCCTGTAGTTCTATTTATAAGCAATAGCTTGGGAGATTTATTTTTGACCATTGGTGCAGTTTTCCTGACAGTCTGGGGGTGTAAGACAGGAGATGGGGATTGAATCTACTCTTTATGAAGCTATTCAAAACTGCTGTGAATTATTTGTAAGTCTGAAGACATTGAAACCAAAAATTAAGCTGCATTCCAAGGCCAATTAAAATACAATTTAGTAATAAGAATAAATCAACTCTTGAATTCCATGAAGGAGTAGAAAACGCTCTGTCAAACTGTTATCATCAAGATTAGTGACTAAATGACAGTGAACTTGGAAACAACCCAGATTGATGATTTCCAAACTTAAATCCTTGTCAGTTCTTCTTAGTTTTTAAGCATCCTTTGGGATTTTATTTCTTTGTTTTAAACACTGTATGTTGTAATACAAAGTCTCCCCTGATAATTTTGTCAGACTTAATAGCTGAGCTTCGTGTTTTGAAATGTCAGAGTTGGGGTATGAGGAGAGAAGGAGCTATCACAGTCACATATATCCCCCCCCACCAGAGTATGCTTTTCACTGGGAGAAAGTTTCTCTCCTTCAATTTCTTACATAGCAATTTCTGACATACATGGCACAGTCAGCACTTGGAATAAGCCATGCACTTAGTGGCACATGGAAGTACCATCCCTTTTTGCTGAACAGCATTCTACCTTCATTTGGAGTAGTTACAGCTTTAGGAAACAGAATCCTTCACAAGAGGTAGCTCCTTATCTCTCCTGGTAGTGCGTGGATGTCCCTCTGTAAGGGACAGAATCACTGCTCTGAGGCTATCTCTATTTTTGGAGCACTTGAGAGCTTCAGCAGAGCCTGGATGAAGCAGAGTGCCAGGCAGTGCAGGAAACAGAGCACAGAGACAATCTGCCCTGACATAAACTTTGAATTTCTGAATTCTGGTGGAATTGAAGCTCTAGAATGTACACAAATAACAGAAAATACAAAAGTGAAGGACAATACAAGCTTATTAAAGAATGTATCTATTTTTTCCCATTCAGTGACATATTTAGATCTAAAAATATTCTGCCTAGTTTTGGGAAGATGTTGGAGAACATCTTTGTACCTTTGTTTGAAGCAACAATCAATCCCAAAGACCACAAAGAATTGCACCTATTCCTCAAATATGTAAGTATGTTTGGGTTTTCTTTCTCACGTGAAATGGATCCTCTACTGCTCATTTTTGTTTGGTGGTTTTTTTTTGGTTTTTTTTTTTTTGGTCCACAGCTCTTCCCAGACACTAAAAAAGCTTCCTTCCCCACAGATTGTTTGTATGATTATTGTTTCAAAGCCCTGACACATAATTTAGTACAAGTCTGCGTGAGGTCCTATTGTCACATAACCTGTTTATTTCCCCAGAAACAGCTCAGCAGTTGTTTATTTGTCCTTTCAGTACTGACCAAAAATGTTTGCATGCTCTTGTGCATCATCATCCAGGATAGGTGCTTCTGAACTGGCCTCCGAGAAGGAGGCAGCTGGAAGGAAGCGTTGTGTAGGTTGTGATGGATCTCAGGAGAGAAGGGGGGATGTAGCTGCTGGGACAAGGTTAACACAGACATTCCCTGAGTGTGCCTCAGATCACAGCTCTGAGGTTTGCTGGGAGCCTCTTGCTTTCAGCTGCTTATCAAAGACAGCAGATGAGTTCAAAGGATTCTAGTCTGGATCTTAGGGAGTTTTGCAGCTCTGTAAACCCCCAAAGCAGCCTGAAGGCTTTTGTGTACCTGGGCTTCCTGTCTGTCTCAGGAGGAAAAAAAAAAAGGGTAAAACTTTGACAAAACATGTTATTGCTGCTGTGTGCATGGTATGGTAGGATGCACAGCAGCAGGACTGTTAGGAAAGGGATGGAAATGAAGGACGAGAGACTGGAAGCTTGTTCAAACAAGTCCTGAAGCAAGGGTAAGTGGCACTGAAGTTTGATTCTTGAAGCCCCTTATTTCTGTGAATTTCTTCTCCCACCAGGTGACTGGCTTTGACAGTGTTGATGATGAATCCAAACACAGTGGCCATATGTTCTCTGACAAGAGCCTTAACCCTGACCTCTGGACCAGTGAGAAGAATCCCCCATATAGCTATTATTTGTATTATATGTATGTCAACATCATGTTGCTAAATAACCTTAGGAGGTAAGTAAACACTCTTCTATTTTACAAGCTCCCAGAAAATCAGTACTTTTTTTCTCAGACTGTCAGTGTCTAGATTACAGATCTTCTGAAGCAAGGGTTATTTTGAATTACTTCGAGTACTTGAGATATTTTGAAAATACTAATGATACAATTAATAAAAAAAAAACCCTCAGAAATTGTAGAGGCATCAGATTAATATCTTGATTTGATGGTTTTGTGTGTTTTGGGGTTTTTTAACTCCATAAAGCTGCATATACCAAATGAAACAAAAGAAGGAACGCCACAAAACCCACTCACTGACCTTTGCTTGGCTTTGCAGCAGATTCCCAAATCCAATGCACCTCCCTCTTGGTGGCTGGCTATCTCCTGGTAATTTAAGAGACACAAATTAATATTGTGGCACACTGGCTTAGGGGCTGCTGCATTCAGAGACAGACCAAGTAGGACACAATTACAAACTGCACATCCAGCTAACTTCCTTTAGCAGGCTTCTTGACTCAACTCAGTTTTACAACTTTGGGACCAATGTCTGGGCAAGTAATGCAGGGAGTTACGTGACATCAGACTGTCAGAGCAGATTTTGGCATCAGGCTCAGGAAAGCCTGAAATTCAATGTGAGGTAATATTGCTAAATCTGCAGCTGACTCATTGAGCACTGTGCACAACTGACTCCAGCCGAGGCACAGTGGGTTGTCCACTAATGTGAGAGTGTCATCACTTACCCTGAAAAGATTTGGTTCACTTCCTTTAGTTATTTAGGTTCTTTTAGTTATTTAGCAAATGTTTTGGGATTTTCTTCTAGAAGGTGCACAGATTTGTCATTTTACAGTTTTATCCAAGTTAGCATTCAAAATGTTATTTCTTCTCTCCCACTGCTACTTCAAGCATTTCTTTTTCATCCTATTTAATCAAAACTCATAATGCAAACACATACCTTGAATTACCTCATTTGTGCAACGATCAGGTGTAGCTGTTAGTTTTAATTCTATAATGGAAAGGACACACAGCAGATAGCTGCAGGAAAGTCATCGCTTTCTCCTGACTTCCTTTACATTCTCTGTAGTCTACATGGTTTTCCTGTTCCAAAGAGAGATTCTTCCAGAACTAATGCATTTCTTTTTTACCTCAAGATCATTTTGACTACTGTATTAAAATGCCCCCAGATAATCATTAAATATTCTTTATGTCTGAGATACTGACAGAATTCACCAATGAGTCACTGTTCACCCTATTAATCTAACTGCTTGTGTCAACACAGCCCTGACGAGAGTGTTTTATATTTTTGGAAATATTAGCAAGGATGGATTACATCCTCACATCAGGAGAAATGTTACTAACTTCCACCCTAGAATTGCCTTATATTCTAACACTCCTTATTGAAATTGTGTTTTGAACATCTCCAAATACTTGTGGGACGTTTGTCTGCACTGAGTAACAGGGTCCATTATAACCTCAAACCCAGCATCACTTTTAATGCAGTGATAATTCAGTAATTCTAGAAATTACAGTAGAAGTCCGGTGTAGTAACTAACATTCCTAGATCATCTCTGCTTCTGAAGGTGTGGTTTTATGCTACACTTATCCTGGTGAGATGGCAGGCTCTGATCACACTAGGTACTGTTAGCTACCTCTTGGCAATGTGCTTCCCTTTCTTCCCTGATTTTGAACCAGGAATTCTGCAGCCACAGGTTGCACGGGTTTACGGAATTTTCCATCTGTCAGTTCACTCCACTGAAATCCATTCAGTAGCTGTTCACCCGGTGGGTAGACAATTGCTAAATGAGGTGTAACTGGGGAAGGCAAGAAGACACAAATATGTCTGGTGGTAGAAGGAGCTTGGGTAGAGGGACCTGCCCTTTTGAGCAGCCCAGTACAGACAGGCCTGGGTAGATGTCACATCAAACTGTATGAGAACGTGCAACTTCATTTTCTTCTTTTTAAATCCACATATTACTGGCAGTTATACACCAAATAGATAAAGAACAATGCTTTCTTTTAAGTGAAACTTGCTTTTAATTTCTTCAGGGAAAGAGGCATGTGCACCTTCCTGTTTCGACCTCACTGTGGAGAAGCTGGGTCTATCACACACCTTGTTTCTGCCTTTCTGACAGCAGACAACATCTCTCATGGATTGCTCCTGAAGAAGGTATTGCTCCTAAACTAACCACTGTGTGCTCGGACATCCATCACTGGTTCAAACAGAAGGCAACCAATGGACATTTTTCATTAATTCACTTTCTTAGCAAGACACACGTAACTCTTCAGTTTGGTCACAAACTCCACCCAGATCCCCCCAACACCAGAACATACAGACCTGCTGGAGGGAGTCCAGAGGAGGCCATGAAGATGCTCAGAGGGCTGGAGCACCTTTCCTGTGAGGAAAGGCTGAGAGCATTGGGGTTGTGCAGCCTGGAAAAGTGAAGGCTCCAGGGAGAACTTCTAGCACCTTCCAGTTGCTAAATGGGGGTTACAAGAAAGCTGGAGAGGGACTTTTTGCAAGGGCGAGTAGTGACAGGACAAGGGGGAGTTGAAAGAGAGTAGGTTTAGATTAGCTATTGGGAAGAAATTCTTTACTGTGAGGATGGTGAGGCCCTGGCACAGGTGGCCCAGAAGCTGTGGATGCCCCATCCCTGGAAGTGTTCACAGCAAGGCTGGATGGAGCTTTGAGCCACAGGGTCTAGTGGGAGGTGTCCCTGCCCATTGCTGGGGGTTGGAACCAGATGATCTCTAATGTCCTTTACAAACCAAACTATTTCATGATTCAGTGAAATAAATAAGCTCATCTGAACTTCCTTACAAACCAAACTATTTCATGATTCAATGAAATAAATAAGCTCATCTGAACTTCCTTACAAACCAAACTATTTTATGATTCAATGAAATAAATAAGCTCAACTGAACTTCCTGTTCTTAAGCTACAAAAAGACAGCTTTGTCTTCACAGGGAAGGAAGATCAGCTGTTCAGATGTGTCAAGGACTTGGCAGCACCCATTTTTGGCTACTCCAAGCAGAGTTAAAATTCCGTGAACAAAATTTAAAACTTTAGACTTGCTACTGCTCCCTGGTTTAGTCCCAGAAGTTAAGGAAAGCTCTCATTTTTTCTCCATGGGGACAAAGGTCATTTTCTCTGGCATTTCTGTACTTCAGGGTTCTTTCAGAAGTTCTTTAAGGATTTGATTATTTTGATCAAGAAATTCAATATAGCTGTTTGACAGAACAATATTTTAGATAGAACAAATATTTTATGACAGAACAAATGCTGTAATTCCTGGCGCATAAGTTAATGAAAACCATCACTCAACCCATCCTCAGGGCACTGTTTCATAATTAAAATAATTGGTCAGTGGGTGGCAGACTTGTACTAAGTTTACTGTAATTTTTCAGGAGTTCCCTTATAAGTGATTTTTCTGGTTAATGCTGGAAAATTGTCTGTATTTTTCAACATAACGAAGAGCAAAGAAAAAATATACCTAATATCATGTCCAATACTATGCTCAAGAATAATAATTCATAAAACTAGACCCAGACAGAATAGCACTAAAGCAGTGTGTGACCAAAGCATTCTCCTCTTCCCTCTCTCCTGCATGGCCTGGTGTGATAAGATGGCATAGCAGGTACTAATAATAGTAACAGTAATAAAGGCACTTGTTAGGTTCATAGGCTGGCTAAGGCAAAACAGTCATAAAGATGACGTGATCACAGATTATTTATATTATGTACAACAGCAACACGTGACTTCTCGTAACTTAAAACTTCTTTTGCTCCTAACATTTATCTATTGGACTGCAGCTTTGGAAATAAAAAAAAATTACTTAGCACTTCTTCCCCATTTGTTTTCTGTGACTTTCAGGTTTTGGGGGAAGGTATGCTGCTTATATGAAATGCAATGCCCATAATGGTCATATATATACTTACTAATCTACAATAATATTAGTCACTGTATTTTTTAAACAGACTACATTTAAGAACATAAATTATTTTTATAAAGATCAGTAAGATATAAAATTCAGACATTTAAATATTTCCTGGAGAAGTCATGGTCAACCTAATTTTTTTGATCTTAGTCTCCCGCCTGTATTGCTGTTTCCATTTTATCCAAGGGAACTCCTTCTCTTTTTCATTGTCCCATAGTATCATTAAATGCTGACTGTGTTTTGTTTTTCAGAGTCCTGTCCTCCAGTATCTGTATTACCTTGCACAAATACCCATTGCAATGTCCCCACTTAGTAACAACAGCCTATTCCTGGAGTACTCCAAAAATCCGCTACGGGAATTTCTCCACAAGGGTCTGCACGTCTCCCTCTCCACAGATGATCCTATGCAGTTTCATTACACAAAGGTAGGAAATGCAAAAAGCACCAGCTTTGATTTTGGCAACAGCACCACACGGGTCCAGAATGACCTGAAAGCTGTTTTATTTCATTGCTTAGGACATTGAGTCATGTCTTTCAGTCACTTCATTCATTCTCCCTCCTCATTCTCTGTCTACTACTCACTGTTAGGCTTCAGAAGGAAATGTCTGATTTCCTAATTATGTTTCTTTTGTACTCTTGCCTCTCCAGTGTTGGCTGTTGAAGTATAAAATGAAGGATGAGGCTGAAGGGAGGTTTGAGCCTTCATAAACAATCCTCTAGAGTGCCAGGAAAGTCCAGTTTCCTTACTCTAATAAGTCTGGGGAAGTACACTACAAAAACACAATGTGGAATCTTAAGATGACATACGAGCTGCTTGCTCAGTGAGCTGGAACAGATTCCTGCCCTTGGGTGGCCTGGCAGGAGAGGAGTGCCTGGTCACTGGCTGTGATGCCCTGGTTTGTGGCTGGCACTGATTTGAGCCATGTCGCTCAGCTCCGTGTGCCAGGACAAGCCGAGCCCTGCCAGCCTTGGCCCGGGCTGGCTGCTGGCCGGGCCAGCCGGGGCCACACCCGCCCGCCCTGCGTGGGAGGGCCCGAGCGAGAAATTGCCCTGCTACCTGTCCACGTGCAAAATCACTCAGGCTTTACAACTGGGTGCTCCACGGGTTTGTGTACCCTGGCGGCTCCTTTGGAATTGCCTAAGAAATGCCTCCAAGCATCTGGACTGCAGGCTGCAATTTCTTAGACTACACTAACTGGATACCCAGTGCCTATTAATTATTCACCAGTAGTCCTTGGGAAATTTGAAATGAACAATTCTTTTCATAGTAGTTGTGATTTTAAAGTTTAAAAATTCTAATTTTTCACAGCTGTCTAAAGAGCATGTATAAAATCCTTACTAGTAATGAGTACGTGTCCCCATTTATATCTTATTTACATATAATTTAATATTAAACGTATTTTGGTGCTGCAGGAAGCTCTCATGGAAGAATATGCTATTGCAGCTCAGGTGTGGAAACTAAGCACGTGTGACTTGTGTGAAATAGCAAGAAACAGCGTTCTACAGAGTGGACTGTCAGATAAGGTAAGTATGGCTAGAAAACCTCTCCTGTGAATATTAAGGCAAGTAGGAACCCAGAAGTCAATAGTCTGAACACTGAATAGCAGGTGCTTACTGATGTATTTGGGCACATCCCTGTCCTCTTTTCCATAAATAGTCACAAATTATCTGCTATGCAGTCTTATGTTACAAGTGAAGTATTAATATTACTTTTCCCCATTAGCTTTGTTTTGGAATTCTCAAAATATGTAGAGAGACCAGATGTCTGTTTAAACTCAGTTCTCCTTCCAGTTACAAACTTTTAATTATTTGGGTGATATCCTTCTGCCTGTGATTTTCTGCATCCTGTCTTAGCATTGAGTAAAACAAACTGCCTGTCATAAGTAAGACATGTTTTTTTTACTTAAAAGGGAGTACTACAGAAAATACTCTGGTTTAGACAGGCAGTCAGATTAGATTAAATTCCCTTCTAGCTTTAAAATTCTATACAGCCAAGGCTTTCTCTAGGATTTACTTTAGAGCATTCTCTCTTCTGTGTCACTTTTGAACATTTCTCTGAAGGAACTGGTATTTGAAGGGGCTTCATGAGTATATTCTGTTGCTTCTTCCAATATTCCCTGCTGACAACTACTCATTTTCCTCTTGTGTGACACTTAACCAACAGAAGAGACCTAAGCCTCTTTTCACCCTCTCACGTGCAAGATGTGGCAGTGAAGGCTGAACACTAACACAGAGGGTTTTAGCAAGCCAGACTGAGTGTACTTTTGAGTGATTATATGGATAAACTTTGGCCTTAAAATCTCCTAAACTGGTTAAGACTCTGAGGAAGAGTTCAACGGCCAGCTGGTTGAAACTGCTCTTTTCACTTGTACTGGACTCATTCAGCTAACACTTATTTCTGCAATAAGTCAAAGCGGTTGAACTGACTTCTTCCTTTTGACTTTTAATCCCATTCACAGGAAAAGCAGAAATTCTTAGGGGTGAATTATTGCAAGGAAGGGCCTGAGGGAAATGACATTCGAAAGACAAATGTTGCCCAGATCCGGATGGCCTTCAGGTACGAGACTCTGTGCAATGAACTCAGCTTCCTGGCTGATGCCATGAGAACAGAAGATATTTCTACTCTGTCCAAGTAGTTACAAGCTCAGAGAAACCAGAATATGTTCCTCTTAAGCAGGATAAGATGCTAATTAACCTCAAATCACCTGTCTTTGATGCTACAGAGACATAACTGAACAGTACCGAGACAAAGGGAGTATCTGTGGCAGGTAAACAGCGTTTCCCATCACCTGTTACTGCGTTATTCTCGTTGCAGATTTTGGTTTCTACAAACATTAGGCTTTTTAAGATTGCTGTAAATATTAAATGCAAACTCAGAATCATGTACTATTTGTTTCATACTGTCTTAACTGTGCCCTGCTGTGTAGCCTGGGAAACCAGAGAGAATATCTGTAGTGCAGCTGCGCTGTGCACCTGAGGATCCTGCAGATGCTGACAGCACGCACCCACCTGGATTGGTCCTGCAAGTCTCAACACCAGTCATGGCTTTTGACACTTTTAAGTTTAACCCTTTATTCATTAACAGTTTTTATGGGGTGCAGAATTTTGAGGCTACTCTTTCATTCCGGAAGGTGTTATGACAGTTTTTAACTCAATGTTTCAGCAATTACATTGGAAAACAAGAAAAACCAACATCGGATAATCTTGTTCAATGACTAATTAATTCCTGTTGTTATGTAGGATGTCAGTGAAGAACAGCAGATGAATGCTTTTTAATCTAGCAAATGGAAAACTGGAGTCAAAATCACTATTATACATTGTAATGAGTCTAATTACATCAAGAAAATTTTGCCTTGAAAGATTGAGAACACTTTTTTTATTGCTTTGTAATGGGAATACGTGGATATGCCCGTTCAAATTATTTAGAAATTTATGCAGATAATTCTGGTTGCATATAAAGAGAAATTTTTTACTTGAAAAAGGGAAGTGTTCTTATGAATCAGTGGTAGAAATGCCAGACCTGGTTCTGGTCCTACTTCTGACATATTTTTACACATTTGTTTTAGTCTGTATTTTAGTCAACTACAGCTGAATGGGAAGTCAAGCTGTCTATTTATACAGAAACCAGCCCACTTGAAATCTGTCATTTCAAATCATGGCATGTTATGTTAAAGTATTTATTTATGAGGAAGTGGTTAGTAAAATACAGCTACTGGAGTATTTATAATTTTCAATCTTTCTGTTTCATCATCTTTATGACACAGTACTTCAGAAAGGATTAAAGGTGATAACATTATAGCAGCTATGTATTGTAGAAGCTGCACACAGTTTCACACCAAAAATGACTCAAGGCTGGAGCAGCAGTGGGTGTGGATGCCTGTGAGTCCAGCAGAGCAACTCCGTTCAAAGGCCTGCAGTCCCTGAGGCAGGATCTGAGCCCAGGGTTAGACCCCTGGCTGTCTGATATCCTGCACAGGGACACTGGGTTTCTTCAAACAGGCATTCAGCATTCATGCATAAAAAAGCCAGAAACTGATACTGGCCCATCAAGGTTCACCTGACTTTGAACCCTGCATGTTGTGCTCAGTCAGATGTCTTGTGCCACTTGTATTTCCTGTGCCAGGCCCTTCTCCTGTGCAAGGAAATGGCACTGAAGTAGGGGAAGGAGGAATTCCTTATCACCTCCTATAGCTGTGCAGCCATGCAAGAACCTCCCAAGAGAGATAAACCTAAAGATGTCAGGAAGCAGCCTGGAATTAAGGTTGCTCTGAGGGAGTCCAAGGCACAAGAGGGAGAGCTCTGGCCATCCACTTACCATCACAGTTAGCCAGTGTCATGCAGAGGGCGCTGCAGTGATTGCAAAACCAGGGCTGCAGACAGGTGGTGGGAATTTGACTTCAGCTCTTCAGTGCCCCAGCCTAATGTCTGCAATGTGCCAGATTTTGTATTCCTTGTACCCCTAAAAATCATGTGAAACCACATTATGCTGTCCAGCTGTATGAGAGTAAAATATTCCCAAGTTCTCAGTCAGCAGCCCCTGTCGGCCTCAGTGTTAGGAACTTCAGCAGTTCATAGAATACAGTCTCAGAATTGATGTCATTTGCTTAGGATGAAGTCTGAGAAAGTGGTTTCAGCTGTTCAGCTGCATCAAATGCAAATGTCTTGTTTTCATCAGTACAACTTTCTAATAAACTGTTATCAACATAACATTATTTGGGAAAAACATCTGCATCCAGGCTAAATAAGCAACATGCTTGGTATGAAGAATTTCAATTTGAAGTATTTCCATCTGATAAACATTGCTTTACTTAGGTAGTTTCACCTATTAGTGCTGCTTTTGTTGTCACTTACATGTTTTTTTTAGTTTCCTTAAAATTACACCAAATTTGTGTATATATTTAGTACCTTTTCAGCTTTCCTTACCTCAGGTTCTAATAGGTCTGTAGCTGTAATTGGAAAAAAGAAAACAACTGGATTTGCATATTCAGTGAATGGACAATAACTGTGATTCTGACAATAACCACAGTAACACATAAGTGGTCATGACCACAAGTTCTGCTTTCTGTGCTTTCTTGTGTGCTGCTTTTAAGGGGAAATTGGGCTTCTAGCATTATAATTGGGGAAATATAAACAGACATCCTTTCAAGCTTCCACTACTACGTTTCTCCTGGCCATCCTTTAATTGGGAAAATGTTACTGATCGCCAAGTTCAGTTCTTAAGCTTTGCCTTGTTTTGTTTTTTTAAACTTGCACTTTTGTGCTAATGTGAGGCTGTTCAGAGTAACCTTGAGGGCTCAGGCTGTGGCTGGAATGAAAAGACAGATCCAGCACAAGTCACTGCTGTACACACAGACACCAGTGCAGGACAGGATGATCCCCCGCAGCTGTGCTGAGATCAAACCTGGTTAGAATACAGCTGGTTTGACTCAGGGGCTGGATGGAAGAACATCACTGCAGGTGGCAACTGGGTATGTACTGCTGCAGGATGGAAGAACATCCTACTTTCTCTTTGCTTCATTAGGAGAGAGGCTCAAACATTATTCAAGGCTTCCTTATATCTGTTGGTTCAAAAGCATTTTATACTTCCAACCTGAAATGGCTAATTATGGTTATTTGATGTTTACAACTTATCCACTGAACAATTCTTTCTTTTCTGTTACTTTAGCAAACTTAAAGCATTTGCTCTGCTACTGGAGAATACATATTTTTTTCACAGCCCACAGCCACCTTATTGTCTCATATCATTGTTCTTTATATGTGGCTAAAAATTTCTGTTCTCTTTGCCTAGTTAAAATCCAAGTCTGAAAAGTTGTCTGTAAACCTGCTTTTTCTTTCTGTGCCTGGGTTACATGATGTTTATCTTTTGCCTTTTGTGGAAGCATTAAACATTACACTAATGAATGAATTGTAAAAGGATATGGTTATGGATTTTGTGTGTGTATCTCTCAGAAAAAATGTACCTCCTCCCAATCTCCACATTTAAGGAGAACTAAAACCATGTGCAACTGAACTGACTAAACCTAAATAAAGCTTGAAAACTGAAAAAAACCCACCAAAATCCAGTGGAGATAGAGAAGATAGTGAGCACTATTTAGGAGAAGGGCTAAAGCCTTATCTGGCTTAAAACAATTCAGTATTAATGCAAACCAACCATTCAGACCTGGCATAAAGTTCTGAAGTGAAATTGCATCGCTGCCCCCGCCGTCTCTTAGTGCCCACCCTACTTCCCTGCTCATCCAAGCTGGGCACCAGGGCAGAGCATGCAGCAGATCCTGCTGATCCTGGAGCCTCATGTGGATATTGAGCTGAGAGTTAAGACACCCAGCTTGGGAGCAGGAAAGCAGCCTTGACCCTCAGGGCAGAGCAGTTCAAGGTGTACTGTGATTTTGTGAGCACACACAACAGATTTATCTGACAAAACCCAACTAAGAAGACAGTAAGTGACAGATTTAAATAAATAGTATCAACACAGATATCCTGCTACAGTCACCATGAGTTTTGAGGAAAAGCATAACACAGAACACTTCAGTAAGAAGTGTTAAGATTTTTAGATGAAGATTAAAACATCATCCCTTTCAGTACACAAACTTTGTTTCTGTACACGAGCAGCACTGGTGAAGCACAGGAGTACAGGTTCATCTGTAACTGAGAAATGTGCATTTCTCCCCCACACCTCTCAAAGCACTGAACACCACTGTTAAACAGCACAGTCTGTATAACACTGAGACACCAACACCAGTGCTTCATTAGTCATTCACCATGACTGACAGGTCTCACATATGAAGTTTTTGAAGGTCTGTTAAAATGGGTCAGAACCACATCAGCACGGAAGCACAGATTGTTGTATCAAACTCCTACCTTCTTACACTTAAAAATTTCAGAGGTGCAGGTTTCCAAATACTTTAATCTTACTTTGTGAAAACACCTACCATTTTTAAATAGCACTTTGAACTAAAGAAGAGTGCTCATTTAATCACCTATTGGATTGTATTCTTTATTCCAGCAGACACACAGTGCAAAGTTCTATCCAAGTTCACAAAACTGATAATTCCTTCTAATATTAAACCTACAAATCCCATGCCCAGTGTTTACTATTTGGATTTTGATGGCTTAGTGAGGTAAGTAAAGATCTGCTAATGAACATCTTGGCAGCTCAGACACAGAAGCAGAATGTGCTGTCCCATCCCTCACAGATGTAACAGTGGCCGGTGATCACACACTGGTCACTGGAAAGCGCACAGCCCCATCCAGGCTAATTCCAGTGACACATCCCAGCAGGAAAAGTTTTCAGTCCTTAAAGAATATTGCTATATGATAAATTCTGTGCCTTGGAATCAAGCATTGGAAGAACTGACAGTTAATAAAAATTCAGTTTTGAAATGACTAATGCTTAAGACACACTCATAAAGCAAAATTCTGTTCACCCACTTAAAACCTCTGGCAAGTTATCTTCAGGGATGATTCAACAACAGAAGACCAAAGAAAATACTTAATTACTGTCATATTACTTCCATTACAGAGAGTGTGTCAATACAAAATTAAAGCATTGTGTATATGCAGTGTAAGGATTAAGGCCAGCCAGGTTAACATACAGCTCCCAGTTATATCAAACATCCTTAGGGCTTCCTAAGGGGGCTGTTCTTCCAGGATCTAGCTGGATGAAAAGCACAAAGAACCACAGCCAGTATGTTCTTTCCAAAAATACAGCATTTGGCACATACAGCTCTACAGGGGTAGGATTGAACAGCTCAGTTCAAACCTGTAACACAGAGATCTCAGTGGTTGCCCTGGTTTCCAGAACTGGAAAGAGTATGGATTAGAAAACTTTTCTAATTATGTATAGAATTTTCTTTAAAGGAAAGATAAGGAAGGTAAATACACCATTTCCCACAGAAAAAAAAAAAAAAAAAAAAAAAAAAAGAACCATGCCCATCACACTGATATGGTGCCTAAACTTGAAAACTTAGTAAATATAAAAGATAAAAGTTTGCTAATTGAGCTGGTACACCTACCTCCTGCTGTGCCTGTCAACTGGTCATTTTATCCATTCTAATTTCCTGATCTGTTAATGAATTCTGCTCCCATTTCTGCCTTGGCTTTGAAAGATCCAAACAGTTAAGCCAAGTAACTAGACAGAGAAAAGAGTTACATTAATTACATATTTCAATTCTTACTTAAAACAAGGAAAAATCAAGAAAAAAAAAATTCCAAACCTTAGCATTCCTAAGATTTAAAATACCATCAGAAACATCATGAAATTACTTGGGGGAAAAGTGTGTCACACTTCTCTGAAAATAAAAATCCTTTCCCCAAACAAACATGCTCTTCAATATTGTCCTCTAAGAATTAGAGTTGTTTAATTTTTCCCATAATCTCAAAATGTTCCAATTTATTTGTGTACCTAGAAGAGGTCAAATCAGAGCCAGTTTTTTCTTTTTTGCAGAGCTGCATTGAGGTACCTTGTTGATACAACCCTTCAAAGTTTAAGAGAGCTCTGACTCACAGCGCCACACTTTTAACCACACCACCTGTACAATGCAATTGTATTGGCATCAAAACTCAGTTTTCAGACTTCTGTGGTACTAAAGCCAAGAGATTCCTTAAGCTTAAAAGAACTCTAACATATCTTCCAAAGTAACTTTATTGCACAATTCATACACAAAGTTTAATATAGTGGAATGTTCTTAGCTATTAATACCATCTCTAATGTTTAAGTTACAATTTCACATTAAACCTGTAAGAAATGTTCACTTAACACAAGAAAGTTAATTTCTTCTAATGCCCCCCACCAACAGCTATTTGCAGTAATTCACATTTTCAAGGTCTAGCTTCTGGAACTCATTGCCATATCCATGCCAATGGATTCCTTTTCCAAAATTGTTTGCTAAATGTTGTACTTCAGACTAAGTAATACCAACCAGTACCAAATTACTAGGTTTTCAGTGTTAAAGTTGCTATTTCTCCATATAACATACAGTACATATATTTTACAAGGCACACATTACAGTATCTACATCACAGCAGTGTGAATTACAGCAACTTAATTTAAAAAAGCTGTACAGAATACAAAGTTTACTTTTTCACTATTTAAATAATTTTTGCATTAGTTTATATTGTAATTGTCATTATGCTGCAATTAACAATTTGTTTGCATCATTATAAAATTACATTTTAAGAAGTTCATGTAAGTTCTCAGCAGAAAGTCAACTTATAAAATCTCAGTTCAGAAGTATAATTCTTGAAGTACTTGAAAAATAAAGTTAGCTTGAGTCTTTCATTTAGATGCTCTTTCTGTTCCAGTAATATAAAAAGTTTAAAAAATTCAAAGATTATCTGAAAGTTCTGAACATGGACTAATGCAAGCTCAAAAAGCAAAAAGAAACCCTAACTGGTGCATGATCAGGAATATTTGCACATGTTTTAGTGGGAAATCCTGGGCCAGTAACAATTTCCAGCCCAAACAACAACCGCCTTTCTGCAACCAAACACTCTGTACATTTACTGAAGAATATCTCATTGCTATCAATGGCTTAAGAAAGGGAAAAAAAAAAAGAGTTGTCAGCTATATACACTCCTAAAAGGATTTTTCCATAGCTAAATACAGATTTACACACTAAGCCATACTGGCTCTCAGATGACAGACACATGAAGGGTATGTTGCTTCTCTGTCTTAAAACCTATGATAAATTTGACAATGGTGTCACAAGCCAAGCTCAAACAGGTGCCATACTCTGTGCACATTCTTTGACAGATTGATGTAATTAAGTTATTTTGTAGCCAATTAAGAAAAATAACCTAAATGTGCATATCTACATGTGCACATGCCTTTTAGTTCAGAACCTGTCTGTGACAAAAGGACTTAAGCCTTATGGCATCATGGCATTTTAACAGGTATGGTAAGGAAAAGTGCAGTCTCACAGTAAGCAAGATTTATGCTGTTATTCCCTCAAATGCTACAATTGAATATTTTAACTTGAGGTTACTGAGTGAGAAAAAGTAGTATTTGTTAATATACACATATATATATAAAATTAATTCTCTACAGTAGCCATTCATTTCCATAACACTATTTATGCACAAGAGGCTTAAGATGGGTTTCCTGAATACTATCAATTTTAGACTGTCTAAACTCAGCTCCTAAAGACTTTATTCTGCTAGACACAAAATACTGTTGCACTCCAGTTGAGACATCCCTTTTCCAAGCTGTCCCATGTGCATCTCGCTCCAAGCCACATTACTGTTAAAGAAGTTTCCCTCTGCTACATAAAAACATATTGCACTTGTAGATAGAAAGTAGAGCACCCTTACTTAGATTATCACTTGTAACTCTTCGTATACCTTTTAACTCTGATCTCATCGCTTCAAAAACTCAAGAGGAGGAGCAGATAAAGCCACAGCATCAGACTAAACTACACCTTAAGTGCTAATTCAAATAAAGGCATTCTCTTCAGATATGCCCAACGTTTAGAAATAATTTTAGCTGTTCTTTATCAAAAACTACTGAGAAGCTGATTTACTGCTTTTAGGATTGTGTATGAAACTGTTTAATGTTTCCAAGCTAATAAGACTATGCTAAATATCATATTTAAAAAAATATTCTAAGAGATAAGTCTTGTTAGAAGAATAAGGGGAAGTGCACAAGTACATTTACAGACCTGCCTACACTCTCGAAAACAGATTTAAAATAATTAATACTAAAAGTCATAACAGATCAGATTAAGTACCTGTAAACACTAAGAGCAGCAATAACTTCATAATGAAGAACAGGCAGTGGGATCTTCAAGTTTCAACAGTAAAATTTCAAATTATTAACCACTAGTGCTAACTCATCATCTTTATTCACATTAGTTGTGAATAAGGGACTGCTTTTAAGGGTAGGAACTGTGAGGTCAAGCCATCTGCCACGGTTCATCTCTGTAGCAGTACACTGTGATGCTCAAACAGCAGTTTGCAGTTGTAGTTGTGCTGTTACAAATTGCTCCATCAAGTAGTTCAACTGTTAATTAATATCAAACGCTGCTGTTAAAGTAAACTGTGTTAATGATCAAAGAGTTTGATGCAAGAACAGTTCAATAAAGAGGACTGCACACACAGAGACTTGCTCAGACACCCTGTGCTTTAGGAGAGCAGCGCAGACTCACAGCAGCCAAGAGGAGAAGGAAAGGACAGACTGTGGAAGAACAGCGAGGAGGGGTAAAACCAGACGCTGGGGAAAACAAAAGCTTCAAGTGGTTCTGCCACGATCAGCCTGGTGGGCAGGGTCAGGGTCTGTGGGGCTGCCCAGCCTCATCCACCATGTTAAGGATGTAAGTGGCAATGTCATCTTCTGTTGGGGCCTCTGACACCACCCAGGAATCTCCTGCCCCAGTCACCTGCCGGCGGCACACGGGACAGTTTCTGTGGCGGTCACTCCTGTTGGGAAGGCACAGAAATGAGTGGTTTTCACTGATGGTCTTTTGCTGGCCAGAAAAAGCCAAAAGAGCCCCCAAAATGACAAACAAAACCCAAACAAAAACCAACCCAGTGAGAACTTCAAGAATGATCACTTTAACTGGATTAAGCCACCTATCTATTTTGGTTTTTTAAAAACTTCTTTCTGTGTGAGGAAGACTTCTGAATGCAGCTCCATTCTTTGAGTGAAAAATTTGGAATCATGTTCCTCCTAATCCTTTGCTAAGGTCAGACAGGATGCATCTGGCTACCAGGCCAGAAAGTTTAAATGGAAATTCACAGTCTAAATTAATTCTTCCTATCTTCAGGAATTCAGCTGAGGTCCTTAGAAACCAATCTCCACAGGCTTCCTAGATAAAGAGAAGAAGGAGCTTTTTCCTGGGTCATGCAGCCCACAGAGGTTCAGAACTGGTCCTTCAGAGTCCCAACTCCCTCCACCATCTCGGGGGGCCCCAACACTTATGTCTGAGCTGGGAGCCTCTGTTATGCCTTAATTAAGAGATCAACCTTAAAAATTGCAGACCAAAAAAAAAAAGCACGGTGCAGCTGGAGCTTAGTGAGGAGTCCAGCTGATACATCAGCCAAAGCAGCGTATAATCCACTCTCCAGCACAGTCACTAAACGAAGCCCTGTCCTGCTGATAGATGTTAGGACATTTTCCCAGAAGAGAGAAGTGACTGGCTGTATTCTGAGATCCAGTGATTTTTACTGTGTTTTTTCCTTGTGGAAGTCTGGTGTTTGTTACAAGAGTAACTTCCTTGGTAAGTCTTCCAAAAAGCCACACGACAAATTCTTACTCACAAATTACGTGTAAACCCCTTTGCGTTAACTAGCCAAAAAAACCCTTTTTTAACAGAGCAGGTCTGTGTCCCCTAATGCCAGGCTGCCAGGACACTTCCCTAGTCCTTGAAGGCCTGCATGGTCAGACAAGAGCTGTGTTCCTCCACAAAGGAACTCTCTCTCCCACTTTTCCAAGAACTGGTGTATCAGACGCAGAAGCTGAAAAGGTGTTCAATTTACAGTGAAGCTGAACATTGTAAGCTACACGTTATATATGTAAATTTGAAGGTGCTGCCATGAAGAAATATCTTTCTGGAAGAGTCTGATATAGTTAAATCAGTAAATTGTATGCTATTTATTTGAAGTGAAAGCATAACATATGGAAAAAATCCCTCTGATAGTTACTTCCCAAGTAAGTGTCAGACAGTCCAACTTGCCTTCACATTTACACAGTCTTAACAAGACTTAAATGAGATTTGTGAAGCATAACATGCCAGCATCTGCATATACCATCTTCTCCAGTTTCTGAGCAACACTGTAACAATCAAATTTTAGAATAAAAAGATGTAAGAAATTACAAAACAAATGCTGAATGGCATTTTCACATCTCTTTTTTACAAAATTTCCTGCCTTCCTTCTGCTTCAGCCTGCTTTTACTCAATTTTAAATTACATGGCAACCACAGAATCTGTCAAATCAAACTAAAACATGCATACTATAAAATAATTAATATCCTTTCATCTATATTACCATTTATCAATGCATTTCTGGCAGAAACTGTGAGCACATGGCAGGATTAGATCAGCACGCCCATCCATGCAGATGCAACATTCCTCTTCATCAGTCAGCTGTTTAACCCTGCAGAAGAGAAGACACTGTTTTCTTCCAGATGTTTGATATTTATGCCCCAGTAACTACACCAGTTACTACATATTTCATAATAATTAGTGATGGCCATAAAGAAACACCTGTGCTTGTAATCTGTGAATGGACTACTTATGTCATCCCAGCCTATGTCAGCAGTGCACTAAACTAAGCGTGAATGTGCATTTATTTTTTGTGTCAGGTCTTTGTGTTAGTATTTGTGTCAGGTGCTTTTGGTGCTGTCAAGGGTTCTGTAAATCCCTTTTCATATCAGTAAGGAAGTGTGAGGAGTTGTAACTGCTTCATCTCACATGACTGGGCAGAAGAACTGAAACACTGTTTACATTAAAGGCAGGGAAGAACCTGCCTTCCTGTCACTGCACCTTAGGCTGAATTAATTCACAATGAACTCTGCCAAATTTCTGTGTGCTGGTTTATATCCTAGACAAAAACACGCATGTCAAGAGGATCACTACCAGAATGCAGATTCACTCATCTCACATGGCATCAAAATGCCAGCAGCTGAACTATTCACTAGATTGAAAAGGCTGATTTTAGCTTGCAATATGCTCCATATGATTGCTCCTCAAATTAGGACTCTCAAGATGACTGTTACCACAGCTTTTCCACTTAAACTCACAGGTGTTTCTGTTGGTGGGGAAGTTTAAAAATTATCTCACAACTCAAGATAGATTTTGACATTTTAGATCTTTTTCCCAAATATTAGATATCTTTATCCAATGTTCTTATCAGGAGTACCACAAATACTGGCACCATCAAGACTTCTCAAGTGCAAAAAGGTGGAGAGAATCCTCAGCTTTCACTGGTCAATTTTATAGTAACAGCACACTTCCAAAACAACCAAGGAAGTTCTAAAATGTTCTAAAGTTCTAAAATGCCTGGGTTTTTCAAAAACCCTAATTTGGGAGTCCCTGTTCTGATCTGAGGGACAGAGATAGCATTCTATAAAAAAATGGCATTTCAGGAGTTAGTCCACCTTAATGACTATTGACCAGACCATTTTTGCTTAGGTATCTAAGGGAGCTTGTCAAATACAGATCCATTTTTGATCTGCACAGAATAGCCACCTACTGAACAGCAGTCAACATGACTTTGTTTCCTCTTTCAGTAAGCCCTTGAGGTTTCCTTTTCAATTTGCTTTTGGAGAAATTACTTCAAAATGACAGACCTTTTTTTTTACAGATGGTAGTTTGCATACAATGAGTACAACAATTTCCAAGAAGCCTGCTCACTGTGTTCTTTCACCTGTTCCCTTTTCGTTTTCCTCCCCCATAAAATTTTGAGCACTAACCTTTAATAGCACTTGAATTTTTGATATTTGCTGGTGTCTATACAAGCAATTATACAAGGCCTATTTATAAAGCTTCTGCATAGTCAGCTTTAGTCACAGCACTAAGTTCCTGAAGAAACAGTAAAATAAAGGAGTGACAGACAAAGGAAATGCTTATCTTTTTGTTATCAGAAAGCATAAACCACTTAGGCATATTTTGAATGCTCTGAATAGGAAGTGGATGTTGTACAGATATGGGGTATTATTCTAGGGGAAAAAGTTAAGAAGAATTGAACAGATAACACTTGCTATTTTTAGATAGCGAGGGCTAACTTTGCAAAGCTGAAAAATGTCTGAAGGTGAGAAGAACTGAGGCAAATGGTGGTTATCACAGAAAAATGTACAGAAGATTTCATTGGTGTAGAATACTTAAAGGTGCTTCAGCTTATATTTTCCTTAGTAACTTGAAAAACTTGGCTAAGACACAAGCTCACCAAACTGCATCACATTAGCAAAGTATGCTCTGTTTTCATTTGTGACCGATACTGCCTCAGCTAATGAAGTTTACAAACAAGAAGGATGCTCATCTCCTCTGTCTCCAAGTCTGAAAAACTGAAAAAGAAACTCACATAGGAAATCTTTTATTTTCCTCATTGACTTCAGCAATATATAAAGTTGTTTTGCCTAAGTATCAGGGGTCTATGTTGTTTGATTTGTCTGTTTGAAGCAAAAGACCATTTCCAGAAAAATGTGTGTTCTGGTATAACCTTGAGAAAGCAATTTTCCTGTTCTTTCTCAAACATGTTCACAATTTACAGGAAATTAAATTAAATGAAAATAATACCTTCAGCAATCCACTGACTTAGAAAAACCAGAGGTCTCTGAGGAGTGACAACACAGGTGACCCCTTTTTCATTTCAACAACTGAAGAGTGACACTCAGGCTGTTTCATGAAAATACCTGGCTGCCAGCTCTCCACTGGTGAACATAGAGAACTCTACCATTTACTACCTTTTCTTGTAAAACCTAGCTCTACCTCACTTTAAACTGAGTTAGAATCATGAACTTAATCAGGAAAAGTAAGGAATTACTGGTAGCAGCAACACTTCCACACAGGGAAAGGGTGACAGGCTTCTTGCTTTTACATTCAGTTTGAACTCAAGTTCTTGCAGGTGTTGACCTCAGTCTTTTGTTTTTCCTCTGGTTAACAAAGCAGAAGGTCAACATGAGCGAGACAATTCACATTTTTCCAGTTTTGCAAGTTAAACTATTACCATAATGGATGGGTTTCTAGTGGCAACAGATGGGAACTTTCACATGCCAAAATGTAGGAGGAAGAGAAAGTTTAAGTGGAACAATAACAAAATCTGTTTAAACAAACACTGTCAAACCCCCTGGATTTGTAGCTGCAGCTGATTCCATTTCCTCCTGTTCCCTTATTCAGGAGATTCAACATATACTATGTTTCTACTAGAACTGATCTCTAAAAGGGTTGTTCTGAAGCTAAGGTATGGTAGCACCACATTTCAGGATTTAACCCAAGTGCACTGCAGCTCCCTTGGTGCAAGGGAAGGTGTCTGTCCCTGTTTGTGATAGTACAAAGCTCTGCAGCTATCAAGAACGAGCAGATATTTGTAGCTCAGGTTTGAAGCACAACTCCCAAAATGCTTATGCTGTAACTGTGTACCAAAATACCTTCCCATCCACAAGCTGGCCTGACACGAAGACAGAGATCTCCAACTCTCAGCAGCTTCTTCAGAAGTATCACTCTGTGCAAGAACTCCTGCTGCTTGACTGGTGATGTCTTTATAAAGTTGAGTGAACTGATATAAGTTCAAGATTCTGGAAGCTTCCACGATGCCACTTGTTTTATTTATCTTAAGATAGGAGAATTGTTTACAATTACTTATCAGGTTTTAACTTGGCATTGCTCAGAATGTTTGTACAGCACTGCAGTTCTCATGCTAGGCAGCAGTCTCCTTCCTAAGTGTCCTTCACCGCATTAACAAGCTGCAATCTGCCTCAGCAAGAGTCAGGGCTGCCCACAGCTGCTGCAGCGTCAGGAACACCACAGGCAGCACCACAATTTTAGGGCAAGGCAATTGCCATCACTACTGAAATGGATTCAGGTGTGAGTAGGAACCTAACACCCAAAGAAATGGGCTGAACTTAGAACCAACCAAGCACAGGAAAATCAGTCATTGAACTTAAAATTGCCTACAGTGATGGCTGCCTTAATGAAAACTAGAGTAAACAGAAAAGTACCAACTGTAGGTTTCAAAGAGAGTTTGAGGGTTGGCTTGTTTAAGATTGCCCAGGGGATTCAGGATCATTAAGGACTTTACCTTTAATGATAGGATAAAGAGGTGAAAATCTCCTCATTAGACAAAGCAAATTTCTTAAGTGTTTGTCATAAATTAAAACACTTAACCTTTACATTTGTTTTCTAAGGGATCAGACTATGTACAGGCACACTAGCTCAACTCATAATGACTGAAAGACGTGACTAATTTCTACTACTAATTTCAAAGTCTACAGTTGGCAGTTTGTTGTACCATTCGATGACTTGACCTCACAAATCACCTGCATTTGTAACTAAAGGGCTGTAAGTGCTCCACTGGAAGGCATCTCTCCTTTAAACTCAGTTATAAAAAATGTTTTTGTTGCCATGTTTTTTGCAGAAACTTAGAATTTAGACTTAATTTCTCTCCAACAGCATCTTTGAATACATCACCTGCATCAAAACCCATGTAGCAGCTGTTGGATTTTACAAGTAAAACTGACAGTCCTCAAATCTTTGCATACAAACTGGCCACCAAATTAAAATGTTCACACTTACTTTGGTACATATTATCCTAACGATCACCTTCCAGAAAGCAGAAGAATCAGACCCAGGCTGCACTTCAAATAACAGATGTTTGTCTTGTCCAGAAGCCAATTTTGCAGTACTGAAACAAAGCAACATCAGTTTAATGCCATGTGCTGGACCTGCAAAGATCAGCAGCCTCAGCCAAGCGTGATTATTTATGGTTCACCTGTCTCCTCTCTATCCTTAAAAGAGATCTTAGCAATACTGCCCAGGGGCATCAAATTATAGAGTAATGACTTTCTTAGCATGTCATTGAATACACAATCCATTTCACTTTAAACTGCACAGCAATCTTCAGAAAATGTTGTGCAAGTCTTCTGATCCAGCATCAGCAGGTGTACTGTACAGACATTTAAATTCATATATACTCTCACTGCTTATTACACTAATCACACAATCTTGTCTCCAATCTGAAAAGGTTATTTCCTCAACAGGTATGTAAAAAAAAAAGCCTGTAAGTACCAGCACATGCTGATGAGGTGTATTTTTGTTAGTATATATTAATCATGAGGTAGTCAGGTGAACGTGTCAGATGACCTAAGATTTGTTTCTTTAATGGAACACAGACACAAGAATCTATTCCATAAGAATCAGAATACATTCAGGCTTAAGTAAACACTGGAAAGAAAGAAACCACTTGAATAACAGTAGTTTGGAGTGAATTATACTAATATATGCCTGGAGTCTCAGGCAAAACATCCCGTTATGTTCTTCAAAATCTATTCATGTGTCTACCCAGAAGACAGCTGTGTGTTTTTCAAGGTCAATCACAAAGTATGACTGTCTCCAAGATAATTTCTAAACTGAATACAAATTCACGTTTCAGTTAACCAGCAAACATTACAAAGCCCTTATTCAGTGTGTGCGTGTTTCCACTTCATTTTATCACTCTCATTGTATACCATAAACACAGGCTAAAAATGACAACACTGCTCTTTTGCTCATTTCCTATTACTGTCATTGTACTGGTCTGGCAAAAGGCAGGCTGAAAAATCTGACAAAAAAGCAGCCTTTTGTTTGGGATTATCTAGGTCACTGGTTTGGAACAGTAAGACACATCTCATCCTTAATGAGGAGCAGCCCGGCATGTCTGCAGAGGTGGCAGGGATGGTCACCAACATTTCTGTCTCAGGTGCCACCCTCCTCACGTAGATCTGCTGTCCCTACCAGGCTCCTACTGCTGTCCCTACCCAAACTGACAAGCAGAGAGGAAGCAGCATCACATCTTCAGGTGGAAAGGAGAACAATAAAGGACACAGGTGACACTAACAAAAAGGTGACCCTAAATCACCTCTTGTGAACTTCTAAGAGAGAGCAACACTTGTTGGAAGAAGAGTACTGCAGAGAAGTGAATTTAAGGAGGAGAAAAGGCTTTGGTTTTGAAAAGCAATTAGAACCATTATAAAAACATAAAGAAATGGAGGAAACATTTCAAAACCATCGGGCCAGTTCTGGCTTAGCCAGCACACAATAATACATTCCATACAAGGTCTCTGTAAAACACACACAAAAAAAAAAAAAAAAGAAAAAGAGGCAAAGTAAGGCTTACATATCATTGAGTTCAGCTACTCTTCCCAGAAACTCTTCATAGGTTAGGAAACCACTTTCTTGAACCAAAGAGGCATGTTTTGCTACTTTTTCTGGCAACTTGTTAATTACAGTTTGTGTGTGGTTTGAAATCTGTTGACCCATGGTGAAGCTCTTCACCTCAGTTTTGTAGAGAGAAGTTCTCATTCACTTGTAGAGTCTCTGCCAAAAATATTTGAGAGTTACATTTGCGTGTTTGTGAATGGCTACTCCCTCACTTTCTTTTAGCCTACAGTAATTATGCCACAAGTAACAGAACCTGAATAGTTAGATCTGAAACAATGCAGAACACTTCAAAGAGTCTGGAATGTGGCATTATAATGTACTAAAAATGTACTGTTTTGCTTACTGCAATACATATATTAAATTGAGATAACTTTCCACACAGATTCAGCTCCAACACACACATATATAAATACATCCAATGGAATGAAAAAAAAATAAATCTTAAGATGACAATGGTAATTTATGACAATCTTTGTTTATTCTAAATATTTGTGCATGTGAATATCAGAATGGCTGAAAATAAGCACATCAATGTCTGTTTATACATAGACACATTAGGAATCAGCTTTCTTACACCAAACTTACATTGGCAGATCAAAAGAACTCCCACAGCATTCTGAAACCGGCAAGCCAAGGAATCCATGTCAGCATAGACCAATTTAGAGACCTCCCTATCCACACAAAACACTCAACTTCAGGCTGTATTACAGAACTGACTTGCTCAAATGTGTCCGACTCCAAAGTACTTCATCTTTCCTTCACAACCAAATATTTTTCCCCAAAATTCTGCCGAGGGATTAATGCCATGCCCTCCGAGTATTTATCTACTTACTCCCCTTGATCCCCCTGCATTTTACTTCCCCCAAAATGCCTCTTTGCAGAGTTCATTGTTTGTCAAGCAAACCGGTTGTGTCAGGCCCTTTTAAGACTTCTACAGCTAGAGGTGTGCGAGGGCAAGGGAACTGCAGAACATCCACCTAAACTCACACACGGAGCAGCCCGACAGTAGCTGCATTAGAAACTCCTGATGAGAGACACCACAGATAAAGCAGCACTTTGCCCCGCAGGTAGCTGTAGCTGCACTTGGGCTTAACCCCGCCCAAAACAAAATCTACAACTGTTGACGTCTCACCACGGTGCGAGAAAAACACAGCACACCAAGCGAGCTCCTGTCAGAGCATCCTGAAGTTCTATGCAATTTCACCAGAGTAAACTTCCAATTTATGGCTGGGATTATGACCAATTTCTGTTCCCGCACAGATACGCTCCCCTTCCAGCCACTTTTCTCCTTCCCGATAAGGCTCCGGCCGCCTCCCGCCCCGCTCTCCGGGGAGTGCTCGGGGAGCACACGCCCAGGCGCGCACGCCAGCAGCACGGCCGGTCACCTTGCAGACACCTCCCCCCGGATCTCCGGGCTTGGGCTCCCCCGTGCTTCTCAGGGAGCACCGTGACTCCTGCGGGCCTGCCGAGCTCAGCACCTAAATCCAGCACGGAAAAGTTTGGGGAGAAACACCCGCGAGGGTGTTTGCAGAACTGGGTATCGGGAAAAGTTTCACCCCGAGGGTGGTGAACACTGCAACAGTGTCCCCAGGGAAGTGGTCACAGCAGCAAGCCCGAGAGAGTTCAAGAAGCGTTTGTACAACACTGTCAGGCACACGGGGTGACTCTTGGGGTGTCCTGTGCAGGGCCAGGAGCTGGACTTTGATCCCTGTGAGTCCCTTCCAACAAGGCGCTCTATGAAACGTTCCCTATTGTTCACCCTCCAAGACCCCACACACCCCGCGTCACCCGCAGACCCACGAGGCGCCCCCAGAGGCACGGACGGGCCCGTGCGCAGCCCCTCACGGCCCAGGCGCGCCCCGCCCGCCCTGCCCCGGTGCCGGCCCTCAGCGCGGGGCGCGGGACGGGCCGCGCTCAGCCCGGCTGCGTCACGGCCGCCCCGCCCGCTCCCCCCGCCCGGCCCTGCCCGCCCCCGCCGGCTTCCCCCGGGCCGGGCCTTGCGCTCGGCGCCGAGGGGCGGCGGGGGGCGGGTCCCGCCCGCCCCGCTCACCGCATCCCCGGCACGTCCCGCGGAGGAGCCGCCGCCGCCCCACGGGCACCGCAGCGCCGCGGCCGCTCCCCCGCGCCGCGCAGGCGCGCGCTCGGCGGCGGCGCGCTCGGGTGACGCAAGCGCGCGGCTCGCGCCGTTGCCGGGACACGGCGGACGCGGGGCCGGGAGCGGGGCCCCGGCGGCTCTGCCCTCGCAGCCGCTCTCACGGCGGGGCCCGGGCGGCTCTGCCCTCGCAGCCGCTCTCACGGCGGGGCCCGGGCGGCTCTGCCCTCGCAGCCGCTCTCACAGTTGCCCCTGTGCCGCTCACAGCCCTCGGTCTCCTTCCCTCCGTCCCAGTCCCGGTTGTAATGCCGCTGCACCCAGGGCAGCCGGCGGTGGCGTTGTCGCTGAGAGAAGCGGGCCCCGCCAGAACATCTATAGGGTCGGTTAGGTTGGAAAAGGTCTGAGATCATCGAGTCCAGCCTGTGACCGAACACCACCCTGTCACTTAGACCATGGCACTGAGTGCCACCTCCAGTCGTTCCTTAGACACCTCCAGGGACGGTGACTCCAGCACCGCCCTGGGCAGCCCATTTTGATGTCTGATCAAGCTTTCTGGGAAGAAATTCCTCCTGCTGTCGAACCTGAACCTCCCCTGGCACACCTCACGTCCTGTCATCCTGTCGCTGCTTTCCTGGGAGAAGAGACCGACCGCCTCCTGGTAAGCCTCCTTTCAGGCAGTTGTAGGGAGTGATCAGGGCATCCCCGAGCCTCCCTTTCCCCAGGCTAAACACCCCCAGCTGCCCTGCTCCATTGCCCTTCTCTGGGCTCACTCCAGCCCCTCAATGTCCTTCCTAAGGGGCCCAGAACAGGACACAGCACTCGAGGTGTGGCCTCACCAGTGCCCAGTGAAGGGGTACAATCCCTGCCCTGCTCCTGCTGGCCACACCATTATCCATTCTGACACGCAGCAGAATTGCTGCCATAGAGCTACTTTGTGTAAGAAACACTCTGTAATAGCTGGACTGACAAAAACAGGATCGCTTTTCACCTTGCTGCACCCTCAGCAGACGCACACTCAGTGCTGCACTGCCCGGCATTCACAGTGCCTTCACTCTGAATTATGAACTCTATTAAACAGTGATTTAAATGATGCTTAATGGAGTCTGAGTGCCTGGCTCAGTGGGATCATCCCAGGCCACAGCTGCTGGTGCAAATCCCGGTCTGCAGGGAGGATGTGGGCGGTGGCAAAGGTCAATGCTCACTGACCTTTTCACAAAAAAACCCCCAACACCCATAAATGACAACAGCCATTGAGAAACAGACATCCTAGAACATCCTATGGGTCATCCACATCCTGATACTGCAATATTTAATTCTACTTTTTTTTTTTCTTCTTAATTTTAAGAGGAGAAAAGGAGTAGTACTTCCCCTTCCTGCCTGCTTCTGTTCACACATGGACACACGTACTTCCCACGCCAAAGGCATCCCTATATTCCAGACAGGGATTGGGCTGGACTGGAAACGTTGCTGTATTTCCTGCAGGCCAAGCACCCCTTTTGCCTAAGGTCAGCAAACATCTGTAGCCTCTGTGTGGGAATCTGAGTGGTGTTACCATCAAGTGACAAGTACAGACTGTGCTCTCCTGCTCGGTGGGATGAGTTATTTGTCCAAGGTGCTTGAGCAGCTCTGGCACATCAAGGAGCTTCAGAACTGTTGAGAAGGTCTCATTTAAAAAAAAAAAAAAAAGCACAACACTTGAGAAAAATCAAAAACAATGAAGAATTTCTTTTAAGTTTCTGCTACCTCTAGTTAAGGGTTTGGTGTTTGACACTCTGGTTTAGATACTTAAATAAATGTTTCCTGTTTGCATTGCAGTTGTGCATCCCTCGCAATTCCATTAAACAATGAGCAGGAATGTTTTGTACTTTCCAATGGCAATGTGACCGAGTTGTGCTAACCACATAGAGACAATATCAAACACAGTACTTGTTGATTAGTATTTAGAGCTGCCTTTATTCTATAAAGAGCAGTGTAACAGCTCCTTTAGCCCTTGTGGCGTTGGCATAAATTGTGTGGTGAAAGGGAGGGGCAGTTCAAACCATGTGCATTGGTCAGGTAGCAGTGGGGAGGTCAGGATGAATGCTGGGTTTTTAAGGTACATGATAAAATAAGACACATAGAGGTTAAGGCAGTATCTTATTAAAACAGGATAAATTTTTTTACACTTCAGGGGAAAAAAGTGCCCTTCTTTAGCTCTAAAACAGAAGCAACATTATAATTATCTCTTGGATGTAGGGAAAAGAATAGAGAAACAGGTAATTTCTAATCTCTAAAACATGGAAAAGAGAGGCAGAAGGGAGATTTTAAAAATTTCCCAAACTACCTGGAATCCACTACGTTTGCCTGTGTCCTCAGGCCCGTTTGCTACTCTGGCACCTTTGTGACTGGTGGCTGTGGCTCTTCCTGATGGCCTTGCTTGTGCTGTCCGCTCCTCACAGAGCACTTCCCCTCAGGACACAAGGTGTTACTGTGATGTTTTGAGAGGACAGGAGTTACTTAACTGGCTGGGAAAGCTGTGTCTAGTGCTGTCCTCTGTTGCACACTTTTCTGCTAAAATTCTGCTGATGGACATCTGAAATGAGCAGTGTTTTAGAGCTGCACTGAATCATTTGGAACCATAAAATATTTCTGAACTAGCAAAAAAAAAGACAGAAAGAAAACAAAAAACAACCCAGGGAATCTCTTAAGTATAATGCTAGAAATACATTATAAATCATTGCTAGTGGAATGTATGAACACTGGGCACTTTAAAATGTATGTGAATGAAAAATATCCAAGTTCATAACCCAGTATCCTACACTCTTGATAACACAATATAGGTGACAGTTCTATTGCTATTTTAAAAATTATTATTATTACTATTGAAGACTATGTTTCTCAAGCTGCCTGATGAAGGAAAAAAACTTCCTTTGGCATAACAACCTCCTTCAAACATAAAGATAAGTTATCTAAATTCTTTATTCAGGAAATATTTGATAAACTGCTAGTGTTGTTATAACAGCTAATTACTTCTGTAAAATTATGGTTATATGAATTCTTTTTACCATGAGACAGTTTTCATGAGAATAAATTGTCCAGACAAACATATCCACCATAGTTTATTTTTTAGGGAGCACTGTGGACATCCCATATCACCTGAGACCTTTATTATGAAAGCCACACTTAAATACACACAAAAGATCTCCAGTATAAGTCTTGTTCAAGGATTTTTTTGTCCCCTCTGTCAAATATCTCATGTAAAAGAATGATAATGGTTTCAAATAAATAAAACAGTACACTATGATACAATGAAGGTATCTAAGTAAGTTATTCACTGCTGTGTATACACACACACACACATCAGCATCTTTGTACCCTACTTTGGGTATTTGAATGACAGTGGGTTAATCCTTTGAGTTTTTACTCCCTTGTAAACTGTTTCTTCTGTTTGTAAACTGACATTTTTTAAAGCAGCATGCAGCTACTGAATGGAAATAAGCTAATCTACATGAGGAAGAACTACAGCGCCATTTTTTATTTTAGGCATTAGGCTAGCAGACATCCTCCAGCCAGATATAAAAACCTTTTTGTTACATATTGATCTAAATTCCATGCAAATAGTATGTCGTGCATGTTGTTAATAGCATATTCCTAATTGCTTCTTTATTAAAGATGAAAAATGAGCTGTAATATGAGTTTGTAGAATTTATTTCAAGTAAATAGGATGCCATGTTTTTCTGCAAGAATATTTGTTGCCAAAGATGTAATTATTAAAAAAAAAACAAACCAAGGCCTCATATGTTAAAGATAGAGAAAATATGAGTATTTACAATCACTTATGTTTAAAAGCACTGCTAAGTTCTGTGTGCTTTATTTTATACTTCCATCAAGAACTGTACATTCTTTCCTTTAAACTTCTGCTTCTAGACATTTTACTGTGGCCTCAGGCTTAGTTTTACACTCTTCTACCTTATTTCCATTATTCTGTGTTTCCTTCTCAGGTGTTTGGTCATTTGATTTTGTCTCTTTGAGAGCAGTAGTTACAACTGTTTCTTTTCGCTCATTCTTGTTTAAAAATGGTAAGGTTTTCTTGTACCTTGAAAAAGAAAAAAAGATAGTAAAGTGGAAATACTGACATAGTTTGGTAGTATCACTCAAACAGCTAGAATTAAATTACCATACTCAAGCAGCAGTCTCTCAGAGGAGAGTGGCATGCTAGATCACTGTGCTTATTCCAGCAGTATGCTTTCTAAAGAAATATTTTGGTATTTTTTTAAAAAACAGACAATGTATATTCAGGATTTGTGGTACACAATGATAAAGCTGTCTGGGCTAGGGTGTGAGAACTGCACACTTTTCAGTAGCATTTAATGATGCATTGTATTGAAAATCTTTAAGTTTGACACGACTTCAACAATTATTTTTTTCTGAGCAAAATCATAGTGCAATAATAAATACTTGAGTGTGACATAGAAAAAAAAAGAAGGATAAAACTGGTTTATGTATGAACAGATGCACATTTCAGTGTTGCTGTTTTGACACAATTGGAAATGCTTTACTAGGCATGATTGACCAATTAAAAGTAGGCAATAATTTTTTGTGTTCCTTCCCTAGAGCAGGGAGTGGCAACAGCAACAACAAACTTATCTTCATAAAAACAAGGTTTAAGATTTTTTACATTTGTGCAACACTATTATGTTATCATCACTACTTCTCTGTTCTTTAGTATATATTTTAAATATTCAGTGATTGCACTCTGGGAGTTAATTCACTCCAAGAGAGGAAGAAAAAAAAAAGGCAACTTACTTTTTGATATAACAGACAGCTAGAACAACAGAAATAATGAAGAAGATGATTGCCAGTACAAGAAGTGCAGTGGGGATACCTGGAGATAAAAGTGATACAAGCACAGGGTTTTTATTTATGTACTTAAAGGTGATGTCCTGAAGGCTTAAGAGCAAAAATCTGGATTCTTCTGAAACCAACCTTTTATGAAAGTACATGCACATGAGCTGAAGAATAGAATATTAGGAAGATCAAAAGGTGAGTTACTCCTGCTCATTTCTTTCAGGATAACCTAAAACTGGTATTTAGGCAACCCCTGACAGATATTTGTCTAATCTGCTCATTGGAGGGTTTTTACAACCTGCTTGGAGAACACATTCTTGTTATTAACTATCCTTACAGTTAGCATGCCTTTCCTCATATTTGGTCTGTTTCTCCACTGCTGAGCATTAGGATTGCTTATTCACAAGCTCGTGTCTCAAGAACAATTCTCCTTCAAACTTTCTTGTCTTCTTTTGGTTTTAAGAGCCTGTTGAGTTTTCCATTACACTGAGAGTGTTTGCCAAGATTTTTTCAGAATTTTTTTTACCCCAAATCACATTAACTAGAATGAACTTACATGATTTCACATTAAAATTTATCATAAAGTATAAAATCAGACCTTAGTTCTTCTTAAAAACTATTTTAAAATCCTCTGCCCTATAAGTCTTGCTCTACAAAACCAAAAACTCCTATTGTGCCTCCAGGTTCAGCTATATCAAAATGGATGGTGGAGCAGCAAACAAAAACAGCACTGAATAGTTTGACTACTGACTTCTACAGAAATAGCTCTTTTCATTAAATAACTATCAGATAAGGCCTTTACCTCCAAAAACAACAGCATCATTCTTAAAGGCCAGGTGGGGAGTGTGCCTGGGAGAGTCAGTGGGCGAGTGCTCCTCTGGCACTGGTGTGGTGGTGGGCCCCTCTGTTGGTAAGAGTGTTTCAGTCACGCACACCACGCGAAATCTCTTCCTCAGGAATTGTCCTGGCTCAGCCACAGTCTCAGTGGGCACTGCTGTGATGTTCTCAGCCAAATCAGAGGCTGAATGTGCAGTTAAGTCCCTTGATGCAGTTGATAAAGGAAGTGTGGTTGTAGTTGGGTCTGGATGACATGAATTAATCTGGACATCTGCAGCAGGGAAAAGAAAGACATAAAAGTTGCATTGGATGCCAGTTTTGTACTTACTGCACACACACTTATTGAAATTGTTCCTCAATCTTTCCCTTTGGAAATTTTTATTTTTTTGTTCACAAAGGCTTTACCCAAACCAGGCGAATATATCCTATTTCAAATACATGGTTACAACCTAGATTATCCCGCTTTTATCATTACTCACATAGGCACACACTCCTTTGAGCAACCATGGTACTCATTTTATGATTCCAAACCAACGACTATATCCCTCATAAAACCACTTCGAGTAATACTGCACATAAAACCCAACAGTATAACCTCCCACAGAGCAGGGAGCAGCTTGACTGCCGATCCAGTACTCATAAATATTTCAATTATATTATATATATGTTCAAAATATATGCATGTACTGTTGATAATTGGAAAATCAAATTGATTTCCTGTAAAATAATGTAGCTCATAAAAGTTTCAAATAAATCAGGCACCAGTGAGATAATAAAAAGATTTGATTGTAATTGGGGAGGAGAGGATGGGAAGTAAAAAACTTCAGGTTTAAAGAAAAATAAGTAATTTCCAGAAATTAAGTAATTTAATAGAAGTGGATGTTGTCTATATAAAATGTAGGTGCAAGTGAAGTTTTATATGGAATTGGAAAAGCTGAGCTCTGAATCAGGCTCAAGTGAAAGTGTGAAAATTCTACTTTGCTAGTGAAATTCTGTATTATGTAAAGCTATAAAAATTTCACTAAAGTAACAATCAGGTTACAACTTAAATAACAGGGAAAAGATGTATGTGCTGTTTTCCAAGTGAATCCTCATGGGGAGCCTGATGACGCAGTCACCTTTACAGAATGAAATGCCAAAGGGCAGGGGCTTGACACTTTTTCCACTATGGTTTTTCAAGAGCTTTTGGCAAGTTTTTTTGGCACAAGAAAATTGACAAAATGAGCTTCTGACAAATATTTTGGAATGGAATGGAAAGAAATGCCTAGAACAGGCAACAGTTTGGAAATTAAGATACAGGACTGCAGAATCATCCCAATGTGAAATATATGTTAAATGGCTTTCTAACCATTGAGCAAGCTTAACTCTCTTCACACACTAACAGTATACATGTATTTATTTTCATTTAATCAAAGCAAAACAAAGCAAATAATTTGGAGTTACTTGCTGCCTCTGTAGCATTACCCAATCCACCCAACACTTTCAATGCAGAATATCACACATTTCATGCAGTGAATCACCATGTGGCACAGGCCTTCTCTCTACAGCTTTATCTTCAGTCTCTTTGGAGCCTCCAATGTTCACAGTCACCAGGAAGGGTATCAGGTCTTTACATCTTTGCATTTCCCTCTTTCTCCTGCTTTCCAACCCTTGTTCACACAGTGTTCCTGAAAACTTTCAGGATTTTTTACATATCCTCTTGCTCTTGTTATCTAAAACTCATTGGCAAAGTCTAGGAACTGATGATATACAATTAAATGATCCTTTATTTGGTCTAATTATTGGGATATTTGTTAGGTAATAATCATAGATATGAGACACAGCAGGAACACAACATCTCTAGTTACTTATTTTTAGTTAATACCACAGAAGCCAGTAGGAAACAATATTGATCTATTGTGCTGAGATCTAACTTATATCAAGGTCTACTGTTGGACTTCAGTCAGTAAATAGCCAGTGAGGGCAAGGGCAGGTCTTTTCACACCTAGGTTGAGGCAAATTAAAAAGAGCTGTTGGATTTTACTGATTAGGAATCTAATTAATTTTATGGTCTCTTGGCAGTTCTGGCTTATACTTTAATTTGACTTTATGGACAGACCTCCCTTTATTAAAAAAAAAATAAAAAATTACCAGTTTTCCTGAAGTACCCCACTGTTAGTCTTTTTGCAAGAGCAGACACACCACACACAGATACCCTGGTCAGATATTCAATCACTCTCTTTTAAATTATCATGCCCAAATAATCAAAACATATTAAAAGCATTGTGTCAACATTAAGTAATGGTAAAAAAACCTCTTCCTCAAAAGCTTTAATGGCAGCACCACATTATTAATTGGGATTAACCAAATTTATCTTTTGCATTTCTTGGAAGTTTCTGAGCTAAGAACAGCTTGACAATGTTTAAGACTGGGGGAAAGAGTCAACAAAATATAGGAAATTATAAATTATTCACTTTTATGATTTTTTCATGCAGATTTTAAAAATCTAATATAATCCAAAACACACAGAAAATGCAGTTGTCATGCTTACATACCTGAGGAATTGAAGCAGTAGAGATGAAATTTTTTTTCCTTGCCAACATTCCATTGTACTATTCCAGTTTTTCCCTGACCACATTTTTGGTTGGATGTTATCCGAGGAATAACAGCATATCCATCATTCACCCATCCATAGCTACAATAAAAAGGATCAGTTCTTTTAATATGAGATTTGTCACCGGCCTCAGCTGTGTGTGAAGGTGTTCACTAAAGGTAGTGGGCCACTAACTGATGGCACATACTTGCATGTTTCAAAGCCATGTTTCAAAGCCTCTTCAACTTGTATTTTACTGGCCAACTCTAGGTTGAATTGATTACATCCATTACTTGCTTCTGAGAAATTAGCTTTCTGATCAAGATAGATTCCTATACCCTTGATCCTGCAAGGTGAATTAATGGAACCTGTAATTAAGCCATAAAATAGTCAAGGTTAGTAATTGAATATTAACATTTATTCTTCATGAAGAATTGAAGATCAACTGAATTGAACATTTTTTAAAGTTTCTAGCTCGAAGATAGCAGAAAACTAATTTCTAGCATAAAAGACATTTTAAAAATAGAATGTATTTTTTAAACACAATAGTCTGGGATTTCAAGAGGTTTGACTGTAATTAGACTAAATACAGCCCTTTTTCACTCTTTTATTTTTAAAAATAAATTAAAGCTAGCTGTTGCACCAAGGCATTGATTCTGTTATTACACCCTTCTTATCGAGATGGTAAGGTATATAACAGCAATGGAGTTACACATAGTTTTGCATTGAATTAATATGCCAATAAGAAAATAAAAATATTTTGTCATTTCTGAGTTCCTGATTCCTCCTAAAGTCTTTTTTCTTTTTTTTCCCTAGCTTTGCATGATGCTTCCATCCCGCAGCCACTGTCAAGTGTTCCATTTACTGTGTTTGGCAGGGAGCAGGAAAAGAGGAGATAGGCCAGGTGAATTTAACACTTTTCCAGGCAGTTCATCCAGCTTTTTAAATTGCCACAGCTGGCACACTCTTTGTGACACCTGCACCAGCAAGTGCATAGCTCAGGTTACACCTGCTCTTCTTTCTCATCTGTGTTGAGGGAATAGGACAAAACTCAGGATTTGGCACAAATAAGGAGAAAGGGTATTACTATTTCGTTTTCTTATTTTACTGGGAGCACTTACTAGAAAAAAAAAAAAAAGATTCTTTTGGAGTTACATACTCTAATTGCCCTGTCAAATGAAACATTTCAGCATTTCATTACAGACATGTCAGATAACCTCCAGCCACAGGTGTTACTTCCTTGCTGAATTTGTTTGTCAGACTGTATTCACTAGGTGTGTACACTGATGTGTATTTCATAAAATCTGTGCTTCAGAATACAGGCAGTCCATAAACTCTCAAGGCAAGATAAAGTGATGCCTCTGTATCCACCCCATGACTTCTTAACAACACAAATTAAACTGAATTTTGTGAGTGAAAACATAGAACTGGCAGCCAAGCTACTCTTGTGATGAGAAGGGGATAAAGGTGACCAAGCTTGTGTGGAGTGCTAAGAAACCAGGGAGGCTTTCAGCTCCTGCTCCCACTGGATGTGGTGGGGCTGGAAATGGCTTTTGTAAAATGATGCCTCTCTGCTGTCCTTACATTTAGTTTAAATATTTGGAAGAGCAATCTTTGAATCAGGTGGCTTTATCTCAGCAGAAAAGAAAGCCACTGAAGCCTTGAGCAGTCACCTCTGACAAACTGTGGCTGCATCCAGCCCTGAGCTGAACATAAGTCAAGCCCAACCACATTGCAGGGGGATGCAGAGAAGCCCTGGTGCTCAACGAAGGTGTGTGTGCTGTTAGCAAGGACTTCAAGTCTACCTTCTTTAGTCTATTATTTTCCTATCTTCAGATTTGAGCCAACACAACTTTTAAAAAAGGTAGTGTTGAGAAAGGAAGCTTCTCAATGACCAACTTTACAAATTTCAAATAAAGCTGAGCAGCTGACTGAAAGGAATTTAATGAAATCTTAGGAAATTATCTAGGTACTTGTCAACTGCTACACTCATTAGTCATCCACTTACAGGACAAGTATTGTCACCTGTGTATTGCATGATAGATACATAGCATAATATAGAAATTCAGTACCAGAAACTTAGGATGCAAATTATAAGAAAAGTGACTCTAGGTTATGGACCAAAGTTGTGTCTTAAAATCTGCTAGGCCTTTTAAAACAAAACAGGGATTTAATGATACATATTGTAAAAGTTATGAATTTCACACTGTGAGGAAGGAATCTAAAAAGAGAACAGTAGCCTCTTCAAGTCTCTTCATAGCTCATTAAATCACCTCTGAACTCTGTTCTAAAGATGACTGAGTTTGTACAGGAGGCAGACTCATCCTTTAGGCAGACTTATCCTTTTTGGTCCACGAGCTGCACATAGCTGTACTTTAAGCTCTGGTCTATTTAGGTAACCTAGTACTGGCGCATTCTACTTAGTATTTTGGTCTTGGGTTAAAAATTTGGTTTACTGAAATAGGTGAGAAGACCTAGACAGAAGAATCTCAGAGCAAGACAAAGTTGCCATCGAACAGGAAGAAAATTGTTCGGGTCTTGTAAGCTGTGGATGTTGGCCTTGCTGTGCATTAGTTCCCTTTTTGGTTTTTTTTGCAGGGGCAGCTGTTGTTTTTCTCTTTGTCTTGTGTCTAACCTTCACTCTGATTTATTAGAGTTCCTTTGGCTGCTGGTGCCAGGGAGCAGCAAGCATGAGGCTGTTCCACAAGGAAAGGGACCAGGAGCAGAGGGTGACAGGCATAGTCCCACAGCACCTCAGCAGCACCCCAGTGGGGATGGTGACAGGTTTCACTGCCATCCAGAGAGCAAGACAACGAGTCAGACATCCAGAAAGTCCATTTGGGAACAGCAGGAGATGGTTCTACACAAGCCTGAAGTCTATCCTGGAGACAAGGTTACCTACAGCCTAAATCCATAGTCCATATGTGAATCCCAGGCAGCAAATCACTACAGGAGGGGGTAGGACATGCCACAAAACAGCTCCAAGACACAGCTGGAGACCAGCCCTGAGCTTAACTGGAGCTCTTGGAGTCATGAGGGTGCATGAGAAGGTGTCCCAAGGAAGGATACTTCCTCAAGCTCTCCTTTTCCCCAGTGGAAATTATACAGTGTTGGTTTTGCTGGAACTACTGTTGTACCTAACAACTACTGTTGTACCTAACTACTGTTGTTAGGTACTCCAGCCCTGTGGAATTTCAACAGGACTTGAGCATCTAATTCACTCAGTCCAGAAGCCTTTCAGTAGGTGAGAAAATCAATTGTCTGCAATAACTGTATGTGTTTAAAATAAATAGAAGAAGCATTATATCCTTGAAAAACAGCAAAGCATCTGGAGGCTTTTGGTGGGCATTGAGCATCTGCAGATATCCCAGCAGCTACTGCAGGAAGGATGGATTCTGTCAAGTTAATAATGGAATTTGAAAGAGAACTGGTGCCATGTTTTGCTCTGGTATTTAAAATGATACAAAACAAAGTTACATTTCAATAGATCTGAGCTTAATCCTAAATGCCATACCAGATCTTTAAAATAAGCAGTTTTGTGGCATTTAGGTTCAAAGCATTTTCAGCAATTGAATTAGACCAACAATAAAAGTTTCCCTACATGCCAGCTTTAATTGCACTGTATTCTCAAAACCCTGTGGCTTCCTCTGCTAGAAACACATTTACACATGCTCCTTCCCCACATTTGTGTTTGTAAATCCAGCTACTTTTGTCAAGACTTTAAAAAGTGGAACTTTACATACCTGTTACAAAGTAATTTTGAGCCAGGAATGTCATAACCCAGATGAAAGACGCTGCTGAGGTAACTCCAAGATAATTTGCCATTGCCACCAGCTTGGAAAACTCAGAAAAGTAGGAAATTCAAGGTAGTTTGTCTCCTGTGCTAAGGAAAGTTAAGGTATTGGATGCTGTCAGATGATGAGATGACTTCTGGAAAGCAACTTGAGCTGTCACTGCAGTGCTTCATAGAAAGAATGCCAGAGCCAGTGCGGTGACTGTCCCACTGCAGGGCGAGGTCACGGAGCGGAAATCCCTCATCACCCTTTCCATGGCTTTCATGTGGGGACTGCTGGAAAATGTCACTGCTGCTGATTCACAAGCACGGCTGAGGAAGGGAGATAAGGCTGCTACACTGCTAAGTCAGTAAACACTTCGAAAGAAGGTTTTCTTTTGCTGTTTTTTCCTGTTTTACTGATGAACAGATCATTATTCATGTCTATTCATCTGGTAAATACAACAAATCTTCTATCGTATCACAATATGCCACACGAGATTTTTCTTTTTTATTGGAACTGGAAGGGCATCCATTCCCCATTGTCCTATTTGAAACTTGATGGAGGAGTTTTACTTTTTTTTTCCTTAGTTTTCCAATGCAAAAGTAGTTCCCATAACTCAGAGGTAATGTGAAGTTTATTTTTTAAGAAATTTGCAGATACACTGCTGTAAATGGGATTCCTTTTGAGACCACTGGTACAGAGGTTGTAGCCAGCGCCATCACTGCTGCCTTTTGTAACATTCCAACAAACAGTGATTCCCTTGTATTGATTCAAAACACAGATGGTCCTCACAGCTAATTTTAAAAACCTTCAAGAAGTCTTAGGAGATTTTTTTTTCCAGAGGTTCCAATAAACTCAGGGCAGGGATGAAGTTCAAGGGATGGGCTAATTCCTGTAGTGTCAGTCTTGTCTACTGTATCTACGTTATTCCTGACAGATGTTTGTCTAACCTGTCCTCAAAGATTTCCAGTGACAGATTCCTAACATTTCCTCTAATGCTCTTGGTTCAGTGCCTCACTGTTCTTTACAGTTCAAAGGTGTTCCCTACCCTAACTTGATTTAGCCTTTCCCTGGTACGAACCTATCACTTCTTTTCCTGCTGGCAATGGACATAGAAGATAGTTTATTCCCTTATGTTTTGCAACTATTTTATATTTTTAAAGAGTTGTGCCTCTGCTCCCAGTTTTCTTTCAGCTAAGAAACCCCTGCTGCCTCACTCTCTCACTCCATGTAATGCCTTGCCCATGCCAAGACTAATTAATAAATTGCTTTACCTGTTCTACAGTTCAGAATGGTGTCAGTCTTTTTATTTTCACAGCAGTATGATTTTCTTACATCGTGTTCAACGTGTGATTCAGCAAACTTTTAGATGTCCAGTGTCTCCAGGCTGTTTTCAGAGTGCTATAAACACAAGTGTAACGGTATAAAGCTACCTCTTTAAACTGTGGTTTGCATTTAGAAAGTCCCCAGTCAATATATGAGATAGCATTAACTTTTAATGGGGCACAGGCACATCTCCAGTGTGTAACAGGGTTATTAGATGGTGCTCTGTAACACAGACAGGGTCTGAAGAGAATGCTTGGGGTCAGCGAGATCACGTCTCCATTAGCAATGATGAAATGAAAACTGGGTTGTGTTTGGGCTGTGGTTTGGAACTGAATTTGGTAAAACTCAATGAGATCTTTAGACAAAGTTCTAGCTCCAATTTCTGTTCCCTCCCTTATTGTGCTGTACTTACCTGCTTGTATAAAGCCACGGCAAAGTCAGATACTGTAAGCAGAATTAGCTCTCACTTGAAGAAGGCTGCAAGAGGATTCACTGGCATTTACAAGGTAGAAGCAGAAACTAATTATTAGTTATTCTGTAGCTCTCATGGACTATAGACCGTGGCTGTAAAATACTGAGAACATAAAATGAAATCTTTCCATTGAAAGTGCTTACCTTGAACTGCTAAGTATTTCCTACCATGAAAACGAATAAATAGCTGAGTTTCTGACATTTTAAAATTGCATGCTACTTGTCCTGCCAGATCTTAACATTTTGTGCCGTGGCAAAGTTCCTTTAGTCAAACTCTTGATATTTAGTAAGACTTTTAGCTGTAAAAATGAGATAAACACCTTTGCAACACCAAACAATATGAAATCCTTTACAAGGTCTTCCAGATTAGGGAAGGAGAACAGAATTTTAGAATGACAAAGCAAGACTGAAATAACTTTGGTTTTTGTGTGTTTCTTCCTTTTATAGTTCAGCTGCTCCAAAACTGCGTGGAAGATCACTTATCTGGACTGTAACAGTACAAAAGGTCTTTAACCTTTTGGTGTGTCTTCATAATCAGCGTGGTAAAAAAAAAAACAGACCTATACTGAATGATTAATTAGTCTTTGACCTAAATACTTATTGTAACCTATATGAAAAATTCCCAACCTTTTATGTCAGCATGTTTTAAAATGCTGATGAGGATTGCTAAACAGAAAACTTTTGATAAGGCAGAACACATGTAACTGTTCTCTACAATAATTTCAAAAGGAACTTTGAAACCTGAACAACAGTAGAGGAAACAAAAAAATTGTTCACACAGAAAATACAAATATCAGGGTCTTTCCATGGAAACAGTGATTCCTTTCCAGGTTGTTGATGTCCCAGAGTTTGTCCCCTGGCAGAGACCATCAGAGATTCAGAACTTGAGGATTGACTCCTACCCACTGTCAGGCAAGTCTGCTCCCCACTAGACCCAGGCTTCCCAGACCTCCCAAGTCCATGAAGCAAATAAAGACTCCTGACCTTTCACCCAGAATCCTGGGGTTACAATTTCCCTTGTGGCTCCCATGTTGAGCTTCCTCCGTGGCACATGGCTTCCCTCCGAAGCAGGAGTTAAACTCTTCCCAGGATATTTCATCTTCCTCTCTCAGCTGGTTTCTAGGGCATGGCAGGGATGATCCTGCTTCCAAACACTTTCTCCTTTGACACAGGAGTTTGCTCTCCTCTTCTGTACCATTTTCCTGAAGAACTGGAAGACTAAGAGCAAGATCCTCGGAACGTGTAACAGTGTAGACAAGGCAGGACTTATTTCATGAGGACACAGCCATCAACATGCAGACAGAGCACCCCAAATCTTAAAGGTAAAAACACTGAGGACTTTGAAACCATAATTTTATTTCAAAACTCAAGTATGTGATACTATACAGTACAATACCAGCACACTTGTGCAAAATCTTACAATATTACAAATTTAAATATGATACACAAAAATAGTGCCCTTTTGAAATTCCTTTTGCTAGAAACATTTGTGATGTGCCGGAGAAATCATAAATGTGTCTTGTTAAAGCAGAAAAAATAAATATTGCACCTCAAGAAAACTATTTCAGTGTTAATAGCATAAATAATAGGTCTGTTTCTTCTTATCTGATGTGATCTTTGAACACAGAAGAGGTTGTTTGGCTTTTTTGCTCCAGATAAAGCAAACTAATATCCAACAGATAAAATTATAGTTAGAATAGTTTTTGAGCTTAATCTAGTTTCCTATTAAACAAAAGGTGTTTTAATTAAATAACTGAAAAATATAAGCATAGCTATTTAGTGTGCTGTTAGTCAATGTGGTTTGTTATTTTTAGTGGACAGTTTGCTCAAAGTAGTTATAAAAAGAACAATTTTTTTTAGTAAACTTTATCTTCATTTTTGCACCCCCATTAAAATCTCATGCCTCTTTCAGTTCATTTGTGGCTAAATTATACTTACCTCAGACATGCAAGTAGTTCAGCTCAAATCAGTACAACTACTTATGGGAATTGTCCCTTTGCACTAATTCCACAAAGAGCCAGTGTGCTGAATTTTAAGAAAGGATGGAGACCTCATTCACCCACTGACCAAAAAGACCTTTTCACATGTTTAACACTAAGCAATTAGAGAGTCATGTTGATATCAATAATTTTTATGTGTACTTAAAATAAGTTGTTGGACTCACAACAGTGCAGATGTAAATAAAAACAAATGAACTCAATTACAGGCACTGTTAATTATTTTTCTTCAGGGCAGCCTAACATTTCCACAATTACATAAATATATGCCATAATTTTTGGCATAGAAAAATCTGAATATTTAGGATTATTTACTTTCAATTTTATTGCCTTATTAAGTTACCAAAGTTATTTGTAAAGAATATTAAGTTAAATAAGTTGATTTTAGTAAAGTATTCAAGAAACAACTGACGAGTTTCTTCAAACACTGAAAGTACATGAAAGGTCACAGTAGTTCTTCACAGTCAGAAATTCTAACTGAACCAGATTCCAAGTAATTTGCAAGAAACCTTCTCCTTATTCTTCAATTTTAGACCAAATCACACTTCCCCATTATCCTTTTTGAACTTCCTTAAGCACACTTTTCCTCAATATATATACTTTAAAATAATTTTAAAAAATTCTAATTGCTCATAGACTCCTTTCCCCACTCCCCAAAATAATGTGGTAGTGGTCTGCCTTTTTTTTTCTTTTTTTCCCATATAAATATCTTCTAAGAAACACATGGCCAACAAAAATTCATCAGCAGGATATTTGTTATTAGTGCCAAGTATGTGAACTAAATTTCTGACTGAGTTAGAAACCTATTTTCTTTGACAGTTAGCTTAAAGTTCAGTGTTTCCACCAAAAGAAGACAGGACAATATTGACTGTATCAGAACTGAAATTACAGTACTTCATAACACTCATCCTTCTGATGGAGAACAGACCCCTTTCTCAACCAGAAAATGCTAGGAGGATGCAGGACACGAGTGCAATCGAGGGTCACACTGAATTTGCCATTGTGGCCGTAGCTATGGAAAGACAAACATGGTTCACCTTCCCTCAGAAGTGATGCTCAGCAGGTACAAAAGGCCCACCTCCACTGACACGCATTTTGGTCTCAGCCCTAGGTGCTGGGTTTTGTACAGATAATGGCTTCACCATTTTCAAATTGCTCATCCAAAAATTTCAGGCTTTCACATTCTTGTTTAAGAACTCACAACTCCCAAATAGATAGAACTGGCAAAAAAATCTGGGCAAAAGATTATTCTAGCCTGAGGTTGTAGTTCAGCTTTGGAAGTGTATCAGATCAGTTTTGGTCTTGGCATCAGATGCTGAAAATGAACCACTGAAAACACGCAGTGAGCTCTCCTAAGGCCTCACTGCTACCATGGCCTGATTCATGCAGGCACTGGTTGGGTTCTGGCTGCTCTCAGAGCTCTGTTCCTGCTGCAGATCTCAGAGAATGCCTATTCCAGTGTTAGCAGGAGGGCAGAGTCCACTTGGCACAGTCACCTCTATACCGAGGTTTGAAGAGCTTTTGTTTTCTTCTTCAATCAAGAATTGAAGATTGCTTCCCATGTCCAAGACTGCTGTGTTTTGGGCTTGGGTAGCACATGGACCCTTCCAGGCAGCTACCACTTTTGGCTGTAACCAGTACTGACTCTGAGTGGCATACATACATTTTTGGAAACTTTTATATATCAGATGTTTCCAGACTTATTGGATGATATCAGCTGTGCCACCTAGACCCCATTTTAGGTTCTGTTGAGTACCCCATTTAAAAAAAAGTGGTGGTCCCATTCTTAAAGCATTTCATAAAACACATTTGCATGTACTTAGCATTCCATTTAAATAATCACAGAGATAATTCCTCTTATAAATTTACTTTAGCAGCAAGGCATTTGGTCTTAGAATATAATTATATTCTTCCATGGAAGTGCTTCTATTTCTACCCAATAGTCATGAATAAGGAAATTATTTAGCCTCTTAAAACCCAAAGGACTTAAATGCAATTAGTACTTCAACAATCAACAGTAAATTCAGGAAATACATAGTAAAGCATTAACTGCAAACACAGGTTTTATGATGGTCTTCAAAATGTCAATGTCCTGTGCAAATCATTCTTTTAAATGTCTTGCAGGTCGCTGATTACTGCCACAACCTTACCATGATTCAACACTACTTTATTTCTACAAGTCCTTTACAACAAGAGGACAGACGGAATTATTTATCAGATTGGCATCTTAGCAAGGAATGCTCACCACAGATCCCAAACCTGGTGGTGCAGAGTAACTCACTTGCCTAAGGGATCAGTGGAACAGCCACAGGGATGACTAAGCACTACCTTTAACAACGGTGCTCTAATACACAAACTTGCTCAGGGACCATCAGGGCGTGGCTGTTCCTCTGTTATTCCGTGCGTTGCTGCTGCCGGAATCCTGAGTTCCACCAGGAATACTGCTGAACAGAGCAGCTGGCCTTCCCTTCAGGTGCCTCTGACTTTTCATCACAGGAGTTGTAGGAATGGTAGATTCCCAACACCACAGCAAAAATGACTATTGCAGCCACCACAAGCCACACCACATTCCAGTGTTTGCACAGTTTGGGGTAGAGGATATATAAATAATTAACGATGACTTCAAGTCTGCTGTAAAATGAAAATAAAAGTATTATATCTTAATCAAATGCAATTTTTTTATCTTAAGCTTTTCAATTTGGAAGGTGCCATAGGTGGTGCACCATCTTTTTTCCTATATAAACACCTTGTTAAAGAAGAATCAAACTGTAAATTATTTTATGAAGAGCTGTACACTCAGATATTCCAACTCCAACTATTCCATATGAGTAATATTTGTGAGACAGCTGGAGACTGTAAACTTGACTCCTATTTCTCCCACCTGTGAGCTGGCAAATCTCAGAGCTTGTTATCATGCAAAATTCTGCACTGTTCATACCTTGATCAACTAAATTAAACATCTCATTCCAAGAGTGTCATGATTAATGAGATGGTTGCTCTCTGAAGACAGCTGAAATCTGAAATCAACAGATGTTTATAGCTATAATGGTTATGGAATGGAAATGAATTCTTCTGGATTAGGTAAGGATCCCTGCCTTAACCTGGGATTGGACATATTACTTGCTTTGGCCAGCATTCAATGCCTCTGTAAGGTACAGACAGAGAGCACTGGGTGCAGATGGATGCAGTGTCACTCCAGTAACAGGAATGACACACGGCACTAATTCATGCTCCTGAATTACAGCCTTTATAAGGCAGTAGATATTTACAGAGAGATATATTTTGGCATCTAAGGAACTTTTATGGACCATTCTTTTACCTCAAACCAGAACCAAACCCTAGCAAGATGAAACATCTTGATGTCAAGATACAGCTTTACCCAAAATATCAAAACCAAAAGTTTTGTGTTTTGCAACTATCTTGTATTAGAATATTACTTTCTGTGAAAATACTGCTATTTCAATATGCTTCCCCAGGAGGAGAACAAGCCAAAAGGATAGTATAAAACACTTGCTTGGGTACCACAAGTAGAAAAAAGTGGCCTCTCTTGAATGAACATATTACACCACTGTCTCACCTGCTTTTCAGATTTTTTATCTCATCTTCATTTTCACTTTCTTCATGTTCCTCATGACTTTCTTTGGGTGTCTCTTCATCTTCTTCCTTCAATTCCTGAAGTTCTTTGGTCTTCTTCAAGGCTTCCTGATATCTTTATCAGATAAAACATTTATTTCTTAGTGTAGGATGGATAAGCATGATCTTATTTAATGAAAAATTAGCTTTATGCTTGTTACATGGAATAAAACACAAGTAGAAGTGTTACAGCACTTGAACAAGAGTAAAAGTTTACTGAAGACCATGAGTAAGGCACACAGACAGCCACCCTTCCTGAACAGAGGATTACATTAGACCTGATTCCAAATTTATCATTTTGAACAAAAGAAGAGGTTGTTCTCCACAGAGAACAATTTCTGTCCATTGTAAAGGAGCCAGTAAACATTTCTCTATAGCTCTCCATCACTTTTAATATGCTCTAGATACTTCTTTTTTCCTGGAGAATAAAAACAATTCAATGCTAAAGTCAGATGGCATGCTGGATTTTGCAGGAGAAGATCAAAATTTGTCTCACACCTCACATAATGCAAAATTCTTTGCTTGACATTCAGAAACAGATCCCAAAGTTTTTATTGCCCCAAAACATGCTGTGTGAAGTACTTTGTGAGACCAACAACATAACTACTGTATTTAAAATTAAAATTTAAAAACACATGTCCTCATCTGGTAGCACATATTTACAGATTTACTTCACAAAAAATATTCCCACCCCTTGTTATATGCTTCCTCTTCTATCTTGGCTTTAGTTTCAGGACTGATCTCTTCCAACCCACTCTGTGTCAGCACAGAAGTTGAGGTTTCACAGTCAGGTTCTCCATTTGACTTCCCACTACCAAGACAAAAGTAGCAGACAGATAGAAAATAACATCAGGGAAACGTGTTGTATTTGGAGTATGCTGCAATTTTGTGAGTCATGATTTGTCTTTTTTAATGTACATTGGAGAAATGAAATGTCTTTCAAAAGAAAAAGATTGAACACCAAGAAAAATATTAGTTTCAGGATGCTGTGATTTAAGAACAGTAATTATTATGTTTCTAAGGTAAGAAAACTATCATTTTTATTCTTCTTTAAAAAAGAAGAAAAGAGCCTTTGTTTCCTGGCTCATCCATGACATTTATTTGCTATTCATGAAAACATTTCCCTCAACTTTCTAAACTCATCTTAGAAATTGTAACCTGCTACATAAGAGGAACATAACAGAAGTTATGTCAAATACTAATTCAACAAAACATTGTTTTTATTTGCCTTTTAAGTATTCTCCTGTGCTGACTTTCTAGAACTTTTCTCAAGTAAAAGTTTGGAACATTTAGCCTGAAGATAAGCTGGTTTATATTGCTATCTTCCTGCAGTTCTCTCCTGTCATTTCTTTTATCTGGGACAGAGAGTTTAAGTGATTGAGACATAGCAGATCTACCAAAGTCAAGGTTTAATAAGCTCAACAATGGATCTCATTTCAGCTTCTGGGGTCTCACCCTTTTTGCAGGCCTTCTTTTTCTGGCACTAAAATGGATGAACCTGATTGACACCCTCTGTGGGCAATGGATTTTCTCTCAAGTCATATTAACAATAAACACTATTTTCACTTGGACTTTACACAAACCATGAGTATAAGCTTGAAGGGCTTAAACACACAAAACTGTGCTGGTCTGGGTAATTCTACACTACCAGACCAGCTGGCACATGCACACACACTTAGGCTCAAACTTGAATTTCAAGTTCTGCGTCTGTTACTTGGTAACATGATTTGTTTTCCTAGGTGTGAAATATTGATAAGGTTGTTTTGGTTGTTGCATTTTATCACAGAATTTCTGTGCAGTTTCAAAGGATGGTCTAGACCTTGCAGAGTTCTTTTGAATAGTAGCAGCCAGTGCTGTATTTCCCATTTTTGTTTTCTCAGTTGTTGCATACTTACATTCAGAGTAAAGCACAAGGTAAAACAAGGACATAAGATAAATTTCGTCCTGCCTCAGCACTAATCTAAAATACATGAAATTCACATTGAAAGCTTTTAATTTGCACATTTAAAGCATTCTAACAAATAGTAGTAATATCACTACTACACCATGATTCTTTAAATTATCATTTAGTATTATAATTTAATAGTTACTGAGATGACCTAGACAAAACTCACTTTTCTAGAAGTGCTGGCAGAGCAGGAGTAGATGTTAGGCTACTCCTTCCATTACTGGGTGATTCAGACTGTAAGTAAAACACAGCAATAAATGTTATATTCATTAATTAGTTAACATTCATGACTAAATAATTAAATACCAATTAAAATTCATTAATTAATTTCAAATGAGTGTTCAATAAAATGACAAAGACAGTGTGCTGCTTAGGTTTCCTTCCCATATTCATGAGCAAATTATCTTTAACGTGGTGCTTTCACATTGCTCCAATTAACCAAACAGTGAACTTGCCCACTAAGAATTTTCTGACATTTCCTTCTACCCTGTTTTTATTTTTCCCCAGAAAATTTTGTCCTTCATATATTGATCACTGAACAGTAAAATTATTCTCTTGCTCCTCTCCTTTTATCCTAAGAACATGCATTTATTAGCTGAGTTTTCAATGAAAAATTTTAAACAAAAATAACTCACAATAAACCATGGCAAACAAACACACCTCGTTCCTGAAGCAATTGACTCTAGTACATAACAAATAAATTGCATAAACAGATGTTTTTCTTACAAGGAAAACAGATAAATAGATTTAGCTTCTCAGCAAAACCCTCATTTAAATAACCCTATATTTTTAACAGAAAACTTTAATGTTATGTCCCATCTTAGCTCATCTCTGAACAGTGAGTATGTCTTGCAGTTTTTCTCCAAAGCATTTGTATGGATTTATTATGTTCAGATTAGAGCTTCATTTAATTTGTTCAAGTTTAACAATAAAAAAAAAAATCAACATAGAAGCTGATGGCTCCACTGATCCCAGATCATCACAGAACCTCTAAATTGCTACCACGTACATTTCTGTACATTAATTACATGTATTTCTGTTCAGTGGACTTTTGGCAATGAAGAACAGCAGTCCAGCTGTGTCGTGTGGTTTCTGGCTGAAATTTATCTTCTACAGTGTACAGTTATTTTCATTATTTTTTTTCCTCTGTGTTACTTCAGATTAAAAGGCAAATTGTCTCAGCAAAGTCCAGTGCCTGTGAATCAGCAGCCTGCCCCATTCAGCTCTTCCCAAAGGGATCATTCATGGAGGTACCTCCTGGAGGTAGATTGTAATATCCCCTTACACAATAGGAATTACCTCTGTCCATCCCCTTCAGGATGGAGTCAAAAAAAGTTAAATCAATGAAAAAGCTTTCATTTTACAGTAACTATGCCTTGCCCCTATGCAAAAGTGGTTTAGACAAAAACTGGTAACTTGAAAATGTGGGTTTTACTTACCAGGGATGGCATTGAAGGTATAGGTGAAGCTGTTGGTGACTGACCAGGAATGTTCAAGGAGTTAAATTTAGGAACAACTGCAACACTGACTCTCCTTCGAGGCATATTCTGGGAGAAACAACAATTATTTTTTCTACCATACAACAAGACAGAATGAAGAACAATTCTGAGGGGTTAATTTGTGGGACAAAGATGTACATAAGTATCTCCTTTGGGAAAAGGAGAGTTGGGAGCAAAAGTAAAATAAAAGGTCATGGTTTTTCCCAGAAATTCATCTTGTACTGCCTGGTATGGCAAGTGCTTAATGTGAACTGAGGTGTGGCACAGAGATGCTGCTCTTTTCCCTCCATACTGAAAGCCCAGCAGTGTCAATCACACAACAGAAATGTTCTGAGTTTATATTGTCAGCTCTTATCACAGGCCTTTATCTTTGATTAAAGCAGATGCATAATGATACTGGGGAAAGTGCCAGTGTCACAATGACTGGAAACAATGAAGTCACACATGAAACTCTTATCTTGCTATGTCCCTATTATGATATACTGTACCCACTATGATATATTAATTACATGTAAACATATTAATTATAATTTGCTGAAACAAAAACATTCATTCCTTCCACAAAAGAGCAGTCCCTTCTCCTCCACCCCTGAACTGATAGTATCATGCAACACTGCTTATATTTCCCATTAAAGACCATAAAAATTCTTTCTTATGACAAACACATGCTAATTGTAACAATATCTTCTAGCTCAAGTACAGATTGTGTAAATTTCTGCTATCATTTGGTAAGTAGCCAAATGCTTAATCCTATAAAATCTACATAAAATCTATGCTTCCAACTAACTGAAAATATCAAAATACTTATAGCATCTAACAGCTTTGTTTTAGTGCATATCCAAAAACTTTTAAGATTCTGCTCTAGACAACTTTATAGGAAAGGAGTGAATTCAGCTTTAGTGAATACTTAGGAGTCACTCCATGACGCTGGTTCTAGACAAAACCAACCATACCTATTCATTAATTACAGTTCTATTTAATGTGCTCCTGAAAAACTACACTGGGAAGTCTGCAGCCATGGTAGGCAGTCCATCCTAGTGTTTGGCTTCTTTTTTGTCTCTTCTTTATTATTTAGACTCATCCCTGTTAAATTCAGTCTTTGAGACTTCTGCTTCAACCTATGGGTTCTGATTCTGAAATCCCATCTTGCCCTCTGCATGCTCTGTGCTGTGATTCTTTATATCCAACACTCCAAGGTGGTAGGAATAAACCTAAAGAACTACAACCCACTCAAATAAAAATATGAAAATAAACAGTAGACTGAGTATAATCACCAAATTTCATAATGGTCATACTGGGACTCATGCCTCCCAAATCACTGGTTGTTTTAGCAAGTTTTGTGATAGACTTGATCTCCAACACTCGGAAGTTTTGCAGAAATAAAACACTAGAGCTTCACATCAGGCACTGCTATTATTGCACAAAGCCATACTAAGTCATGTATCCAAAATTGCAAAGCACACGCACTGAATTGCATAAACTGTATTGAGAATTTACTAGCACTGTTTGAGCACAGCCTAAAGAACTGAGTATAGACAAAGAAATTTCACTACATAAAATGTTAGTTTTCTTTATGTTGCAGAAATACCTTTCCAACAGTGAGAGACATGGATCTAGATGAACGAGGAACCCCATCTTCTGCACAGAAACAGAGATAAAGAACAGTCTTAGACTATGTGAGAATCTCTAAATAATATTAATAGAACTCTTGCTTATATTTCAAACTCAGATACAGTATATTTACACAGGATCTGTAAGTGACCATGTATTTATTGTCATACAGTATTATCATACAGCTGTCTTCTCAAATACACCTGCACAAGAAATTTGAAATAATTGCAAATAACCAAATCACTACTATTTTCACTGAATCAGGCAAAAATCCCAGTATTTGCCTCCATATACAAGTTCTTGCAAAGGAAAATCTTCACATTTCAGTTTCCAGCAAAGGAAAGAAGTAGTTGCAAAAAGAAAAAAGTGGTTTTGATAAGGAAATTTTTCCTTCATCTGGACCTAAAAGGTAGTTGCATTAAAATTGTGCAGAGTACATGGATTTGCAAGAGGCCATGAGAAAATATGACTTGATCTCATAAGAATTTGTTAAGTGTTAGTGATTTCAAATTACTGTACTGTAGCATTAGGTATGGCTCATATGAAACATCTTATTACTGTAACTTTTGCAAATCTGCTCCTGTAGATCAGAACTTCATGAACAGGTTTCACATTACTTTTCTTTAAATCATTAATAGCACCAACATCTCTCTGAATTAGAGGCAAGAAAAATCCTTAAATTTTTATTTTTCTTTACCAGATGCACCATAGGTTCTGCTGGAATTCTGATTGGCAAGTTTCTTGAACTCCATTAGTTCAGCATGATCCTTTTCATATGTTCTTTTCAGATTTTCCACATACTGCATCATTACTTCTGTTGCTTTTGACATACGCTTCTCCTAAGCAAGAAAAGAAGGAAATATCCAGGTAACCTCTACACATCTCCAACAAATCATTTGCCTCTATATGCATGCTCCATATCAGGGCTAAATCTGGAGCTGTTGTTCTTAAGGAAATATTGGTGCCCCCGTGACTGAAAATTCCTAAGATAGTTAAAAGAAAATGCCAATTCATATGCATTTCACAGAAGATAATAATTTATTTTGTCATATATTCAGACATCCTGACTGTGTGCCTATCTGATTACTTATGTGGTATACCGTATTTGTTTTCAAACCCTCAGAGGTCTTAGTCACTGGCATCAATCTGGTTACTTTAGAAGGCAGAGGGAACATTGTTAAATCTGGCAGGGTATTAATGTATTCTTATCTATACTCTCTCTGCTCTCATACTCTTTGTAATTGACTGAGCTATTGCCAAAGGCAGGTGACTGAATTAGATTTGTTTTTTGACCCAGAAAAGTTTTCTTATTTGTGCTGCACTGATTTTAAATTAGTTTCTTATGATGCAGCTATAGTTCTGAATAAAATATATGCCCCTGTTGTGCAGCTGTTAAATAGCTTAATGGGCAATCTTCTTCCATTGGAGTTCTATTTCCAGGCTGCAGGGGTGCGTTACCTGACGCTACAACAGATGTCTGTCAAAATGGCAAATAAAACTCAGAAGGTGAACACAGCCTCCACCCCAGGCTGGCAAAGAGTGCACCTGTGGATCCGGGTAAACACCGGGGTGCCCTTACCTGGCGAACGGCTCCAACCATCTCGGCGCGGCTCGAGAGCCGGGCAGCCAAACGCCGCAGCACCGCGATGTCCTCCAGGAGCTTCTGGTAGGCTTCCCTGTGCTCATAGTGGTGCCACAGGTGAGCTGAAGACTGAAGCAAAAAACACAGCAGCTCTATCAGCATGTTTTTAGTTCAAATGGAGTGGCCAGAGCCTCAAAATAGAGTAGAAATGTCCAGGCAGAACTCCACATGGAGAGATGAGCCCCAGAGGGGTGCCAGCATTGCCACCACACCCAGCTAAGTGCTGCTGCTGCCCTGGTGCTTCACTGCAAGCTGCAGGAGCACAGTTTGAACAGTTAGAGAGGGCTCAGCTCATTTGTGGTACTTTCCCTTCTGAAATCTATAGTAAAACATGCTCTGCTACTTGTGAATGCTACAAATCCTAAGTTCATTTCGGCTAGCACTTTAACATGATTGCTGAAGGACAAAGGACATTTTAATTTTCTGGGCACAAGTATTAAGAAAGCCACGTGTGTTCTTTCAGTTCCATAATACTTCACTTATTTGGAAAATAAGACATTATAGTCTCAAGAATTGCAATGCTACCTTGATAATAAATTGCAACCAAAATTTGACTGCAAGAACCAAAAAGAAATAAGGGAATATGTTAAGGAAAAATCATGCACAGAATTTCAGAGTTTCCTTTTCTTTCTTGACAACTGTAACCTCCTTATTTTCTCAAAAAAAATTGGATATTCATGTAGATCAGCTTTTTCTTGAAATTAGGTTTCTGAATAATAAATCAATTATCACAAGACTGATTAAAAAATCAGAAAAACTGGTAAAACTGTCACTGAGACAAAATATGTGCCTGTCCTACAGAAATGAAAGTAACCTCTCAATGAGATTGGAACAAGTCTAGGTTTAGTCTGATAGAGATTTTACAGAAGCCATCACTGCTTTTAATTGCTTCTTAGCTTATTCCATTGTCCAGAACAAAAGCTTTCACAGGGAAGGCAGTTTCAGCTTATATAAATCATTTTGTTATAAACCATGTAAAAAAGCTTGTAAAAGCCTGACTGTAGCATGGGAACTGCTTAAAGGAAGAAAATCCTAATCACATTTGTCCCATGCTGACAACGTGAACCTTGGTGCCTAATTAGGCATTCTTGACAGAAATACATGGCAAATCTAACAGACTTATTTCCATCTGAAAACCCTGAGATTTAATATGCTGTTTCTACACATGGAATAGAGTGAAGAGTAGCAAAATAGTCTCAATGTTTTTTGGTTTGTTTTTTTTTTTTTTTTTTACAGAAACAATCATTTGAAAATGGAGATTTGGAATTCCAGATGAAAAGATGTGAAGACCACAATTTTTCTTTAATTGTATATTTTCTTACCTGATGATATTCCTGATAAAGCAAATGGGAGAATCATCTGTTCTCCACACTATTCTCATAAGAATGGCAGCACCTCCTTGCAATAACGAATGCTGTGTCTAAGGCTATTTCATTTATCAGCCTGGTGTGTAACCATCCCTCCCTTTATGCACAAAGATATGCACAGCACTTCAGTTGACACATTGTAGCAATTTTTTGTCCTTCCAGTTAGAAAACCCAGAGAAAGCTAGCAGGAAGGACTCAAAACTACTGCTGTAAAGGGACAGCTGGAATCAAAGTGTACTCAGGCCCAAAACCTGAGCCAGAGATTGTACCTATTCCTTAAGTATTCCTTGCTGTTTCTTTTCACACAGCGTGCCTTCTAGTATCTGCAGTTCAGAGGCCTTGCAAGTTACAGATCTCAGATTTCAGGTTTCAAATAATTTTGGTATCTTTAATATCTGGACACTTTAAATTTACTGCTAAAGAAGGTCTTGCCCAGGAGAACATGGATCAGTGCTCAAACTACAGTTCTGAATGCTCTTAGCTATGTCACAGGCTTATTTCAAGAACTGAACAGCAAATTCCTAGTATTTATTCCTGAAATCTGCTAGACCCAGGGAAGCATCCCCATGGCATTTCCAGCAATGCTGGCCCACTCTGGCAGAATATGCCCTCTCTCAGAGTAGTAGGCAGCTCATGGCAAGGAGTTTGAGCAGCAGAAAATGAAGTTTGGGGCTGAATTTACAAGTCAAACACATTTGGGATGTGTGTGCGCTTTCAGGTACACTACAGTTCAGGAAAAGAATTCCCACAGTTTTCTTACCGTAATGGCTGCTTTAAAGTTTTCCAGTTCCTTCTCAGCATTCTCTTCAGTAAGATTTCTCTCTCTCTCTGCCTGCTGAATTCTAGATTCCAATGTATAACTATCATTTCTAAAGGCCAAGGAGAGTTGTACAAATACATTCTGTTCGGATTAAGAAAGGCATTTTCCAATAAGTCTCACAGTAATGTAATTTTCAATAACAACTTATGAATAAAATATGTGTTTAACAGACTTTGCTGCCTAAATAAGTATTGAAACAGAAAATTGAAAGTATTTTTACAATTTGTTTTCTTTGAAAAATCACTTCTATTTATTTCCACTGAAATAGGAATAATAAATGTGTTGCTGCCTCTTTTCCTGGATGTTTTTCTGGGAGCTCTGTAGGGCAGAGTCATAATGAAGGAAGCAGCCTAGCAGAAGCACCAGAATCACAATGGATCTGTTTTGTAGCTGGACTTCCTCCAAGGGTCCCCAAGGTTTTTAAACAGATAGTCAGTGCAGAGGAAGTCCAGGGATGAGCTCACCATGAGCATTGTTTTACCTAAGGGATAAACACCTACCCCTGAAGCCAGCAAAAGATTAAGTGCTAACATTTTTATTCTCTTGCACCCTGCTTTTAAAGATTGTTTCTTTCTTTACCAGAGTTTACTAATTTCTTAGGATTAACACTTTGCAAAGCACAAGGCACTAACAGCTCCGGCAGATTGCAGTGTTGTAAAAAAAGATCTTTTTCTTGACTGGTATGCGACTAAAAAAATACCAGAAACCAATGCTACAAGCTCAAGAGAGACCTGCAAACAAAATTATTGGCTTGTATTGAGAAAGAAAAAATTATGTAAACTAGCAGCAGGATATTATTAAAAAATGCCCCAAAGCTCATATTAGCTAATAAAAATGCAACTGAAATTTCTGAGTTTCTAGTCTTATTTAATCTCATTTTTTTTACTACTTTAGAATATTAAAAAGATTTCCAACGTGAATTTGTATTTCATTATGAACAACAAAAATGTTTTGCTTATTCTTACTCTGTTGTTTTACAATTTCTATTGCTTATATTTCACAAAATTGTTATTTTGATGGAGTTCAATATGTTGATATGTTGGGGTTTTTTTAAATGAGAAACATATTTTTGGAAAAAATTACCTCATTACCTCATTCTAATAAACATGCTTAGACTTTAAGTAACTTAAAAGTGGAACATATGTCTGAAACAACAACATACTTACCTCAACTTCTTTTTCAGTGAGTGGTGGGGAGCTAGAAATAAAAGTGAAAAAATTCACATTTTAATGAGTTTTTTCTCTAAAAACAAAGCTGTTCTAATACTTAATTGAACAGCAAAATTATGTTTGAGTTTCAAGAGTTTTCCACTACTTTTCTGTATTGATTACAATCAAGCAATGGTCTCTCAAGTTCTTCACCTTGTGCATTCATTTATATAAAAGAATGTATATAACAATTCCTTCCCCATAAATGTTAAATATTTATTTCACCTGCACAGAGAATCCTTACTGACAGTTCAGAAAACTGAAGGCTCTGTTGGTTTTGGCACATAACCATGTGGCTGAGTGGAGGAATCATTTTTGGCTGAATAAGTTTGGGATTCTTTTAATGTCTCAGAAAGTCCAAATCAGTGAATTCACAAGTGAGTCCTTCCACTACATTTGCAAAATAAGCTCAGTTACCCTAAAAAATTGTCACCTGCAGAAAAAGTGCAAAACTCTTACATGCCCAAATTCTACCATTGGAAAGCATCATCTGGCCTGATTTTCATGGGGGTAAGAAATAATATTTTCAATATGAGTACATATCTGCAGTAGCAGTCCTGGAAACCAGGAGTGGAAAAATCTGTATAAAAATCTACTTGCAGCATGCAATTAAGATTTAAGACTCTTATGTAGAACTCAAACTAATTTTAAAAGCTGGCCAGTTACTGGAAGCTGGTGCATTCCCCAGAATTTTTTAGTAAATCTATGTTGCACATTTTAAGATGCAACAATTTATCTCCCTATGAATGGAGGGAAGGGAAGTTGGCTGGAGACCATTAGCGTGCCTTCTCCTGGATGATGTGTTTCCACTTCTAATGAGCTTTTACCTTCCTGGAAGTGATTTGTGCACTCGCAGTTTTCGCAGCAATACATCAGGAATGCTGGGCATGACATCAGAGCTGTTCTTTGTCTCTTCCTCTTCAGTGGGGGAAGGGAGAGGTGAAGGACCTAAACACATTTTCAGGTTTAAAAAAATTCTGTTACTTGAAAAGTCACACATTCTTTTCTGGAATATTTTAGCTGAGATTTTGTAATAGAATGCTGTCATTTTCTAAGACTTTAAATGCCACCTGCCAAGATGAAGTGCAGTGTAATGTACCATACTACAGATTTTGTACACTATTTATTGTTATAAATTACATCATGTACCCGTTTGCACTGTATGTTCATTGAAAGAGGATATAAAGGTTACACTTATATTCTCTGATTCTGTTACTTTCATAAGGACCAAGACATGGCTAACACTTTTTTTTTAATAATTCATGTTACTTAGCTCCTGTATTTTCATTTTATTTAATTTTACATACATTAGTTCCCTTATCTTCCTTCTGTCTTACCAGAACTTCTCCTGTAGGAAAGGCAGATTCCCCAGTCTGAATTTCAGACTGGGGATGGAATCTTTGAACAGTTTTCCTGTTCATAAGTTTAAGAGAAAGTTTCTCAGACTTGCCATGTAATTAGTGTGTAAATCTGCAGAGCATTAACATGAAATATGGAACAGAATGGGAGATTCTTTCCAGCTACATTTTAGTTCTGTGCATTTGCTTTATATTAAAAAATCCCCGTATTTACTTAAGAACAGTCACAGGTATCCCCATAAAATCCAGCCTGACACCACAGTGTCTCCAGATTTAATGCATTCCACTTATCTAGTGTAGATGCAGAGCTGTGTTTACTCAGACGGTGACAGTAACTTGTCATTGATAAAAACCATGATGGAGACAGTGCATTGGATTCATAACAGTAATAATGAAGTATCTGACTATTTCCTATTGTTTCAGCAAAATTACCACTCCAGTTGAAAAGGTGGCTTCTATGACAATGTAAGGAAGTAGGTCTCCCTTACAAATTAACTAAGAATTTGACCCCTTGCTTGTTTTCCCCACTGAGGACAAGGAGCTGACCCTTAATGTTCTGGCTACCATTTAGATAACTTACTGGACTAGAAAAAGCTTGTGATACTCATCAGATCCATGTTGAGAAGCTGGATAAAATAATGCTTATCTTATTCACAATGTTTTCCTGAAGACTTTCAAATCTGTCCAAATTATGTAGCAGGCTGGTAAAATGGCAACTATTTTATAGTTTCAAACAGAGCCTGCTAAATAATTTTTGATAAATTATACATTAACAGAGTGACAGGAATAATATTATCATATCTAAGAATTCAAATATATAATCACTAAATATAGAGGACAAGAAGCCTTTTTCATCTTCATTCATTCACACTGAAAATGAGTCCATTTCCAGATATAACATGAAATGTAGTATCTCAACCTTCTCTCAGTGTAACAGGAACTCTAAGGCTCATGAGCTAGTCCCAGTGCAAATGCATGTAGCAAAATGTACAGTATTAAAAAAATTGAAATTTTCTTTGGATTAAATCTTGGACAATCAGTTTCAGCTCATTTCATAGTAACCATCTTCATTTCAGTCAATGTCACACTGAACAAGTTCTGAATTAACTACTTCCAAACAAATATATAGTTTTGGTTTAAATATTTTAGGTTGATATCTTTGGTTTAAATATTTTAGCTAAGCACTACTACTATTTAGTTCTTCCACATGTTGAATTATCCTCAGGTTCATATCCTTGATCTTTATTCTGAATCTTTTTAGATGCAGCTACAGGCATAAAATCTTTTTTGCTTGTGTTAGAGTAGAGAAAACATTTGGTGTCAGATTTCTTTTTCCTTATTTATGTAGTGTTTTAAGTCTTTTCCTTAAAGAAGCTGTTTCCTTTATTTTTTTTCTTTAAAAATCACAGAAATTGAGGTTAAAAAAATCCCACTTCTTGTGAGGCATATTTTTCCAATCCTCCAAACACCTCTATGACTCTTTTCTGGCCTTACATTTTCTCATTCACATTGACATGGAAATGCAGACCAGAAGTGAAAATGCTATTTCAATACCTGCCAAACATATTCTAAAATAATTTTTAAAAAGGAATAAAGCATCCCATCTCTTATTTATACTCCCAGGGATCAAATTCAACCTTGTGACCATAATATCTTGCAGAAGTTACATCCATTTAATCCACCACTGCTGAAATGTTTTTACAGAAAGTTACTGAAACTTCAGTCCTACAGCTATTAACTACAAGCCAGACTCCATTCCACATGTGCATGTTTCCCCTTGGTTATAATAATACCTACAGTATCTTCTTGATTCAAATCATCAAGAAATTGAGTTACTTTCCATTATTGCCCTCTCTTGTTCATCATTTATTATTGTTCTCCATGACTGCTTCAACTATTATTGCAATTGAAGTTGAAGCTTTTAAGACTTTTTCTCCTCGCCCCCACACAATAGCCGGTCATGAAAATCTGTATTTAACAAACATTCATTCCAGTTTTTATGATACTGCACCTTTTTCCTGTTCCACTGCTTCACTAAGTTCAGGAAGTTTAAGTCCAACTAAATTTTGATTTCTCATCAAAATATGCTCCTGTGAAGAGAAACAAAAACATTTCTAAGTAACTGAACTACAAATCTCAATTTAAATATCCCTGCCACATGCAAATAAAGCATTTACTTTAGTTATAAACATAATAGAGATATTTGCATTACATTACAGTCAAATGCTACATAACATGGATACTCATAAATTCACACACACTCTGGAATATGACATATTTCATATTTCCTACAGGCATTACTTAGAAAAATTCCTGGTCATGCAAACAAAGATTTGTGAAAAGTGCCCCTTATTCAAGTAGATATGTAGAGTTTTGGTAAGTGAGAGCTTTAGTAACTGACAATGAAAAAAGAAATTTTGGATGTAGCCACAGTAATAACTAAGTATCTCTGATAACACAAAAAATTCAGAAAATCCTACATATGAGACTTTGCCACTGACTTTATTAAGAGTGAAGCTTGGGATGCTTCATTATTACTGTGTTCTGCCTCTATTCCTTACAGGTAGGAAAAAATGCACTCTCAAGGATTAAACCTGGTTGTCTTATTTCTCCTTTTATCATCTCCTCATTTTCTTTCATATTCTCACATGTTTAAATTCACAAACACCTGTTTTTGTTTATGAGTAAACAATTCCTATTGGAGACAGAGCTCAAATCTTGCCTAACTGGAATTATAGATCATGTTGCAATAATTGTTTAACTCTCTTATTTGTGCTTAACAGCTTCTAGGTCATTCAAAATGATAGAATTAAAGAATTATAGAATGGCTTGGGTTGAAAGGGACCTTAAAAATCATCTGGTTACAAATCCCCTGCCATGGGCAGAGACACCTTCAACTATTCCAGGCTGCTCCAAGCCCCATCCAACCTTGCTTTGGACACTGCCCAGGATGGGGCAGCCACAGCTGTTCTGGGCAGCCTGTGCCAGGGCCTCACCACCCTCACAGGGAAGAATTTCTCCTGTAATTATATATGGCCCATGTGTCCCTATAATCAAAACTTCCAGTACATACACGCTAAGAATGTGTGTGTTATATCAACAGGAAAAGATGAATAATGAAGCTGCCATTCCCAAACAAAACAATGGGAATGAATTAACCAAAGTGCAGAATTTGAGGTCCTCACCTGTCAGCCTTATATTCATCTTAAAACATTAACTACTGAGGGTTAAGGAAAATATCCTTATTAGGCTGTTCAGAAAAGTACCTGCTGCTTTTTTTTTTTTTTTCTTTCAAAAGTCATTATTAGCAACAGAGACATAGTCACTGCTTTCTTTTGGTGGTTTATCATTTAATGAAATTTCTACCTTTTTTCATAGGGTTTAATTACTTACTACTTAGGACATTATTTAACAACAGATTATTCATTAAGAATCTAACAAATTTGCAGCAGGTTATAATTAGGAATTGTAAGTCTGGGCATGCTCTACATGCCCTTGCAGTCAGAGATGCCCAGTTCTACAGCTCTGAACACTTTGAAACACTTTCTGAAGAGGTTCAATAATCAACTAATCATTACAAACCCACTTCCTGTCCTCTGAGATCTTGCAAATGTAAACATGCAAGAGCACATGCATATGTACACCTTAAAGTACTGCAGTGCACTTGATGCATACCTGAAGAGAACTAAGAGTAATTCCATGGAATTTGCTTACAGGTTACAATTTAGTAAAGTTGCAAAGGAAAAACATGATACAATTCTGTATTGATTATGCTGAAACTGTTTCCCATTTTATCACTGTAAGCTTCTTGCAGTAATAAGAACAATGCTAAACATGTTGGAAGTTTAGTAGGGTATGAAAATGACTTTTTGTAACCGAATACAGCTGACGACAGGACTTACCTCTCTGAGCTTTGTCAGCTTCTGCATACGAACTGGCTGAACTTGGATTTGAAGGTCTTTGAATGCTTTTAACTGATTGCTGGATTTATTACCAGGAAAACTTTTATCTTCCTCAGATGGTAATTTTAAAGGGGTTTTCTCTTTCTGTCCAGGCTCCAAGCTATCCCAGGACACAGCCCGTAGTAGAGGAGGACGCAGTCCACACAGTTTAAATTCTGGTTTACATGGAACTTTATGGTCCCTCATTTCTGGAACAGGAATTTTTAGCTTTGAGTCCATATTTCCTATTCCTGGTACTGGTAGATGGGTTCTTAAAGGAACATCATTTTCTTTCACTTTCTTCAGGAATGATTTTCCAAGTTCATTTTCACAAACATTCATGCAAGTATTAAGAGACATTCTGCCACCATCACCTGCTGAAGGGGAGAATTTAGGTAAAGTATCCATATGTTTACGTGGATCAAAGTTTTCCTTTTGGTCTGAGAGCTTCTCTTTGGAGTTTTCAAAGCCAGCAGAACGAGGAACCAACCTTCCCTGAGAAATCTTTCTTTGATCATTCTGCCTTCGATCAATTAATCCTTTTGCAGCATTCTGAAAGGGACACACACATGAAACAGAGAATCAAGTCCAGATTCCTCTTTTCCCCTGCCCAAGGACAGATTTTCATTGTAAAAAGCCATTTCCTTTTCAGTGACATTTGCTTTTGAATATGGGCTGTTGACAAAAGAAATCATTTTAAAAAGACACTTAAGGAATATTGAATTTGGAATCCCCTCTCTGAACTTTTGAGTTAACCTCTCCCATTCCAGAGTCCATCACATCAACGCTCCTAAAGCCAAGCTCCTCAGCATGCTAATGTCATGGAAAGTCTAAACCACTGACATACACCAAAATGGCTATAGAGACATTTTTACTTTACTTATAAAGTTATTTAGTATATTGATTTTAATTGAGCTGGAGCAGGGTGCATGACAGCATGGAAAGATCAAATGGTAAGCCCACTGTCCTACACTTCTTTTGCAGGTGGTTAATAGTTTCTTAAAGCATTGTAATTTTCTTTTCACCCAGTGAACAATCTTTCAGCATTTTTAGTCCCATCAGTAAATCATATGTGTGCTAAAACAAATCAGCAGACTCTGTTCAGCTCTCAATGTGAAACTCTTACCTCTGCAGTTTGCCTGTCATCCTCTTTGACATTTCTGTTATTCTAGGGGAAAATTGAAAAAAATTGCTTACAAGGTTCTGTTTCACACCTATGCTACAAACATTAGATATAGATATTAATGGCTGAACTTTGAATCTCATGATTTTTACATTGCTTCTTGTATTTATTTATGAAACAACTTTAGGGATTAGCTTTTTCATAGATTAGAGTTATAGTGCATCTTTTTCTATTTTCTACACTTAACAAATCTTTATGATCTTTCACATCTTGTTACTTGATAGATTTCTGTCTTTAGACTAAATATTTATTTGTACCTTGCTGTACAGAGAAACTACCAGTAATCCAATTTTGGTCTATAAAATAGTATTCTAAACATACAATTTTTATCAGGGACTAAAAGGGCAGCATATTATAATATAGTACTGTAATAACCAGATTATTGCACAGACTATTCAGCTCTTACCTGCCCTGGAGATATTGACTCAATACCAGTGGTTGTGCATGCATCCAACCCTGAAAGATACACACATAATTAGGGCATATCCTGATATTTTGCTCAAAACTTTTACTACTATAGCATTAACAAACACATATGTGCACAGTTTCCAATATTCCATGAAGGACAAAAATTCAAATGTCAAAAATATTAATAAAAAAAAAAATCAAACACATGGCAAGTAAAAGATCATTAAATCTTCTAAAAAATGTTATTGATAAAATTTAGAACACAGAACATGTGAACTTGCAACACCACAGGAATAAAAATGTAATAAAAATATGTATATGCAAAAATACAATTTGTATGCATTCAGAGCTTTATCATATTCAGGACTAGATGCTTAAATCTACTCTTCTCAAAAAATACTAAACAAATTTTTGGTGAGCTTTTATAAGTTAAAGTTTGAGCCTGCAAATGATTGGGTTTGATGATGTTAGAGGTCTTTTTCTCCCTTAATGATTCACGATCATTTTACCTGACAGAAGTGGAAGAGTGAGAGAGTTGCTCCGAGATGTTATGGGTGAAACTTTAGGACTAAGAGTGAGGGAAACTGCTTCATTAGAACAAAGACATAAACAAAATGAAAAGGTGATTTGACTTTCTAGGCTTGTGCGTTCTGTATTTTTAGAATTCAGATGAGATTAAAACATCAGTATCATAGTCATGTGTTTGTCCAGACCCTGAGAAGTCATTTTAAGTTGTACTTGCCAATTTGGAGTTTAGAGCATGTCTCATGTCTTATACTTGTCAAAAATTGATAAATTTCTATTGATACAGGGAATTCCTGTTCTCCTCAGTTTTCTAATACTGCAAGCACTGAGGGGAGAAAGCACAAAACAAGATTCAAGAGGAATTTAGGGGGAAAAAAAGAGGTGATATATAGTTGTGAGGGTTTTTTTCCCTCCAGAGAGTGTCAGACCAATTGTAAGACAGAATTTTCTTTGAAATGGCACTTCAAAGCAAAATGAAAGTCCCATTTCATGGTAAAATGGCATTTTATTCCAGTTTTAAAACACTTCACATAGAAGGAAAAGTAATTTCAATTGACATTCTAGAACAAAACATTTTATTCTGCTGTTTTTAAAGGAGGATCAGGTCCATTTAGCTTAGTTTATGGCTATGTTCAGAATAAGAAGCAGTGTACTTGTGTCTGGAGGGGATGTTTTTTCAGCAGGATGAATTCTAGCCACTAGAATTTCATTTAAACAACAATTTGTGAGCATTTTTCACTTTTCAATAGAAATACTTCATGCTTTATTGTTACACTGCTTGAAGTGTAACTTTACACCATTTTACCCTGACACATCTGGGTACATGGATGGGTCATTTCTGTTTTTGTGGAACCTTGTAGAGGACATGAAGAATTCTGACCTTCAAATTAACCAAGTGTATGGCAAGAGCACCAATGTATAGATTACAGGAGATGCTGGCCTTTACAGACATTTGAAGGAGAATATAAAATCTGGTTTTCAGGATCTGCCCCTACCTGTGGGTGACTCTGAGAGGCTGCTTCTTGACTTTCTGCCTCTGCGTGTTAGGAACCTCTCACTCACTTTCTTTGCTTCCTCTAACAATTCAAGGTTCTTCTTTTTGTCTTCCTCTGATATTTTGACATCTGGCAGTGGATCATTCACCAGATCAATCACATGGCCACTGTTGTCTGTGTAGAAAATGTCAGAATTAGAGCTGGACCTTCCATTTCCAGGTAGATTGTGGCATGTGAGAGCAACAAGTTCAAGACGAAACATGTAAATTTACACCTATAAATTTAGCTTTGAGCTTGCATGTAACAAAAAATTAATGTCTGCTTATTCCTTATATTACAATCTCAAGTTTAGAGCAAGTCCTCAAAACCACAGGTAACCCACTAAGATCAGTTCACTGTTCTGGGAGTCGCCGCTATCAGGACGACTCCGAGATTGTGCTGAAAGTCTTTTTCCCAACCTGGTTGTCGAAGGAGGAGTCAGAACTCTTCGGCTGTAGTTCTCAAGGTTGTTTATTAATTGTTATCTAAAACATTTTCTGTCTGGCCTGCTGCGATCTGTTCAGCAGGTCAGCCAAAGGCACACTCCCCACCCACGAGGCTGGTGCTATCTTTTATACTAAAAACTACGCACTCGATACTTACAATTCTGTTCCAATACCTATCACCTATGTTAGACAGTGACTTTCTACTCTAAACCAATCTGAAAGTGCCAACATCACCCAAATCATGGAGGTTAGGAAGAAGAAAGAAGAAGGACAGGGCATGCCCTGATTCCTCCATCTTGGAGCCTCAGACCCCCACGTACAAAGTCCCAAACCCCCCTGTACAAAATCCCAAAATTTTTCTCTTCACCCTATGATCACTACTACTGTGCTATCTAAACTTTTGTGACCTTTAATTCTTCATACAAAGTTGGTAATTGGTTCCATGGGTCAAACTCAAAGCCACAGAGGTCTTCGGCTGCATGCCAGGGTCTCCAACCCCCCCTGCCAGGGCCCCAAAGCCCCCTGGACAGGGCCCGGATCATCCAGGAACGTCAGAGAGACATTCTGGGTTCTGACACACTGTGATCAAAAATTCTCTCAATATGTGAAACTGGCTTTTCCAGCTGTGTCTCCAATGCAGTTTCTCTCATTTCTAAATAAAAGTGCCATTGGATCCATTTCAACTAACAGCAATGGCATTTCTGTTGTAGACCGAGCTTCTTCATGGAATTTTCATATTCAGTTTTTCAAGGCTAAGAACCCACAAACTCACCCAGCAAAGATTTATGCACAATAATTTTAACAATTAATTTAACACTTCATTAATCTGTGGCATTTAACTTGGCTGAAAACACTAAACTTTGAGCATCAATTTTTACAATTCTCCAGCCTCTGATGAAGCAAAGAAGGTAGGCAGTTGTCAGAAAGGCCCTTTCTGTGTGAGTCAGTACAAATGGCTTTTATGAACATCTAAAGAACAGCTTGGATGAGGGGGAGGAAAGTCATCAGGTAATATGAGAAAAATATTTTAAAAATTGACAAGAGCCATTACAGAACCATCAGTTTTCAGAAAAGCTAAGGATGTAAGCAAGCAGCAAAAACTCAATGGTTTTTTGTTTGTGGGTATGGAGTTGTTTCACTATTGTTTTTTGATTGATTTTTTGGGAGGGAAGGAGAAGTTCTTTGGCTTTAATTTGCTTAAATTTAGTTCAATTTCAAGGATGTCAAAAACCATACATACAGATTGAATGTTATAAAGCAATCTATTTTCTGTGAAATATCTGCTTTGGTTTAAACTCAGATTTGTGTGTTGGAAGTTTGAGAGACAGACCTCCCATGACACTTTCCCTGTGCCAACAAAGGAGAAGCTCAAGGGTAGCAAAGCCAGTATTCTGTATTCTACAAGAAATAAAGCATGTATATGTTGAGCCTCCTAAAGATATTAAGCTAATGCACCAATTAACAACTTTCTGAAAGTAACAACGTGTATATTTCCTGAAATTGGTCTGCATGCACTTCACTTACAAACTCATGATCACAATTCAACATCCCAGCAGCATTCCCTGGGCATGCATTACACAGTGTGCTCAGAGAAAAAAAAAATTGTGGTCAATACAGTCAGACTCTCTAGATAGGCTTTCATTGCATCTCACATTTTCTGAGAATACATCCTAGCTGAAATGAATAATCACTTCTTACCAACAGAAGTCAGTGAACTTGTTGAATTCCTGGTGGCCCGGTTAGAATGTCTCCTATGAGGACTCCGAGGCCTAGAGAGAAAAGTGACCCAAAAAAATTATGAAGTATGGCACCAAAAAGAGGTCCTAATTACCTATTAAAAATTAATATTGAAAAGAAAGCCCTTTGATTTAAAAATGAAGACAAAAAGCCTTTATTGCAGTTCCTGTCACCTCCAAACAACTGGAAAATGGAGAAGACTGTAGAAAGAAGGAAAATTGCAGAAATTGATCTGACAGAGGAGTTCTAAAATTTGCAATTAATCTCATTCACTGTGAACCCGATTTCTTAGGAAAAATGCCTACATTTCTTTAGATTGTTACCATGACTTAAAAATCATATTAGAATGGCATATAGCAAAAAACCCCCCACAAAACCAAAAAACAAACAAACAAAAAAACCACCAAAAATCCCACAAAAAAGCAACCACCAACAAAAAAAAAAGAAACAAAAAAAAAAAGAAACAAAAAACCCAAAAAAAAAAAAAAAAAAAAAAAACAAAACAAAACAAAAAAACCAAAAAAAAACACCCAAAAACCAAAAGCCAGTCTTTCAGAATTATTACTGCTTCTTAAACTACATTTTATGGCTAATATAATTCCTTAGGCTCCCACATTGACATTTCCATAGGATCTTTCTAAACTGCAAACCAGGTAAAAGTCTCAAACAACTGCAGAAATGTAAATACTGATCCTGCAAATAATTCTGCTTTTGAAGGGCTGCATACAAATTCTGACTCCAAATTAATCTTGAAGTTTGGAGAAGCACACTTTTAAAAATACAAACAAATTATAGATTTACAAAATACATCTTTTGATATGTTTTCTCCCCATATTTTAAGTTTAGTGCCAGGTCAATAAAATTAAAAAAGCCCAGGTCAGAAAGTATGCTTTATCAGAGTAAATATAATAACTGAAAACTGAATTGAAGCTTTCAACTTCAAACAGGATTACTGTTTCTATTCGATGACTTACTTTCACATATGCTCAACCTCAAGGTGGTATTCTTGTCCCATCTATGTGAATGGGCCCAAAACTGCTTCAAACCCCACTGTATTACATTCAATACATTAATTTAATTTGTAATTAAATTAATTCAATAATTAATTAATTTGTAATACATTACAAATTAGCTATTTAAGTTGTCCAGCTCAATAAGTGGAGTTGCCAGGCAAGTTATTCTGTGTAACTCTACTCTTTTAGTCTCAGTTATATTCCTGTTCCTCCACCCTGCATCCCAAACACCATTCTCAAAATGCAAAGGCAATATGACAAAATCACAGATATATAGCCATATTATTTTCATACAACATACATTTCAGAGCAATGTTTTAGAAACACAGGCCCAGAAATTTATGGATGGATTGGTAATGTATTATACAGTACCTGTTAACCAGATTTTTATCAATTTCTACGTCTGGCGTGACAGCATTCTCTGGAAGAACAATAGAAGGTGTGCTGCATGTTGTCCCTTCAACAGTTGTGTCCTGAATGATGTGTGACAAATATAAAAATGTAGTTAAACAGAAATTCAAACCACTGAACATTGACTCTCTGTGTGGAAAATAATGTGTATTTCTCAATTTACCTAAAAAAGAAAAAGTAATTGAAATAAGATATAATTCGCAGTAATTTGACAAAAGAAACATGAATTAGAGGCCTAAACTTAAATTATTCAAAAGACATGAGGGAGACCTGGAATATCTGTTTTCTTTAAAAACTTTTAATGCATGCAAGCTGAATTCAATAAGCATGGAACTAATAAGAAAGCTTTAAAAGGGCAGATAGTCTGGTTTTCACACAGCAAACCATTCCTCTAGTGAAGTACATGTCCAAGGGTTTGGTGAATTTATGAGCTGAAGGCAAGAGTGAAAAGCAGCTCTGTATAACAGGGCTAAATTAAGCACACAAACCCTCCAAATGATAGTAATACATAACGAAATCTTGAATAAACACAGTATTAAGTGTACACATGATACCCAAAAAATAATGATACCCAGAAAATAATGTATAGTTATCTTGTTAGGAGCTCCACGTGGTTTTCCCTCAAATTACTTAGAAACAGATTTTTAAAACATATAATTTAAGTATTTAATAAAATAAAATATAATTTTTAAGTGCAAAAATAAACTGGCAAGCTGGTACTGAATATTAATATGTGCTTGCCTGCTTAAATATGCAACCTTGCCTCAAGAACTTCATCTCACACCTTCTGTATAATTATATCATTCAGCTGAAGAAAAGGAATCCGTTTCCTGTGAGATCTCACAAGTGGAGATGCATCAAGTTGGCATAAAGTAACGTGAATGTCTCATATGTTGTAAGAAAATTATTACTTCTGTCCCAAGTACTGTATTCACATTAAAACCAGAAAACAGCTGGAGGGAAAGGTTCCCAGCAGTGGCAGTGGACTGCTGTCAAGTGACTTGCAAAATTTAAAGAATAATTTGTAAATTCTCAAATCCTACTTGCTTCTGCTAGGCACTGATATATATGAGAGTTTTGTTTTAGTTTGTTATTTGGAGTCTACAAGTTTCTTGAAACTACATCCCAAAGCTTCACAAGAAATTTGTAGGGCAGGTAAGAAAAAGCTGTTGCACTAATCCAGGCATTAACAGAATGAAGCATATAATAAGTCTCAGTTTAGCAAGTCAGGTTTAGACTCTGGAAGTGTTCCAGGCCAGGCTGGGTGGAGCTCTGAGCTACCTGATCTAGTGGAAGGTGTCCCTGTCCGTAACAGGGCAGCTGGAGCTGGATGACCTTAAAGGTCCCTTCCATCCTAAGCCATTCTATTCCAGAAGGAAGCTGACTCTTACTTAACTGCTAGTGTCTGTCATTTACCATAGAAATCCTTGCAACATCTCTCCCAGGGCTGCATTTTATTCTTGTTGAAATCATGTATTTTCTGGTCAAGTCAAAGGATTCTAGAAGACTTAGGAAATGGGATAATATTAAAATACATAGCATAACCCCCTTCTACCTCTCAAAGGCAATGAAATATGCCTTGATTTGGACATCTGAGTTAGGATTCTTGATTCTACTGTAAATAGCATAATTTTTTTACTAAATTTTTTTCAAGCAGCTTCACACTTCCATACTTATAATTCTCACATGAACTTCCTTGGCAAGTTCACTTTGTCAGTCACAGGAGAGCAGGATGGGGAACATGCCAAAAAAACACTGTGAAGATTTAAATTTAGGAAAAATATCCTTACAATTCTGAAAATGTTAGAATCCCAAAGCATATGTGATTCAAATGCACAAGTGACATTTTATGACAATAGCTTGAAAGCAATTTTTAGTAATATCCTTGAAAATGTTAAAAAGTGACAATATATTTTGTCAATGACAAAACTCAGGTGACTCCCCTGCTTGTAGGACAAAGCAGCTGAATACACATTGAATACACATGCATGGTGTTTATATAATCTCATGACTGCCAGAAAGCAAAAACTTCTGAATGATGTAACATCAGCCTTGAAGTCACTCAAGCCCATTTTAGGACTCTAAAAACAGCTCATTAAAAAAAAAAAAAAAAAAAAGAGTTTGCAGTCAAGGCTAGATCAGGTCAGGTAGAAAACATTAATCCTGGTCAGCAGCTATAGGAGTTCAGCATCTACACAAGTGAAACCTCATGGCCCCGTTGTCCAAACCTGCATTGTCCAGGAGAGGGGCAGGAATAGCCAGAGCAGGAAGCTCTTTGCAGGGCCAGCTGGCTCCAATCAAAAGGAATTGTTACAGACTGAGGAGTGCTCAGGCTGCTCTGCACAGCCCTTGGAAGAGAAGCTTTAACAGGAAGCTGAAGCTGCCTCACAACAGTGCAGTGTTGTACAACTGCACAGAGATGTCACAGAAGATTTCCATCACCACCTTATTTGTGTGCCTTTAACTCTGCTCCCTTGAGAGCTTCCAGACCCATCTGCTCCTCAACTATTCCCAACAGTTGCCTCATCTCCTACTACCAGTAGTTTCCTGCTACACAAGTCTTCCCTTCCTTTTTATCCAAAGCCCTCCCTCCCACAAAAATTAGGGTAAAACTGACTCCACCTCTGTGGCTCAGGTGGGAACTGCTCCATAAGGGTGACCAGGAGCCATCCAGACTTGAAAGCAGACATGTGGAGGGCTGAGAGGGTGGCACAGGCAGTTTGGTCCATAACAGAACAGCCACAAGGATCAGGGATGGAAGTAGAACATCCAGACATTCTGGCTGTTAAGTTCTACCAGGCCCTCACTAAGCATACAGAGAATGTGCTTTTGAAATGTTTGTAATCCAGACAAATTCAGATGATTTTTTACATTAATGGAATGGTGAGGGGAGAAGAAATACAAAGATACACTGCTGAAAGACCTGCCATGCCAGACAGTCAGGTGACAGAGCTTTACTGTAAAACACCTGAATTCTTTAAAGCACTAGGGGGAAAAAACCAAAACAAAAAACCAGGAAACAGAAAACCCTCTGCCACCTGGCCATATTCTGAGATAATTAATGAAAAGTCTGGACTGAACTTCAGAAAAACCCAAGCTGCTGTAAGAAATACTGAAATGAAAACCCACATTTGTTTTCTCAAAATGAATTTGAGACCTAGAATACAGGTCTTCCCATCATGACCATACTTGAAGCATGCAGAAAGCTACATGTGATGTAAGGTTCATTTTCTTTTTTCAGAACTGTTTTGCAATTTGTGTGCATTTGGGCATGCAGGGAAAAGGTGGGGAAGAATCTCCCAAAACAGAACAAGGAAGTTGTTAGACACCAGAGAGCACTCTAAATGAGATGAAATTCCAGACTTGGAAAATTTTGTTGAGTGACAGAAAACAAATTCACCAGCTTTTAGCTCCTTCTGATGCCCTCTCCTTGCTTGCAAGTCCTTATCTCTCAATAGCTGTTTTACTTAGAGTGACTTACAGTCATGCTGTAGGACTTGACCTGGAGCAAGAGCCAAGAGTGACAACAGCTACAAACAAATTCAAATTTTCACAACACTGGCTAGTGGCAAACCTTAAGTAGGCTTATGAGCAGTGTGTTGGTTGAAATCACTCTACTGCAATTTTTTCCTAAAAATAATCACTTATCTAAAATGAAGCATTTTGCACAGTGAACCGATTAATGAACTATCACATTACCACAGTTCATTTAAGACCTACATCTAAAAGGCCTGGAAAATGTATTAAAAATTTAATGCTTTTATAATAAGAGGTTGGAAATTTTCATTTCTCCCACTTGACAAGCACATTCGGGATTAGAATCACTGATGTCTGCTAGATTTTCATATTTTTCATCTCTGGGTATGTTTTATACAGCAAGTCTTTTGTACTAAAACACTTTTCACATAGGTCAGTTAAAAAACCCCAATAAAATCTTCTTCACCTAATAGATGTTATCAGATGGTAGTCTTGATGAACTTGTATCCAAATGGGGTGTTTATCTTAAGGCAGGAAATTAACACTCAGCACCATGTGCAGCTTAGATGGAAAGCAGGACAAATCAGTGCAGAGCTCGCTGCTGACAGTATTTTCCAACAACGTTAAAGTAGCGGATGTTTTCACCAAAAATCTGGAATGTAGTGTCCCCAAAGCCAATGACAGTGTCACATCTTTAACTGAGGATGTGCCAGACTATAAATCCTCTCTTTCCTTACACCAGATTGCATAAAAATTAATGATGTGGATAACCTGTGATTTCTTAATCACAGTAAAGTTCTTTACTTCAGCTGAGCTAACAACTGAAAAAAAAATCTAACCTCAGTTTATTAAAGCATAAAGCTAGTTTTTGCTTGTGGTATAGATTACTGAAAATAGGGAAGACTCATCTCTTATTGATTTTTCATATTTATCTGGAATGAAAACATGTCAAGACATGTCAATGCCACACAAATTTGAAGCAAACTGACAAAATGCCTGAGGAACACCCACCTGCCTCTGTATAGTTCCAGTGTATGTTCATCTGCTGCTGTGGCAAATAAAGTATTGAGAAAGACTGCAAACCAAAAAAGCCCATTTCCATCTTTCACACACACAAGTTGCATAACATCCTCTATATCTGTAAAAGCAACACTAGTTGTTGAAGTGCAAGCCTAAATTCTGTTCTCAAAGTTTAAAGTTTTCTTTAATAACATCAGAAAGGTCATTTTTGGACAGCTTTGATATATGTCTGTCTGTTCTGAACCATTTATAAGCCTCCAGTTCAAAATGATAAACAACTGCTTGAGCAATTTAAGTTCCCATCCCTCAGGCTAGAAAATATTTGAGGAACTCTAAGGATTTCAAGTGAAGGATCATTCATAGTTTCATCAATTAAGCAAAACACCCTAATACAGAGCAACAAATAGATTTGATTTTATAAACCCCTAAATATACACAAACTTGTTTCAGCCTCAGGTTTCCAGCAAGTGTCAGAAAACACCTTTGTAAGTAAGACAGCTTACTTTGGCTGGAGGAGAGCTGTTGTGCTGGGCCTCTTTTGCTTGTCCCTTGTCTTCAGGTAAGGTTGGCATGGTGGGCAGCGTGAAGCACGTGGAGCTGCAAGGTTGACTAAGAGGACCATGCACTGCTGGCAGTATCTGTTTCAAGTTAGCTTGAAGGCATAAGCTCTGGGAGGCCTCGTGATCTGCAGGCTGGGTTAGACGCCAAAAATACAAATCAAATCCATTTAAAACTCTATGCTCAAAAACTGAGATCACTTTGCAATAACAAACAGTATTAAGGTTTAAATTAAAAATGTTATCTTGTGTTTCACTAACTAAAGCTTTCAAGGTCAAGTATAACTTAGCAAACACATTCAAAACAGAACCCTCTGTTCTTCTTTCTATTTCCACCTCTTTCCTCCATTTTACAATTTTCATTTTGTCACTATGATGTGACCAAACTGCCTTTTCTAAATATCCTCTAAGAAGTAAACAGCATCCTGTTATCATATCCTGGATATCACAGAACAGCAGAACGGTTCAGGTTGGAAGGGACCACAGGGGTCATCTGGTCCAACCTCCATGCTCAAGCTGGGACATCCCAGAGCTCATGGAACAGAATTGCATCCAGAAAGTTCTTGAACATCTCCAGTGAGGGAGACTCCACAGCCTCTCTGGACAATCTGTTCCAGCGCACAATCATCTGCACAGAAGTTTTTTCTCATGCTCATGTGGAACTTCCTGTGCATCAGTTTCTGCCCTTGCCTCTTGTCCTAATGTTCAGGACCACCGAGCAGAGTCTGGATCCATCCTCTGACACTTCCCTCCAGATACTGACAGACATGGCTAGGGTCCCTTCTCAGTCATCTCTTCCACAGTATGCCTTTTAGTAACTAATAGGCTTAATGCTACAGAGCATGATCTCAGAGGACCAAAACTGGAACCCTAGAAGGTGGCACTTCTCCTTTGAGCAAGGTTAATTGTGAAAAGACTTGGTGTACCTCTGCACAAGACAACAAGGTGCAAGACACTTCCAAAGCAAAACAGCAGAAATGCCCAAAGAGGGGGAAGAAAAAAAATCACTACCTATTAGCAAAAATGAGAAAATTCTCATTATTAGTATCAAGGGGAGGCAATGCATTCACAAGGGTAACATCAGCAGGAAAGCCTGAACCAAAGTCTGAGGATCAGCAGTGCAAAGCACAAATCAGTCCTTAGGGTGGCAGTGGATGGGTTGCAATACTTACTGTGACACCTGCCCAGGAATCAGGGAGCTGTCCTCATCAGTGTCCTCACGAATGCATCACTGCACTCCCCGGCGGTGCCTGCAGGTCACACACACACAGCTGAGGCCACCTGGTGCACACACTGTGTCTCCACTAGGAACTGCTGACTACTGCATTGGAAATTAACCTGCTACAGTTTTCCCTTCCATTTCAGGGGTGGACAAAGAAATGTATTCAGGAACACGTTGCTTTATTGAGGTTGCCAATTACATTTGTCAAAATACAGCTGTTGCTTTAAAATAAAAGTAAAAAGAGGCAAAACCATTCACAAGAAACACTGAAGCAGTCTCAGTAGTGACTAGTGCCTCACCTCAGCTCTCACAGAAGAAAATCTGTGTTTTAAAACCTACAGAATGTGTGAAAACTTGGGAATATAGAAGCAGCTAAGACCTATGCTTTTATTATGCTCGTTTCACATTATGTTGGAAACTTAATTTTCTCTTTCACTAGAAGAGGAATACAAGGCCATCTCACATGATAATGCAGAATGAATATGTTGTAAAAATGATCCTACACAAGTATTGGTGAGTTCAGGAAAAAGTAATTATATCATTGCAGTTCCTTGACAACACTGAAAAAGATGCAGCACATGTGACACTATTATGAAGACCAAGAAACAGACTGTTTTTGAACAATGGGAATAAAGATTTTTCAGAGCAGTGCATGCTCTAGGTACAGCATGTTTCAAGCTTTTCTAGACATTTTTGTACCTGTTACAGGTAGCTTTCTAACTCTACAAAAGTAAGTGGTAGTTCATGTTTGTATCATGATTTTACCCACCTTTGACTTCAAACAAAAGTAGAGGAAACTTTCTATTAATAAAATCTCTAAAAATTGCTATTAAGGCAAAATAATTAAAGTCCCTAATAGGATGGAAAAGACATATTTATGATTATGTACATTTTAATAAAACGACAGATTAGACAGATACTGAACATCTGTATGTTTCAACAATTAAGTTTTTTTGTATCAAACCCAGTCGCTGACTATCAGCAACACATGAAGCTGAGATGGAAACAAGGTAACTAAAAAAGTGACACAGACTTGATCTTCATCTCTGTAACAAAATCCCGGCCTCCTACACAATTTCAGAGTTTGCAAGAACTCCAATTCAAATTAAAAAAAAAAAAAAAGAAGACAGAGAAAATATAAATCTAGCTCTTTATCTAATCCCTCTTAGTGTTTCCCTTATGAATTTATTATGGTTCTGATACATTCAACCCAATACTGGGCCTGAAAATTCAGGAATGTTTCAAGTCATGGCCAAAGCATGCTTGCAGTCCTACATGGAATTATAGAAGCTATTGCACCAAAGTGGTTTATTCCCAGTCTAAATTTCTTCTAGTTCTTAGCACATACTAAACTTAAAGTAATGGAACTTATCTTGAAACAAGAAAAAGCTATTAAGCACATCAAGTTTCAGTTCATTTTTCAGATTTAAAAAGCAAAAAAAACTTTGAAAGAAAAAGAAATAAATCAGCAGGCTTGTCTAAGAATAGAAAGGGACAAATCCCAAGCTGTGTTGTCCTAGAGATGCAGCACAGAAAGTACAGCCAAAGGAAAACAGAGGGTAGAAAGATGAATTTATGCCACCTTAACAACCCCCAGATTTGGAGTGGACTGAGTTCAGGCTGTCTCTGACACAATTAGAACCCTACTCTGATTTCCTTACAGAGATATCTTGCAAATAGGAATAAGCTTCAAATCTCTGCGCCGATCAGTAGGAAAATTTCTTCTTCTGACTTTCCATTTTTTCCTAGTACCGCTCCAGAAAACCCCAGTGCTGAGGACTATATTGGAGCAGTGAAAGCTTACACATAATTATTCATATTCTTAGGCTTCTTGAATCAAATACCATCTTTGTGCACCTTGACTGCATTGCTGCAGTCCACTACACTGCCAAAGTGAGGGGTACTGCATTTTGGTATTTCAGTATAAGGATGTAGTTCAATTAATAAACTGTATTCTTTAGAACTCCATGTTTATTAACTTTCAGTCTAAAAGCTTAATTTTAACCTGTGCAGTGTTCTTTAAGTCAGTAGCTGATATTTTTTAAAGACTATGATGCTTACCCAGCACAAACATTGTATATTGTACATGCAAGTGGATATACCATGCTTTGCAAGGAGTTCTGCCATTTTCTGATCAGTTACTGCCTTCTGTACTGGTAGGAAAGGCAAAGGTTTAGAAAAGATTTAGAAACCTAAATATTAGCGAATAAATGTTCTTCCATCACTGCTGAAGTGACCTTATGCCCCTTTAGCTGGGCAATGAAAACAGCCCCAGTAAATGTCACATGGAATCAAAATGCACAGAAACAGGGGGCTTTGTGAAAACACTCTACAAGAATTTGAGGAGCTTATCTGCATCTCAGAAATGTAGATAGAAGATAAAGAAATATCCTCGGAAAATTTATGTCACTGGAAGGTACATTTTTTTCTTTTTCAGCAGCACATTAGGGCAGAGTGCAGCCTTGGAGCTTACAGAAAGTCACACCTCTATTTACAAAACCAGTTGATATCCTTACTGAACCCTGAGCTAGAGTATGGAGAGCTTGACCAGCCTGCTTCTAAGCCTGGCTCACCTGCCAGCCTTTGGAATCATGCTCCCATTAGCTTTGCCAGCTTTGTCTCCTTCCCACAAGAACAAACATGTTTCAGTCAAAGAAGGAATGATGTTAACAATATGTGCAATTCAGTGAGGGACCAACTGAAACACCTGTAATTATTCGCCCTGAAGACAATGAAAAGAGAAATTAAAAATACACCTGCACCTTAAAAACAGATAAGGTGCATGAACACATACTAGCATCCTAGGCACTGAGATAATTTCAAGATCCTCTTATTTCTATTCTTATTTCTTTTTTTTCTTCATTGATCAAGTCCTCTCTGGCCTGCCTCTATCTTATCAAAGGATGTAATTAGATTATTTTAGTGTTTCATCAAAGTAAACGATCTCCCCTAAAACTCCATTCTTTCAGAAACAACAAAAGCTTCAAAATTATCTTTTAAAATTAAATACTTGTAGAGACTAACTCACATGTCACAGGTAGAGTGGATGCGGGTGAAGATCTACAATTTCAGTATGCACGAGCCTTGTGCACCTACAAAATGAGTTAAAAAAACAAACAAATTACCTATCCAATTCACCAAATTCTGCTCATTCCCACACTAAGAGGAGACAATCTAAAGAAAAAAAAAGAGTAAGAAAAAGAAATAAGAGAGAGAATGTAGTGCTTTTAACATGTTGGTCTGTTATTATAAACTTACTGCTTAAAATAGTTAGGAAAAAAATTATACCCTGAGCTCAAATTTGTAGTCAGATACAGATCAGTGAATGCAGAGAACTTTCTTTTACCACTGTGTAGGCTTAGAGTACAAGCTCCAGGAAATGGAGATCTGGGAGCTCTATTCCATAAAAGGGAAAAGTATTTAGAGGCCCTTGGCTTTCAGTGTGTTCTCTCTGCAACTTATTTTACCATAGCAGAGAAAGTTAAGTATAATCAGTTAACTTCCCCTGGCTGAGTCACGGCTGAGCCATGTCAGCAAGGGCTCAGAGAAAGGTGCTTTATTCCATCCCCACTGATAGCTGGGCACCTGACCCCAAATGCTCTGTCACATCTTAACGAGGGAACACAAAAAAAGAGCAGAAATAACCACTTAAGAAAGCGTTTTATTAATATTTCTTGACCTCATGCTGCCTGTGGCCAAGTCTCATTTGTCAAAACAGGAGCTGCTTGCTCATGGTGCAGCAGCTGAGCTGCACAATTCTGAGTGGCTTTTTGTAACTTTCTTTTTTGTCCTGCAAAGTGGTTGTGAAATGTTACCAAATTAAAAAGGTACCTTTTTGGGCTCCTTTTTGCATAGCTGTAAAGTTATATGGAATTCATGTAACATTTTGAATTAGGTTTTGCAGCTTTGAAGTACTTAAGACACAGTAAACTTCCTTCAAAAAAAGTCTGAGAAAAACAGGGTGTTTTTCTTATGTTTGTACCAAAAAAGTGTTTTCAAAGACAAAGCACGATTATAGCTTAAGGTACACAGTTTGTTGGCATACATTAACTATCCCCCAAAATTTTAAAAACCCAAAACCACAACACAATAAAACAAACAAACCCCCTAAAACCAGATCCAGAATATCTTAATAGAAACACTTTGAAATTTTGCATTAGGACTCCAAGATCTTTGTATAATAGGAACATTCACTGGGAAAAGGAAAAAGAATCCTACAACTGAAGCTGACTCATGTACATTCTTGCCCTTTGTGACAAAAGGTCCTACATGGAAACTGGAAGACATTTTCTTTATTGTCTGCAACACAGGAAAAAAGTTGACTAGTAGTTTCCTATTGCATCTGATTTTTATGACAAGAGTGGTTTTTCATGTTAAATACTCAAGTTTGCAAGATATTAAGATCCTGCTTCAGCCAATTTACCAAACCCCAGGACAAAAATAAGGCACCTCTGTGATAACCTTAATGAGATCCAGCCACACCAACATCCATAGAACTGCTCAAGGTAAAACCTGGAAGACAAAATGGTGTTTCTGTTTGTAGGACACAGAACAATTCCACTGGGGCATGCAGTGTATATGCTGCCACTGTGTGAATCCAAAAGATCTATTCTCATTCTGAGATTAATTCCTGACTATTGAGATTCCTGAGTGACTTCAATAATACTTCTTAATCAGAACACTTCAGGTTGCAGCCTCAGAGACAAGGGTTAAATGTGAATAATTTTATCACAAAAATATTTTAAAGGAAGAAACTAGAGAAAGCTGAAGGAAAATACAATTTCTAAAAAACTCCCCTCAAACTCAGTGGTTACAGACTTCCTTGGAACTACAAGCTACACATGTAGGACTTGATTTACAGAGCAGCATGACAGGAAAGAATCTCCTTTTCTGCTTCCTGTTTTCCTCATAGCTCAGGAAAACATATAACTGGATGGTTTTCAATATTCTGCTTGAATGAGAGAAAGGAAAAGTTATGTCAGGCAGAAAGTAAAATGTTTTGATGCATGCCAAGCCTGATAGGAATCCTGGGAGAATATCTCCAATAACTGGTAGTTATGACATTGTTAAGACTGAAAACCAAAAGGTTGGGGGGGTGAAAGGTGATGATGTTTCATGATCAACAAGACCAACCCCTACAACAAGGCATTTGGTTTGATTATGTATCAAAAGTTTACATCGGAGTTTAAGGAAATCTGAAAACTAATTCCAAAAGGGTTTAGAGGAAAATTTATTCTTGGAGTTCTGCACTTAACTCCTAGAGGATCCATTCTGGTCCTGGCTTTAGCTTTTCCTTGGTACATTAAGAGAAAAAGGAATTGGATCTATTTCACTTACAGACAATGATTTTAACATAGCTAATGGAAATTTAAGACTTACTAAAAGATCATAACTGTGTTCGAAAATAGCACTTTTCTTTCTGTAAAATGTCAGCTTCATTTGTTTTAGCAATGTTTTTACAGTTTTTGTTTTGTTAGCAGTCAGTGTTTAGATTTACTTCTCTTGCAGCAAAGCATCTGAAGGAGTGGCTTACAATGACTTTTTTTGCCTTGCAAGAATTCTAGGCTGAATTTTATGCTGCAGACAATCATCCAACAGATGAAGAATGTACATATTTTAGAAACACTGAGGAGCAGTATTTCACCAGCTTTTTAGACTAGTAGACCCAGGTTTTTAAAAAAAGGTATTTCTTTTAAGGAAAGCCTATTTTAGACAGCCAAAAAATTCCCAATTCCAATTCATTTTTTTTAGGGGCAAGTAGGAGTCAATGTTGCACGAATCCAACTTTTATAAATTATGCAGGTTTGGATACAGATTTTTTATTTTCAGGGGTTGTTTTATCTAACACTAAAAAAAAATATAAGGAAATGAGGTTATAAGCAGCACAACCTCCCTGTGAAAACAAACGGTTTTAAGAATTGCATACAAGTTCAGAAAAAAACCCCATGCTCTGGTTCACTTGTAGTTTTTATCCATTCTGGGGCTTTTCTTTGAACAAATACTCTTGAGACAGAAATGGTAATTTTATCTGGTTAAGTCTGTACCTAAGATACTGGACTCAGCTCTCTTATAAGAATGATGTCTTATTGACCTAATATTTTTTTTCCATCAGTGGACTTTCAGCTGGAAAAGGAAGAAGACAACAAAAAGCACTGCTCAGCCAGGTGGCCTCTAGGAAACCAGTTGAGATGAACTTTAGGGTACTTTAAAATAAAATTTAAAAATATATATGTAGTGAAAAAGATGGTACATGTGATATTAAGGAAGAATGACTCCCTGATTTATTCAGTATTATGCATAAGAATTCAGCCAACAGTAGCAAATCTGATGATCAGAAGACTGTCAGATCCCAATGCATAGTTGCTGTACTTCTTAACTTGCAGATTATTTTTTATAGACTTTAAGGAAATGCAGCTTAAAGGAAGAATGTGAATAGAGAGTGGGAGGATATTTGGCATGGAGAATAAGGATTTCTAAGCATGAGGAACAGCATATAAGAAAGTGTGAAGGTAAGAGTGGGAGAATAGTACACTTGGTGTCATGCAGGAGGGTAGTTCAAAACAAACCCAGAGCTAGGAAGTACCTGGAAAAAAAGTCTATTACAACATAAAGGCAGTGAACTTACAACAGGATATAATTTCAACTTATTTTTATTTATGTGAGTAAAAAATGTTGCTCTCTTGCTCCTCCTAGACAACTACCTATTTAAAAGTAGAATTGTTTAGGAGGCAGTGCCAGTCCCATTGTGTGGTGCTGAAGGACCCCTCTGACGCAGGATCTGTGCACTGATGAGTCTCCCAACAGAAATTGCACCATTCAGAATACCAGGAGATAATACCACCCAACATGCTTTTGCCAAAATGTGCATCATGTACTCAGTCACACAGCCACTTGGGTTTCTTTCTTCTACTCCTTCTCACAGATTTGGAGAAGCCTAGATATGTTTCTGCTGTCTGAACTGCATGTATGATACACCATACTCTAGTTACACATTTATTTTTGTCTATGGTGTAGGCAGAGTTGGGAGATTGAGTTGATATTTTCTCAAATTGCCACTTGACTATATTCTTAGTCAATGTAAAAAGAGAACAAATAAGTTTGTGCAGAGGGGAGACAGATAAGATTGGAGGGGAAAAAAAAAATCAATGTTCCTTGGTGCTAATTCATCCTTTTTAAAGAAAAATCTTAAGGTTTCTATATGAAGTAAAATGTTTAAAAGCAATTTCTACATAGAAACATTCTATAAATTATTCTGCTTTGCAGGGCAGCAGGATAACTTTGCATAATTTGGAAAAAACTACTAACAGCCTGACTTAGAAACATAAATAAGTTGAAGGCAATTAGGGCAGAACACTATTGCTTAGTGACCCAAGAGTCTTGTTGCTAGTCAAGCAAAAAATTTTCCAAATGAAGAAATCAAGCTAAATTCTTTCTTTCCCAATCACAAAGGGTAATCCCAGAGGGCAAACTTGGTTGAACAAACCAACAATAAATAGCTTTCTTTGGGATCTAGAATGCAATTGTGGGCTTTCAAGCAGGGAGATTATACTTGGTTTTCCATCTCGCATAGATAAATGTCAAAGCAGCAAAACAAGTGTTTTATTCCCATTTTATCCTTCCTGGACACAATCAGATTGATATTTGCTTACTTTAGTGACACATAGACAACTATTTTTGCATTGCAAAAATGAACATACGCCAAAAGAGCATGAAGGTGTTTCACTTCCTTTTTATGAGAAAAGAATTATGGATGCTAGTCCACTGAATGTTTGCTCAAAAATTGTTGTCCACCAGGACAGGAATATCTTCACTATCAACTTACTCAAATAAACAGCCATTGTGTGGATTTTGACTGCTTAGTTTTTTTCTAAAGACCTGGTAGTTCACTCATCCAGGCTGCAATGTCCCAGCTTGGATCTGGGGATGCTGTATATCAGGTCACAGGAATTTTTGTTTTTGCAGAAACAGTGCAATTTTATTCCTAGAGTACACACGAAACCTGCAGGTCTAGCTGTCTGTGAAAAAGCAAAGCTCATCATATCACCTCTTCCTTCCTGCCAGCATGCAATACAGGAGTGTGAAAAAGCAGTAACATTTTGCAATGCCACATTTTAGGCTTTTTTCCTAGAACAGACAATTTTGAGGGCAGCAGCAACACTAATTTCTCTTATCAATATCTAGCTCTAAAAACAAGTATAACAACAGCAGCAGCAACAAAAACAACAACAATAATAATAGATTAATAATGCAAAGGATGACTGTTCAATTTTAGTATTCTTGAAAGAGGTGGGGTGAGGGAGGAAGTCCTCAGTGTCTCATTCAGGTATGATGTCAAGGCAAAATTGGAGGCAAAAGCTCCTTCTTTCTCTAAAGATCTATTAATGCAATACAAGATTCTGCAAACACACTTTGTAGAAAGTCTTTTGCCTGTACTGCTGAATCATTTACAGATTTCTGTGTGCTGTGTTATTCCTTGCTGCTGACTGTGCTTCTGGGACATTATAAATACCCTGACAAGAACCCTTCAGATGCAGTCACACAGTGTTATTTTCACACTATGAAATTCTTACAAGGAAGCATTCCCAAACTGATGCAGTTTTTCATTTAAATTTAATTTTTAGAAGGTGTGATAAGAAGAGGCAGCATATTTACAGCATAATTCAACTTATGCACTATGTAAAGGCAAGCTTTCAGTAGCTTGGATGAAGCCTGATCTTGGTTGGCTTTCTTTTTATTTTTGTGGGGTTTTTTTAAACTAGTATTTAAAAGCCAAGACCCACAATATTCAGAGACAGAAAGATCACCTTGTTACTGATGCATTCAGCAAAGATACTCTATGTGCATTTTACTGACTAAGTTAACAGCGAATTGGATTGGATGACCCTCCAATGAGGCACATGCTGAATCTGCAACAAATTCCTCAGAGTCCCTCTTTTGCTAATTGGGCTAATTGAGGCAGTTATTCATTTCAAGGTGAAACCAACAAAGCATATTTGATTTTATAATTTGAGGGCTGCAAAGGTGTTGCATTAGACAGGATGATGCAGTAATTAAGAAAGAGGTGAAATAAATCCTCCAAAATTCACACATCATACAGAAACAAGTTGTTAGCACAGAGACTGTTTCATCAGGCTTGCTCATGACATGGCTGTTATTATATCTCCCACAGCAAAACATTAATTTGCATTCTTTAAAAGGTTAATATACAGGAACAGCACTGAGTTAAACTTCAGTCATGAATAACATCTGGTGAACTTTGTGAGATGAACCCTTTTGCAAGTAGCCTTTACATAGTACATAAATTGAATTGTGCTGTAAATATGCTCCCTCTTCCTATCGCACCTTCTAAAAATTAAATTTAAATTTAAAAGTACATCAGTTTGGGAATGCTTGCTCTAAGAACTTCATAGTGTGAAAATAACACTGTGTCCAAACTTCCAGTGCAAACAAAGCCTTGAAATGAAAGATTGAGGACAGCTCAGTTCTGGCTGAATTTTTTAGTAGAGCAGTGCATCATATCACCATTACAACTTACTGGCTATACAGATGCTTTATGTGATTACTGAAAAGTAATGCTCTGCCTACTGTCCCTGGTCTGAAAATACCAGTATCCTAAGGGGATAGTTAATCTCAGGTAGCACTTGCAAGCCTCTCTCAGGTAATCTCTGGCTGCATCTCTGACTTGAGAAGTGTTATGGTTCTCTCCTGCTCTTAGATCCTCAAATCATCTACTTGGCTTGAACGATATGTGGCCAGAAGGAGACTTGCCAGTGGCTGTAATCAAGAACCCATGGCCAAAATTATAGGGTAAATAATTTGCCCTTTTTTTTCCTTATTTGAAATCCAGATGCAGTAGCTTTGGGAAAATTTAACCTGAGCTCTTTATTTTAATGTGGTGGAAAAGGAAAAAGCACACTGCTTCATCTCTTCAGAAAGAACAGATTTGCTGACTTGCAGAAAGGATGGTCTGAAAATGAAAGCAAGCAGTTGTTTGTGAGAAAAAAGAACCAAGTCCCCATTTCCTGTGCTCTTAAAGTTCTGCACATCATCGGAATCCAAAATGAGGGCCAAAGGATTATTGCTGGTACCAAAAAAACCCCAAACAAACCAACCCAAACCAGCTCCAGAGCTGCCTTTCCATTACATCATACAAAGTCTCTACCCACAGAACTTCAAGACTGGGAGCACACGGTGATGCTAAAAAGTAAAAAACTGCTGAAAGCAATTCAATCTTTTATTTTTCAGATGTCCTTAAAAGTAAAGAAGTAAATGTTCTCTTACACCATCTACTTCAAAAGCACCTCAACCATTCTGTTTGTCTTCCAGGTATTAACATCAAGGACCTAAAGGAGAATTGAACCATGTACTTGTAGTGTCCTCACTTTAAGGACGCACTGGTGTATTCTGCATATGGACCAGGCTGAAGTCAGCATTTCCAAATGTGCAACATCAAAGCTAACCTTTGATGATTTAAGTGAATGAAGTACAGAATTCCTCTTTTAAACTCTTCTCAACAGGAAGAAAATTAGGCCTATTTTGGCTGCTTGTTAAAATTTTAGATTCACAGTCTTCACAATTTGCACTCTAATTGGAAAATTATCCTTATTGGCTTGCATCTCCTAGAAAACATGGTAAGAAAAATAACTTCTCTTTTTTTTTTAGAAGGCTACCAGATACAACACTCTGAGAATACATAGTTTGCTAACCTTATTTTTTCCATTTTCAATTATTGTTTTTCAAAACCTACGACAAGGAAAGTTAACAATAAAAATCAAAGCTATCAGAAAAAGAAACAAATTTTTATGCACTGACTGGCACATACTGTACCAAAACCCCACATTTTTCTGGGTAATAAGACAGTTCAGAAAAAAGCTTTGAAGAAAACAACAGCTCTGCTCTTCTGGAATAGCACAAGCCAAATGTAGCAAAATGTTCTTCATGTCCTTTGTCAAAATCTTTCCCTGATAAAATTATTTAGCCAACACCATTCCATTCCTGATTATATCCAGGAGCTGATCCAAAAAATAATGTACCAGCTTTATGCACAATCTCATCTCATCAACATCTAAAAAAACCCCACACTCATTTGGTATGGTTTCATCAGTGTTGTGCACAGTGAGGCCCTAGGAAAGACATGAGCTTAACCCAGAGAACTGCTTCTCCAGGGAAAGAATTCTACAATTTGGGAGCTACATTTCACATACTAGTTTTGACATTTTTACCTCAAAAGCTAAAATGAAAATAGAGGATGTGAGAAGGGTGTAAAAAGGAACAGTTATTCATATTCTATGAAGCTTTAAAAAAACTCCAGGACATGCCATGGGTCAAGATTTGCCACAGAAATATCAGATCTACTACAATTGTCTGGTTATTCCAGGGCACTCCATATCTGCAAGTCAGGGCAGTGAGTAAGGCATGGAATTGCATTTCAGTCCCCCCAGTTCACAACCAGCAAATGACGGAGTTGGTACAACACCTCCTGTTCCATTGCAGCTGCTGACAGTTTGGTATCTCCTGGGAGAGGAGCAAGGAGACAAAGTGGCAAAGGAGCAGCAATCACATCTCAATACTGAGCTAAACTGACCCAAATTCATATTTGTTAGTCCTGTTTCACTGCATTTTATAAGCTATGCTTGAACTCAGTATTGCTCTTGTCATCACTCTACTAAGAAATTGTCAAGGGTATCTAATAATGCTAATTTTACAACTTTATACATGATGAGTCAAAATGGCATTCTGTATTTGCCTACTTATGAACAATTTGCATACAGAAAGTATGTAGTCACAAACATTAAAATTTATTACCTTAACTTTCTTTTCTTCCTTTATGTCAAATAAAGTAAACAAGGTTACATTAAAGTAATGGAACCCATTATTTAAAGTTTGAAACACTTGTAGAGAATCATGGAATGAAAAAGATTCAGTGATTCTAATATATTATGCAATAAAAAATACAAAACTAGGTAAATTATTTAGAAAATATCTCTTAAAAGAAGATATAGGAACTCATTGTAATTTAAACAATACCATAAGATTAATAAGACCAATCTTAATAGAATAAATGCTGAAATACCAATGCATCAAAAGTTTTATTGTTAATCAAAGTTCTGGGGGTTTAGAGTGCCTCTGGACAACATTCTGGCAAATGCCAAGAAAAAAAAGCTGTGCATTATCTACCTGAGGTAATGGAAGGCAAATAAAAAGCCTTAAAGAGACTGAGATAAAGGCACACAATGAAGGATGCTCATTCTTTCCAAACATCTCCTTCAATATTTTGATGTTGACCTTGAACTGCTTTGTTATTCTGCCCAAACAAAACAATCTTCTGATTTGAGAACTGATTGCTTTATAACTTTATTATCACTTAAGACTTTCATCCTAGTTCCTAACTTTTAGATAATAACTGTCTTAGATAAGAAATTAATATAATATTTTATTACTAAATAGATCCAGATACAAGAATTATTACGGGACTGTCCAGCAGTCTAAACTTTGCTATTTCATTAAATTCCCTTACAGAAATCAACAAGCATTTTAATACAGGCAACATGTATTTTTCAAGGAGAGGTTTTGACAAAATTTTCTATCAAGCATCTTAAGGAAACTGCTTCCACAGGACAAAAGAGAAATACCTCCTGTAGCTGAAGGAAGAAAAAGGACAGAAGCTGTTCTGTGTGCTGCAGACACTACAGTTCCATGGGTACTGAGGTGTTCAACATAGTCCTGAAGAATCTGGAAAAGCAGCTCTGTACAGATGATTAAAGATGAGATGGGAAAATCAGAGCTAAAGACAGCCAAGGTAGTTTATGCAATACTGAGCACCTGAATAATAAAATGTCAGGTGAAAAAGGTAAGTAGATGCACATGACAAAAAAAACAAATATAAAAAACAGTTCAATACAAGTCTGTCATTATGTTTTACAAGTCAGGAAAGAGCTCAGAGCAATTTTGAATAGTTTGCTGAAAAGAGCATTCAGCATCAGCCAAAAATGTTAAGAATTAATAGGAAAGTGCTGGAAACAGCATAGAATAGGAGACCAAATCTTTAAAACAGTTCTAGTTACATCTCAAAAAACCCAAAAAACCCAACAAAACAAGCGCACACACACCCAAAAAGACAACAACTAACTCCCAACAACACAAAAACAAACGGTTCATAGAAGAAAGACTGGTCAGTAATTGCAAATGTTTTCCATGCAAAAAAAGACACTTCTGGATAGAAACAGGTTAGAAAGTGATGAATAGACTGAAGAGGGTGGCCTATTAATTATTTGCCCTCAATTCCTCACAGTACATATGGATAAGAATGCCAGAAGAAGTTACTAGGCAATTGTTTAAGTAGAAAAGAAGTTCCTTCACAACAGTTTATAAATAAATAATTGAATTTGTTACCATAGGAAGCTGAAAAACAATTAGAGCACATAAGTAATTTCAAACAGAAATCAGATGCATGTAGAGGAGATGTGCAGTAGTAATTGTATGGAGCCCCTGGTCCTGGGAAGGCCTGAGGAGCAGGTGGTTGAGAACAGTAAGTGTTAAAAAAGGGTTCAGCTTTTGGAGTAGCATGAACATGATCCCTGTGTGGGATGAGATGAACGGTTTGCAAGATGTGGATGTGCAGCTCTTACGTTCAGTGGTGGAAGCAGCTTCAATCTCTGAAAGAAACTGATTGTGAGAAAGTGAACAAAGGAAAAGTGCCTTTTTGTCCATCACATGTAATCGGCAATGCTGAAGAAATGGATGGACAGAACAACAGGCAGGAGAAAGCAATGGGAAAAAAGGCCTTTTTCTTACATTTTTCTAGTTAATACAAACAGTACATGCTAAGACCACAGGCAGGACTAAGACCCAGGATGAGACTGTGCTGGATTCCTCAGCAGCTTCCATGAAGAAGTAAACATATCTCAGCCTGAAGAATGCCTGGCATCTCCCTGCTTTGTCACGTTTTAGATTCTTGCAGATGAGCAATCTTCAGATGTTTTTAAGAGGCTATTTAGGTGGCAGGTCACTGAAAGTGTTTCAGTTCTTAAAGATGCATCATAGAGAAAGAATTGAATTTCATAGGACAAATGACAGTAAACCAGCACTTTCCAAACTTTGCAGTCTTACACACACAGACACATTTGCTTGCACACATACTAAAGGATATCCCCATTTTATTGCTCTGTGAAGAAAATCCTATTTGTCTTCTATTAAGAGGACAGATTTGTCTCTGTCCTCTTAATAGAAGACAGAGGTGCAAATCAATATAGAAACTTCCAGAAAATCAAGAAGCTGAGACTGGCATGAAGGTTTGCACAGCTCTTGATTACAAAGCATTATTGGTGTTCTGACCTTTTCCTCTTTATTATCACTGAATCCCAGAACAAGATGGGACCTTGAAAGATTGACCTGGCCAACCCTTTGTGGGAGCCTGGATGTGTCATTGAGCATCCTCTCTAACTGTGTCTTGAAAACCTCCAGCAATGGGGACACTACCACATCTCTGGGGAGGTTGTTCCAGTGAATGATTGTTCTCACTGCAAAAATGTGTCTTTTATTTTGAGGTGACACCTCTCCCTGTCACATATAGTCAGCTGTACAGTGCTGCCTACACTCCTGGTCCAAAAGCCTCACATGCGGCTGAGTCAGAAAAAACATGCAAATAATCTCAGCTCAAATCAACAATACAAACTGGGGAAATGTCTTAAGATGCTCTTGCACTCCCACTGCTTTTCTCTTAGAGAATATACAGCAGTAGGAATAAGCCCATTTTCTGGGACAGAAGCTTGAAATACTTCTTCTCTTCCTCTAATATTTCTTACTAGTTCAGCCAGTATAAACATCAGGTTTTAGTAGCCAAAGAAATGAAAAAAACAAAAATATAGGACTGGTCTATGATACAGTGGATGGCCTTCCCTCTGAGATATTAAAAACTTGAAAAAGGCCACGTGACTTCACAACTCTAAAAGTTATTTCACACTCTAAATATTATTTCCCTTGTGTATCAGTAAACTCAACCTGTAACAAAAATTCCACAATAAGATTGCTTTAACAACAAACAGCTAATATATATAATTCTAAGTTTTCATTCACTATGGCTAGATACTCCATCATAGATGCACAAGATCAAAACACTTTATATCTAATTCTTGTCTAGCAAATTTTGTGAGAAACCTCCTTTCTTTTCCACAAAGCACAATCAAAGCTTCCACTCACTACAGAAAGAGACAAACTTCCAACCAAAGTTTCCACTCTCTACTTTGAAGAGACAAACTACTTTTTTTGGTTTTGCCTCTAAACCTGCAGGTTTTCCCTGTGCTGTTTTGCTGCAACACGATTATGCCTTCAACCTTGGCAGGTCACACCTTGCCCTGCCTTTGTATGGCTTGCAAGACAGGACTAAGCAGGGAAAGCTTCCTAATATCAAATCCTGGGAGTACAGGTAAGTAAAGGAACATGATAAACAATTCTTCCAACACCCAAAAGGCAAATTTTCACCTCAGCACCCCTCCCCTTGAAGCTCTCAAGCTCAGTTTTGTCTTATGTATTGTGATTTGACAACCATTATGAAACTTTATCTGGTTTGCTTGTGTCTCTTTATCAATTCAGTTAAACCGAAATGAACACCACCTTTACATTAGTCCTATTATAGTTATTAAAGTTGATATAAAGAAATCAAAACTTGGTAAGCTGAGGAAGCAATTGTTGTTTCACAGACAATGCAGATATCTGCTTCTACTTGTCAGCTGATATTGCTGTTTTCATTCAAAGATTCATCAGCTGGGATATGGCTGGATACGGCTGCTAAATGCTGATCCAAGATCTCTTTCAAGTGCTCCTACCACAGGCAGTAACACCAAAGTTGATGTTCTCTGTGGGGAAGGATCAAGAGAAGAAGAGCTAGACCCATTTCATTCTGTTCATCATCCTCAATACTATATTATTAATAATACCACTTGCCTTCAGCATATTCAGAGGCATGAGAACAGGTATAAAGGGAACCATCATGAGGACTCATTTTAGCCTAAGGCCATTTGTCTCCTGAAGTTTTCTGTTAGTTTGGTTTGGGGTTTTTTTTCTTGTTTTTGAATCAATTTAAGTTCCTGTCCTAAAAACAGGAATTTAATTTAGCATTCTGGAGGAACCTTTTGCTTCTCAAATGACTACAGAGAAGTCCAGGGAGACAAATTTTGTTAGGTTAAAATTAAGCTTTTTTACATTTTGGGCTTTCCTGAAGTGACTTACTTCAGACTGCCTTCCAAAAAATTTTCTCGGGGCAGTGGAAGGAATAGTAAGCTAAAGAGAGACAGTTTCCATCCTTCTCTTAATTCTTAATTATCTTGGCTAAGAAATTATGTTCCTAAGAATTAAAATCTTAATTCCCTTTATTAATGTTCTATCCAAATTCTAGGCTGCAGTAATTAAGAAATTATCTTCCCAATATTTTTCCCCACAGATCAAAAGACATAAGAGAGAATTAGAAAGCCAGAACCTAGAACCAGAGTTTCTAGGTTTTCTAGAAACATTGAATGTATGTTCGACTCATCTTTTTTCACATCTTCCCTTCATTTCTTCTTTATACCCAACAACTGACTACAAACAAGTAACAATTGCCAAGCTAGCTTAAACAAAATGTATAATGTCTATACCTATGGAAAAAACTATTTAAATCTATCTAAATATAAATCAATAGCACTGATACTGTTTGATCTCTGCAAATAAAATTCTGCTGAATTGTGTTGAACATGTTTCTAAGGCCTGTAAATATTTTTTTCCAACACAGACTTTTTTTGTTGTTGTTAATGTTTCTTAGTTAGAACAATGTTTATTTGAATTTCCATGGCACTTAAAGACAACCTAGAAATTAATTTTCTAAGTGTTCCCTCCAAGTGTTATGTTTTTAACCTTGTTAAAACCAAAAAAGTACATTTTTACAGAACAAAGAGCATCAAGTTACTAAATGAACATGCCATTTATGTAATTTTGTTAAAGGAAATATTTAAATTTAAAGTCAGAACCAGCTATGATTTTTTCCTAAAATTCTCATTATCCAGTTAAATTACAAATTATTTTCTGAAGAAACAATGGAATCTAGAAGATTGAAAACCAGGGCAACTACAGTACTTACCATAACAATTTGCCAACCTGTGTGAATGGCACCACACTTTTCTATCATACACAGAAAAAATCCACTTCAATTCTAAATATGTGTTAAGTGTACTTTTGAACTGAGGTGAAGCAAAAAAGCCAATTTGAATCACAGAGCTTGTTTGAATTACAATCAGTGCCTTAAGTGAACATACTGCAGAGCTTCATGAATATTCAACTACAGAGTTACCAATTACACTATATCAGTGCTTTTTGCATCAAAAATAGAATTTTCTTCATTTTTTTAAGCAGGGTGGAGTAATGGAATTTCATTTAGTTCATTCATTAGGTTCATACTCTGTCTTCATTTGTATTTCTTCAACTACACCAACCCAAAAGTCAGGCATTTTTAAGTCACACAACTCTTCTAGTCAGGTTACTCTGCAAAGACAGGCAGCAGTTAACTTGTTCAGTTTACTCTCACAAAGCTGCCCAGCTGCAGCCCTTACTGTGATGGGTTAATATCCCTGAGGGAGGTCTGAATATTGAAAACATGCTGAATATTCTTTGCACTGGTACATTATTTAATCTTATTAACTGACTAGAACATTAAATTTTCCCCACTTAAATCATTATTTCATAGCACAAATGCAGGAGAAAATAATGGAACTGTGTGCTTAAGAAAGTGAGGGATACAACAGTTGAGTTCTGGCCTCTTCAAGGGATTTGGTTCTTCGCTTATAATGACACATTTTTCACTATGTCCTACAAATATTTTGGGAAAGGTGATTTTTTTTTTTTCATTTCAAGAGCCTCAGAGCATTCAAAATACTGTGAATGTAATTCTTCAGCACTTTCCAATAACACTTGCCAATAGAGCAAAGATTTACTGCTGTGAAGAAATGATGCAGTTCCTGATGCAGGAACTGGCAGATATCAGGAAGTTTGTATTTCCATGGCACTTAAGTGAAACTGGCCACTGGTCCTGCTTTTTCACCTGAATTGTTTATCAGATGTGGGCACTGTGGAATAAACACCGCTTCAGGCTAGGTCCAAATGATTAAATTCACTGAAGTAAAACTCATTGTGTTACCTAAAAGCAGTTGTTTGATTTCTTGCACTGCTGAACTAAATCTCACTTTTGTCACATACCTGAAGCACATTGCACTTCCAGTCACCAGGAATGCACACTTACATGCTGGGTGTGCTCCATCTAGGTGGAGCATTCACTTCAGTGGAATAATGTTTGATATTTATGGGAAAAAATATAGCTTTTTGGATATTAGTAAGTAATCCAACAATTACTTTTATCTTCTAGGAACATTTTTTTAGAGTTTAATATCTTCTCATCTATGACCCCAGCCTTAACTTTTACTGAACAGTTTAATTAAAGCTGTAAAGAAGCCTTTAATTTAAAAACTAGCAAATGGACAACATATATGTTCATCAAGAAAAAACCTGAAGTATGTTAAAAATTGTCAGAACAACAACTGACCTGTGCAACTCTCATGTGTACAGAGCTCCTTACTCACTGCACTGGATGAGACTCACAAATGAGAAATTAGCCCAACTGTTTCAAATAACAGACGTAAAATTTCAAATGCAAGCAGGAAGCTCATTACCTATCAGAGGAATTTAAGGTCTGGAATTCTCATGGTCAGCAGAATGCCTGGCAGCACAGGTGAAGAAAGGATAATGAATATTCAGCAGGCCGATGGCTGGAATGCTCTAAGCAAGAGCTTCCTGTTTTAAATATAGAGAAACAAATTCAATGCTAGATAGAAAAGGGTGGGATTTTTTTTTCTTTCGTTCAAGCAAAATGAACTCCTTCCGAGCAGATGATCAGGCAAAGAAAGAAAACAGGATGTTACCACAGGTTAATTTCTTTCAAATAATCACAGAATAACAAACCAGTGAATAACAGAAACAAAGTGTGCAGTCAGTTTGCTTGAGAGCAAATGAGATCTCAGTCTGCCATTTTTCATGGAAGTTTACTTCAACAAAAAGGATCTCTAGAAACTTCTGAAGTGAGCTGAAGGAAGACAGAAGGGAAGTTCTTTAACAGGATCCCTATATCTCATGTGGAGAGCATCTGTTTAGTGTTGCTGGTTTTCCCAATGTTATTAAAAAAAAAAAAAGACAGGAACAAAACCACTCCTTATCCATAACCCAAATATCTGCATACTCTGAATAATCTTCATAGAAAGAGACCAGTATTTTTCTGTATGTTAAAAAACTAAATAGACCGCTAAACCTATGACAGGTGATTTAAAGGGCATCTAAAGTAGTGAGTTCAAGTGAGCAGTGTTCACGATGTGCAGCTCCTGGAGCTCCATCAGCCTTAGAGCTTGCCTGGTGACTCTGAACATGCACAAAAGGACATAATTGGAGAAACCACCTCAAATGCAAGGAGGTTTTCAGGGAACAGATTCCTGAGCCCCAGCTGCCTTCTTTAAGTGACCAGAAAACAGATAAGGGCTGCTGTCTCTGGGTATTACTTTATTCTCCCTGGCTGAGCTTCAAAACATCTGTTGCATAAGGAAAGCCTAATTAGAATGGCTGCCTCTACCCAGATAGCTGACATTTACTTGCCATGGGAAGAACCTGTCCACTAACAACATTCCCATGAACCTGACTGACATGCCTAAAGAGCAGGCTGAGCAGAGTCTATAGCCTGTTCCCAAAGACTGCAGAAACCTCAGACCTTTTCCTTTTAGGCATTGCGGCCTCGACGGAAAAATCTGCAAAATAGATGAGGGTGTCTGTTACAAACTAACAGTGCTCTGCACCACTTTGAAAAGCAGACAAACATATGGACTGCCACCAACTATTAGAACTTGGTGTGAAATCACAGGAGTTATCAGCCTGCAGCTTTCACGATCTGTTTCACAGACATTCACGAATTTTTTCCAAAATAAAGATAGAGCACAAGCAGGCCACTTAGTAACCTATGTCTCCCTACATTAAAAAACGGGTTGTTTCTAAGCAGCTGAGCTATCAAAACCTCTTCTTTGGGTATTTTATTTTGATGATTTTGTGTCTTATCTCCCTCACAGCAAGCTTACATGTCTCCTAGTCTCCTACCAGTCTGGAGAGCCAAGAGACAGCATTTGCTGTGCCTGGTTTTAAGCTTCACACATGCCAGGTTGCCAGCTGGCACATCAAACAGAATCAGTGATAATTTCAGCTCACAGTGGAGCCTTTCCTCTTAGCAGGACTAAGCTGGGTCTCTCCTCTCTTACCACACCACTGATTTTCACTTATGGGAGCTTAATACTTTTGCAATTCTCTCCTGCCAAATTCAACAAGTCAGACAAGTTCAAAGGGTACTGGGAGGGAATGAAGGGAGGGCAGGGAAGAAGGGGGAAAGATAGTTGGCTGACAACCAGAATAAAAGCATCATTTTTAGTCCAAGGAAAACAACACCAAAAATAGATTTTTGAAAGAATAAATGCATAGCTAACGCTTAAAGAAGGCTAATGGACAACGTATAAAGAAAATGTGTCTCTAAACAATAGTCATGTAATACTTTTTCTCTAGAAAAAAGCCTACGTAGCTAATGTTGTGTGTTCAGGTCTCCCTCTTGCTCCTGCACTGCCATAAGCTGGTGATGAGTTCCAAGCTAAGCTGATGCAGGAGCTGGCAGATATCAGGAAGTTTGTATTTCCATGGCAGATGCATGCTCAAATGTACAGCATATGAAACAAAGACTACATAGAATAGCGTAGAAATGCAGAACAAACTGATGTCATGACTGTGGTGAGGGTGCTATAGACACAGTTCTCAGGGAAATCAGGTTTCTTTGTTAAAAGTACTTGGCAGCGTCATGAAAAATAAAAGCTATAGTTTTTAAGTTACACACATCTCCTCTGTTGTCTTCTCCCCTTCCCCAATTAGGTTATTCATGTGACCACATATTCTCAACAGTAAAAGTTCCAATATTGTAAATGCAGATGTGCTGGTTTTACAGGCACACAACAGTGTGCAGCCACAGAAGCACCTCCCAAGTTTGACATAACAGGATAACCTTTGGAATTTTAATTACACAGGACTTTAATAAACAAGTATCAATAAATATTTATGGATCTAACATTTGGACTCCCCTATTAGATTTGTAAAAAAACCCCCAAACCAAGCAACAGCCACCAACAAACCAAACCCACAATCAGTGCTGACATTCTCATTTAAGGATAAACCCTGGTTATTATCCAGTACTCCATGTGGAACAGCTGGAAAGTAAACAAAGAATCCCCACAGAGGCTGAGAAAGACACATGCTTCCACACTCACTGTAGTTCGTGCAGCTGTAAAGCTACAAATTGTCACATTTTGTAACACCTAAAACCAAAACTGAAACATTATAATTAAATCCCAAAGATACTCAAGATTCCTTACAGAAAAATACTGTACTGAGATTGCAAATACAAGGTACAAGAAAAGAGAGGGGTGCAACTATGTATGTAACACTGCAACCCTTATTTTGAGAAAAACTGTGATCCATGTACACAGCAGCAGTTTATCCAGTGTTTTTAGAAAAATTTAAAAGCCCAAATGTACTTACAGGTACTGCAGAATTTAAGTAGGCCTTCAAACTACAGAGTATCATAGCTGCCTCTAATAATCACTTCATCAACATGTTTATAACACCCTTGAAAAAGAGAATTAAACAATAAGTAACAACTGAAACCAAAATTTAAAATACGTATTTCTACCACTGATACACTCTTGATATCAGACCTCTCAACTGGACTTCTGAGAGTATGTTGAAGAAAATACTTGAAATAATTATTACTGTTGTGGAGTACCATATGCAAATTGACCTGCACACTGTTCTGCAGTTTGAGCCAATCTCATTTGAAACTTGAGGATTCTTTAAGCAAATTGGAATAAGGAGAACCAGTTATTTTGCTTTCAAACAAGGCTTCAATTTCTCCAAGTCTTTCCTCTAACATTCCTCAGGAGACAAGAGAACGAGGCATAGAAACGTCTGAGGAAACAATTCAATTCCATAACCAAACTTACAGTTGCCAAAATAACATGCCTTCCTCTGCTTGCTGTGTTTTATGAAGGAAGTTGAATTTCCTGCTCTCTTTGAGAAGCAACTGAATGTTCAAGGCTTTGAGCCCCACAGAGATGCTAAAGATTCCGTTAGCTACTCTTTAATTTGTTTTCTTTTGGATAGCAGGGTGCCCATAACTGCCACAGGAACAAGGACATTTTACACTGACCACTGGGACATTACAGGTAGAAAAAAATCTACACAGGCTGATGCAGCCTGCAAGCTGATTTTCACACTTGCTGTCATGGGACTGAAGGAATTTAGAGAAAGGTCAACATTTTCAGCAGCTTATCTTGCACAGAAATGGGAACTTGGTCCAAATATTCAACATACAAGTCATGAAGAAGCAACTGAATTCAGTAGGGACCCAACTGTCCCATTTGACCCAGCCAGTTTGGGATTCACACATTTTGCTCTCAGATGACAACACAGGGCACCTGGAACTATGGGGCAAATCTGCTCTCCAATACACTGAGCACCTCTGTCACAGTCTCAGTCCCACAACCTCTCTGTCCAGGAAAGGGCTGGTAATGCACTGTGGCAATTTGTACATCATTTTTGATATTTTTATTGCTATAGCAACTGAGTGTAGGCATTTAAACATAGCAACAGACTTTTTATAGCACTTTCTTGGATGTCAGAAAGGCACGTTGTTTTATTTTCCAAGCAGATGCTCAGAAGATAAGTACACAGGATGATTGTACAGTACCCACCTTCAAAAGGAAGAAAAAACCTCCCAGCTTCACAACTTCTGAATCATATAAGCTGACAGATGAGTGCAAGATACATCGTGAGTTGTGAGGTTTTTGTCATGAGTTTAAGAGACTTTGTTCTGAGAAAACATATCACCAACTACTACCTAAGAATAACATTAGGTGAAAAACCTGGTGGATTTGTGCTCATTTTGCAAAAAGCTGTACAAGAAATTTACCAAGTCCTGCTCTGAAGGGAAAAATATCCATCAATTCTGATCTTCGCTTGTTAAGCAACAGAAAAAGGGAAATTGTCTTCATATTAAGTGGAGCCAGATTCTCTGGAGAGCTCAAAGTCCACTGAGACAGACCCACAGGTCATGTACATGGGCAAAGCTCCACACAATCCAATGGGAACAGCAACTTACAAGAAGAGTATGACTTGTTAGATAGTTTAAGGAAATACAACTCATCATTTTCATAATAAGAATCACAGAATAAATAGGGCTGGGAGGGACCTCTGGAGATCATCCAGTCCAACCTCCCTGCCAAAGCAGAATCACCTGGAGCGGTGACACAGGAACACATTCAGGTGGGTTTTGATTGTGTCCAGAGAGACTCCCCCATCTCCCTGGACATCCTGTCCCAGTGCTCTGACACCCTCAATGTAAAGAAGTTGTTTCTCATGTTGAGATGGAACTTCCTGTATTTCAGTTTATGGCCATTGCTCCTCATCCTGTCACTGGGCACCACTGAAAAGTGGCTGGCACATTCCTCTTAGCTCACCTTTGAGATTTTTACAAGCATTGATGAGCTCTCTCTCAGCCTTCTCTTAACTAACCAGGCCCAGCTCCTGCAGCCTCCCTCATTGGAGAGATGCTCCAGACCCCTCACCATCTTTGCAGCCTGTGCTGATCCTCTCCAGTATCTCCTTGTCTCTCTTGTCCAGAGGAGCCCAGAACTGGACACAGTGCCGCAGGTGTGGCTGAGTAGAGGGGCAGGATCACCTCTCTCAACCTGCTGGCCACACTCTTCCCAATGTAGCCCAGGCTACTTTTCTTGTGTGCAGTATTTTTCCTCTGGGTACTTAGTTTTAGCATCATTTCTAAATTGATCACTAAAAATCATCACTTGGTATTTAACATAATTTCTGAACACATTACTAGACAGGGAATTACCAAACAGCAACAGGACAGATTTCCTTGGGGATCTTTAGGTATTATTCACCCTTCCATTACAATTTTATATCAGCTTTGTAGAGAGTGAGATGGTTGATGGCTGTCATTTTACTAAGAAAACCACGGAAAATCTGTTAAGCAGAAAATGTTAAAGCCTTGTAAAAAAATGAATCCAACAGGAAATACCAAGAGCTTCTCATTAGGGTACAAGTTTGTTAATACTTCAGTGACTATTCCATTAGCACATAACATATGAGGTTTGGAAGGGACATTTTACTGCTGGTGTTTTATGCAGAAGACATTTCAAACAGATCCCAAAAGCTCAACATGAAGATAAAAACTGAGTTTTACATGCTGAGGTTTTAGAATATATCCCACGAATTCTTTCTTCCTGTCCCTTAAAGATATTTTTACTTAATGCATTGAGTAGTTTTCAAGTCTTCCTAACCTTGCTTCAGGTTCCTAAGATACTTGGGAATTCTGATAAATCTGCTGTGGTTTCAACAGTCTGCTCCACTGACTATTGCACTTACTAAAACCAGCTTTTGGAGCAATGCTGATAATTTTATCTAGCAAAAACCAGGAATAAGTTCTTAACTGCAACAGCCCTCAGGGAAGTCTGGATGGGCATCACTACACTGGCATAAGGGAACAAGGCACAATATGTAGGGTTGCTTCCAAGACTTTTCCAGTCTGAGGTGATGTACAGAACATCAGATTGACTTAGCACCTCCTCCTGGGACAAACTCCACCCTCCACTGCAACTAGGCCCCAGTCATGTAATTCCATTTTCACAAGCCCAGAGGTCAGCACCTTTCCTTCACTATTTATACAGAAAAATATGGGAAATTCAGCAACTGAAATTGGGAAGCAATTTTCATACATTGTCAAATTATTTCCCTCTTGACAAGCTCTCTTTCTACTTAATTCTTAATTTTTCTGTTCAGCAGTTGCAGCACAGTTCAGCACAAGTTTAGAAGTTTTAACAGGAAACATCAATTGATACATGAGATCTTACTATATTCTACTACCTTTAAAAGAGACTGGAGAAATTGGGAGAACATTTAGAAATGAAACAGAGTCTTTTTCTTGTCCAAAATTTCAGAAAAAGCTACAATTTTACTAATTTTGGAATTTGTTAGTACAAATCAAGTCCAAAATAAGATGGATGAAAATAGACCTTCTCCTACTCAGATTGCCCTGAGTCTTTACCTTTGTGGTGCTCACGAAGTGCCTCGTCTGGCATCACTGAAGTCAATGGAAACTTTGCTGACGATTTCAAAAGCAAAGACTCAGAGCCAAATTCCCCATGTATAACTCGAGCCTTACAAAACATTCTGCAGAATTATATAAACAGCAATAATTTTACTCAGAAGGCAAGCCTCTACCCCAAAGCAATTATTGTACTTGCCCCAGCAAGCCCGGAATTTCTACCACACATTCATTTTTGGGATGCAAAACATTAAAGTGGGTAAGAAAACAGCGTGCAGCTCCAACATAAAAAGCTTTCCCCACCACTGCTGTTTGTTATATGAACTTTTCAACCACTTTGCTCTTTGCAGAAATCCCAGTAACTAATTCAGCGGGCTGTATTTTAGAGCCATGAGATTGCAGCTCTCTTTGGACAATCACCAGGCATATTTACACAGAAATTAGGGGACAGCTGTGACTCTAAAGCATGTATGTGCAACACAACAAAACATAATAGAATATGCTTTAGTTGGGGAAAAGACTTCCAGGTTTACATATTCACTTGACATACGTTAGCTGACAGGTTTGCATGCTTCCCTCCCTGCTCCTCTCATCCTCCCCTCTCCCAGTAATCCCTGTCAGCATAGGAAAGATCATATTCTACAGGCCTTGCTTGTCCAAATCCACAGATCTCTAGAGATATCCAAAATACTACAGGTCCCAGATTACTTGTGATACCTAAAGATTTTTTGTTTCACACATTTTAAGGATAAGTGAAAGTTTTAGCACATGGTAAGGCACTTTTGATTTCAGCTATGAAATGGAGGCGAGTGTGTGATCTTCGTTGTTGGTTTTGTTGTTTCAGTCTTTTAGATACTTAACAAATTCGGCAATTCTTAAGTAAAATTTAATTCTCAAATTGTTTTTTGATATTGTAAAATTAATGATAGACACACTGAAAGTAACCCAAAGAACAGAAATATAAAGCAAAAAACCTATTACATCTACCTATTTAGATTAGAGGATTAAATCCAGGGATGCTAATAGAGCTGAAGGTCTCCATCAAAACCTGAGGTCACAAGTCCACTTGCTGTAAACAACAAATCCCTCTCTCCTTTTCAGAATGCTTGGGATCTACTTTCCAAGGAGAGAAAGTGAGTTATTATTTCAAAGCACTACCATAACAGTCACAGTCGCAGCTCTACACATGTACATAAGCAGTAATTCATGTCTTGAGTCACTAGTTTAGTAGCTTACAGAGATCTATCACCCACTCAGATTTCCTTTCTGTCAGTGATACTGAGATCCAAAACATCTCTTTGACCCACTTTTCAAAGGAAGCACAGGCAGAGAGCACATCACAAGGAAATTCTTCTGCTTAGTTTACAGGAAGGCTGTAAGTTAGGACAGCAAAAAGATGTATCTCTTCCCACAAATCCCCCAGATCTTTAAATAGTCCACAAACCTTGAAACAGCAAGGATTTTCTTTCCCCTTCCACTCACCAGGCATTTTATCCTTCTTTTTCCTGGACTTACACACTTGTCTAAGAACAGCAATTAGAAGAGGAAGAACTCCATGTGAGGAACATTCACATATGACCCGTGAAAGGAGAAGCTTTCACATCTTTGTCTCTCAGGTCCAACTCCCTATACCTTGCCGTACTCTGTCCTAAATAACTTTTTAGAAAGTTATTTGACACCAAACTGTCCTTAAAAACTGTCACGAACCAGATTGATGGAAAGGTGATTGCAAGCAGGTGGGGCTCAACACTGGAGTTATGAATCTGGCTGCTAGATAATTCTTAATTTTCAATGTTTTGGCCCCAGATAAATAGGACTACAGTTATTAAAACTGACATATAAAAAGATAGGAGGTAGGGAGGTATACAGGTTTCATGCTCACAGACAATTTAATCCAGAATTTAATCCAGAAGAATGTGAGGCAGATGAATTTCTGAAAGTTAAGTACGATGAAAATCTTAGGTACTTATCAGCGCTGATGCTAACACAATATTCACCATGCACAAATAAGCAACTTGTACTTTTGTCACAACACCTTTACTGAAGATAAATTTACACGTAGGTACTTCATGACATATTTTAAGTTACAAAATAAAAAAGAATTATGTGAAACAAGAACAATAGTTGTTGAAGTGCTACATCATGCATTAGAAATATATACTTGGATCAGACTTGGAGGAGTTAGACACTGATTAGTTATCCCAACCTTTAGACATTGTTAAAAATAATGGAAGTCATGGAAACTTAAACACCTTCTAGAATACCATCTAAACTTGCACACCCTTGCAGAAGTTGAAGGGTTGCATAAAACATCACAAGTAAAGTAACACATGCAAGATCAACAAATCAGAACGAGGGGCTTTGGAGGCCATAAATACAAGAACATTGTACAAATGAAGACCCTCAGTATTCAGCATTTCATATACTGGACTGATTCTTAATTTGCACTGTTCTGATAAACTTAGATTTCTGTGAGTTGTATAATTAGATTATTAGGCTCCAAGTGTGGTATAATTGTTGATTTAGGATATCACTGTTGATTTCAAACACGAAGGTCCGCTAGAAGTTTAACCTAAATGTACTAAGCTGTTCACTAATGATAATCCAGAGAAAAATAAAACTATTACAAGTTTTGCAACAAGATCTGAAATGCTTTAACAAGTCAGATTCATTTATCACAGCCTCCTGAAGCTGGATGAAGAAAACTTTCACAAAAGTGTACACAACACCTACCATAGGAAACATAAATGCAGTAACTGTCAGCACTCACAAGAACACTGTGAACTACACTCAGAACTCTAAATTCACCCAATCTCTGTATGGCAGACACTAAAAACTATGCTCTAATCACTCTGCAGAGATGGAAATTCACTACTGATTGCAGAGAATTTTTCACCAGGTGAAGCCATGCTGTGCAGATTTGAAAAATCAACTCACTAGCACAAGTTGCTAGTAATGTGAGTTAGTAACAGAAACCTAAGTCTTTAATTTCAGTTATCACTTCCTTGCACTGACCTCATTCTTTCATGCTGTTTACATTCTGCTGTCTGGAGCAAAAGAAGACCTTAATATACACATTAGTAAGACAAAAATGTGCTTTAATTTATCAAGGAAATCAAATACACTTTAATGCAGGATACCTACCAAATAGCACAGATAAAACAAAAAACCAAAATATCAGGAAAAGTGAATAATGAGATTTTTCTGTCCTAAAGGAAACATGTTTTAACACTTGAAGATGCTTGTTTTTCTCTGTACAGCATTCCAATTAAATACAACTTTGTGGTATTAATTTACAACTAACAGGACTAAACTCAGAGGCTGTATAAAGAAATGATAAAGAAATAGCTCTGGAAATGCCTTTATAGAAGATAAGTTCCAGACATGCAGATAATCCACCAACATGAACCACTCCAGCACTGTTTAAAGCATGAGGGAAGGAAAGTCATACAATTAAAAAAAAAAAAAAAAAAAAAGCAATCTGTGACTTATCTGTTTCTCTATAACATGGACTGCTCCTAAGACTCTCTTGGTTTGTACAATACAGATGACAGTATCTGTGAATCAGGTTCCCTTGAATTACTGACTACATACCTTCATTATTCAAGTCTCAGTATAATTAACACAGCTTTTTCCTTTTCATTCTTGTATAGTCTCAAACAGTTTGCAAGCAAAACGAGGTTGTATTGACTGCACCCAGTTTTTAAGCAGCTAAAATCTGACAAAGAGGTAGAATTTTAAAGGGTGGGGGGGAAGAGGTAAAGAAGCAGCTCCCCAATATCACAAGAACAAGGTACTGTACCTTTAAGGAGAAAAAATGGTTCCGTTCTGTTTCAGGCTGAAAAAGAGCTTATTCCTGGTTACAGAGATTACTTACCTAAAACTTCAGTTATTCCTCTCTTTCCCCTCGGGCCAGCCTCTCTTTCACTCTTGGGAGCTTTTACCATTTAAGGTCAATGTTACATCTGGCTCCAGGAACTAAAGCTGAAGCAATTTTTAACTCAGAGATCCAACAGGCTGCCTAACATTAGAATGAGAGTTTAAATTTAAAGTACTTCTTCAGAAAGCTTTCCTCACCTCAGAGAATTACAGAATTAAAGGCTCTCCTATTCTGGCATAAGTACTCTGGGTACAACATGATGCAGACATCCCATTAGCATTCTTCAAGTTCAGTGCATATAAGCTCTACTTACTCATTTCTGATTAAAATGGGCAAGTAGGAAGAACAGATGAAACAGTTTACATCATGTTATGTTAACCCTTAGAATTTTTTACTGACACAGATGCTACTATTTTTCATTCCTCTCCCCCTCCCTTTGTTTGGTCAGAAGGAGTCTAAATTAGAGAGCAAATAGAAGGCATGTGAACTTTTAAAGAACGCTGGCTTCAGTCCAGTCATGGGCTCTGCTCTCCAGTTGCAGAGTACGAATAATTCCCAATGAAGTCCACAGAATTTGTTTGTATCCCATGAGAGAATGCAGCTACAAATGAGGCTTGAAGAGGGAAAAGAAATCCAAAACCTTTACCGCAGTACATTCAGGTACCTACAGAGCAATCATGTGAATGTGATTCAGAGCTGCCAGCTCTAAAACTGACAGAGATTGTACTTCAGCCCTTTAACTTCTTCAGACTATTTACTTATGAGTATTACAATTACATCCACAGATCCTAAGAGCTAAGAGTTCTCTAATGCCAGGTGCTGGGAAGTTATTGAATGTAAGAAAGCCAAACCCTATCCAAAAATCCTTTCACAACTGAAGTAAAGACAAGAGAAAAGAAGGTGGGTAATGAAAAAAAAAAAAAAAAGCAAAAAAGAAAAAGCAGATTGCATTTAAAATTATTGGATAGTAAGTTTTGAAGGGATATATTAGGGCTGTTTTAAGAGAAAGCAGCAAATTATACTAAATTACTGCCTTTTGACAGTAGCTGATAAGAGCAGTAAGGCAGAAATAAATCAGAAAATCAGACAAAGGAAAGAAAGGAATTGATGATTTGATGATTTTACTTGGAAAGCACCATAGGGGACTGGTGCATGGCTTGTAGGAGAAGCGGCCAAAGATGAGTTGATGGCAATATAGCACAGAAAATAAGAAGCTGAGAACTTGCTTTGTGCTGCATCATGTTCCAGCTGGCACTAGAAAGTCTATTATTCTACACTTAAGACACTCTTAGTTCCAAAAATCAACATAGTGAAAAAAGGCTCCGAAAAACTTCTGCAACATTGGTGCTTTAGCTTGTTCCCCACACAAAGGGAGCAGCTAGGTTTTTCCAGTACCTTTTCAGCTATTGATGTCCTTTGTCCATATACAGTCCTTGACACTGACTCCAACAAGACATTTTAACACACCTCCTTTCATCTTTTTGAAATGCTATTTCATTATCCACAAACTCAAGTTCTGAACTAGCCTCTTGTGACTCAGCATGGTTTCAGTCTTCCATCTAGCTATCTGCAGTTACAGAATTTTTACTATCATCTGCAACCCATCCTTTTTCAGTTTTATTATCTCAGAATTTCGAGGCCACAAGTGTCAAATGCTTCATTTGCCTACAAAAGAAATTGTGTTTCTGTTAAATCTGCTTTCATACCTTTCAGAGCAACACTTTGAACCCAGTTTGGGCAAGAACAAGTTATTTACTGTCCTACAGTATTATCATCCTCTGGGAAATAAAATTCTTTGTGGAAGTTGCTTGTTCATTGGTCAAGCATCCTTTAACAACTGTTGGCCAAATTTAGCCCAAATTTCTTAAAGTAATTGGGGCCTCACAATATTTTCAAGTTCCCAGAGAGTTAGTGAAAAACCAGTGCCTGTAAAGCAGATTTAAGCAACCGCCCCCACTATGGGGAAAACCTATAGCAGCAGAGTTTGTTTTGTTTGGCCCCTCCACTTGCAGCACACAAACATGACCCTTGCTGTCTAGGTAGGATTTAGGGGACACAGAAGGATCCTGGAGGTGCTCACAAGAGGAGGAAAACAAAACTCCCATCAATCTTCTGCTCCTGAACCTGCTTTGTATATTCTATTCTACAGCTTTGGCAGATCCTTTGCCCAGAGATTTGTTTAATGTGAATGATTTCAGGCCAAACAGATGAAAGCTGCTAGCTAAAATCTAAATTACTGAATGACAAAACATGAGCAGCTAAAATTTAATTATTTCAAATAGATTGTTAAAATTCTATAAAGAAGGCATAGTAACATGTACCATATTTAAAAAGTTATTTGTTTGTTTGGTTTTTTTCACGATCTGGTGATAACTGTTTGGTGTGGGGTTTTTTAAGCATTCTAATACAGATGGCTTGGGAACTCCCCCATAACACAACATATTTATGTTGCCAGTATTCCACTATTGTATACTCCTGGGAGAGCATGAAATTATTTTTTATAAGTGTCTGAAGTATTGCAGAGTAGTTAGATGCAGTTCTCTGCTGTTACATATGGCTTGGTGGTTATGGGATGTGTGTGCCCCCATCCTAACCGTTACCTTCCCATTTGCCTGATTTTCACAGCTCTGTGACCTGTGAGAAAGCAGCAGTGCAGGAGTAGCAAATGTAACACAGAAATGTTAAATTACCTGGGTTGGCCTCCTCAAGTTCTAAGATTTTCACTTGTGCCTTTGAGGAGGTGAAAAGCAGCCTTAAACACAAGCACTAAAATCTTTGTCGTACTGAATCAATGGGGAGTTCTGCCTCCCAGGCTGAAGTAGAGGTAAAATCCACACAGGGACTTCATTTTTGGATCACAACCATTTTCAAGCACAAGCTTTGTCTAGCAACAGCAAAAATGTGATCTTGCCACAATCTTTGTTTTTTCCTAGTTTTGGCTTTAATTGGGCAATCTGGGAGATAAGAACTTTAAATCAAATAGCATATTTGTGTAGAAATAGTTGTAAGTATCTTCATTTGAGCTTTTGGGAAGGCTCATTTTTAAAGAATTTCTTTATTATTATTGTTACTGCTATATTTGAAGATTTTATGCTTCAGGACTAAAAGATACTTTGCATTAAAATGTTCTTTATTATCCTTCCTAAGCATATGTAATAGCCATCCATAATGGCAAGTCATGATTACATGTTCTATTTTTTATCCAGTGACTAAAGTACAAAGATTATTCACCAGACAGGCTAAAAATTTGCAGCAGAAGTGATAACATTTACACTTAAAACTAGAGTTCTAGGACATGAGTGTCCATGCTCCATTTTAAAAGCATCTCAAAGGTGTTTTTATCAGTTAAAACTTCACTTGCATCGCACTTAGAATGCATCTCTGTCCATCTCATGTTCACCTCCTAAATAACAATGTGCTTTGACAATTTTGTATTGAATCATTCTCATAATAATATTTCTCAACTGTATGGAAAAACTAGTTAGCCGAGTTAAAGTTTATGCCAAATTTTTGCTGTGTCTTTTTGTTTTCTTGCACAGAACATTTTTCCAAATTTAAGTATTTAGTCCTGCATCAGATTTGTGTTTTCAATTGCTTTTCTGGCTTGTATGTTGCTACTATCATAGTGCACACCTTCTCTTATCTGATGGCACCCATTATGCAAATCTTATTTATGTATGCAAATTCTTATCTGCCAGCTTCATCCAGACAGGAGGAAAAAAAACCAAAAATAATAACAATTCTGCTAACTTAATATAATAAACAAAAAAAAAAAATCCAAGGCAAAAACATGCAATAAAATTTTCCCATCTGGGACTCATTCTGCTGAATATTAAACCCCAAATGCAACCCAGAAAAACTGAACTAAAATGTGTCCAAAAAGGTGGTATTACTCAATATCACTTTTCCAGTCAGCTATGCTAGATCATTTATGCAAAATGTACCAAACTTTATTAACTTTTAATAATGTTTATGAAGCAATTTATCTAGATGAGTCTCCTGAAAGGCAGGAAATTTGCTTCCAATTCTCTCCAGCCAAAGAGAAGCTTTTCATACTAATCAGAAATGCTAAATTACAATAATATGCAGTTGCAGAGCCTGTAGGACGTAAGGACAGGTTTGCTAGAGCCCAGTCATCTTAAAGAAAACACCTCTATGGACAACAATGGAAAATCAAGTTTGCTTTGATGCCATGATTGAGGTAGAAATGATCCTGTAAACCAGCCTAAGTTAGATGGAAAGATTTGAGACTTCAGGGACAAGGACTCAAAGCACCTGCAAAACCCCTCCTCATCAAGCCACAAGAAGTCTTTTTATTTACAAAAAAACTAATGTTCTTCTCAGTCCCAAAATAGCCAGCTAATAATCTCATTACGAGAAACAGGCAGAGGCCAAGAAACAAAATGTCAATCTGTTTTCCAGTTTTCATTGCCACATGATCAATAAAACGATCCAAACTGACAAACACAGTTTCAATGCCCAAGTCCTTCTGAACAAATTTTCGTCAAAGTATTTACAGCAATCATTATATTTTCTTTTCCCAGAGACATGTCTTTTTTTTTCCCCTCCTCCCTTTAAGAAAGTGGATAAAGCACCAAATTAGCATGTTTATAATGACTTATGGGAAAGCAAAACAGTATCAGAAATTTAAACCTTTGTGGGCAAGGAAGTTACTCTGTTTCCATGCCCTTAAAATCTAGCCTGCCAAGAAGCTAAATATAGCTTCTATAAATATAAAAATATAAATATTTTTAGCACACACAGAATCTTCCAAGGTCATGGATACATTTCATCTAGCCTAATTAATTGTTTTCTGTGGTTGAGCTTTAATTTCTGTTAATTGCAATTGAAATCTTAGCATGCCTACAAGCAATACATTAAATACATTGTTATGTGATTGCACGGTGTTCTAGGGAAAATCTTCTTGGGAAGATGATACAATTTTTAAAAAAAGGCACTGATGGCTTTTGTTTGGTTTTTTTTTGTTGTTGTTTTTGTTTTGTTTGTTTTTTTGTGGGGGAGGGAGCAGGGGAGGTAAGAAATAAAAAATAAAAGTTTATCAATCAAAGAAAATTTTCCAGAAGATTTGACACCGTCATAGCCATTGGGAAATTAATCATGTATGGAGAGCTTCTCCCATCAGAGCTCATTTTCTGTTCTGATTTTTGGGGTGGTGGCAGTGAGAGGTTAAAGCATGATCTACAATAGCAGGATCCCAGAAAAGAGGAGAGATAAAGTTTTAAAACTATTTTCTGGGGTCTTTCAAGAAAGCAGAAGAGGCTAATAATTACTATCACTAAGCTGCATCTCACCTTGGTTGTGGGAAATAAGACAGAAATGAAGAATTAGGAGAATTCCAAAGGATTACAGGCTTCTCCTTCCACATGGCTGTACAGACATATAACAGCATGCTCTGGTAATCTGAAGTACAGCTGAAGAAGACTGGTACTGCACACCAATCAGGCCAAACTGGTAAATGTTATACTTTTTCCTGAATTCAGAATTCATACTGAATTTGGACTTCCTGCCATACTCCAGTCTAGTACAAGAGAAATTAAAATATTGCAAGAAGATACTCAAGACTTGAAGGAAAAGGACGCAAGACAGACATTTTTTAGGGATTTAAGATGACATTCTCCAGCTGAATTAATCATAAAAAATTGCTAATCTCATGTGAAACTTGATACCAGCATATCCCCTACCCACACTGACCCAGAATGTTTGCACTCAATTAACAGCCCTAGATTTTAAGAATTATTTGCAGATTGAAGTTTATACTTACCACATGGTAACATCAAACTTCTAAGGAAGCAATGTGAGAAGATTTTATTAGGTACACCGTAAGTGACTTTCACTCCTACAGCAAAAAGTAAAGTATAAATCCTGGGCAGAGATTCATTTTGGTTAACACCTGCTTTCAATGCTGCAATTGTATGCTGCCATTTGTTCTATAGTTTGCCAAAAATGGATAGAAAAGTTATTCCACTTTCACAAGTAGAATTTTAGAGAAAAGCTTTAACATACATTTTTGTTGACTGGATTACTGCTGCTGCCAGACTGTTGCAGGGTTTATTGGATGGTTTGTGGTTTTTGTACTTTTCCTTAAACAACATTAAGGCATTTTAAAAAGGAAAAAAAAATAGTATCTGTAGGAATGTCTGTAGATGAAGTTGTCTGTCATTTTCCATTTCCAAACTTCACCTTTGCAGTTTCAGATATTTGAGATATGACACAAATGTGATCATTTGGATAAAAGTGACTGGCTCCAAAATTTTGTTTTTCATCCAGCAAGTTTCTCAACTGTTTCCAAAATAAAAGAGGGGCAAAATTTGTTCTATATACACTATACATGTAAGAACAGTTTTAGAAAATTTTAAAGAAACTATTTATTGTTCTACAAAAAAGGGATTGAATTTGGGACTGCAACCATAATTTTTGCTTGTCTCCTTGGAATTCATCAATTTTTAGTTTTTTAAGACGGCTCAAATAACTCATTTCTACTGAGCATGTCTTCCGTTTCAGAAAACAACAGGAATTGATTATGCATAGTCAGTATCACCATATGCACATAGCTAAATGTTTGGCTGCCTTGAATAGTTGTAAAGCTGGGATTAATAGTAATTTATTTTACATTTTTGCAGCTTCACATAGAAGTAGCTGCTGGTGCTTCATTCTTTACCTATGTTTAACAGGATGCATTGCAGTGGAAATTTTTGCCAGATAGCCCTTAAAGCACGCTGCATTTCTGCTGTGCCTCCAGAACTGCCTAAAATACAGTTTTATGATTTGTTGGAAAGATAGACCATTATCAATATGAAACTCTAAAGTTGCATTGTCTTTACCTGCTTCTTCCACACCCTCCTTTTCATCCTCTCCTCTGAATTAGATTGTGTCTTTTCCATCTCTGATCTAAAGCCTAAAACCTCCTCTCGACATTTGTTCCTGTACTTCTGATCATATTTTCCTGGTGGGTGTTTATTAACAAAAAGCCAGTGACCTATTTTTCTGTATGTTCTCTTCCAAAGATCCTCCTCAAGGTGAATGTCCTAGTTCTAAAAGACATAAGTGTTTTGGTCAAAAATGCCAACAAAATTAGGGATGTTTTGTTGGCTTTAATTATAAGCAATATTTTCTATTTTTCATATACTTTTCCACAGAATTTAAAAAGCAAATATTATCTATTCTTTCAAAGGAAATGTTAAGCTTAACAGCAGTCTTAGACAAAGAAATTTAACGCTAAAAAATCTCATAAGTAGATACCCTAACCTACATACATCTCTACATATACATTTATATAAAAATCAATGTCACCTTGTCACAAAATGAGACTGACATACCATTACTAGAAAATGTATATTCCAAGATGAATCAAGTCCTACTGCAACAAGGCAATGAAAAAAACCAATTAAACACTCATTGGTTCTGTGTTGTAATCACCAGAGCAAGTGATTCTGCTTTTTGAGATAGTGTTTGCTTCATTTGAAACACAGAATCTTCATCAACAGCTTCAGACCTTTCATTCATCTACTACCCCGTAACAGAAAAAAAAAAAAACCTCAAGACCATCCAGAACAAAACCAAAACAACTCATATTATTTAGACATACAGAATTTTTGAGAATCCAGTAACTCTGATGAGATATGAGGTTCCTGGAACTGAGAGAGTTTAACTAAAGATTGAGGATATTAACTGACCCTGAATCCAGCCCCTCCATATTCTGATGCTGCCACTGTAGTGAAGTTTAACAAGAGAAGAAATTGCCAGTATGATTTATAACTGCAGCATCTCAGAGGGCCATGGTGTCCTGCTCTGCCTGGCTGTTGTACAGTCAGATAGCAAAGTTAACAGGTGCCCCAGCAGCCCTGCAGGTCCCAGGATGGCAAGGAGTTCACATTCCCTCTTTCTTCCTCCAGTGGGGTTGGAACAGAGTGGCTGTTCTACTTTTGTATGAGAGATCAAACATGCAGGTTGAAAGTCTCACCACTTTTTACCTTCTATCCCCCTTATGTTCATCAGAACATCTGGACTTCTGTCAGAAGGATGAGAACTGCTGGCAGCAGCTCAGCTTCTAAAGCTGCTTCCTTCCACCCTGAATGGGATTCACACACAAGCATGTGCTCAGAACCCCTGAGCAGTGAACTATAAGGAATGTAAACAGAGCATAGACAAAAAAACCATGCTACATTCCTCCACACAGTGACGGACATGAAAGCAAAAGAGATTTCCCCAGACTGATGTTTTCCCTAGAACAAGCTGCATAGCTTTTACCGGGGGAAGGAAGAAAACTACTCAGTATTGCTTCATCATGCTCTCTTGACTGACAGCATTGGGTGCATTTGCAGGGGATTGCTTCAGTTAGGAAAAATGACTGTCAGCATTCCTTGTCCCTGGAAATGCTTCCACTGTTTCTGAGTTAATCACATGACTTCACAGTGGTTTAGGTGCTGTCTCTACTTTTCACAAAAGCCATGAATGTTTCCTAGCTGCCTGCATCCTGTTCAAAATCAACTTGTCAATCAAATCTTATTACTTCTGGTTTCTGGTTTTCCCTTCCGTCTGAAGCCTGGCAATGCAATTGCATTATTCTTTGAGGGGGACCTGCCGATTTTTTTTGTTAAAAAAAGCCTCCAAGTTAACAATCCCTCCCTGGAAATTCCTAGTCCTCTTGGAAAACTGTGCAGTGCAATTTTGAGTAAAAGCAATTATCCTTTTTAAAATTGTGGTCCAGAGAACCCCAAGAAAAAGCTGCTTAACCAGCACACTGAAATCAAAGTGCTGCTTGTTCGCTCTGGCATTTGATCCCTCTTTGGGGAAATGCACAGTTGGGTAATACTTTCTGATACACTTTTTAAAAACTTGCTTTCTATCCTACTTTGATGCCTCTTAAAAAAAAAAAACCCAAACCACTATGCTGATTCTGCTTTACTCAAAGACACATTCTTGACATTTACATTTCTTACACTTACTTGCTTCTTTTCCAGTTTTAGTCTCTAAAAACTAGCAGGGCTGCTCAGCCTTGTACCCTTGAATCTATTCTAGATTGTTGTATCTTCTCATCAACTCCTCAAAGCCTGATGACATCAAAATGTTTCTTGGTATTTGTTTATGCAGTTATCCCTGTTTTACTTTCTTTGCAAAAGAAATATGGAATTCTGTGTCTGGCAAATACATTTTTCCCAATAGATTGAAATGTATTTCTATTTGGGCATTTTGTAGCCCAAAACACATTTTAAAAACCCCTTTAATTTAGGTTTCTCTTTTTACACATGGTTTCTTGCAGTGACTGAGTTTACATTCAACAGAAACAAAGCTCTGGAAAACCCTCAGTTAAAAGCAAATAATTGGGAAATATCAGCATGAATTAGGAGTGATTCAGCCAATAGGACAACTAAATACAGAGGAGCTATTTCAGCTGGAGAATTTGCACAACTTTGACATCAGGCTATTACAGAAAGATACAAAATCTCACATCAGCTTGTCATCTTAAAAATTTAGGCAGTCAAATCTTCAATGAGGATGTGCAAATGCCATACAATTTTATAAGCTACAAAATTCAGTAAATAGATGTGGCTAAGTCAATGCTCAGAATAACTTCATCCTTTGCCTTTGATAAGGATGCAGATAAAGATATATAAATTTAAGCTCTCTATCCAAAGCCTGATGCTGTTTACAGGAAGGAATCACCATCAAATAAAAGAGGTAACAAACAGTTGTTTACACAAGTGGTTTGGTGATTAGACTGTTAAATGATCTGACATGAAGAGGGGGCAAGAAAAACTGTGCAAAAGTCACTGTATCAATTTGAATTTTACATGTCAAATTCTATTAGCATTCCTTTGACTTGTGGCACTAAGCCAACAGGAATCCAACTGGAATGATGCTATATTTTTCACCACAAACCATGTGTACACATGCAAATTAAGTGGAAATCAATGGAATAAGTAATAATTTTGGGTTTAGTAAGAGTTTAATAACTCTTAATATATGCATATTAAGAGTTTCTACAATAGTATCACTCTGAAAATTGCTGGATCCATAGAACAAAGGGGCTTTTTCTGCAATAGATTAGATATATTCACCAAGCTAGGAACAATGGAAAAGGCTGCAATTTTAAACTGCTCTGACTACAAAAATAGAGTATTAGGAATATTGGCCAGAGTTAGCAAGAGCTGCCATTATTAGCCATCTTAGGGATGGTGTTTGGGATTCATCCTTAAATAAAGGGAAAGAATAGGAGATGTAGTCTCTTGGGAAGAAGTCATGAGTCACGACTGAGTCCATAGAAACAAAGATGACACTGGCAGAATCCTCACAAGGATGGAAAAGGAAAACAATAAGAAATAGGCGAGGTGAGGAGCAAAAACCTAGTCAGGATAAATTGCACTAAGCTGGATGAACATCACTGTTTAGAAGACCAAAATTCATTAACATCTTTCAGCCCCCAGACTGTTTCAGGAGGATAAGACAAGACATAGAGAAAGGAAGAGTTTGTTTTGTTTTTGTTGAAACTGGGTATTTTTCATGCCATTAAGTAAAGTTTCGGGCTGTTTTAAGACTCCTTGAAAACTACAGTTTCTTCTAGTCTATCATTTTTTGAAGATTTGATCCATAGCCTTAAGACACAGAATGTATGGAGTAGTGTGAGGAATCTCTTAGTCAGTTACTTGTCCCCAAACATTTCGGATGTTTCCCAAACAGCTGGGATTTAGATTTCTACTACTGTGAAGCAGCAGCAGAGGAAAAATGCCAGAGCCAAAGGAGGAAAGCATGTCACTGCATACCAAAATCCTTGGAAGCTGTTTACATGCAACCCCTGTGGGCTCAGGAGCCCAACAAAAGCCTGAGCAAGAAGAGTGTGATCACATTTATAGAAAAATTTGAGAGCACAGCTATGTTTAAAGCCTTATAAGCATTAAGTTGTGAGGCATCTCAGCCAAGTATCTATTGTTTGCTAAAACATACAGGGAATTCCAGTTGATTTCTCAGGCCAAGAAAGAAAAATCAAGTACATTTCAGCATAATTAAAACCAAACTATGCTTGCATTATAGAAAAACAAAATTATTCCCTTACCAGATCAGTACCATGTAAACAAGAGAATTTAATAAAATGGAAGCACTATTTGACAAGTTCCAGGATTTCCTCAAATAAAGCTTAGGATTTATTTTCCTTCTAAGAGTGACTTAACAGTTACCTGACATTTTATTATCCAATTTTTGACACTTCAGTCAAAAATCTAATGATGCCTCTGGACAAAATACAATTCTATATCAGGTGTGGTTACCACAGACCACCTTGTGCCCCTTCTCAGGATGGTAAAATTGCCTTGCTTTTTCTGTACCTTCATTTGCTTGGACACATTGGTAGTATATGTTATTATGGGTAAATTTAGTTATATAACAGGTGATTGGGACTCTACCTGGTTGCAGAGAAATAAAAATTGTAAGATTTTACTAACAGTTTTCATGTTCTGCCCCTTTACTTATCTAGACCAACCTATAATCCACAGCATTCTATACGCAGTGTTCTTCTGAGATTTGTCAGGATCACTGTTCTTATAAGTTAATTAGGATGTGGCAAAACAAGTACTTTTTTTAAAGTTTTTTTTTTTTTTGGCTAAACAACCTCTTAAAAGTGGGTGGATAAAATCCTCAGGAAAATTTAATTGTAATCAGACAGGAAACTGGGAGCTGTCACCCATGCTGTCACCAAGGCTAATAGATGTTACTTCTTAGCCAAATCACAGGAACTTTTGAGCAATTCTTCTGACTGTTAGGAGAACTTAACTCTTGCAAGCCACAAGATCAAGGAGTGGGGAAGAAAGGTTGTTTGCAAATCCATGGCACAATGACGACAGCAAAGGAGGAATGTTAAGTAAACATTGTTCCCAGGAAAGGACCTGAAGTTATTAGGAGGTGTGATATGCTCATACAAGTTAAAATATTTAACAAACAGGATTTCAGAATGTTTTGTTAATGAAGCATTTAAGTAAAGGGGAAAAAAAGCCCAAAAACCCAAAATGCCTTCAGCAATGTGAGAATTAATTATAAGGCAGGAAGAAATCTAAAATCACTGAAATCAGACCCAAGTGTGTAGCCCTTAAACCAAACATTTTCTGCCCTTTCCGATCATTCAGAGATGATTAAAGAAACCCACCCACACTTGTTCTACATTCAAATTCTATATGCAATTGTAAGAAAGGGAAGGAAGGATTAAACTGAAGAATTAAAATGGTTCTTGTTAAAGCCTATCAGCTTTTGAACCCATGTGCTGTTTTTTCTGGGATAACTGCATATTTATGCTGCAGGAGCCACTTCATTCCTTTCCCTATGAACTCAAAAGTCATTATCTAACTTTTTTTAAAGCCCTCCTCTGAACATGTGCAGTCCTAATGCTCTATAACAAATAGAGCTAAGCCATCATTAAGGGAGATCTTGAAGACAGTCCAGGTATTACAATAACTTAACTAGCTCTGTGCTGCCTTTGCTGGGCTAGTGCAGCCTTAGTACTGATAAACCACACTCCAGCCTGTGGTGAGCAGGGGCCTTGTTTTTATGTACTCTTGCAAGGCAAGGCATTTGAATAAGCAGCTTGAATTATCCTACTTCAAGTTAGTCCTTTTATAATCCTATATTAGCCTATAAAAGTGAGATTGGTAGAGCAGTATGCTCAGTTGATCTGAACATGTTCATTTATCCAAGTATAAAACCAGAAATTAAATGAGAATATCTGTCTCAAATTCAATCTCTTACCTTGCTGAGGTGTCTCTTGTTTCTTTCATCTAAGATGGATTCTTCACATCCAGAGTAACTTCTTTGTTCACGGTGAGGAGCAGAGATAATGCAACACTTCAGATATGACTGTTAAACAGGATTTTTCAATTGCATGAAAAACGTTCAAATGGCAAAACTTTGCAAAAATGTTTTCATCCTCTGTACAAGCAAGAATATAGCATCTGCATGTCTTCTATATAACTCAGGCAACAATATCCTGGCAACCACATTTCAATGGAACAAATCCAAGTAATTAAAATGACTAGATGTAGCATCCATCTCTTTATCATCCCACTTGATAGGCCAGACTTACTCATACGGGACGTGATGGTCAAAAATCTGCTAGATGTAGTGAAGTGAGATGTTGTCTGTCTCTCAGCTACAGTCTTTAGTTTTGTTTGCCATTGCCCATTTAGCTTCTCTCTCACAGCACTATCCTCCTGATAACTTCAAGAATGAACTCTACTGTTTTTTATGCTAAACTTTGCAGACATCTGCATAGTTTGGTGGATTTCATTAATACTTCACTAATAACCCTGTCAAGCTTTGTAATTTCTGTAAAAAGGCTAAAAGGATTAAATTCACTGCACCAATAAAACCACTCAATGCATTACCATCCTCATCATGTCCACTCGCTCATTTTAATAGATTCCTAATACCATAAGTCAAAACTTTGGCTTTCATTCTTCTGCAACTGCACAGCCTAATCTCTAATCCCCCTGCAGAAGCCACACTTCTACTAAATCGGACTACGAGGCACGAGTTCAGCAATGAAGAGCTTTTGGATTCTCTTTTTTTCAGTGGTCATGTGAGCAACTGCTCTGAATTGTATGTTGGTGTCTGAAGATTTCAGCAGTCACACCATTCTGAAAGGGAAAATGAGGCAGGATGCTACTCTGCAGCAAAGTACAAATGAATGACTGTGATCTAGATCATATCTTGGTCAAAACAGACCTCAAATTGACTGTTGTACAAAGCAAAAAAAAAAAAAAAAGTATCTCACATTTTGGTTTTTGGGTGCAAAAATTTAATGCAACTAAATTCAAACTCATTATCTCTAAGATCTAGTTCACAGCCTTAGATACGAGGCAATGACTTCAGTGTCTGGAAGAGATGTTAGGAAACAGGCTTTAAGGTGACAGGCAGAACAGAGCTGGTAACCTACATAAATACTTTATGTTTCCTTGCACTCTATCACCCCACACTTACCCCCAATTCCCACAGCCTAACCTGTTACAACTACCTCCTCCTCTTCCTGAAGTGTAGCAACTTGAGTAATGGAGAGGAAATTTCTGTTCTCACTGTTTGTATCTAAGATTGCTTAAATGGATCATTGTGGAAGGACCAGCAAAGTCAAATATGCCAGGGAAACTCTTCAGAAAGTACAAGGGAAAGAAAGAAACTAAATCCCTCTTTTAAGAAGGTTGGCTCCTCATTCTCTTTCCCAATCTTACCTTCACAGCCATAACTACCTAATTAATAGAGATTTAAATGCACATGGTGAAGCAGATTGTATTCCCTTACGTATACTTTGCTGGGTTAAGACACTGGCCTAACGTTACAAGTCTTGCATAGGAATAAATTTGGCTTTCAGATATGTACAAACCAGAGCCCTGCAAATACACAAATATGCACAGTGCTGATTTTTCTTACGGAATCACAAAGTATAGCTTTGGAACAGTCTGTCCACACACTTATTCTCTTTTCCTTTTCAAAATTCACCTTGTAATTTACCTTGCCAGGAAAGCAAAAATATTTTCCCCTGTTTGATTACATGCTCAGTCACTCCCAGCTCACATTCTACTGCCCAATTACTGTGCTGAAACTGAAAATATGAGATCAGGAAAACCTGATAGCATTTTACACACACACACACACCTCCTGATGCCCAAGTGGACAAATCACAACATGTGAACAGAAACAAAATACATTGCTATTTGCTTCTGCATGCCCTTTTAGCATTTGGAAAGGGGAAGAGTATTTTCATTATTAATTATGAATTAGAACAGCTTTTGCAACGGATTCAGAATAGCTTACACCATTTCATCTCTGTAAATACAAGGATTACTTGAAATAGTTCAGATGTCTCATCTAAAGAGACTACAGCGGCCCAGCAAAAAGGAATAGATGGAAGCTGAATGATTGCTTTTACACTTTTACAAGGCAACCTTTAATTCAGCTTATAAATTACTTCAAGATTTTTTTTGTTTTCAATTAAGCTGAATGAGGGTAGGTTTAGATTAGATATTAGGAAGGAATGTTTTGTTATAAGGGAAATGAGGCACTGGAAGAGGTTGCCCAGAGACACTGGGGACTCCCCATCCCTGATACTCAGGGCCAGCCTGGATTGGGATCTGTGTTACATGGTCTAGTGGGAGATGTCCCTGCCCACAGCAAGGAGTTGGGACTAGATGATCTTTAATGTCCCTTCCAACCCAAAGCATTCTGTGATTCTGGGAGCTCTCTCCATAGAGGCTACTAACACATGCAATAGAGCCTGCATTGAAATGTTAAAAATTTAGTTAATAAAGTCATATTAAATATGAGTGTGTAACACAAGACTGTGCTGAGTATGCACAAAATATTTAAATTCTTTAACTACAGAATTAACTACACAGCAGCCCCTATAGTACAAAAATAATGAGCATTGCTTAATGAACTTTCCAACTGCTGTTGAAATACCAACAATAAAGGAGCATAAACTTCCAGTCTGAGAAAGATTAGTTTTCTTCAGCCTTTCAAAACCCAGGCAAAGGCCAGTGAAAAGTATTTCAGCTGTCAGACTCAGTAATGAAAGTCACAATGATCAATGATCACATATTAAACTTGCTGAAAGCTAACTTTTATCAAGGTTCTCTTAAACAGTTGATGTAATACAGAGTGAGTATTTTGGTGGCTTTATTATCCAGAAGAAAGCAATGGACAAAAAGAAGGCACTACAATTGTGGTAGCCCAGAGGTTTCAGGTTACATCTCCACTGCTAAGATGATTGATTTCTGGTATGAGAGTCAAGTGTGTATTCAATAAATTAGGCTTGAATAGTAAATCAGAGATGTAAAGGTTATTTTCTTTCTACTTCATGAAAAAGGAGCAGAAAACACATTTATAAATCACAAGCTGCAGCTGCCAGTCTTCCACCAGCACATTGCTCTACTAGACCTCACTTGGATGAGAGCTACAACCAGCAGCAATCAGCTCTGGCCTCTGTGTTCACTTGAAACTGAGGCACATTTGTTGCTTCCACAAGCTGCTTTGCCTTGAGCACCTCCAAAAGCAATACTGAGAAAGGACTGAACATGCAGCTGGGTCTTTAGGAGAGCGGTTTCTGCTTCATCACCTCCCTGCAGTACTTGCATTTCTCACAGCAAGGCTGACATTCTTTTGAGACTATAAAAGGCAGCAACAGATAAATTAATGGCATTTTTAGAACAGAGCAATAAAATGCTTTGAAGTAGCAAGCAACTAAAAAAGGAAATCCAGCAGCCATTACATCAGCTGAATGACAAAGGCATCTGAGAATTGGTTCAAAATTTAATCTGCTATAATCTTATATGAGAACATTTACTAAACATGTATATAAGTAAAGTTAAATTGATCCTTCAGACATTTTAAACTTTTTCTAAAGCCTTGGTTCATAGAAAAAGATGTTATACATGAGTCTTATTCTAGTTTAAGGAATGATGAAATACGAGCTGTTCCTCACTGAGGTTTAAGCAAAGTATTTTTACCTCACATGGTAGAATCTGTTCAATCAGTGTCAATTCCTGTTTAGCTGTGGGTGAGCACACACTTCATTATTTCCAGCAGTTGACTTGTGACACCTGCTGAGTGAGCCCTTGAGAGTTGCTGCCACATGCTCTTCAGCCTTCCTACCCAATCTCCAAACATTTTTGACTCAAAGGATGATTTTAGAGACTTCATGTGTAGTCTGTGTGGGTTCAGAGCCAGAAACAAGGAGCCTAAGTTCTACAATGCCTGGATTTTTGGCTTACACCATCCATACCATACTACATAGTCCTTCAATAAGTGCATATCTCCAAAATAGCAGTAAAACACATTTTTAAAAAGAAGTTTAAGAGATAAAAAAATCTTCTAAGGGATGGGACAGCTGCAATGTCACTGCACTAAGTAACTGAACTCCAAAGGTCCTCAAAGTCTTGCTTTTCTCCTCAACTATCACTCATACATTTAGCTTGAAAAAACATGATTAAGAGTTCTTGTCCTGAATTGTTTCTCTAATATTACCTGCCATCCCAAACAACATTCAGCTTCTTGATTTACATAATTCTTCATTGTTTCATCTATCTTTATTTCCTCTTCCTTAGCTTTCTGACTATCTTGCTCAGAATAACAAATCTTCCCAACATCATGATTTTCAGCTTTTAATTAGATAACTATTTTTGCAATTCAAAGGCAGCTTTCTGTTAAACTCAGAAATGTGATTTCTATCCGAAAACACAAGAAATTGGTTTGATGCCTAGTAAATCTTTCCCCAGGGGACTAAAATTCTGCTATACACAAAGGGAGCAGTGACTAAAATATATCTGAAAGTTGCCTGCTTCTTATACAGTACTCTTCCAATGGTTAAAGCATTTTACATGCTAATATATTGGCTTTTTCCACAGATCCAAAGCTAGTGAACAGATTTGGTCTATTTACTGTGCACCATGCACGGGGAAGCTTCAGCTTAAGATAAGGGCAAACTGAATACCTGAACATACAATGAAAAATTATTTTAGATATCTAAAACTGAGGCACATTTAGCATTTGCTAAAATGCACCACATTACTTTGCTTCATACATTAAAATCACACTATTGTTATATTGGATATCATTACAATAACAATATTGTATATTGATACATTTTTGTTGCAAGGCAGAGAGAAATTAGAACACTCATTTATCATTCAAACTTGTTGAAAGCTAGTTTTACAAAAAAGATTCTCAGAAAAATAATGAGGAAAATCACATGAAATTTACTTTGCACCCCATTTACACCTCTACCAGCAAAATCCGTTAATGCTAGAATCCTTCTTTAAAAATAGGCCCAGTTTTACAGCAGCAAATGTTTTGAAAATTCTACAGTGTGAAAAGCGTACAGTGAAATGCACCAGTGCTGATAAACATCTCCTTTGTTGACAAGATGAAAACAAGAGCTGGTCCCATTTAACGGCACATCGCCTTTAATTCAAATGCAACCAAAAGACTCAATGAAGAAAGTGTTTTTAACAACTGCAAGCATAATGTCAGAAAACACTCCTACAGGGAACAGAAAGATGAGACCTGTCTATCAGCTGGATTGTGGTATTTGTTTTGGTTTTTGTAAACTCTGTTATTATGTGCTTCTGCATTCTATTGATTCTACTTCCCAGGTGTATTCATGCTTCAGAGGACAACGATCCAAAAGGAATACCAGCACTCATTTACATACTTAGGGTTTAGTGCCAGAGTCCCAAGTAACAATTTTCTTTTAAAAGGTGACATGGTGAGCTGTGTAAATCTTACTCAGCTGAAAGCTTAGGGAAGAAAAACGTTGGGCTGAGATGTTCTGGAAGACACCAATGTGATTAACAGAGCTTCTCTTTTGCCATGATGCAGGAAGAATGAAGCAAAACCAAAATCATGAAGCCACATGTGATTATCCCATTCATTGCCAATAAAACTTAAATTCAGTTGCTTAAGAAGATTCCCAAGGACAGACAGGGCTTAGAAAGATTGAGAGAAACATGGAGACAGGCCCAGCAAGTGCCATGAGACATTAACAGAGAGTTCTGAAGGCTTATAGAAGTTATTTACTCCTTCCTTTTAAATGGGGATAACATAAATCCAAAAGCATTGGAAACAAATGGATCTTTGGCAACGGGGGACAGCACAATGCCAGAAGAATGTCTTTTAATCAGAGTTGTTTATAAAATTCAGGGCACCAATACAAACAATACAACATATAAACAGAAGTTTGCTCTGCACCACTTAACATCTGCTTAAGAGGCTTTAAGCAAAAAAAGCCTTCTAAATATCACTTTCTGAGAACCTAATCTCAGACCCCTAGTCTACTTCAAAAGCAGCTTTTGTTTGAAGTTTGGGAGGGATACAATTATTACCAGTAGCATGCAATATCTGTGACAACTCTTTTGCCTGCTTATGCTTGAAGGATCCGTTGTCAAAGTAAAATTATGGCATTTGTCACCTGAAAAAAGCAGGTTTCATAATGACTCACATGCCATTGTATGGTTAAGAAGTAGCAATATTTTATTCCCACTAAGACAAGACAGAAGTATTCCTATTCAAAGAATCTTTTCCTCCATTTGTTTTCCATAGAAGTCTTCACACAAGTTTCAAATTATTTAAATTTCACAAGTGCTCTACTCAAAACATTTCAGCACATCAGTAATTTCTAAATTTATTCATGAAGTTGTTTGTTTCCTTAACATATGCTTCAATAAGATAAACAAGATATCTTTTGTCCATTTCACTGGGTGCATCATTCTAATTTTCTATACCTAAATTCCTACGTATCTATATATTTATCTGGTAATATTTATGTGGAAGACTTATTTCTATCTTGTTTCTACATTCTACCTGCTGAACATATGCTCTCCTTCAGCCCTGTTTGGAAAGGATTTTAACCCTGAGCTGGCATTGTAGAGACCTCTCTGAGTTTTTCACTATCACAAAGTTAGAACTGGGCTGCTTGAAGCCTTTGCAGCCAAGTCTATGGTTTTCCTTCTACTGCTTTAAATACCTCTCCTAAATGGTTTTACCTGGCTGGTATGAAAGAGAGAAATGCACTTCAGTTTGCATTTGGATTTATTTTGAAAACTCAAGTTCACATGGCCTGGGAAGATGGCAGAAAAATTATTCTAATTCATCAGTCTCAGTAATAGTTGGATTTTCTGTTTTTCTTCTACATTTCTCTGATGAATCCTTTGTTAAATTTTATTTTTTTCAACAGCATGGGCTGTATTTTGAGATCTTTTTTGCTGCACAAATAGAATAGCATCATTTATCAATATTTATTTTCATCAAATGTTTTGTTACAATATCTTCCTTCTCCCTAAAATACAAAACTGTTTATTTTACATTTCAAATGAAACCTTTGCTGCCTTACAGGGTTTTTTCCAGTAGCCTATTTGTTACTCTGTAGTTGATTGGACTTAATCCAGCTTTCTTGAAGTGCTTACCCTATAGGGATTTGTGCACCAAGTCATGCATAAAGAGCTTTCTGAAGAATGAAGCAAATATCTGCGTCCCTTTGACAACACATCTCCATTCTTTTAAATATTTAAACCAGCTTTACTTGCCAAAGCTATCTGTTTGGTAATATTATTTAGGTCAGTTTCTCTGAAATTATTCTTACTGCCTAAAGATATCAAGAGGGAGCATTTTTAGACTGCCAGCTCTTCAGAACAGGAGAAGTATTAATTTTACAGTGTCAGAAACAATGTTATGATCTTTGTGCACTACTGTTAATTAAATAAGGAACACTGTCACAGAACACAGATGGGTAAGTCTGATCAGAAGTTAGCACTCTGCCTGTTCCTCCTTCTCTCTCCATTATTTATTGAAACTGTTTGGATTTGTTTATAAAAACCCCAATAACAACAAACTTCTGGGTTTTTTTCCTGCAAATAACTGTAGAACAAGCTTGCATTGCTTCCCTTCACATTAAATACAAGCAAAGCTGAGAACAAAAAGCCATTTCCATTAAAATCCAGTCCATGTAATTTATAATTTAGGTACAGCTGCCCTAACAATTTTCCACCAAAACTATTGTTACAATTACCTTATGTGCCAAAACAAAAAAGAGTAAGTGTATCTTAACAAATTTTTCCCTTTTGCCAGTGCCCTTTGAAAGTAAATAACCAGTTTTCACTACTAAATATTAACATACAAATTCTATAAAATTAAGGTAAAAGTATAAATTTATGTGGACGACAGTTCAAATTTTATATGTACTTACACTTTGTGGTGGCAATCCTACATTTAATTGAAACAAGGGTAAATTTATGCCAGGAACAGAGAAAGACACGTGGATCCTGACTGGATATAGGCCTCTTGCAGGTGAGGCAGAAGACGAGGACAGGGAGAAAAAATAATGGTACTTAGGCCACAATTGACATTTTTGGATGCAGATAAGACTGCTCAGATTTTACAGGAAAAAAGAAAGCATTATCCACATTCACAGGGAAAATGCACATATCTGAGGCCCCCTCCACTTCAATTCTTGCCAGCAAGAATTTTGCCATTCAGTTTAGAGAGAGCTGGACAGAGCCTCAAGGGTCTGAGGAGAAGAACATCGCTGTTCTGTTCACAGCTTTATGCACAGCCCACAGTGAGAAGGTCTTTGAAGACTCTTTTTTCAAGAAGGAACGCCTGCATTCCCAATTAAATATTTTGACACTCATTCTGATGAATTTAGCAAGGAATGCTGCTATTAAATGTATTATTCTCAACAGCTAGAACCCCAGATCAGCACTGTCCTTTTTGTAATTATTATCAGCTATTGCAAGCAGCTTTTATTTATCTCTTTCTCCCTCTGCCTTAGTTATGACTCATCTTCTCCTCATTAAAAAGAGTAGTTTAACAGCAGATCAAGTTTCTCTCTGCTGTTTGAGATGGTTTTTATCTATCAGACTGCTTCCTTTAGAAAAATAGAAGCACATATATTTCATGTTAATGAGTCTGTGAGAGGATAACTAAAACATATGTGTAAAATGTGTTTTATCTGTAGCTACAGATAAACTGTCTCACATTGTCATCACTATGGATTTTTGCTACATTTGCCGTAACATGATTGTATTGCCATAAAAAATTCATCTATGTTAATTATGACCACAAGAAATATTAGCCTGTTAAACAGCAAGAAAACACAGTTATAATTACCTCCTGGGGAAATAAAATTAACAAAAATGTTTATACAATAACAAAAATCCAAACCAAAGAGGACAAAACAAAGCAACCAAACTTATTTGTTATAAACTAACAGTACCTGTTTTCAAAAATCCTATTTAATTCTAATTGCTGTCTTTCTTTACTAGTTTGATACACAGAAAAATCCTTACATTGCTGCCTTATTCAGTTACAAGAGCTCAAGTCTGAACTTGCTAAAGATTTTGCAGTTCAAACTCGGATTAAAAAAAATAATAATAATAATCAAACCAAGAAATCCAAGCACACAACACGCTCCACTCTACCCCTCCCAACTTGTCTGGAAAGAACTGTCACAGGAAAACTTGAGGGTAGTAGGATGCCTTACACATCTGATGCTTTGCAGCACTCTTGCCAGACTGTTGAGCTCTTGGGTTCTGTTTCCTCTCTGGGTTTCATCACTGAAACCCAAATGCAGCCAACAGAAGCATGCCAAGGCAAAGCTCTTTTGGCTCGTTCATTAGTACCCTGCTAAGTGGCAGGGTCAGGAAGCCTGCACAGGGTGGGAGGACACGAGGCAGCAGTGGCAGGGAAAGAGCTAAGCAATAAATCATTAAGAGGTGTTTACTTGTCCCATTATAATAGGCTCCACTTACAAATGCTTAGTTCACTAAAACTTAGTTTTAACTCTAAACCAGCATATTCCACATGGAAGTTTTAAAAATTTTCTTTATTTAAAAAACGGCCAAAAATTGGACTTCAGTTTTATTGCATTTCTTCAAAATTTTATCATCTTATTTTTCTGTGTGTGTTGGTGGGGTTTTTTTTGTTTGTTTGTTGAATTGTGAGAATTAAACAACTGCTTAATACCCAGCAAAAGGAAAATGAGAATCACCCACAGTCAGAAGACCAGAGGACCAGGCTTGCTTGTCAATTATGATTTTAAAAGTTACTCCTTTCCACTTGAGTACTCCAGTGGCCGAGTCACACAAGGTACACAGAAGGCCACAGGAGCTTCCAAATGGATAAACTGATGTCTTTCATGTGCCTTGTGGTACTCAGAAATCCTCAGAACTTCTCAGCTGTTCTACTTCTCTGCATGTTTCACCTCATTATATTGGAAGTTGCTATTGTCATAATTAGCTTCTTCTCTGAGCATCTGTTGCTTCACCCACAGCAACTGCTGGCACACATTGTTCTCGCTCATCATCTTAAAATCCTTGTCTGACAAATATCCTTGAGGATTGGAACTACATGATCTTGAAGGTCCCTTTCAACTCAAACCATTCTATGATTAATGGGAGTTCTAGATGTTTTTCCCTACAGAGAACACACTCAGCTTCACTAGACCTGATGGTATTTTGGACCTGTACTCCATTTCCTATACAGGAGATATTTTGTTACACTGAGTGATAAGTTAGAGGGACACAGATGAGCTCTGAAGCATGCCAGCATTTCTCTTGGTCTCTGAATGCCTTCTTTTTTCATACATTTCAGTCTACTACATCTATAATTGCTGTAAGCAGCTTTTTGTGAAGTTTATACAAAGTTGGCCTGGCCTTAACTTTCATGGAAGCATTACCTTTTTTGTGTGCTGTCAGAACTTTGTGATCTTGCCAGTCACACCTCAGTATGTTTGAAAACAATTTCATTTATCTGTAAACACCTTGAAAATCCTTTTCACTGTCATCTACAACAGTGCATAACTTCCCAGAGCATAACAGCTCTAAAGCAAACCTTCAACATACCAGCTCTTTCTGCACATTCAATAAGAGGCCAAGGAAAACAAAACCCTGCAAAACCCAGAAATCAAAGCCAGACAGCTCCCAAACGCATTTCCACTGATTTTTAAGATGTGACATAGGACAACACAGTCTGACACAAGCATATATATAACACATGCTTTCAATTATTTTCATGCAAACACAAAGTTTACAAGAACAAAATAAGTATGGCAGATCCCATTTTAGAAGAAAGTTAATTTCTAGGCCTGAGATTCTAAAACTCGAGCCTTCAGCTTCCCAGATCTGACTACTACAAAACAACATCAAAGGCAGCCAATTTCAGATCAACAAAATTGGCTCCACCATCTCCCTGGAGCTTTCATTTTTTTGGAGGTTTTCCTCACCACCTCCATCACTCACATATGTGAGGCAGGATTTCCTATGTTTTGCCTGCCCACAGAAAACCAGACTCCCCCTCCCACCCTGTTGCTGACTTGCTGGCCCCTTCATCCAACCCTTCTGCATCTGGGACACAAACTCATTTCAAGAAGCTGCCTTTCTTCAGCCACAGTCAGCCTCATTCCCCAGACCTCACCTAATGAGGGGCTAACCATGGTCCACATACACCCCAAGAGCTGCCACCACTCTGTCTGTTCCACACTGCTGGCTCCAGCTTCTCATCAGGAGAAGCAGCTGCCTGTCACTTCCTAGCCTCCAGCAAAGGCCTTGGCTCGAAGTCACCCCCTTGTAAAAAGTCTTGCATTTGGAAATGGATTTAACAAAGCACTTCACAGTTCATAAGCATAACAAGAAGGTGCAACATCTAAACAATCAGCAGAGTTTCATCTGTTTCCAAGTGGTTCCCCCGCTATTTGCTCAGTACTAGGTTGGTATTTTTCAAATCAAAGTTTTCTTGCAACACTGCATATAACACTGTATGCAAGAATTCTGCAAAGTTGATGAAAGCTTGTGTACATGGTAAAAAAAAAAATCTTACTATTTTTACAGTCATAGCAGGACAATATTGACACTGCTGCTTATTGTCCATCCAGCTGAGCTCATGACTGCATTTAAATTTTTAGGGGCTGCAGCAAGTTACCATACAGTCCACAGCATTTAAATCCCATGTAAGCCCTTTTCTCACTCAGACTCTAAAGCATCTTGTATTCCTAATCTTGCCTCCAGAACATTGTCCCTTTTCATTCCAAATAATGTTTTGCAGAGCACACACTGTATGGAGCACAGAATCATAGAGCCATTAAGGTGGGAAAAGATGCCCAAGATTATCAGGTCCAACCTCTCACTGATAACCACATCAACTAGACTAGAACACTAAATGCCACAGCCAGTCTTTTCTTGAACACTACCAGAGATGGTGACACCACCACCTCTCCAAGAAGCCCAGTCCAATGTTAAACAACCCCTTCTGTGAAGAAATGCTTCCAGATGTCCAACCTCAACCTTCCCTGGTGCAGTTTGTGGCCATTTCCTCTTGTCCTGTTGCTGTCCTTCTGGCAGAAGAGACTAACCCTGCCTGCCTACACCCTCCTTTCCAATCACTGTAGAGAGTGGTGAGCCTCCTTTTCTCCAGGATAAACATCCCCAGCTCCCTCAGCCACTCCTCACAGGACTCTCCAGACCCCTCCCCAGCTCTGCTGCCCTTCTCTGGACTCTCTCCAGTCCCTCAATGACTTTCTTGTAGTGAGGGGCCCAGAACTGGGAACAGCACTCTCAAGATGTGCCCTCACCAGTGCCCAGCACAGGGGACAGTCCCTGCCCTAGTCCTGCTGGCCACACCATTGCTGGTCCAGGCCAAGATACCATTGGCTTTCCTTTTGAAAATATAGCCAAAAGTAATTTATTATTTCTTTAAAATAGTTGAATAATTGAAAGAAAGGCAAAATTCTTGTTTCCCTCCTTTATACAGTTGCTCTGTCCGCATATCCCTAATAGAAGAAACAATAGATAATTCACTATAACCACTGCCAGTCTTTCCAAAAGAAATGAGAAATTCCTACCAATTTTGTTTCCGGATCAGAGGCAGAGCATCCTTGTAAAGCTCCTCTTATGAGAAATTCTGACCTTATCTGTTTGCTTTTAGAAAGTTTATTGTAGATAATTAGCTGCATGGATTTGGGAAGATGCACTGCATACAGTTGCTTTTAATTCCAGGAATTCAAGAAACATTGTAAGTGCCCCTAAAAGTGTTTATGAGAAATTCCCTTCCATCACTATTTTTCTTTAGAGATTCAGAATAAATTTGGGGAAATGAAGGACTTTAAATTCATTCTAACTTGTTCAACAATGTAGAAAGCATTTAAACAACCTTGACATAAATCCCACTGATTTTATTTTAAACAGAATTTTTGGAAGTAAATTCAATTTGGCAAAACCAGAGCAGCACCTTGGATATCATCCTTTTTTTGTGTAACAGTGAACTTAAGTCTTCCCTGAAAACTCCTAAGGAAGCATACGGATAATTTCACAGAGAAGTGTCACAAACCAAAGCCCTACAGAGGAAAGTAAAAATAAACAATATCCTCTTCTCTTCACTCATGCTATTAGAATAGCAACAGAATATAAACTCAGCAAAAGAGTAATTGGTCATCCTGATAGTAAAAGTCAGCAAAGAATTGCAACTTCACAATATTAAGGTAACAAAAGAAAACCACAAAACTCTCACTCTAATTTGCCACAAAGGCAAAGTAAAACTTGTCATGTGAAACTTCACAATGATGTGTAATTTCTACTTTTTTTTTTTTTTTTTAAGAGTACACACAAAATAATCTCACAATGCAAGTCCAAAACTGCTTGGCAGCCATTTGAGGGCAATGTGCTAGCATTTCTGGCAGGGGGAGGAGGAAGAGGAACAGCAAAACACAGGAAGTTACATGAAGGACCTGCAGTACTGTGTGCTTGATTTTAATCAGTCAGGGTAACACTGATGTCACAAAGTCATGGCTAAAACCATACTTACTGCTCTACAGATACAGTAAGTGTCTGAAAGCACTAGGAACCTGTGCCTTTTGCAGTCTGCCAGGTATAACTCAACTTATTCCCTCATGATTTCATGTGTCTCAACTCCTTTCAGTAACTGGATGATCCAATGCATGACTTTGAATTCCTTTTCACCAATAACACCCCAAACACTCACAGCAAGAAGCACTGCCAGCAGGAGGGCTAAATGTGCTGTCCCTTACAGTGGTGGTCACCACTGTACCCTGGGAGTCAAGAGTAAACCTCTCACATTGTTAAGGTTTGCTCAGTCCCTCATCACTCTCCCCTTCTGAGCTACATTTTCTGCAGGAGATACAAAAGTTTATAGTGGAGGTCCTTCCCACATTGTCAATTCTGGGACTGCCCAGCTGTGAGCTTTTTGTTGTTTAAAGCCCAGCCATTCTTCAGTTTGGGTCAGCATTCAGAAAAGATAGTGTTGGCATCAGCAGTTATCCTAAACTGATCTTTAATTATTCTGTGCCCCAAGTCCTCCACATCATTCAAAACTCACTACACAAGAACTTCCTCATCTCCATGCCACCATCTTCCAACTCACTAAAATACCACATTACCTCCACAGATGTTCATGCCTACCTCTCTTTGATAACTCATATTGCTCAGCTGCATTTTTATTTTTTAAATAAAACGGAAGAAAATAAAAGCTTTGCTAATGTCACCTTACTGAAAAATAAAGGGACCTTCAGCATTTTGAAACCAGGAACACTGCAGAGTTGTTTTTTTTTTTTTTATTTAAATACCATTTTAGTTGGGAGTATATTTTCTGAATTTATATTATTTCTACATGGCAAACATCCCATTCATCAAAGACAGAAACTACTTATCAGTGATCAGCACACCCTGCCTGCTCAACTGGACCTGCCTTCAACTGTGACACCAAGGAGACACTTTACCAGTGGCTGAAAGATCCGGCTGCTGCTGCTCCAGGAACCCCACAGAGCACATAAATCCTGCCCAAGTTCTGACCACAACCCAAATACTCACCATACCCTGCCTCTGCTGCTGCTGATAACAGAGCAGTTCCACCCCAACCTGCACACAATTCCACAGCAGCTGGTATTGCACCCTGCAAGGACACGCACACTGCAACACTCCCAGCTGCCATGGCCTCAGGAGGCCATTTGCCTGTTAAAACTAATTTGTTTGCAGAGCTGCCAGAAAGTTAAATTAACATTTCACTAACCTCACTGCTTGCGTTTAAGGGATAGCTCAGCATCTGAGAGGAGCTAAAATTTTAGGTGAACAGCATGCAAATATAGTTGATTAAATGAGGGGGAAAGTGCTTTTAAGAGGCCAAAAATCTCTTTAGGAGTTGTTCTAGCTCAAAATCCATAAGGGTAGGCAAACATTTGTGTTACTCTAACCATACCTAAAATATTCACTTTTCTAGGAGTGAAAAAGAGAATTAAAAAAAAAAAAACAACCAAAAAACAAAAACAAACAGATGTTACCCTTTGTACCAGCCCTATTTAATACATAGAATCACAAATATTTTGTCTGAATAAATACTGTAACAAACAGTTTGTCAAAAAAAAAAAAGACAGAGGTAACAACATTGCTTCTCAGACTGAAGACCGTAGCAAAACATTTACTCTAAGGCTATTAACAAATTATTTGTGAATCCCAGTGGTTTCAGTAACTATCTGAAATTCTTTAATGTGACATGGTGTCAGTAAACTCCCTAAAGTAGAACTGCGATTGGTATTTTACAACAGACATTTGTTCCTTAGCTTGGAAGTCTGAAATTTTGTCACAAATACGCTCTTGAAAAGCATTGCAGAATGGGATAAGCTAAAGGAAAATGCTGTATCCTACAAAATTCAACAGTTTACCATTTTAGCCAATAAAATTTCAGCTAATATAAGCAACTAGATTGAATAAAGGAACTGGAATTAATTCAAGTAATGATGACAGGCTAAGACATACTAAAACAAGAAAAAATTTCCTTAATAAAACTCACTGATTTGGAGAAGCCTCTGCTTTCTATAAATCTGTCCACACATTCAATACAACATCTTTGGAAAAAAAGGCTTTAAAACACAAGAGTGGTACTCACTTGTAAATTCTTCCTGTTGCTATCTACATCAGATCTCCAGTAAAGAGGTTGGAAAGAAATAAAATCATACTGTTGAGTAAAAAATACTATAAAACCATACTTTAAAAAAAAAAAAACCAACCCATAAATCAACAATACTCTGCTTCAACAGTACCTACATTGAAATTGCCATGCTGGTCAATCTTGCCTTACAGAAGGAACAGACAAAATACTTGTAGAACACTTTTTTTTATGATTGCATATTTTTATTAAAGTTGAGGAGCAACCGTTCAAAAATCTATTTACTGACTTTGGGAACAGAAATGGTTAAACAATTTTCTTTCTGGTCATACCCATACAAAATAACTATGCTTCAGCTCTGGGCATGCTCTGCATCCAGCCTCACAAATGGCTACAAAAGTGGTTTGGAGAAAAACTGAATCTGATTGCAGCTTGTCACAGGTGACCCAGCAATGCAGAAACATTACCAAGGCCATATTCATTGTATCTCACTTGGAATTTGGCTCTCTGAGGCAGGGACTGACCCAATGACCCCCAGAGCCCCTTTCATTGTAAACTACGCTGTGATTCTATGAATGGAAACTGAAAACACACGGCAACACTTTTTTTAAACGTCAATGTATTATTATTCTATTTATAACTCAATAGTGCCCTCTGCTGATGTTTTCCTGCTTGGTTATTTGCATGGAAAAATTGAGAGGGTATGTTATGGGAATGTGTTAACACCTTTCCTGCAAATGAAGGAAAGAAAATTGCAGAATATTCGTTCAGCACAGGGAAAAGGATATAAGTGATCAACACCTTGACCAGGTCAGTTTGGAAATGGTTTGGGTATTTCAGGACAAAGCAGGTCTCTTTGCCCTCTGCCATTAAAAATTAGGATATTTCACAGCAGCCTTCAGAGCTACAGAACAATCCTTCCCAGAACACAAAAAAGTCCAAAAAGAACTATCAGCCTCCCTTGCTACAACAACAGCAGGGGCATGCAGGTAACTTGAAAGAGGAGATTAAAACAGACATGACAGAGAAACCTCTCAAACGTGGAATATCAGAATTAACAACCATTCATCTTCACCTGCCTGAGCTGTAGTCTTACATACACAACTTGGAAAGTGTTAGAGAAACAAACTTACTATAACCTCTAGTAAAGAAAGGATTTTGGTGTCATTTATGTCTTCACCCTTGGCAGAGTCTACTTAAGAGGGCAACATCAAAACTGGTTTTAGGACACAACTAAAATGGATGTGTGTTCAAAACAAACATTAAAACACACAACAGAGCTTCTCCAAACACTTGTCAGGATTATGACTGGCTATTTTGGAGTTTCTCCGTTGTGTGAGAATTAAACTTGATTAAAACTGCTATGAAGGTTGGCAAAAGAGCGTCAAACTTCTCCCTTCCAAATTTTTTAGACTACTTAAATTTAATTTCTAGGCAAAATTATTAATTTTTTTCCAATTTTTACACTAATTTCCAAGCTTTTAGTGCTTTGTATAAGGGTTTGCTTTTTTTTGGACCTATAATTTCTAAATCTGTTTTTTTTTTCTTTTGCATTCCTACAGTCTCAATGACCAATAGTAGTTCCTACTAAATGGACTGTCTTCCCTAGTTAATCAGGAATAATAGCCTATTAGCAATCACCATGATTGAACCATTCTGTTACACAAGTTATACAAGTATTTTCATAATAGAGGTAAGATAGCAGAAAAAATACTGGCAGAAGTGACATGGTCATTCACATATATATGAATTCAAAGGATTTCAGGTATCCTTCCTAGTGTTTCAATGTCTTTCATAAACATCTGTTTACAAAGAAATGCTCTGTTTACATGCCCATGGAAAATGAAAATTACACTAAAGAAAGGTAAAGCCCCATCTTCTTCTGTGTATTGCTGAATGGGACAGAACAGCAAGGGAAGGTCAGGTTAAACTTTTTTTAAAAATCCAACAGCAAAGTTAAGCAATGAAACTGATCACCGCAAGGGTTGAAAGGTTTCCATCACTACAGTTTCAGGCAGAAAATGCACAAAATGGCACAGCTAAATTAAGAAAGAAACCTGTTTTTTAAGATTATATTACAAAACACAATGACCTTTGGCACTGTTTAAAAAATGACTTAATATTAGAAGCACATCTGAGTAAAGACGTGAGAATGTGGTTTGTTGCTTTTGTTATATTTGATTAACACAAAGGAATTAAGCCTAAACCATAATTAGTTACTAACTAGCTAAAGGTGTTTCTCTAAGATGTTTTGTGTTTCTAGCACATTATGAATTATACATGCACCCTGAGATTCTAAAATAATCTGCTAAGGTGCAAATGAGAGCCCAGTGAGGTAACAAGGAGGAGTTGCCTGTGAAAGCTGCAGCTTCCTTCATTTGAATGGTCTGATCTGTATTCATGTATAGTCACTTGACTGATATAAATAAACTTTTACTCATACTTGCAGAGGCAACACAGGCCTGAGAGTTTCTTTACTGGCTTCTGAATCAACAGAATTCTTGACTGAGTGCCAGCGGTAGCTCTCCTAGTGGTAACGTGCAAGCCAGAAGAAACACAACTCGACTTTCCATTGCAGGCTGAGCTTGCAGCTAGAAATGGGTTTATTTACAAACATACTGCAGCATGGGTGGCAACTCCAGCAGCAAGGACTGCAAGGCACCAACAGCACCTGACTGCTCTGAAAATGAAAGCAGCACAGAACTCCAGGCACACATCCACGTGCATCTTACCGAGAGAGAACAATTCCTTACACTATTCCATCTTACTCATTTTGAGGATGGTAGAGAGTGTTCTATTAAGTGCAAACCCCAAAATTTCCAGGCAGTTTACCATACAGCATTTCTAATGTAGTAGCTTGTTACTGCTGTGCCTAGATTCCATCAACAGCACAGGCTGGAAATACTACATCCAAGATCTCCCAGTACAACCACCCTCACTTACCAGGGAATACCAATTCTAGAAGATGCTGTGAGAGGGAATCCCTGAAAAGTTACAACTGAACTTTTTTTCTCTCTAAGTGCAGTTACCTGCTTTTCGGAAGTAGCATTTAACAGGTACTCAGTTAAATTACTTTAAAATGAATACTTCTTGCTGCTCCCACACCACGATTACCCCCTTGCCATGTGGCTTTAGCAGTTGAGCAAGAGCATCTATGCAGTGCAATACGTGGAAATAGGTCCCAAATGATTTAGTGAACCATTCCTTGGAGTACCTCTTTGCATCTTAAAATAACTCTTGCTTCTGCCTGATAACATTTACTGGTTCTCTTCCAACCTGAGGCCTTAATTCAAGGAGATAGCCAGCCTTCTGCTTAGTCCAGAATAAATGGCTCTACTTGCATGGATCAAGTTAATTGTAAACTTACATGTTGATAGGAGATATGAAAACAGGCTTCAAGCATGGCATCCATCCACATCGCTTCTCAGTCACCGAACAAAATGTCCCTGGCCTTCCAAGAAGAATGTGCATATAAACACATCAAGTGCTAGGGAGGAACACAGAACAGACATTTCTTAAATTAATTAATAGCTAGATACACAGCGTGCTATTACACTGGAGTTTTAAAATAATCTGATGAATTGCTTTAATCCCCAATGTAAGATGATAAAAAATAGATCTGCATTATTAGCAAGATGTGTGTTAAGACATCACATAGAATCATTGGCATAAAAGCCAAGTTTGAAAAGTGCACATTATCTTCCTGGGATTAAATAAATTACAGATAATATTCCTACTTGACAACTAGTAATTGGATCCAGCAGAATAATAGTTTCCATCTTGAGTGGGAAAGAAATTAGAATTATTATGTTTCTCTCCCATATATTTATTGTCCTTTCCCTTGGAGCAAAAGTTAATTTTTCTTGGGCATACAAATAAAGACTTCTATCTGAAAAGTAAGATGTTAATGAAACATTGGGGAGAAGCAAAATTGAACAGATCATTCAGATCTCATCTGGCAGCATAGGACTCTGCCCACAAAAAGCAAGGATGCTGACCTGTTTAAACCTTGTCACTTAAAGTGCTTAAACAAAAGCAGAAAGTGTTCTGTAAGAAAAAAAAAAAAAAGGAGACATAGAAGAAAAGTAAATTATCAGAGAAAGGATTTCAGATGTTAGATACATGAAAATCAGTTGTTTTCCTCTATGTAATTCCTACATATAGAAGTCAGTATAGAGTTTATATTATAAATCACATTTATGAAAAGGATGTTAGAACAAGCAGTCACCTCCAGGAAACAGAGAAAGATTTGTTGACATATTCCCATAAGCTTTCTTCATCTTCAGGCTGATTCTCAGGCTTCATCCTTCCTGAAAATTTCAGCACAAGTGTTCATTGTTATTTTTGGAACTGACTTCTGCACTCAAGTCCTTGCTTCTATAATGTGTTTTCCCTTCTAAGCTTTCTGTTAAAAACTTGGGTTTTAGAGAGCACACACAGATTTCAAAACGCAAAGAATTGTTTTTAAAGGGCTATAACACAAAGAGAATACATTTTAACTAAGATTAAGTTCCTCCACTCCTTACTAACATTTCCCAAAGTACCATTATACTACCAGAAGACGTACAATCCTATATTTATTCTGCAGCATTTTCTTTCCATTTTCAGTACACAAGTAACATTTTGTTGAATAGGGAAGGTATTGTATTGTAAGCATTTTATGAAAAACAAGCGTCACTATCAAATGCCAACATTTTAGGGCCACATACCCCACATACCTGTCAAAAAAAACTACAAGCATTTCATGTATACTATTCAATCAAAAAGACTAGAGGATGATGGAGATGCAAGATCTCAGTTGCTCTTGGGTTAGCTACGAATATTTCCATTGAAATATTAATACAATTTAATGTGTTAGAAATATACTGTTCATTTCAAAGAATGTGGTATCCGAACTCAGAAGTCCTCTTGGAAGACAGCTTTGGCAAGAAATAATCAGGGTAGTCTCCACCTCAAAGTTTTGTTTCTTTCAGTTTTCCTCTGAACAAGTGGAAGCTTCTGAAAACTAAGTAGTTCTAAAAGAAAGAGGATACAGAAAGGCAAAACTCCTGAAGTTCATCATAAGTAAATTCATAAAAAATAATCTCTCTAGGTGTAACTATTTAAAGTTTTAAATACACCAATTTTTCCTAGCAAATGTTCTATACCAAAAATCAGTGAGACTTTCATTCTTTACATTTCAGCACTGCAATGTCATTTGATACTCTACAGCCTTTTGTGTAATCCTCACTTGTCCTATTAATTGCTGACAAGCACTTTAAACCTGTAATGCTGATGCATAATCCCTAAAAACAGCCTTCACCAGGAAGAGAAAGGAGCAGGGGAATAATCGGCCTTTGCCCAGTAACTTTTTGTTTATGACGTGTTTGTTTATCATTCAAATAAAATTCATCATTGAACAATCACATCTTCCTGGGAAAAGTATCATGCTTGACGTGTTGGGAAAGACTAAGCCAAAGGCAAAAAGGTGACTCCACTAGGAAAACACAAAGCTACAAGCAGAGACAATATCAAACTCCAGAGAGTGAATCTACATTCTCTGAAAACAGAACACTGGATAGTGACTGTGAATAGGAATCACCCCTGTGCTTGCCAGAAGGTGGCAATAATGACACTGTACTTGCATGGACAGCTTTAGATTTAGAAAGTTGGGGAGGATTTAAGCATTAAAAAAAAAATAACTTTGTATCATTGCACTTGTACTGCTAATTTCTTATGGCACTCTTCATTTCCCCCTAGCCCCACAGTGGACAGAACAAGAGTCTCCTGCATCCTACAGCTGCCTCTCATGAGTTTTCTAAGAGAAACTATCAAGCAAAGCCAAGACTGGACTGTTTCTCTGATTCATTTTTTTTAAACCACACCTTTATACATACTAAATACACTAAAGAGATAGTGGATGGCTATCTGCGCAAAACCTAACAAAAACTGAACAAACAATTCTGTAGATTTAGGTGACCATCTAACTCAGCAGAACATAATTATGTTTATCAGATAAATAAGGCAAACACAATCATTTGATGAAGCACAAACAAAAAGCAGTAATAAGAGATACTAATCCTTTTATCAAGCATAAAACACTGCAGCTTTAGTAACTGCAAAAAATATTTCTTGGTCTGCAAAAACACAACACCTTCCAGCGAAACATTAACATAAACCAGTAAGGACCATCCATCCTTACAGCTCTGGTTTGTTACACTTCATGTAGCTTTGATTGAAAGAAATACCCATAACACCGCCCAAAATCCATTTAATGTAGTCTACTTCAGGATTCCTTACCAGCAGGATAGAAAAACCCAACTCCTTAAAGTGACAAGTTTGAGCTACACAGCCTCTAGGATTAGCACAATATTAAACTAATTTTAAAAACATATATAACCATTATGCCTATTTTCAGCACCTTTTTAACCAGTTCACACAGCACTTTACTAAACTTGCTTACTACCTTCTCAAAATGTACACCTTTTCAAGGTGTTAGGGCCTAAATCAGATTAACAAATTCTGATGGCCCTAGACAGCTCCCCCAGGCACATTCTGCCACTGCCCTTCCTACAGCCCAGAGCTTTTATCCTAAAAATGAACTGTATCGATATCTTGCTACTAAAACAGCCTGCTCTGACCCCCCAGCTGTTGTAGCATATATTGCAGCTGAGACAGCTACAATACACAGAGCATCACCATACAACTGCAGAAAGCATCAGCCCATACACAGCATCACTGTACCACACCAGAAGGCTGCAGGTGTCTGTCCACACAGAGTAACAGCCCATCACCTCAGAAGACTGCAAGCATCTGCCCTTCTTGTCCCTCAGCCCAGCCTTTTACACCCCTCATGCTCATGCACTGCCCCTGTGTGCCCTCTGCTCCCTTTGGTGACTGGGCAGTGACACCTCAGCACTCCAGGGCTCATTGCCCCAACACTGCTCACCTGCTCCTCACAGCTGCACCCACTGGGGACGGGGCTCAGCCACAGCCCCACTCCCAGTTCCCACAACCTGTGTGCCTACACCCAGATGTTCCTAATTGGGGCTTATTTCTTTAAGGACATGCACCTCACTTCAAGCACAAATAGTAATTTGCTTACAAAGAGAGGTGGTCAAGTAGGCAGAGGTTTTGGGGTTTTTTTATACTACTGTTAAAGTAGTTTCATTAAGCTCAGTTCTCATTCCTGAAAAAGGCTTATAATTCCATAGGATAATGAAGTTTCTAGAGGTTTGTTTTACTGTATATAACATATATCACAAGTGAAAGTTCAATTTGCTATATCTTTGTTTTGTTACATCAATTTTTCTCGTCTAACAAGATCTTCTTAACAATCCAAGCTTAAAAGTAGCAAATTCAATTTCCCCTGTAATAAAATCCAATGAAATAAAAACAAAAGACAGTAAGATAAACAAGCCTCTTTTCTTGAAATGTCCCTAAGCACTCATAAAGTGGAAAAAAAGCAGCTGTTTTCACTGGAGCAATAGTTTACACACTAAAGAGATGCTGCATAGCCAACAGTGACTTATTGTTATGAGTGTATATGGAAAGAAAAGGACTCTTCCTGCTTTAAACAATATAAAAGTCAATAGTATAGCAATAAAATCTTAAACAATTTAAAATGTGTGTGGTAGGTTGATGTCACCCTGATTTTTTAAGACTTTGCTAAGCCTTCTGATGTTTTCATTCTTGTAACAAACTTTCTCACGCACAATTCTGTACATAACTTATGTTTTACATTCTTTCATGGAGGAGGAGAAAATTGATGGACTCTTGGTCTGTCCAGTGTCATTGGAGAGGTGGCACTGTCACCCTCCAATCCACTGTCACTTTTAGAGAACTATAAATGTTAGAGTCAGAAAATGAAGGTCCCTCTTTTTTGTTCACCTGGAGAGCAGCAGTGTCTGCGTTGTCATTTCGTGTGGTATTACGACAGGTTTGTACCAGGGAGCAAGAATTGTTTTCCCCTTTAACTTTGGCTTCATATTCTTAAGGTCTGACGCTATAAAATCTTTCATTAAAACTAATATTCTGTCCATGAGGAAATCTAGTTTTCTACAGCCACTGGTGAACAAATACCTCAGTAACAGGCTGTCTTTTCAATCCAAAGAGCTTCAGCATTAACTAAAATATCTAAAAAGAGGTTTATTTTTGAGAGATCAGCCTATAAATCAGAAAAGAAGGCTGATGAACTCTATTAATTAGCATCTGGCTCTGCATAGCATTGGTTCTGGCATGATTTTAGTTCAAAAAAGTGCACACTCCCTCCCATAAATTTCAACATCACTCTGCTTTCCTGCCACATTTCTCTAAAATAGGTATTTATGGAAGAAATCTACTCACAGAATAGAAGAAATATTTGGTACAATGCATTGGAGCAGGTAATTCAGTTCAGAATAACTAGTGCATGAAGAAAAATCAGAAGGTCACATTCAAAATGTTAAGTAATCAAAAAAATGCTACTTACTTTGGCTTCACAAAATAGCTGACTCTGCAAGTCATCTAGTCATTACCACTATAATATATAGGATTATAGTAATTCATACTTATTTTTAAAATAAAATTAACTAATGCCTTATAGTTGTGGTATAGTTGTGTTTGAATATAAAATACAAAATTTCGTATTCCTTGGACAATTAGCTATAGGACAAAATCAAGTTAGCTCAAGGGTTTAACAGGCTGTGTTAATAACATTGGAGGTTTGGGGTTTTTTTAATAATTTCTCTAGAAATGTGCCTGAGGATCTTTTAGTCTTCCTACCCTTTTTTCCCCTTGGCACAACTGTAAAAATGACCAAGATGGGTCAGAGGTTACTGTGCTTGCTGTATTTGATCCAAATATGCAATGTGTCATAACATAATAATTAGAAAAACACAATTTAGGAGCTCAGTTGTGGAATTCCTTCTTTCCTTTGCACCTCCGTGAGGCTGAGTCCCTCACACAGACAGGGCTCTGATTCCGTATCAGATTCCGTATTTGCCATTAAAAACACTCACCTAACTGCAATACAGCTGGCCCAGCTGAGGCTGAAAAATTGTAAATACGCATCAGAAGTATTACACCAGCTGAACTAGTCGGATAATATAAATTTGGGTTTACACATTGCTTTCCCACGAAGACGGGGAAAACCCGCACGTTTTAACGCGTTTATTTGGAAACCTTTGGACGCTTTTGAGGCGCCGTGAGGAGAGGCGCCGCCTGAGGGAGCCGTGCCCCGAAGCCCAGGCAGCTTTACCCAGGTAAACCCGCTCGATTTACCGGTGAGGGCCTGCACGCACAAACACCCGCTTGCCTTCGGGTGATCCAAAGGCGCGGATACACCAATTCCTAGGGGCGGGTGTATGACGTGGGCCAGAACGAGCAGGCACCGCCCTCACACCGCCCTCACACCGCCCCGGGGCCGGGCCCGGCCCGCTCCGCCCCGTTCCCGAGCACGTCCGGGTCGGGCGCTGCCGTGAGGGGAAGTGCGCGCGGCGGCCCCGGCCCGGCGAGCGGCGGCTCGGGCAGCGCTGTCGCCAAGATGTCGCGGGGCTCCATCGAGATCCCTCTCCGGGACACCGACGAGGCGAGTCGGGCGCGGGGAGGCGGCGGGGCGGGGCAGGGAGGGCGATCCGTGCCGGGGCGCGGGCGGTCGCCGCTGCCGCCCCTGGTTGTGCCCCGGGCTCGGGGCGCGAGTGTCGCTCGCAGCCCCCGCGGCGGGGTCGCAGGTGCGTGTCCGGCCGCGTTCGCGCCGCGCTTGGCTGTGTCAGGGTCTCTTGGTGTTCCTCAAGCAGCGCCTAGACACAGGCAGGGCAGAGGACCTAAAGTTATTTCACTGTGGAGCTAAAAACTTACTTTAACTTTTCTTTATTTAAGGTGCCCTGTCACAAGGCAAAGTTAGAAGGGTTCAGGAGAAGTATGTGGAGATTTGCAGCGTATAGCAAAGTTTGACGTTAAATCATGCCGTGGCAGATACTGAATTAATAGTGTAGCTAAGTGAGGTGTTGAAACATAATGCTTACAGGTTGAAGAATATTCTCTGTGAACATCTGTATCCCTCCCATTCTTTATATGTACACATATCATACATATATGCATCCATGTATACATATATATGTGTACACAGAGACATTCATATATGCACAAATATATATATATGGGAACATATTTCTGTATGGATGCCGTTGAAGTTTTAAGTCTCACAAAATTACTTTATTCTATGGAGTTTGCATGTTTAAGGGCATTTTCTTATGTGACAGATATTTCTGTCTGGGGTGTCAACATGAATTGTGATTTTGGTGCTGCTGTTCAGGCTACTTGGATCCCAAAGTTCTGAATTAATCACTGGGGAATGCAATAAAATACCCTCTACTTACCCCTGCTCTTTTTCACTTCCATGTTTATTTGCTGTGTTGGTTATATCTATTTCTCATTCATAACTATTTTAGTTGATGGATGAGGGCCATTATCTGTCAAACAGGAGGTGCTATGCAAGATAAACTAAAATGAGTAAAAGTTAAGCAGAAATATTTTTGCTGGTATTCTAAAGTCTTGTATAGTCAAAACTAGAAGGTTTCATAAACTGGATTGCTCTAATTCAGCCTACAGAGGAGTCCCAGCATTGGTAATCAGGCTACAACAACTGCCTTCTTTCTTGCTGTAAAATTGACTTGTAACGCAGATGACTAATTATTAAAGGCAGCATGGCTGAGTAAGGTGAACTAACAAGCAGTTAAATTGTGTTTCCAAATATCCCATCTGGGGAGTACCTGTTCCTTTTTCCTCATTTTATAATATCAGAAGATTAGATCAATATGGGAGACTAATACAAAACAATGTCTGAATGATGAAAAGTTCTTGCTGTCATTTGCTGGTCATATCTACAGTTGTGAATATTCAGAAATTTAGCTGCTTCAGTAGTCTCTTAAATTCCCTAGGGCATAAAGATGATTTTACAAAATTTCAGGAATCTGAGTCTTAGGTATTGATTTTCTGACATCAGATTTTGACTGGAAGATTTTGTCTCTGAGGTAGATCTCTACATTACCTGTAGGGAAAGTTTTAGTAAGTCAGCAGTGTGCAGTCAAGTTGATTATTAGCTGATTCTGAGCATGTGAATGAAGTTGAATTAGGATATCTGCTTATTCTCCCTCACTTGTATCCCAAACACTGGTTTGTCTTTTCTCTAAAGAGAGGCCATCATTTTTATCTTGTACAGGATGCAGTATATTATCTCTCCTTTCTTTGTCTATAACCTTGTTTAAACACAAATAATGATTTATGTTTTGTGCTCTGACAGGTCCAGTTTCCTTTGGGCTCAGTGGCAGACGATGTTTTTAATGCTTTGTGAAAAGATGATCTGTGTTGTTTGGTTCTAGGTTATTGAGCTTGACTTCGATCAGTTGCCCGAGGGTGATGAAGTTATAAGTATACTGAAACAGGAGCACACCCAGCTGCACATATGGATTGCCCTAGCGGTCAGTATAGATACAAATTGTGTATTTAAATACTGTATTCACATAATCAAATCATGATTTCCAGTTCCATACTCTTATGACCAGTGATAACTGAGTTCCAAACAGGTACTTTATGGGGTTTTTCAGTCTTTGATTCTAGGCCATATGTTTCTGATTGACATATGCATATTAGGATTAAAATTTAATCTTTTTTTCATGAAACAATGCCTCTTGAGGGTTGCTTTCTATGTTTTTTTTTCTTCCCTGGTGCATAGTTTTCGTGGTTTGTGCCTTTGATTACGTGCTTCATAAAAAAGGAGGGACAGTATCTACACTGTGGAAAGTATGGTTAAATGTCAAAACATCAAAGAAGTCCAGAGGAAGACCAGTGGATTCTTCACTTTAAAAATAGCTCCAAAAGTTGTGTTTTAAGGTGGTGAGGCACTGGCATAGGTTGCCCTTAAAACTGTGGATACCCCATCCCTGGAAGTGTTCAAGGGCAGGTTGGATGGGCCTTTGAGCAACAGAAAAGTGTCCCTGCCCATGGCAGGGTGGTTGGAACAAGATTATCTTGAAGGTCCCTTCCATCCCTGGCCATTCAGTGATTCTAGGACAGAAAAATATTTGGCATTATCAGAAAACCTTTCTCTGATGATACCTACATTTATTTCTGCTTTATCCCTACATCCTAGAAAAAGTGTCTGTGATACCTAAAGCATCAGCTTGGTATGTTCTGTACTCACTGGGGTGGTGTTGTGTGTTAAAACTGTGTTTTGTAGCTGGAGTACTACAAGCAAGGCAAAACAGAAGACTTTGTGAAGCTGCTGGAAGCTGCCCGCATCGATGGCAACCTGGACTACAGAGACCACGAGAAGGACCAGATGACATGTCTGGACACTCTGGCAGCCTACTATGTACAGCAGGCTCGGAAGGAGAAGAACAAAGACAACAAGAAGGAGCTCATCACCCAGGCCACCCTGCTGTACACCATGGCTGACAAAATCATCATGTACGACCAGGTAAAACCGATATCTGATCAAAAAAAATTTTTGTAAATTACTGATTGTAAAGAAAACAAGTATTGATTCACTAAAGGGAAACTTCAGAAACTAGAAACTGCTCAGGCTTTAAAGTGACAGGTAAGCAAAACTTGTATCTGAAATGTGCATGGTGCCACCAGGAGTAATTCTGTCTAGCTTGGCACACCTGATAGAACTACTTCAAGTCAACTTTGGAGATTGGGAAGGAAGGATTGGTATTCTCTAGCTTGATAAATGTTAGAGAAATAATTTAATTGTTAAAGCCATTATTAGGCAGTTAATCTTTCACATAGTCCAAACTTCATATGTTACAGAGATAAATGTATTGCAAATTCTTTTCCTTGTCTAGAATCACTTGTTGGGAAGAGCCTGCTTTTGCCTGCTTGAAGGTGATAAGATGGACCAAGCTGATGCACAGTTCCACTTCGTGCTCAACCAGTCTCCCAATAATATTCCTGCCCTACTCGGTACGAGTTGATGGATATTTGTAAAAACCTGGTCTTTGGTTATTGTGTGCTTAAGAGGGTGTGTATAGAGACAATGTGATCAAGACACACATGGCAGAGACTAATTCAAATTTGGAAGTACACATAGGTAGAAGAGTTAGGAAAAATGCAGTGCTCACTGGCATCTTCTGTATGCCATGGGCATACATCCAGTCCAGCTATTTATGCTTCCCTGGTGGTGGCAATGAAGCTGGACACTCTGTTAAGGGTGAAGTTACCACTTGTGAGGGGTCAGCAGACTGTACACTTGTAATTTAAGTTGTTCACTAGTCTCAGTAAGTATCTTTTCTCTGGACCAATAAGGAATTAAGTTTCTGCAGAAAAAATGAAAATGTAAATTTAATGTATTTTCATGTTTGCTTTTTTCATATACTTGACGTCATCAAATGTAACAAAAGTTGTCATTGTCTGAATTTTCTGTTAGTTTTTGACTGTAACTTTTGAAAATGGGCACAGCACAAGTTAACCAAATAATACTTGAGTTTCTGGTTTATAATCTTGGTTTTATTCCTGGTGTGTTCTAACAGGTAAGGCATGCATTTCTTTCAACAAGAAGGATTATAGAGGAGCCCTTGCCTACTACAAGAAAGCATTGCGTACCAATCCAGGCTGCCCAGGTAAGACAGAAAGTATTTGCTGTGCTTGCAAACTAACTCAGGCCTTCCTAATTCAAATTCAAAGGGCACTTTTGTGGTCTATATCTGTCAAAGGAACCCCAACCCTCATTATAGAGGGATTTAGGCATTCATTGACTTGAAGTATTTCTTAATATTTAGAGAAGGAAGTTGTGTTTAGGAAAATACTGTTCTTTTTTGGAGTATTACATTTAAAGAGGTATTAGAAAATGGAATTTTGCATGTAAGAGAAATGAAAGTTGTATGGAGAGGGAGGGAACTGTTCAAGACTTGCAGAATTTCTTTCTCTGTAAGCTCTTGGAATAAGGCTTCAGAAATGACATAATAATAAAACAAGACATAAAAATAAAACCAGACATAAAAAGCAAAATTCTACTTATAGTGCATGATGTGAGTTTTCCTGGTCTTGTATTACTTTATTTATGCAAAAATCTGGGAAAGTGATTTTTAATGGCTGTAAAAGTGATACATGGGATTTAGGTACATTAATTCAAGGTATTTACATTAGGATCATAAATATTTGAAAGTTTCTTGAGAGATGTGATAGACTTTGCCATAATCTGTCTGAGAAAAGATTTATTGCAAAGTTGATGTGTGTTCTGTGGTCTGCTTTACCATAAGATTGATAGCTACAAAAGTCTTACTTTTCAACAAACATCTTTCCTTTGCTCCCCTTTTTCTGATGGACACAGGTTTGAAACTGCTGTTTATGAATTCTCTGTACTCTTAGATCACAAGCAGTCTGAAAGGGCAGTATGATATGAATTTTCTGTATTAGTCCATCTGTACTTGGTCATGGAAGTTGGAGGATGATAAATAGCATGTGAATCAGTTGTTCATTTGAGGAGAAATGTCAGCTAACTTGTTTATTCATCTGTGTTTTCTGAAGACCTGCTAGTTTGGGGTGAATTTGACTGGCCTAAGAAATGTCCAGCCCTTCCATCTGGCAATTTTTTAATGCTTTTCTTTGTTATTTTTAATACATTCCCATAAAAGTAATTTTTTATTTGTTTGGCATTGGAGTCTGTGGGAGATTGATCAATGTTCTGGGGTTTGTGAAGAAATCAAGTCTTACTAATGCATTCAAGTTCATTTTGTGGCCAGCCAAGTATGGGCTGCTGCCTTGAAAAACAGCAAGTTGTTAGATGGCTTGACAGGCTTTGAGGAACTATGAAAAACTCTGCTTTCACTCCAAGTTGTGAAAACAAAAAAGGCATAAAGTTGAAACTTTGGGATTCTGAGTGGTGTCACGTTGTTCCCTAGCTGAGGTTCGGTTGGGAATGGGCCACTGCTTCGTGAAACTGAACAAGCTGGAGAAAGCTCGCCTGGCCTTCAGCAGGGCTCTGGAGCTGAATTCCAAGTGTGTCGGGGCCTTGGTTGGACTGGCTGTTCTGGAACTCAATAATAAGGAGGTGGGTCTGAATTAGCAGGAATCCATGCTCAGTTCACTTTCTTTTAGCTAAAAAAAGCAAATCTTTTATCCTTTCAAAGATAGTCCAGTTTTGAAATGGGTAATAACTTTTGTGGTTGAATAATTTCAAGTCTGGGCTACTGTTGAATGATATTGTAGATATGTACTTGTGATGTGAGCAGAACATTCTGAATAGCTTTCTTCCTTTGTTAAAAATCTTCAATTCTGTTATTTATAGAAGAGTTAGGTACAGGAAGGTAGTGCTAGGTTAACTGTTTCATTTAAAATAATAAATATCCATGGTGAGATATGTGAAGGAAAGTCAAGGTAAAAGACATATTCCCAGGAATATGTCTAAACCAGGACGTTAGGACAAGATTTTTAGAAGTTTAGAAGTTGAGAACAAATTTTCAAACAAGTTTCAAAGTTACATTCAGGCATGCATGCTGCATGGTAAACCAAAGAATAGGCAAGAAGAAATTTTAACTGGGCTGGTAAAAGTACAATGAAGTGGTGATCCACCTTTCTAGGTATTGTATCACTAGAAAAATGCATGCAAATATAGCTTAGTTGGGATCATAACTTCCTTAGCATGTATTAACCATCTCAGAGATGTTATCACTGGAGGATGAGACCCTTAAGTGTTTTTAAAAAATTAATATTGTTACATAATTGTATGTGGCTAAAATTTAGTGTGCTGTTTTCTATAGTTCAATAGAACTATACTATTCTATAGAACTATACTCCTTCTTTCTATAGAAAGATCTTTTGTTAGCACAGAATGTCTGAAAATTTCTTGGTTTACTACTTTGTGAGGGGAAAAAAACCCTGTTATTACTTCCATGAAGAAACTAAAAAAAAAATGTGAGTACAAGAGGTTTTTTCATAAAACTACAGAAAGAACCAATAATACTCAAAAATCAAATTTTAATAAATTCCACAGATGAGAAATTGATAATATTTGGTATCTTTCTCTTTCTTTTCCTGAAGATCTTTTGACTGAAGTCAAGGGATGAGCCCACTCACCTGAAGATTCAAAAAACTGTGATTAAAAGCTGAGCCACTCAAAGATGTTTTGTGTTCTTTCTAAGAAATATATCACCAGTTTTTTACTTCAAACTGTTCTCAGAACTTTTACAACAAAGTTAGTGTAACATGGAAGAGTTGACCCAGGGAAGGGAGAACACTGGGGAAAAGAGCCTCTCTGAGTATTAAACTAATTGTTATCTTTTTTGTGCTTAGATATTTCTAATGTTTCTTCCTCCTAGAAGATGTTATGGTGTCAGATCAGGGTTGAGATTACACTGTGCTCTCCTTAAAGTCTGTCTTATCTGTTTTTCTTAAATGAAAGCACTTAGATCTTTGGGACCTCTACCCATCTACTGGATTGGGTTGAAGTTGGACATGAGACTCAAGGTATTGGAGAACTTGGACAAATGCACAGTGTGACTATAAACCACATTAACCTTTGAAAATGAAGGCAGGAAGGATTCAATATCTCCTTATCCAGGAGTATTGTTATGCTAGGTTTGGAAAGATTGCACCTGTTTAAACTGAAATTGATTTTTTAGCTGCCTTCATGTTACGTTTTAACCTCTTAAAACTTAATGTGTTCAGTAAGACAGCTCTCCTCTCATCATAATTACAAAGTAAAGCACAGCTGTTAGATGATTCCCTGATAGCATTTTTGGTGTTTCTGTTCAGAAATAAGTACACATCAAGCTGACATGCTTGTGATACAGATTTCATGGTTGTCCTAAATCAAGAGCAATTATTTTATCAGTTGTGGATTTGAACTTGTAGGTAAATCACATTTTTACTGTGGGAAGCTTTCTTTAAGGTGTAAAGCTTCTTTAGAAAGGAGTAAGTTGATGCAATGATATTTCTATATAAACACCTCAAACTTGCCCTGATTTGAAAAGGGGATCTAAAGCTGTTGTTTAGAATTTGAACATGAAAATATCTTCATTCTACTGTTGAATGAATTGGGTAAAACACTGAAACCTAAACCAAACAGGCACTGGGGACACTGAACAGTAGAAGGAGCAGAAGGAAAGCTGCCAGGCTGTGAGTGTGACATGTCAAAGGACATCAACACTAAGTCTTTTGGGTTTTTTTGCTTTTTTTTTTTCCTAGAAAGTCCTGCTGTGCTCTTTTCCATCCCTGTATGGTAGCTTCACTTCCTGCTTTCCACCTGTATGCTGCAGGAAGAAAAGCCAGTTGCTGAATTTACCTTTTTTTTGTGAGTTCAGTATGGTGTTGTCAGAAATCCTGAGCAGCCTAGACTGAAAAATGGTTTTGAAGATGGTAATAAGATACAGATACTGAGGTGCTGCTGATACCTGTCAATGTTTCATTTAGGCTGATTCCATCAAGAATGGTGTTCAACTCCTCTCTAGGGCTTACACAATTGATCCCAGTAATCCAATGGTGTTGAATCACTTGGCCAATCACTTCTTTTTCAAGAAGGTAAGAGATCACTGAAATTTTACAGTTAAATGCTTGATGACCTCTGAACAGTAAGAATTCTGGTGTTAGATTCACATTTCATCAGGTGCCTAATATCTGTTAATCTAGATAGAAGTGTGAGGTTTTTGGCCTGAATTTTGTATAAACCTTTCTCAAGAAAACCAAGAAAGGTACACTTAATTAAATAAAAATCAACTTTGTGTCCTGAAGGGGTTTTGGGTTTTTGACGTTTGGGATTGGTTTTTTTGGTTGGTTGGTTGGGGGTTTTGTTGATTTGTTTTTCCCCCTCCTCATTCTTCCATGCTTTGAAACATGAAATAGAGAAAAGAATAGTAAAATAGTAACAGCTAAAACTAAATCTGTTGTTATTTAGTCAGTGCTGTGACTAAAGCTTTGTTGTATTTTCCAGCTATCCATGTTTAAATCATAAAATCACTTGACCATAAATAAAGTGAAGACTTCCAAATTTCATTTAACTTCCTTTTTTTTTTTTTTTCCAGGACTATGGTAAAGTACAACACTTGGCTCTTCATGCTTTCCATAACACAGAAGTGGAAGCGATGCAGGCAGAGAGCTGTTACCAGCTGGCGAGGTCTTTTCACGTGCAGGTAGAGGAGTTTTTAAAACTCCCCTTTGAGTTCACATTTTAAAAAAGTCTCTGTTATGAAAGTTCGTGCAAAGGTTGCCTCTAAAAACACTGACTGTTTTTCATTTAATTCCTTTTAATTAGGAAGATTATGATCAAGCTTTCCAGTATTATTACCAGGCCACTCAGTTTGCCTCATCTTCTTTCGTGCTTCCGTTTTTTGGATTGGGTCAAATGTACATTTATCGAGGGGACAAAGAGAATGCTTCACAGTGCTTTGAAAAAGTCTTGAAAGCCTACCCTAACAATTATGAGACTATGAAAATCCTTGGATCTCTTTATGCAGCTTCAGAAGATCAGGAGAAACGGGACATTGCAAAGGTGAGTTTTCCTTCCACCAGCATCGTGTTTATTTGCAAGAGTAGAACTTGGAAATCAGATTTGAAATCAGATTGTTCCTTAAGTTGAATAAAACTCAGGGTTAGGTGGCTGTAGATATGGAATATTTCATATGGGCTGTCTTGAGGGATCTTCCTGTCTGTGGAGAGTCACGACTTCTGGACAGAACTGAGACTCCCCTGGGCTCTGGGTAAAGCATGTCCAGGAATTTAGAGAAGCTCCAGCCTCATGTTTCTATTTGGTACGTGAAAAGGGCAGAGTTCTTTCCATATATATATATACAATTGTCTGAAGATGGGAAGTTGGCTCATAATTTCCTGAAGAGAGCAAATCAGCTGGTGATTTCCAGAAAGCACTTGTCCTGTCTGGGCTTATCTGGATGGACAGTGATGCTTTTTTTTTAATGAAAGGCATTTTAAATCTAATGCTGGGTAGATAAATGCAATAAATGTTAGGCATTTCTCTAGCTTTTCATGTTGGTAAAATAGCCTTTGTTTCTCTAAGACTCAAAGCAGGTGTTCAGTTCTACAGAAGAATAAAATAATGAGGGAAGAAAACTAAAGCAGATTTATTACTGTGCAGATGTTTAGGATGTTTGCTTCTGCAGTATGGTATATCTTTGTAGTGTTAAGGTGAATGCCTTCACTCTTTCTTTTATTTCCATTTTTTTAAACAGTGTCTTTGAAGTGGCATAATGTGTGTGTCTTTGAAGTGGCATAATTATCTTCTGTTTTTCAGGGCCATTTAAAGAAAGTCACAGAACAATATCCTGATGATGTAGAGGCATGGATTGAGCTAGCCCAAATTCTAGAACAGACTGATATACAGGTATTATTAATACTCATTTGGTGAATTATGTGTGTGCTTTTCATAAGAGCATTTAGAGCTCATTCTCTTCTTTCTTTCATCCACTCCCTGTTTCTTTCCAAAGGGTGCTCTGTCAGCCTATGGAACAGCCACACGCATTCTGCAGGAGAAAGTACAGGCTGATGTCCCTCCAGAGATCCTGAATAACGTGGGTGCCCTGCACTTTAGGCTGGGGAACCTGGGAGAAGCAAAGGTATGCAGTTACTCACAGTTTGAATGGTGCTTCTTGATCACACTGAAGTTTTTCTTTGGGAACGTTCTGGAGTGCTTCATTGCTCTTTTCTTTCTGTACTTCAGAAATACTTCCTGGCATCGCTGGATCGTGCGAAAGCAGAGGCTGAGCACGATGAGCATTACTACAATGCCATCTCTGTGACAACATCCTACAACCTTGCCAGGCTCTACGAGGCCATGTGTGAATTTCATGAAGCTGAAAAGCTCTATAAAAACATTTTGAGAGAACATCCAAATTACGTTGATTGTAAGAAACATTTGGTATTTCAGTTCTACAGCCATTGTTACAATACCAAAAATCTTCTGGTTGATAGTGTCTTCTGCTCTCCTTACATCTGTCTTCCCTTGTTTTCACAGTAGCGTTAGGGCTGAGTAGCCTGTGCTATTTGCCACACGCTGCAGCACACATCATGCCCCAGCCTCATCTGTAGCCTTTTCCCTGTTTGTTTTCCATTGACACCTGCAGATACCCTTCCCAAAGCTTGTGGAGATGGGAGAGCTATTTCAAGCGGAGGGAGGAAAATAATGTAACTGATGGATCCTTATTTCTTTGCAGTTTTTCAGTTGCCTTTAACTTATGAAGCCAATTTAACACGTTTACAATACTCTAACTATTCAAAACCTGCAGTTTTTGTCTGGCCATCATGGGTGCAAGTTCCTCTTCACGTTGTGTTTCTCATTGTGAATAGAATATGAAAGGTGTCTTGCTGTCCTTAGCTGATCAAAACAAAGATTGCTTTTGAAATTGATGCATGGACAATATTTTCTTTGTTCAAGAGGACTTTAACCTGTTCCCTGATTTTTATTTCATTTTCTATCTTTATTTTCAGGCTACTTGCGCTTGGGAGCTATGGCCAGGGATAAAGGGAATTTTTATGAGGCTTCTGACTGGTTTAAAGAAGCACTTCAAATCAATCAGGTTTGTAACCCTATAAGTGTTTAACATTATAAAACACTGTAAATAATAAGTTAGCTTAAAATTTAATTTTCCTCTTTTTGTGTTTTTATTTTGTTTTAACTAGGGGAAGAAGAGAGAGCTGCGAGATCTGCTCTCTATGTTTTGTTTAGGGTTCTTTTGAATATGGAATTGTGTTTAAGAAGAGTAACACTTTATACTTAAAAAAGAACCCTTGCAAAGGAAAAGAGTGCTTTTGTAACTTAAAGTGAATTTTTATTTAGGATCATCCAGATGCCTGGTCTCTGATTGGCAATCTTCACTTGGCTAAACAAGAGTGGGGTCCAGGACAGAAGAAATTTGAAAGAATATTGAAGCAGCCCTCCACACAAAATGATACTTATTCCATGCTGGCTCTTGGCAACGTCTGGTTGCAGACTCTCCATCAACCCACAAGAGACAGAGAAAAGGTAATGGGCATCTCTCTGCCCTGTGTGTGAGTTTGTTGGTTTATTTTTTGTATGTTGTTAGCTATTCAGAGCCTCTTCTTGATGTCTGTTTGGCATCTTGTAGTTCATAAAATCTCTGGGTAGATCTTAATACCCCACTTTAGAAGTGAGTGATGAATTGGGGCATTTCTTTCTGCAGGAGAAACGTCACCAAGACCGTGCATTAGCCATCTACAAGCAAGTCCTCAGAAATGACCCAAAGAATTTGTATGCTGCTAATGGCATAGGTGAATATCAGACTCTAGTTTTGCTTCAGAGGTGATCATATTCTTAAGTTTCGTGCTTTAATAAAGAATTGTTTTTTCAGGACCTGAGCACTGTAGAGTGGAGCCCAGGAAATGGCAGCTGTGTCGGTTTTTGAAGGGGCACTTTATTGAGGCAGTATTGAATTTTTTGTGGTAGGAATGCACAGTGCATGAACCTGGAAGCTCATACTGTCCATATTCCTCTCCCCTCAGGAGCTGTCTTGGCACACAAAGGATATTTCCGTGAAGCTCGTGATGTTTTTGCCCAAGTGAGAGAGGCCACAGCAGATATCAGCGACGTGTGGCTGAATTTGGCACATATCTACGTGGAGCAGAAGCAGTACATCAGCGCTGTGCAGATGGTAACATCTCCACATTGACCTACATCCTGTCTTGGCTCACATGACTTCTAGATGTCTCTCTGTTGTCAGGGCAGCTGGGAAATTTTCTGAGCAGTGTTTTAACAAGTTCTAGGCCTATTTCTAACAAGCTGTCAAGTCTAGATTTAGTAACAGACTGCCAAATGTGGGTGAGGGGTAACAAAGCACTTATCAACTTGTATACTTTTTTTTGGTAGCAGGGTTAGAATTTTGGTTGTGAAGTAAATTATTAGCCAGAGGGGTTTCAGTCAGTGTAGTTGCTGCATGTGATTTACATTCAGATGTTTCCAAAGTAAGCAAATACAATTTGCTGCTGGGGTTTTCTTTAAAATAGCAACAATTCCTATTTTTGTTCTTGTAAATGACCACATGAATTCTTTAAAAGCTGTCTTAAAAGCTGACTGGGCTAAAATTTCACTCACCGCAGTGAAAATCACAAAATAATTTGTGTTGAAAGAAATCTGTTGAGGTCAGCTAGTTTAACCTGACCTGCCCAAGCAAGTAAATGTTCAAGTGTCAACCTATTCTGAGTAAATTGGCTCAATTAGCTGATGAAAAGCATACAAATAAGCTTAAAAGCACAGCATATGTTGAAAGGGGCAGAAACTAAGAACAAACTTGTGTCATTCAAGATGAGTCTTTATTAAGGCTCAAAGACACTTCATTCAGAGCTATTCTGAAGCTTTTTTGTGATGCTTAATAAAGAAGTGTTACTGGGCCTTTCTTACATGCTCAGGAGCTCAGTAGTCACTGTCCTCCAGTGAACTATTGTTAGCAAGCTTTGGCAACACAGTCACATTCACTCTGTTGTGCTTGAATGGGGTCTGTTGTTTTTTTAGCACTTTGACTATTTTTATTGACAAAAAACCTAATGAAAATCTCATTTTAGCAATTGTTTAAGCAGTGAATTGCAGTGGGAAAGTGGGTATCACTTTCATCTATCGATTTGGGAGAAAAAATATTTTAATCATTTGCTAATTTATTTAAGAAAAGGTGTTACTAGAAATGTGTTTGTTTACTGAAGTGTTTCATTGTTCCCTGGATTTTGCTATGCAGTCACAGTGTGAAATGCATTATATTGGACTCAAAGGGAGACAAATTGAAATTGCTAGCCCAGCTTACTGCAGCCACAATAATTATCCTACTGAGTTCTCTACCCTAAAGCATACAAATCTGAGGCAGGCTTGAGCTAAACACAAAATCTTGGTTGCTGAAGGTACTCGCAACACAGTGAGATCCAAGAGTAACAACCTCAGGTGTTGCAGTTCAGGGCAATTTTTCTGTACTTGAGCCGCAAATAAAACTTGCTTTGTATTCCTTCTGTTTTGGAGGCTTAGAGAGGGTGAAGGGTTCATTGAGAAAAGAGTATGTCAAACAGAAGGTGCTTTTTACTGAAAATTATAACATTTGCTATCTTTTAAGCCTTTAATTCTAGACCCACAGAAGTTATAGTAACAAGTCATCTTTTACACTTTAGAGAAACTGATATCCCTTGGCATGGGTAAGTTCCTCAGCTGGGTGGACAGAGCAAAGTTGAGTTATCTGGGAAGTCTGATTTTTTTTTTAAATAATTACATCAGATATATAGAATTAGTGTATTAGATATATTTCCATTTTTAAAATATCTGATATGAATAAAGAAAATAGATTGTTTATTCCCCCCACATACTGTGGAAAATATTTGATGATCTTAAAATGAGTCATGTTGGTTGGACTTTGTTGCAGTAAATGCTACTCTAACAAGTATTCTTTTGTGCTTAAGACCTACAGAGCTGCACCAATTTCTAGAAAAATCAGGTACTTGCTATGGAATAGGAGAGAGAATGTTCTGATCAGTGAAAAGGAGGCACCATGTAGCATAACACACTTCTTTAAAAAACAAAAGGCTTATTAGCAGCAATGCTTTTTAGGAATAGAAACATTACTAGAGTTAGCTAACCAAAATAACAAACCTCTGTTGCCTCTTACTTTGATTTCTTTTTTCTTTTATTTCAGTATGAAAACTGCCTCAGAAAGTTCTATAAGCATCAGAACACTGAAGTGTTGTTATATTTGGCCCGGGCACTGTTCAAATGTGGCAAATTACAGGAATGCAAACAAACTTTGTTGAAGGTATGGATCTAGAACATCATGGATCACAGGATAAAATTACTGATGTGTGTTTGTGTTTCTTTAAATTTGGTGGTCTGGGGTTGAAATGATGGTGTTTATTCTCTTTATGTCATTTCTGTATCACTTTGTAGCTTATCTTAAAAACATGGGTTTTTTTCCAGGCCAGGCACGTGGCTCCAAGTGATACAGTCCTCATGTTTAATGTGGCTTTAGTGCTGCAAAGACTCGCTACCTCTGTCCTGAAAGATGAAAAAAGCAATCTGAAGGAAGTGCTTAATGCTGTGAAAGAGCTGGAGCTCGCCCACAGGTAAAGATGATTTGTTTCTAATCCTTATAATCCATGTTGTTGTCCCCTTACAGTGTACTTGCAGTATTGAACACAAATCTGGTTAGAAGAGCAATCATCTTCTACAAAGCACTGTGCAATTCTCGAGTTTCTAGTAGGAAAACAAAATACTGGGCCTGACAAAACTGTGTGTTCAGATTTTGTTCCAGAACCAGATTTGTTTGACCAGGTGCCAGTATGTGTTTCTCAAAGAGTTTTGTAACTGCTGTGACCAAGATGCTCTTCTTCCCAGAAATACGCAGTTGAAAAGATGTTGACAATTATTCTACAACTTGAATACTGTTTTATGACTTCTTTCAAAGCAAACTATAAGGCTTAAAAGCAAATCTGTTTATCTTGCATTAGCATAATTCATGACTGGCAGTCCCTTAAGACTAATTTCACCCTCCTTTTGGTATTGTCACAGTTTAAGAACAGAAGCAGTTTCTTAAGTGTATTTGAGATATTTTAGTTCTGTTTAAAAAACAATAATAGAAAATTTTGTGCAGACACCAGTGTGATTAATCTGATCAAGTTATCACCATCCTTGAACAGAGCTTTCAACCATTTATCCTGCTCCTAGGTGTAGCTGGTGCATGATTTGTGCATGCCTAGCTTTGCTGTTGTTTTGAGGGTAGAAGTTCTAACTTAAGTTCTAACTTAAATTTAATGAGAAGCTTGTTATTTATTGCCTTGAAGAAGTTGCATGAATTTATATTTGCCTATTAACTAAAATTTTTGGAAAATACTTTCCATAGTCTAGACCTCAAGCAAGGAATTATTATATTCATATACCCAAGAATTTTAATCTAGCACAGAAACACTTCATTTGAAATGTGTCTGAGGGTATATGGGAAAAAACTGTGGCAATCTCGAAAGTTAGAAGTAATTTTCTTTTAAATTGGAGAAACTTTTCAAAGCACTGATCATCATATCTTACTATCTACTTGGAAGTTTGTTGTATTCTCAAGGGCCTGTCCACTAGGTCAAGGAGGCTGTTCTGAAAGCAATTTGAAAAACAAGTTTCCCTTTCTCCTCTTATGCTGAATTCAGGCATGTAATCTGTGACAGATAAGGAATCAATCTGTTGGGGTCAGCAATGTACTTACAGGTAGGAGCCAGCTAATGAAATCTCAGAACTCTCTTTAGAATTTTTCCTCTCCAGAGTGGTTAGAATGCTTTAGATTTGGAGTAGTCTGAATGCACTTTTTAACTGTTAAAAGGTGCTGTATTAAAAGGTGCTGGCACAGAGGAAATTGTTGGGAGTTCCTCATCTGTTGAGTTTTGCAGGTTTGTAATTCAGGAGTAAATGCTTTGTTTTAAGGCAGAATTGCAGTGAATATGTAAGTAACGCCATATTTGCTTACTTTGGTTTCTTGTGATTTCCTCCAGGTACTTCAGTTACTTGAGTAAAGTAGGTGATAAGATGAGATTTGACTTGGCACTTGCTGCTACAGAAGCCAGGTAAAAAAAAAAAAAAAACAAAAGCAACCCACAAAGAAATCCTTCATTCAGATTCTAAGAGGAATATTTTTGTCCTTTTTTTTTTAATATTAAAACTAGATTCCAAAATTTCAACTGTCAGTTTGTTAGAACAGTAGAAATACAAGTGCAGGGTCACTCCCTGCTACTGTTTCATTCTTTCCCTGTGTTGCACTTCTGCACATTCTTGTAAGATTTCCATAGCCCCATACAAATACCATGTGTTGGCCACCCTGCACTTTGCATCTGAATGGATATCATTGAAGCACTTTGTACAGAGGAGAACATTTCAATATTAAAAAAATGTCATTTTGGCATCAGCTAAGAGGGGGTTGAAAGCGCCTTGCTTTAATGTTTTGTGTGACATGGGCACTTTATGCACCCTTAACTCTCACACTTTTGGGTTTTTTAAACTTGAATTTTGCCCTACATTTCCAAGAAGGTTTGTTAGGTTGTTGTGATTAAATACAAGTTCTTATTAACCATACTTCTGAAGATTTCCAAATTGGTTGGCATAATTCCTTTTATGTTCCTGTGTGGGTTTTCTGTATATGAATTGGCTGCGTTTGAAGTGTGAATCAATATGTTCTGAAATGATCCATTGGAAGATAAATTAGCTTACTAAAAATGCTTCCGTTTACTCAAAAATCTGCGCTGCTCTTCTTTGAGCTATTTCAAGTAGCTGTTTTTTTAGTTCATTGGGGATATGAATGTAGTGTTGTAATGCAGGCCCTTTATAAAAGCATTTCTTTTTGTGTTTGCCACCTTGCCTTACCTGAGAACCTGGATTTTGCAGGCAATGCTCTGACTTACTGAGCCAGGCCCAGTATCATGTGGCTCGGGCACGCAAGCAGGATGAGGAGGAGAGGGAGCTGCGTGCCAAGCAGGAGCAGGAGAAGGAGCTGCTTCGCCAGAAACTGCTTAAAGAACAGGTTTCATTCCACTAAATTCTGTGTATTTCATTTTATAAGTGCACACAGTGACAATATGTGTGCTCCTCCTGCTCTGGGGTGGTACCTAGTAGCTGTTTTTCTTAGTCATAGTAAGTGCCAGCTGAAAATATTGCAGCTAACAGGTGATGCTCTTACTTCCCCATAGCCTCAGAAATATTTAGTTGTATAATGAAATAAAATAGTTGTGCCATAAGTTCTGCCATCAGACTTTTACCTATTCTACCATAGGCTTTTTTGTAGAAAACATTTTGTAAAAAACTTTTTTTTTTTTTGCCATGTGCATCTTCTGCTGTGACACAGAGCACGAAAAAGCAATTTTCCAGTCTCCTGACAGCAAATCATTTCTGTGCCTGCTGTTATAATCACCACGGGGGTGCAAATACAATGGTAATGGTTGGCTTCCTTGGTGTTTCAGGAAGAGAAGCGCCTGAGAGAAAAAGAAGAGCAGAAGAAACTTTTGGAACAAAGAGCTCAATATGTGGAGAAGACCAAGAATATTCTGATGTTCACTGGTGAAGTAGAAGGATCAAAGGAGAAAAAACGTGGTGGCGGTGGAGGCAGGGTAGAACAGAATGTTTTAATCTCTTTTTTTGTTTTTTTATTTCTTTTAAACCTCCTTAATTTTCCCCTTCTGATACATAGTTTCTTGCAGAAGCACAGGTTTTTCATTTCAAACTCCTAGGCTCTACTGATTAAAATTACACAGGTTTAATACTAAAATGTCAAAACTGGAAGCTAGTACTTAAAAGTTCTGAGTGTGGTGGCATCACTAAAATGTGTTCAGTTGTTAAAATAACAGAAGATTGTCTTATGTGCCAATTCTGAATCAGTTTCTAAATTATACCTCTCTGGTGCCAACTTTGTCGTGGTCTCTAGAAGGTCTGTATTTTCATTTCTTCCAGAACACGTTCAGCTAAATTTCCATTTTGAAGTGTTTCCTGGTAGCTTTGTAACTGGGATGTGAATAACAGGTTGTGTTGCCTGTCTTTCTTACAGCGTTCCAAAAAAGGAGCAGGGGAGTTTGATGAGTTTGTCAATGATGACAGTGATGAAGATCTGCCCATCTCTAGAAAGAAAAAGAAGAGAAAGGGCAGTGGTAGTGAACAGGATGGGGAAGAAGAGGAGGGTGAGAGAAAGAAGAAGAAGAGGAGGAGGTAGCTGATACTTTAATTAATTAATTATTTATTAATGTCGATTTAATATTAGACTTCCCTGAGCAATTATAGGGCTTTTAAGTAAATTCTCTGCAGTCTTTTGTAACAGTTTGAAAACAAACTCTTATCAAGAGGTCACATGGTTATTTTTTACTAACACATTATAAGACTTAAGCAACCACTCTGCAAAAGAAGTAGGAGTAACACTTGATGAGCTGGACATTTCTTGAGACTGGTATTTTTGTAAGTTCTAAGGGTTTTTTGCAATATTATGCTTTATGCCATATGAAATGTATTTCTGTTCAAGACCCCAGAAGGCAGAAGAGGGGAGTGATGATGAAGAACACGAAAATGGCCCACGGCCTAAGAAGCGACGTCCACCCAAAGCAGAGAAGAAGAAGGCTGTAAGTTGAACTTTGAATAACTGCATCACTCTCTAAATATCTATGTGGAGTTCAGCATTACCCTGGTCAAGAAAGATTTATTAGTGTTGAAAATTATGGCAAAACCTCCTGAAGCCAACTTAGAGCTTATTTTTATCCTCCTTCCCTGTTGCTAGTGCTGCTTCAAGGATGAAAAGGATATTTCCAAAGCCATCTAGAATTAAGTGATAGTAAATGGAAAATTTTTAAAAAGCTTGTCCGGTTTTCTGAATGTGTTTCTACATTTGGGCCCTGTGCCACATGAACAAGCAGCCCTTTGTTTTCCCCCTATACAGCCCAAACCAGAGCGTCTGCCTCCTTCAATGAAAGGAAAGATCAAATCAAAAGCCATCATTTCATCAAGTGATGATTCTTCTGATGAGGACAAACTCAAAATTGCTGATGATGGGTAAGAACCTTAACTAACTTTGTGTGAACTTAGAGTTTCAGTGCTTGCCTTCAAGAGAAAATGCAGTGTTAATGAGATAACATGAAGATAATGAGAAGTTTTTCATTGTACTCTCAACATCCCTTCCCAGGGCAAATTAATTCCACTCATTCTTCTAAAAACTAGCATTACCCAAATCCCGGTGTCTTGCTTTATGTATCAGCTAAAGGGAGCACCTTTTAATACCATTTTTCCCCTGTGCTTTTCCCCACAGGCACGCTAGGAATAGCAACAGTGATTCTGAGGAGGGGGAGCAGCAGCACAGCAAACGCATTGTGTCCGACAGCGATTCCGATAACAGGAACAAGTCTGGCAGCGAGGCAGGCAGTCCCCGCAGGTCCAGCGCCCGCGCGTCCGACGAGGAGTCTGACAGTGACAGGTCCCCGAGGAAGAGGCGGCGCTCGGAGTCGGAGCAGTCGGACAATGAGTCCGTGCAGTCGGGGAGGAGCCGCGGCTCCGGCGGCTCCGAGAACGAATCGCGCCCGGCTTCGCGCAGCGCCGAGTCCGACAGGGACTCTGAGAGGGGCTCTGACCACGAGGGCTCTGCCAGAGCTTCTGGGAACGAGTCTGAGCCAGAGGCATCTAATGATGAGGGCTCTGAAGGGGGCTCAGATGACAGCGATTAGAGCTGAATCGCAGACCGTATTTTTAAAAAGTTCGTGTAAATACATCTCAGTTACAGGGGAGATAGAATTTTTATATTTCAAAACTGTGATTTAAAGAACCTTAATGTTTTAGTAAACTGTCGTGAGACCTTCCTGTGATTCTTTCTATTAGTTACTAATGGATGTTTCTCTGAGTTGGCTTATGGTGTATTTTTAAATTTAAACCACTGTAGGTGCACAGAATCTCTGTCCTGTAGTCAGCACACCGAGGATGGAATGCATGTAAAAACTATGGAACATAAAATCTCCTTAGGTGGTTCAGAGTGGCTGAAACTTTGTTCTGTGATTAAAGATGCATAGATGGATCTTAAAATCCTACCAGATGCAACAAAGAGCTATGGATATTTATCTTTTTCCTCACTTGGAGTAAAGGTCAGTAGGGAAGTTTTTCTTACTTTCTATTAAAGAATAAATGTGCCACAATGCAGCTCTTTTATGTTTTCAAGGGTTTGTTCTTTTGCTTCTGTTTTTGTGTTAAATCAGTTGAAAATGTGCAGATCTTAGAGAAATTTTATAAACTAGTGATGCAGATTTAAATGAAATATTTAAATTGGCTGGTAAAGACATTTGGGAGAACTCTGTATTACTTGAGAAAGGTAAAGCTGCAAGTGTCACAATAAAATGTTCTTGCTTATTTGTTTGGAGTGATTTATTTTACTCCTTAGAAGGTATAAGCAGAATACCTGAAAACGTTGAATTTGACAATGGAATCTCTTTGGAGAAGGTGGTCCTCACTGTATTGTAAGTACATGGCTTTGGGAGCTAATTCCTTTCACATAATGTGTTCAGGAATAACAATGAAAAATTGTTGTGCTGTAGACTAAATCTGATTTTTCTGTGTGGTTATGAAAAAAATCAGTTGCACCAGTCCCAGGAAATGTTTTCCTTTTTTTCATTGGTCATTAATTCCTGTGTCAAGCATTTGCTAAGAGAAGATTCTGTAGGTCTGGATAGTGTATTGCTACCAGTTCTAACAGACTGTATGGCCTAAATATGTTGCCTTGTTTTTAGGAGGCCTGGATTGTCACTACTGGTAGTTCACTTGAAGCACTAAGTGAAAGAGAAGTTTCCCATGCTGCTATTTCTGGTTTGTTGTGAGCATGAGCTGTTCTCATTGTGGATGGGTTTGTTCATGTGTTTATGAGCTGTTGGTAACCATAGCAGACAGCAGAATGCAGAACGCTCAAGAAGTCTCTCCTTGTGGCTCAGTTTGATACCAGTTTCTATCTGTGTTCTTACCTAAAACTTAGCATCAGAGTAGAAGAACAACTCTCATGTTTGCTGGGTCAGAGCAAAGCTGAAGCATGACCCAGAACCACAGGGAAGCAGTGGATAGCTGAGGTGGGAATGCTTGGTGTCACATGGCCTCATTTACAGGACTGTGGAAAGTGAGGAAATTAGTGCTGCTAAGGAAAGCTGGTACATGCAAGGTGAAACAAATGGAGCATGAACAGCAGTGGCAGGTGTGAGAGTAGCCAGCTCTTAACAATAGGAAGGTAAAAGATGTATAGCACTTCCTATGGGATCTTAGAAACTTTTCTCTGCCTCAAATATACCTCTACTGTCTTTATCATGGTACTAATTCTGTCTTCCTTGTGAAAAGTCTGCAGATTTTGTTTGATGCTGTATGTACAGGAAATACATTTTGTGTTGGCTTAAGATAGCTCTAGATGAAGAAGTGCTGTGTGGGTCTTCAGACCTAACATCCAGCTGGAGAGAAATGCTTTCTGGTGTAAAATAACAGGGATTTTCAGACATCTCTTGTGAGAGGTATTTTTTGTCTCTCCACAGAAAGGAGTTGTGTAAGGAGAGGTTATGACTTAATAGAGCTGGAACTGTGTGATGTACAAGAGGCCAATCAACAGGGACAGAAAGGGGACAAGGGATGCTTTTGCTTCGCTATTCCTCTGCTTCTATGTAGCAAAAGAGAAATCAAAAAGCCACCAAAAACCAGAAGTCATTTTCTTTTTTCTTCCCTTTGAGGAGGAGAGTTAATGGGAGGCTTAAGGTTATGTAAAAAGTCATGTGTTGCTGTAATTGGAGAGAAAGCTGTGTTTTAGCTTAATTCATATTTTCTAATGCTTGTTTTTTGAAAGTGCTCTGGTGGAACAACATTGCCGTAATTCTCTCTTGGCAGCATTCCTTGCCTTCTGAAGTAGGTGGTTGGCTTGCAGCTATTAGATTCCTTTATTTTTAGCTGTAATCTATTCCTGGATGAAATACAGCAAGTTAGAAGTGTAACACTGCCTTGCTGGAGAAGTGCTTTATTCCTAGTTTGTGTTTTGCATCCACAGTTGCGTGGTGTGGATTGCATCCATTCAATCCACAGTTCCATGGCTGCAGGAAGTGTTTCCTGGTGAGCTCTGTTGTAGCTCAGCATTTTGCTGTTCTCACGTGTGAGCAGCACATAATCTCCAGAACAGAAGAAGAAAGAGGCATGTAGAATTTGCTCACCTTCCTGAAATTTGTAGATTTGGCCTTTCACAGAACATTTCAAGTGTAACTTGACAAAAAAAAAAAAAAAAAAAAAAAAAAAGGTGCTGGGTATTTTGGTTTTGAGGGGCTTTTGGAGGAGGGGTGGAAGAGGGAAGTTGGTTGGAGTGTGTGTTTGTAAGTTTTTGGGTTTTTTAATTCATTTACTCAATTTTCTCTTTCAGAAGCTTTTCCAGGTCAGTACTTGGTGGGAAGGAGTAGCTGTCACTGCTGAATGACAAAGCATCTGTGTGTAAATCGATCACTCTCTTTGCAAATGTCCACTTCTGCTCATTTAACTCAGAAAACCACTGTACTCTATCCACACAGAAACAAGGAATATATCTGGGAATGTGCTGCCAAGCAAGGGTTTGGACAAGGCAAGACCTATGGTAGGAGTACAACAGCTAAAGTTATATCAGTTCTTTATATAAGAAATGCCATTTCCTGGGAATAAGTTGCTTTCCACATTAAATATTTCACTGCTTACAGCAGTGTTTGTTGCAGCAAGGTTTTAAACTGACATTGCTGTTGACATCTTCTATTAAGACTTGCAGGCTTTCTGGAACAAGTTTGCTCCCTACTTTTTTCCTCCTTACTTTGTTTTGCAGTTTTTTTAGACTCCCTTGTTAAATAATGGTAGTTACCTTACAGTCAATAAATCTGGAGCTCAGAAATTACCTGGAAAAATTCCTACAGCTGGAGCAGCAGTCAGCGGGGATAAATTCAGTATTAATGTGAGTAACAAAACAAGTTGGCAAAATGAATGTGAAAAAAATGCTCATTATTCTCATAGCTTCTAATAATAGTATTTTGTTAATTATCTAAACATTTTTTGCTCTGCAGAAGAGGATTGGAATTGGAGAGAGAATCTAAGTGAGTACAAGATATGGGAATACCTACTAGAGAAATTCAAAGTCAATGTAGTGAAAACGAGTACTGTTTCCACCCTGTCTGTGAATTTTGGTCTACATCTGCTCAAGCTTCATATTTTTATGCTAGAAATACTTAGTTGTACTATAGAAGGTACAGTTCATGTGTAGTCATGCAGCTTGTAATGTCTTTTTTACCTGTGGTTCCTAACTATTGGAGAGATTAAGAATGCTCATCATAGCTGTGTTGTTCTTGAAGTGCCTCTGCGTTGTTTTCTTCCTCTTTTTAATTCTTCCTTTGCCCTGAGGCAAAAATTTCTTTCACTGCAGCTTCCAGAGCTTGGGGCTGGTGAGGTATTTGGGGCTGACAAACTTGATTGAGTTTACCTCCATTTGAAATTATAAATGCTAAAGAGTCCCTATTGCTGCTTCTGTGTCATTTTATGCATGTCCCTTTATCTCCCTGTTTGGAGATGCCCCCAGCATTGTTGTGGTGTTGCCTGAGCTCCAGCAGTGCTGTTTGGCTCAACAGCATACAAGAATTTCATACCTTCCCACCCAGCCTTTGCTGATTAAAATACAAATGTCCAGTTCTAACTGAAGAAAACAGGGGGTTTAGCACCCAAGAGTGAGTTTGTGGTAGTGACTTCTGGGGTCTTTTCTTTTGCCTTGGAAGGCTCCAAGCAATGCTCTGGCTCTTTGAATGTTTTTGAACCCTTCAGAATTCTTAGCACTTGAATCTCCTGTCTTGCCTCTCTCATATGCAAATGCCATATGCTAATTGCAACAGCTCAAAGCATTCTTGGACACACTGAGGAACACCTAAAACATTCTTGGACATTTTGAGGAGTACTGTGGGCCCACTCTGATTCTTAGGCCTGCTGTCAAAGGTGCAGTTGAGGTGCACAATCTATCTTCAGGGACAGATAGGTCTCAGCCAGAATGTTCCAGACTCTATCTGCTAATTGAAAAGTGACTTTTTGATTTAGGACACACAGGTAGTAGTAGAGAGCTCATCTTTGCTGGCTGGCTGCTCATTCTGTAGGACAGAGGAGGTTGTAATTTAAGAAGAATCTCATGTAATGCTATATTCCTTCTGTCTGGTTCCACAACTCTATTAGATAAAACTGGATTTGGAGTCTTCTCACCTTTGCACCTGAAGATTCTGGCTGTACAGACACTGCTGAACCACAGACTCCTTTAATCAGAGCTAATACTGATAAATCCTAATAAATACCAGTCTTGCTCTGAGCTGGTGACAGTAAACTACCAATTCTGAAGATGCCTCAGAGAAGCATCAGAGAAGATGAAACATCTCTTCATCCATCTCTTCTCTTTAAAGACAGATAACTGCTTTGTTCCAGCTTTCAGTAGAGTTTGAGCTGCTCTAAACTGTCTGTATCTGTTATGCTGTGCTAAATTATTCCAGTGTGTGTTCCATTCTCATGGGAATCTGTCTAAGCAAAAGGTAACATTCTTTTTTCTTTTGGGAAGCTGTCCCAGACCAGCTGGAGAGGAAGAATTATTGTCAGCAGCTATTTACTAACACTAAAAAGGAAAGAGGAATTAAGTCTCATTTGGGTTTGCAGAATAAAGCACATTCATGCAAAAATTCAAGGTGGTGATTTTAGTCAAAATGTTCATACAGACAATTCTATATTCATGCAGCTGTTTTGTTGTGTGGTCAGTGCATCAGGAGACCTGGCATGGACTGCAGGAGATTCAACCCATAACTCTTGGAGTGTTCCTCATTTCCTTCTGCAGTCTGGGCTGCTCAGGGTTTGTCCAGGCAGTAGCCAAGGTATGGCTATGAGGTAATTAGAGGTTGCCATATAAACGGAATGGTATTACTGGAAGGGGAGAGGAGGGAAAGAAAATCAATGATGTGTTAGATTTATAGTCTGGATCCTTAATTACTTGGGTCTCTGTATTTCTATTTCGGATCTTCTGTGTCATTTTTTTTTGCTCTGCACTCACTTGTCTATAAATAATGGCCCAAGAGACCTTGCCATGAGTGTTTCAATTTCTGTTGCCTTTAAACAGTGCAGGGAAAGGATATTTTATTCAGTGCATGGAAAGGATATTTTATTCAGTGCATGTGCAAGAACTATTGATCTATCCAACTGTAAAACTGGAGAATGGAAGTTGTAACAGTAGAATCAAGTGAAGTATACATTAAAAACAGGAAAAATGTAATATAAAAGACACAAGGATCTAAAGGAATTTGTCCAGTCCAGACTGTGCTGTGATCCTAGAAGAACCCAAGATTCACCTCAACTGGCAGCAGTGCAAGCTCTACATAAGGGAGAGGTTGGTGGTATCTGTAATATTTGCATGGAAATGATTCTTAGTGAAAAAGAATTGCAAGATTTAAATTGTTCTCCATCCTGGCCTAAATTGTCCCAAAAGAGCAGCAGTTCCCTTGAGCTGTACATCAGCTGAAGTGATGTTGTATTTCTTAGGGCTTTCATACATTTTTGTCTTTGATGTTGCTTTTGAGAAATGTGTAAGAAAACATGGAGGGCAGGGGGGTGGGTGAAGCTGTGGGATCCAGATTGTACATCAAGACCACATTTCATGTAGCACTGACATGAAGCTGCTGTGGGGCAGGATGATTCCTTACTGAGTTATACTGGATTTTTGTCTGATCTGCAGTGTTGTTGGAGCATAAATTGTACCTTGATTTAAAAAATGACAAACATTGTTGCTTCATTAGTAATAGAACCACAGCCTCTTTCTCCTTCTTCATAAGATGAAGTCCAGTGAAAAAGGTCTGTGTTTGGTTTTGAATGATTTCATTTAAATAAAGAAAACTATAAACACATAATTTTGCTATTAGAAAGGTTGAAGTGCTGGCCAAGAGTGTGACTTGAAAACAAATTATGGCCAGAATTGTCTTACAGAATTAAACCTTTATTGCCTCAAAGCTGACCATCTTTGTTGATCCCACATTGAAGAGCTGGGGTTTGGCCTGGCATGACTTGATTCAGTTCCTGTCAAAATTAGACTGCTGTGCTTTGCTTTCACAGAGTACTTTTTGTAGGCAATTAATCAATATCTCCTGGAGAGCTTCAGCAGAGGCTGTTGCTCAATCAGTGAGGTTGCCAAATAATCACATGCATTTGTTTTGTTTGGGAAAACTTCATGTGATGATTTGTTTAAAAAAACAAACCCAAAACTACTACAGACCAATCATTGGGGGTGGCAGTGGGGGGTGAGTGTGGGATGCACAACCAAAAAGCCATGAAAAACCCTCTCAAACTCCACACATTATTTGGATTATCTGGGAAAACTTCACTAGACAAACCTGCATGCTCACAGATGTCCCAGGTGGAGAATCAGAGCTGCTTTAGGTACAGTCCAGTGATTGTGTCTCCCTAGACTTCTGGTCCTGTCCTAATATTTAGCATCCTTCCTCCTGCCTTGCACCTGGGTTTAGTTTAATGCCCAGGTGTGAAGGTCTTTGCTGTGAACTCCCTGGTCAGCTTTCTCAACTAGCAACTGCTACAAATGCAGGCATTGCTTCTGTTAATAGTTAAGAGGATGCATTTCTGTGATCTCTTTTTAAGAATTAGTAAATGTGACGTGACTAAAATGAGCCAGTGGTATAACTTTGGGGTACAGGAGAAAAACTACAGCAGGGCTCGTTATTCCACAGCCAAGAATTTCTTTTCCTGAAGCAGAAATCCTTTTGATTTGCATCTCTTCTGATGGAGGTGGCCATTTGGATCAACACATGGAATATGCTTCCTTGTGGGTGCTCTAAGTGGTTCATGGGACCAGAAAACAAAGTCAACCTAAAAATCAACAGTGTGAGCAGAATTCAGCTGAGGATGGGCAGGGAAGGGCAGTGGAAGCCATGTCCTGGCTGTGCTTCTTCCCTTCCCTGTCAGCTGCTGTACCCTGAGAGGCAATGGGTGCTGCTCTAGCCCCTGGTAACAAATGTGCTAAATCCACACCCAGTCTTGGGAATAATGTTCAGGAATTTGTTAATTGGTGATTTTTTTTTTTTCATTCTTTAACAAAAGCAGTTGGTAACATTAATCTCACAACTAAAATGCTGCTCTGTAATTTCAGATTGACCTGTGAAGTTGAGAGATGTAGAAGGGAAGGTTCTTGTCACTTCACTTAAAGGAAATTACAGCCATGATTAGTGTCAAGTGGAAAAGGATTATTTTGAAAGCAAGCTGGGACTGCACAGAATAATGGAGAGTTATCTTGGAGAACACTCATGTAGAACATGAAAAGAGTAAGCTAAAAATCCAGCTGAGAGAATCAGGGGAGTACAATTCTAAATTTAAAGCAAAGCAAGCTTCTTAAATAAAAGGTATTGATACATTAATACATCTAGAGAGTTTTGTCAGATTACAGGGCTTCTTTGCCTGCTGCCTGCTTCCCAGGAGTTCCTTTTGATTAATGCAGTTGTCCCTGAGCAGTAGAGCATCAAGTTCTGTATTCAGTATTGCCACCTCCTTGTTTGATCCTGGTTCTTGTTTTACCTGCTGCTTTCTCTAAGCCTCACCTGCAAGAACAATAAGAACTAACACTCCTCAGTGGTTTAGATTTTTTTTTTTGTTTTGTTGTATTGTCTTTGGTTGGGTTTTTTTGGTTTGGTTGGTTGGTTGGTTGGTTAGTTTTTTTGTTGTTTTTTGTTGTTGTTGTTGTTTGGCTGTTTGTTGTTTCAAGTGTTCAACCTTTGTGGCTGCAGTGAAAAGCCTGGATGTCTGAAGGGATGTGCCCCGGGGATACAAAACTGGATAACCAAGGAAAAACAACCCAGAATTTACTATGTGTCAGGATTTCTAATTCAAACATTCTGGATTTAGGTTTTGGTGGACTCATCTCACATCCTTGAACGGTTTAGGGTAGGAAATGAGGAGGGAGATAGCACAGGGTGATGTGAGGAGAAGCACGTGTGCATTTCTTTTCCTTTGTGCTCCTTCTAAATTCCATAATTGTCTCCCCTGGGCTCAGAGAGAGCTGTCTCAGCAGTTCAGAGCTGCAGCAGCTGAAGAGGCTGTAGGGAAATGGGGCTGACACCCTTCAACAGGGCAAAGAAGAGAAGGGGAAGGAATGTGGGTTAGAGGTGCAGAAATCCAGTGTTTGAGAGAAACTCCTGAAGTCTCCAGAAGCAGAAAAATCGAGAAGGAAAACAAAAAGAAAAAATAGTTCTGTAAATAATGATTACCAGTTTGATAAAATGAGCATTTAAAAGGCAGTATCAAAAGAAAAGAAAAAACAAAAACATTTCAGAGACCTTGAGAGACATTATGGCCAAGATTTTCATTATGTTTATTGCTGGATTTGTTTTTTTCCCATAGAGCTGTAGCTCTTGCACCTGATCCTACAGGTTATATATCTAAATTTGCAATTCTAATTGAATGGGTTGCTGTAAGGGCTGTGTAGAGAAAATTACTATGTTGATTTGCAAATTGCATCAATCTCATGCTGTCATCAGAAAAAAGGAAAAAAACAAAGAAGGTTAGGGCTGGATCAATCACATTCTTAAATTTTCCTCTAGCAACAATGGCACGTTTTATTACAGTGTTATAGGACCAGGTGATTTAAGTGGATTTTATTTATCTTCAGACATCTCAAAATTAGCAGTCTAGACACCTTGTAGAGAGACACCCATGGCCTGGCATCCCCAGGGGGCAAATCATCCCATGCCAAGGTAATTGTGTAAGCTAGGAGGAATGAGTCACTCTGAGGAACCTGTTCCTGTCTGCTGCCCCAGGAGTGTGTGGATGTCTAGACACCCAGCATTTGGATAGTTAAGTAAGAGGAATCCCACCCAGCACCGCGGGAGCTCAGATGTTTCCTTTGTTATTCACTTGAATTAGTTTCCAATTTAGATGTAATCTTCCCTCCTCTTTCCTCCCTAGACCAATCCAGTAGGATCAAGTTTACATGAACCTTTATCACACTGAGGAACTGAAAGGGAGATTTCCAGATCAGGCATAAATAGATCTGGCTTCCATCTATCAGCTCTCTTCTTAATTGTGCTTTTATAAGTTTTTTTTGGTTACATTTGGGGCGTTTTCTGCCCAAATTGTCCTCTATGTCTGCCATTTCAGCAAATGCCAACTGCAAGCTTTATTCAGATTGTCAGGCAAACTAAGGATTACTTCTTGTGGAGCTGTGAAAGTGCCTGGCAAACAGAATCTGGGAATTGGGAGCTCCTGGAGGTGCTGGGGTGAGTACACAGAGACAGCGCAGTGTTTGTGGTGTTGCAGTGCAGGGAGACTCTTCCTCTGTGGTGCACGTGCTGGGAGCCAGAGCTCTCAGCCTGAGCCAGGCTCTGTAGGAAGACCATTCCCATCTTTCCAGGCTCTGGTGTCTAATTTAGCTGTTGGTTCTGTGTCTTACTGTACAGGTTACAGGTGTAGTACCAGGATTCAATTCAATCTATAGTGTCTTTTTATGGTCCTGATTGAAGGATGAAATCCAAAGCTCATGTGATGTCAGAAGTAACAAGATTACCTGGATTTATATTGTTCAATCCAAGGAACAGCCTGTTCCCAATGCAAGAGGGGAAGGAAGAGTTTGAATCAATGACATTTCCCCTTACAAACCAGTTAAAGTGTGTAGAGTCTTTGAGAAGATGACGTACAATATAAAATGATTCTTGAATTGAGTTGCACTACAGTCCTTCATGAAGATTATTATGGAATTTGCACTGGCAAGAATTCTACAAGGATAGAATATCACATATTTATAACTGATGCCTTTTATCAGAGCCATTCCAGCCCCTGGACTGCCACAATCAGTGCACTCCCACTGACAGGTTTCACCTGTTGCAGGTATGTGCTGGGGTTTTACTGCATTATGGTCCCTACCTGCATGGTAAATCTACTGAGATATTTATCTAATTGAATTTATGAAGGGCCTTTCATCACAGCTAAATACTTCATGGTCTTGCCAATTAAATTACATCAATCCTATAGAAGGGAAACTGTGGGAAATTGGAGGTCACCATGGAAACCTTCACTGGAGCAGGAAATGAAACTGCTGTGTTGATGAAGTGAGTAATCAGTTATGTACAGCCTAAAAGCAGTGCAGTGCACCTACCCTGCCTCTCATGGCTGTGTCGTGCTGGGCCTCTTCCCCACAGCCTGGCTGGGGCTCTCTTGACTTTAAAAATGTTCTTTGTGTGGAACTGAGTGAGCCCTGCCCTTCTCAGCTCAGCTCATGGGGCTGTTTAAGGTTAACATGGCAGCTGAAGCCCAGGCCAGTTCCTGTTCTGTTGTCAATATTGGGAAGAGGGATTAGGACTAATGCTTCTACTGTTACTCAGAAATATTAACAACCTAAGCTTAAAATAATCAAGTAACTGAATGGCATTTCTCCAAGAGGAATAAAAGGAATAAAGATAAATGGGGGTATACATAATATGTATGAGTGTATATCTGTACAAATAGAAAAGCCTAAGGCTTTAATCCTTCCCCTGCTTTTTTGGCTCTGGGAAGGAATGGGGAAGGAACACAAAGTTGGCCTGCTGCATGTGCCTGGAGCCTTGTTTGTTACTCTGCTGTGGAGGCAGCTGTGTCTGAAATCTGAAAGAACATGCAATCATTTCTTAAAGGGTTAAACAAAATCCCTGAAGAAAGGCAGATCAAGCCTTCACCTGTGTTTCAGTTTTAACTCTATGTACTTCCACTTCTCAAATTTCACTTTGTCCTACCAAAAAGAGAAGCATCCATTTTCTAACAGAACAAACTCTATAAACTCCTTCACACTATCAAACCAGTTAAAGATCCCTTTTCCTTTCACAAAGTTAAGTGGTTTTATACAGCTTCTTAGATAATGAAATTCTGGGAATACTTCACACATCAGATCCTTCAAGCACTTCTACTGCTAGCATAAACAAAACCTAAATGCAAGATTGACGTTTTTCTAAACTGCAAAATATTTGAAGATAAAAATTCCCTCAGCTGGCTGCTTTCCTCACTCCAGCCATGTATCCATGCCAAGTGTAACTGTTGCCATGGCTGCTTCGTCAACTCATTAAAAATAACAGTTCACTCCTCTCCAGCTACCCTCCCTTAAAGGAAAGGGATGTGGGCTCCCTAAATCAAAGCCAGACAAGCCTGTGTGCCTTTACAGCACCACTTAAAAGCACATTATTCAAGGAACTCCTGCCTGAAGAATCTTAGTCCCTGGCTGTCAGAGGGAAAGGCCTGAACCTGCTTGAGAGAATTCTTGGTCTTTTAGAAGTGAAGCTTATTCTGAAATGCCAGGATAGGGGTGGATCCAGAGAGATACTGCAACCAGCTTGTATCTTGCTGGAAAACAAATACAGCTCCTTCTGAAGTACTGACAAGCTTTTTTGGGGTATATCTTGTGTTGTATGTAGAACCCCCCTGGCATTAAAGAACCCCATGTTGATACAGTCTCCTTTAAATTACTGTTACACCTTGATGCCTGTAACTGTAGCTATGCAGCTTTTCCCTTTGCTGTCAGAGCACAGCTCCCAGCCCAGCTGCTGTTTCTGTTTTGCTTTTCCAGATGCAATGTGTGGAGAGACAATTGTCCCAGGCTAGAGCTGTGCCTACAGGATCTTGCCCCCTGAACTGAGCCCATCCCTGCCTGCTGGGCAAGAGCACTTGCTGTGTGCTCTGGTTCTCTGGCCAACAGCATTGGAGATAAAAGAGGAGCAGTGATCAATTTACAGGAGATTTATGTGAGGTGAGAGAAAAAGGCACTACCTTTGTGTGACACTTTGACCCGTTCTGCCACTAGACTCACACTCTTGTCCCTTCTCACATTCATTCAAGTCATTTGATGTAGGAGATGCACCATGGCTATTTATCAGCTTCTAAGTATGGACCTCCTCCCAAATTTAGGGGAATCTTGTGACACCAGTGGTGCCTCATAGCCTAAGCCCCTGCACACCCCCACACCAGGACAAGGCTGGAGCTGAGCAGCATTTGAAGCAAACACTGTGGCAACAGTTGATAAATGGAAGTTTCTCAGGTACCTGTGAGCACAAGCCCACCACCCTTCATGCTGCTGTACCAGCTCTCTGGGAATTCACTTTTGAGAATAAGCATTAATTAGCAAGAGACTATTTTTTTTAATCAGTCTCTGCAGCTGCATGCCTGGGTTGCAACATGAGCCATGATAATTCATGGTTCAGATGTGTTCTAAATTTGTACAGTTTGGGAGTGCACTGAAATGATCAAATTGTTTGGATTTACACACTGCTCTGGGGAAAAGGGAAAAAGCACTCCAAGTCCAAATAGCATTCAGAGGGAAGCTTCCATCTGCTAAAAGAGGAGGCCTGATAAGCCACTCGTCAAAAATTTTGTTTTGGATCCAGCCTCTACCTTTTCCCATATACCGTAAGGCTTCTTCCTGCACTGTTCCCCAAGAAACAGAACTGCAAGGGAGTCATGAAAGTCTTTTGACTTTTAGAACCTGATTTGGATTTAGCAGGTGATTTGGAACACCCCTCCCAGGGGGAGAGGCTGAAGCTGGGGTTGATTGAGCTTGTGTACGGTTCTTCTACAAGAGAGCTGGAGAGGGACTTCTGCCAGGGCAGGTATTGACGGGACAAGGGGAAATGGCTTCTAAAAGAGTACAGGTGAGGTAAAAGGAAGAAATTCTTTACCGTGAAGGTGGTGGACACTGAACAGGCTGCCCAGAGAACCTGCAGCTGCCCCATCCCTGCAACTGTTCAAGGCCAGGTTTAATGAAACTTTGAGCAAGCTGGTCTCTTTGGGAGGTGTCCCTGCACATCACAGGGGGGCTGGAACTAGATCATTTTCCAGGATTCAGTGATTAGAACACATTCCTGGAATTCTCAGATTTCATACCTAAGCACCACTGCAGCTTGCACAGATGATGATCTACTGGTCTGGTCAGTGACAAGGCAGCAGCTGTCCAACTGTGACACTCTTTAGGAGCAGGTGAGAATTCACCATGACAGATCCTTCTCAAAATCCAACCCACACCTGGCAGGGTGAGGGTTACTGAATAGGAACTGCAACCTAATGCAGAATTTCAGAGGATCAACTGAGATACTGTAAGTGGTAGGAAGTATGTGTAAAATGCAGTTTCTCACAATGCTCCTGGCAAGTATAATTCTACCCAACACTTAACAAAAATAATATTAATAAAAGCCATTGTAATTTATCAGTTACAGTGGTTTAATTTTGACTGTGACTTTACTATGTAGAATTAAGCACTCTGTTTACATTTTAAGTACAATGCTTCTCATAGTCAACAGGAACACAGAAGTGAGACCAACCAACAGCCACCCCCTGTTCCAGATTAGCCACAAGTTTTGCAATTGAGCACTTAAAAAACTTGAGCAGCAGTAAAGATCGTGAAGATGCTACCACCTCTCCTCATCTATGGAGAGACCACTTTGATGTGCACACTGCAGTAAGCACCATTTTTACACCAGTTTGAAGAACCTTGAGCTGTTCACACTGCACGAGGATTCTCCAAGTCACGCGATGGTAATTCCACCTTTTTTTTTTTGGTGGCATTTTTTACTGTTTTTGTTCTATTCTGCATTTTTAGTTGTTCTTTCATAGTTTTCTCTACCAGAGTTCCTAGCTCAGTGGTCAGTTAGAAACAAGCCAAATAGCAAAGCCCTCATGCACAGGTACATAAGGCTGTAGTAAGGACATGTCAGACTAGGCAAGAATACAAGGCTTAGTTTCTGTGGCAAGGAGCCCATAGCTGCCAGCTCAGCCTTCTCCAAAATGGGGCAGAAAAGCTTAGCTGCAGATTCTGGATCGATTCCCAAGTTTTTACTTGCACATCCTTCTACCTTCTCCTCTGACCTTTTGATATAACTTGAGTTGGAAACCACTCTTTCCTGCCTTGTGGTTCCTCCCCATCTTTCCTCTGCAGTGCACAGGAGCAAAGTGCAGCACATGCTTCACGTACAGATTACCATGTACACAGGAAGTATCATAGCACCATACACCACTAAACCAACCAGCAGTAACAGCAAAGTTCAAGGGTAAACTGACAAACTTGGAAAAACACAACACTATTAGTGAAACAATGGTGAATTTCACTTCACAGCACCTTGTTACACTTAAAAAAGCAATTCTAGAACAGAACTTTGAATTAATCAGGATTAAATGAACCCTGTAACTGTACTTGTCCATCCTGTTAAATGAGTATTGAACTGCAGAACCTTAGTGCCTACAGCACGCATGCACCTCAGCCTGCACATGGAGTGAGGAGTGAAGTCTGCACCCCTCTAGTTCTAGCAGTGACATCACCCCTAGATAAGGAAGAGTCATGAGTTTCAGAGGAACAAGATACCATTAAGTGTTCTGGGAAGCCCCAGGATATCAGTGCTCACCACTGCCACCCAGGAGTTGCAGCTCCATCACACACAGCCAGCTCTCAACCTCCAGCCACTGAACTGCATTTGAAGCATTCCTGTCTCTCTTAACTGGACCCCACCCACACCACTATCCCCTGCCCTCCCTTTAACTGCTGAACACACCCCATTCCTAAAATGCAGGGATGGCGCCATGGAATTCTGCCAGCAAGTTCAATAGCCTTTATGGCATTTGGCTTGTTGAGCACAGTCCCTGGATTTCCTGGGCTCCACACTGCTCCCAAGAAGCTCCAAGGCAGTAGCAGAACTCCTTGATAGACCATGGCTCATGAACATGCAGGAGGGTAGAGCTGTGACTGGAGTTAGGAGCCCTTCAAAGCAAACCATGACCTGCTTTTCCAGCTGCAGTGTTACAAGGTGCTCCACTGCCAACTCCAACTCTCCCTTTCCTCAAAGCAAGCTTAGTTATCAGCTCTAGTCCTTTTCTTGGGCTCCACCTCTTCACCTCCTGTGATGCTTTACAGTTTATAGGCTACAGCACTCACACCACCGGCAAACAAAGCTCCAGTCCAGGAGCCACTCCCCTTTTGCCACTACAAATACATCACTTTTCAACAGGTTAAGTCTTGAGTATCAATGAGGACAAAAAAACTCACTGGGGACAAGGTTCTAGGAAGTAAGGTGTTTTGCGTATTTAATAGATGACATTTCAAGCCTGTACAATGCAACATCATTCAACTCTTTTGTAGGGATTTTTTTTTTTTGCCAATTTGAGAACAGGCAGCTAACAGACAGTGCCACTTGATTCAGAAACATGCATGTGGCCTGGGGGGGAAGTTCAAAGCATTAATCAAGTCAAAAGCACATACTCACTGATAAAGCATACACTGGACCACAAGGCAAACCCCTACCATCTCCTCAGCAAATTCCATCATTCTCCTCCTGTCACAATACAGCTGTAGTGTCTCATCTTGTCTGTGACCTTATTTAGAATTCATTTGCATATCCAGACAAGGAGTGTAAAAATAATTTCAGGATGGTTACAACCTAAGGCGACTCCCACTGATGTTTCATTTCTTAAGTGAACAAGTCATCAGCCAAAGCTTTTCTACTGGGAGACATTCAGAAACAAGTCAAGTATCACAATGTTTATTGATAGATACAAGTATATAAAATCAGGGCATGAACATGTCTTGATAAATTAATAGACTTAATTTCAGTACTGTAAGAGGGACCAATTCAAATTTCTCACCATGTCATGTTTCACACCCACAAAAACCTCTTCCAAAGGGCATTAAACCATCTCTTCAGCCGATCAGTTTTTGTGCAAGTAAACTGTTCCTTTTAAAAAAGACTTGTGCACTTGCCCAGGCTCAAGGATATTAAAACCTAGCACATAAAGCCCATTACTAGAGGTAGAAATACAGGCAAATATACTATTACGGCAACAACCATCGATTACAGTTAAGGATTCTCTGTAACAACCAAATGGATAATCAAATATTGCAACAACTCAAGTATTACACTGAGCAAAGTGCATTTCTACAGTATTCAGTGTTGCTATTCAGTTTCTAACTTAAAAACAGCCTATGATAACTGGCAGCAAAGAAGACCCTTGCAACAGACTGCTTCTGCTCGAGAACTTATGATGTAATTATTGCATGCTGCTAATACACTGTTATCTAAACATTGAAGATACTCTAAAATATTTTTATTGTAGACTATTAAGACATACTACAAAAACCTTTTGCAGAGAATATCCTACTGACATACTTCTGCTTTAAATATTGTGAAACATTACAGCGGAATGAATTTTCGCAGTGGTTAGGTCAAATGCAGTTACATCATAGCAACAGTATGTTTGCACAATTTAAGGCTTTGGCTGGTTCTTTAGTCAGCTTCTTCTTCAGATTCTTCTTCTTCAGCAGTTTCCAGCCAGGTTAACCACTGGTTTACCTGCAGTTACACAAAATTGGTTTAAGGGAGCAGGAATTGTTTCCCCATTAGGTACTTCCACAGAACACTCATCTTCCCCCACCCCAACTCATTTTAGAAGACCTTTCAGCCACATTTGCACTACACATAAGCCTCTAGGCAACAGGAGAGATTTAGGTAATCTTGCTTGTAACTCCCTCCTAGTGGAATATTCCATGAAGATTCTAGATATTTACAAGTCTTCAAAAGTCTTCTCAAACACTCCAGTGCAGCAGAAATAACAAAAAACAAGTCTCTATTCTAATGTTAGCAGATTTACCTGGAATAAAGCTTTGCCTTTCCCTGGAAACTCTTGAGTAATGTCTTCTTTCCATGCCAAGAAGGCTTCTTCTTCAATGATCTCCATGTCATAGAAATGAACAAAGAAGCGCAGTAACATGCCTAGGAAAGTCAATTTTAACTTTGTTAGCTTCATAACCTTCTCAACCACTTAATCAATTTTAAGAAATGTAGGGACAAGCCAATTCAACTAAGACCTTGATGTACTTACCTTTTGGAAAATTATTGTTGTAGCAGTGCACCTGGAGTGCATATAAAGCACTCACTTGCAGATCAACATGGTCATGGAGGAACTTCTGCATCACCGGCTTGAAGGAAAGAAGCAGCTGTTTTTCCTGCTCGAGCTGCTCTTTAGATGGAGCAGATGAAGAATCCGATTCGTCACTGGGTGGGTTTACTTCACTAGAAATATACTGCAAGAAACTGGGCAGAAGAAAAGCCAAACTAAGTTCTGTAAACTAAGATCAAAGCACTTGACCTATCAAGTTAAGACAGCTATCACTGCAACTATCTGCCTGCTTTCACTTGCAGTAGAGACTTGTAGTGTGGTTGACAGCACACCAGAAAAATCCTTGTTTTGCCTTTGTTACATTTTAGAAAAACACAAGGATCTAGACTTCCTCCCAAAGAAAACACTTCATACACTGATGCAAGCCTGGAGACTTGCCTTTTTTCTCAAATCTAATGGGATTTTACTAGAGAAGTTTCACTCAGAACAATCTGTCTTCCCATGTACTGCATCTCAGATTTCTGCAGAGCTACATCTGAACCTTTACAGATTACTGCCTTACTGACAGCTTAACCAAGCAAATATCTAAAATACATCAAAACAGCATCTCACCTGGTCATCAGTATATTCACAAATCCCTTATCTACATGAAGCTTGGGTGAAATGTTATCTTTAATCCACTTATAGATGGCTTGAGGGGATGGATCCGATTTTATTTGCTTTAGCAGTTCCTTCTCCAGTTTCAGAAGCGGGAACAAGAAGCTAAGCCCCTTCCCTTCCAAGATCTCCAGCATGCGATCCTTGTTCTGGTCAATTTCTGACAAGGAAATAAATACACGTGTTAAGTGCTTCTCAAGAGCTCAAAGCGATGGTTTATACTTCAGCCACCCTTTAAGAAACATAATTCCTAACAATAATGACAGCTAATTCCACCAAGGGAACCCTGCAAGTTATTTTACTCTGGAATAAACTAGATCATTATCTTGCTTACTCTAGGATCAGGTAACAGAAGAGCTTTGTGGCAAATCTTACCTGGTAACATTTTCTGCATATTCACTTTGCTTTGTTGGAACAATTCTGTTAGCCATTCACGGTCTTGTAACTTAGCTAACTGCTGAAGACAGAGCAGGAAGAGAGGGAAATGGGTGCCGCTTTCCAGTGGTTGAGCCAGTTCGGAAATGCTCACCAGGTCTGAAATAATGGCACGGGCTGCAAACTGTGCTAAGTAGGATTTCACCAATGGGATGTCCACCTCCAGTTTGGGGCACTGGTCCAATACATTCAGGAATGCCTAAAGTAAACACACAAGATGAAATTCCTAAGTAATTCTGTTCCTGTGCAACACAGTATGTTTTCTGTAATCACTTGTAAAGAGGATCCCTGGTTCCAACTGCCTAAATACTGCATGTCTTCCTTTCATTGCTTCTTGTGCCCCTCACAGCTTCACATACTATTTTTACCTCCTCAGATTAGCAGGACTTAAAAATATTTGCACACTGCCTTTACAGCAGCTCAACACCATGAAGAGCCAAGAAACAAGAACTGCAAGATTCTCAAACCACAATACCTGCATGAAGTTGTCACTGGTGGCTATTCCCTCCTGCTTGAGCAAGCTGATCAAAGTACTTGCTTTCTCTTTGTCCTCATCGGATCTATCTAGGGATTGAAGGATTACTTTGCTCAGCATCTCAGGAATGAAGTGTTTCGGAGCTCTCATTTCTCTCACAGTATTGACAGCATCATTAGCATTTCCGTTGTTCAGATACTCAGTCACAACAGCCTCCTGGAGAGGAAAGAAGCAGAGTTAAACGTTCTTTCTGAAGATCACATCCAAAGCTCCAAGAGTCACTATTGCACACTAACTTACAGTTTGTTTAAGTAGCTCTTCCTTAGAAGGAGGTGGTTTCTTGGTGGTCTTTGCAGGCTTCTCTTGTATAAGTGGTGGATTTGTTTTAAGACCAAGTTGAGGCGGCTGAAAAAGAGACCAGAATTTGTTTCTTTGTAGCACATCTACCTTTGCTTATATCAAGTTTTACACTACAAAACATAAAAAAGCAGATGGAACTCAAATTAGTTTGGTTCCAAACATTTTTCCCAAGTCCTGCTCTGTGTGATCAAAGACTTCTCTCTCCCCACATTTGAAATTAACTTTTCCAAGCACTAACAGGGAAGCACAGCCAACAACATGCAGGAATTTTTTTGTCTTTACCTGTCCCAAAGGCGGTGTCTGAGTGCGTGGTGGTTGAGCACTGGGAGGAATCATAGTTATCTGGGGCTGAAGCTTTGGCACTTGGTTTTTATTCATCAGGAAAGACTGAGCAGGTCTCAGGCTAATCTGTAAACAGTAAGTCAAAGAAAAACTCAAACTGTTTCAAATATTCTGACTAACAATACACAGCCATGGACTCACTCCAACTGATCTCACTGAAGCATGAATCCATTTCTACAATATTAATACTCAAATACAGATTAAGCCACATGTGTTCTGGAAACTCCCTCAAAAGCAAGTTACTGGTATTTAGTTCAACTAGTATAAAAACCTGGAAATGCTCCTTTTAGATGCAGTATGTTAGAGACCCAAGAAGATAATCAGCATGCTTGCTGATGTATTTTACAGCCAAAATGAAACTCTACCAAATTGCTCAGAAATTGGGATACAAGTCTGGTTAACACTCAAAATCACAATGCAGTTTACTCTGCATTTGAAATTTTGCCTATTAGCCAGTTCTAAACAAATAAAAACAAAAAAAAAATTAACCTGGTCCAGCACTTCAGGGTTTCTAAAGTTCAGGATTTTCTGAAGTTTTAATTAATGTTTTGTTATCAATAGGATGCATGGGAACTGATGTCAGAGTAGTGTTCTTGGAAGTGTGTGGGAAGGAAAGGACACCCCAAAAAATTGCCCTCATATCTCAGTCTTGCTCATAGGACGCTGGATACCCTAAGGAAAGTGAGGGGGGGTAAAAGGTGAAAGAGGAAGGGACAAAGGAGGAGGAGAATGAGGAGGAGGAGAAAGAGTTCCAGCATTAGTCCTCATAATAACGCGTCTTGCTATAATCATTGGGCAATATTTAGAATAGGCTGTAAATAATGTAGGCATGTCATGTACCTCATCTGCATTAAGCTGTCCTTTCTTAGAAAACCGAGGTGGCATATCCTTCGACTGTCCTTGTTGCTGGGATAAGAGTCCCTGATTCTGGGTATGGTAGAGTTGGCTTTGCCCCTATTTCAGAAAGGGAGATATAGAGAAAGAAGTGCAGATGATGGAGTGGCGTACATCATTTGGTAAGTAGTACCAGAGGGACCAGAGGAACAAAGATTCTATTTGCCAGGAAGGGAGAAAGAAGGAGCAGGGGTGGTGGGAGAGTAGCAGCTATCCCTAAAAACAGGGCCATCTTTTAAATAAAACACACCGTTCTGACCCACCAAAGCCACATGCACCTTTTCTTGCAGTTTAAAAAAAAAAAAGTGTACTTCTTGCATCTTTTGTACTATTTAAAAAGTGGTTTAGAATTTTTGTATCAGCTGAGCATCAGTTATCAGAATCAAATCTGAGTAGGTCTTTCACCATAAGCAGACTTTAATCCGTAACATACGCATCTCAGGAAGTGCTTCTAAACAAGCTGAAGTCACCATGCAAACATCTTCCTTACCTGACTTTTCAGAAAAGATTTGCCTAGGTCTCCAAACTGGGATTGAGCAGAAGGCATGAGGTGACCCCCATGGCCATTGAAGAGTTGGTTTGAACGATGGCGTCCCATGGTGGGTGAGAATCTATCCTGAATAACCCCTGGACCAGTACCAATTCCGCTACCTGGATCAGCAAGGACACAAACGGCAGTTTCAGTTTTCATTCAGCACAGCAGAGCCACAGCCACCACATCAGCCCTGCGCTGTCAGCGTACCTGGCATTTGTCCAAACATATCAGCAAGCCCTCCGAGTGGGTCCCTGTCAAGTTTCATCCTGGGTGGCATGAAGGGTCCCTCCAGAAAGAAGTCGCTTCGCATCCCTTGAGACATAGGAGCAGGAATAAAAACTCCCAGATCCTTTAAAACAGGAATTACAATTTTGGTCAGTTTCAAGTAAGCAAAGTCAGTTTCAAGGAATCAAAAGTTTTTAGTCCCCAACTACAGAAATCCATCTGGTTTTAACCCTTAAGCCAACTGCGACACTGTGTGAGAACTACTCCCGAGTGCCCAGCACCAAGGCAGGCTCTGGAGCTTACACGCAACACTCACTTTTACTGCATCTTGACGGATTTGATTGATAGTCTTTGGTCCATTGTCAAGAAAAGCTTTGCGAGGAACCCAGTTGTGTTCTCTCAACTCCACAGTATCCTTGGAACAGAACAGGATATTAGGAAAGGATTCAAGACCATTTTGCAGGATAAAAAGTAGCAGGGAGCCATTTAATCATCATACCTGCAGCAGGAAACGAATCCTTGCTGGCAATTCCTTACTTGACATCAAGGAGCGCATACGGGCAAAGTACTGATCCATTAAGGACTAGGGGAACAAAAGCTTCAAGTTAGGATAATTCTATCAGTGCCTTGAGTGTTTTCACTCAAGGTATTTAAGACAAAATAATGCAACAAGCTGCCCTTTCCTGCCATCTCTAGCTCCTTGATGACAGAGTTTAAAGATCTAATGCATCAAGGCATTTGAATCAGAGACGGGCAACACAGCCTAATTCTGTTCGTTTTAAGCTTACATTCCAAACTCCAGTCACCTCGCTGTGCTAAGAGTAGCTCCTCTGCACATCTTTTCAAGTAGTGTTTAGAAAAACAATAGTCTCACTTATATGATTTCCTGATGACCCTAACTACATCCTAGTGAGATGTTTAAAACTGTTTCAAAGATTAGCTTTTTCTATCAAGAGGATTGGTCTAGAAGCCATAGTTGGCACTCCTTTCTCTGAAAAATAAATCAAACCTCTGTTTTGTACTTCTGAATACTGAATACAGAAGGTTCAGGCAATCAAAAGTCTCAGCCACATAATTTAATTAGGTTAATGACTGCACTAGATAGGCATATACCTTGGCTTTCGCATGATCTAATCTAGGTCCCACTGTCCTCATTATCTGACAGAGGCACTCCAAATCCTCCCCCATATCTTTGAGTTGAACTCTCTTCTTCTTTTCCAAAAGCTGAAAAATTAAAGGGGAAATTAAGGATTAAAACATTTTATAAATGACAATTTATAGTAACCAACAAACTTTGTACACTGACATACAAAAAACACTGTTTTGTTCTGAAGGCAAATGGACTTTAAATTAAAATTAAGATCTGCCAGTTCTTAAGTGTGTGCACTTTAAAGCACCTACAGCACATTTGTGTCTGGGCAAAACTACACTTTCCCTTGGAGACAATTCCTATAGCTTTCAACAAAGCTGATTTTACTTCTAAATCATGCCAAAAAGTAACAGTAGGGGATGGGTAATCATCAGGAAACATTTTTGTGTCATTTTATGCTCCTGCTCCAAGACTCTCAAGGCAGTATCAACATTTGTGTGGTTTTTTTTGCTTGTTTTCAAGTTTTGTTTTGCTCCTAGCTTCCTCCCAGTCTGAATACTCACTGTTTTGATGCACTTATGAAGGATAGATTCATGAATAAGATCAAGCTTGCCAAGTTCTCCAATGAATTTGATGTTCCCCAGCATCTTGATCTTGGCAATGGCTCTCTGTTCCTCCTCCTCAGGGAGGAGGGGACCATCATGCTTATCATAGACTGGAAAACAAAGAAGCCTGTTTTACACGGCTGTGGGAAAAGATGACAATTAGATTCTGTATTAAAGTGGTTTTAAAACTTACTATCAACATTTCTGGTTCGGTTTTCAAATTCATCTTGAAGTTTAGATATTAGGAGGCGTCTGAATGTCTACAAAAAGAGAACAAAGAAAACAATTAAGCTAATCAGGGCAGCTACAAATGCACGCAAAATTTACCATTCCAGATGGAGAGATGCACTCACTGTGCTTTGCTTCTGTCCTGGATGACTCTCTGCTGACGGGCCATCAAAGTTGGGTGCATCTTCTGCCAGTCGCAGACATAGTTGAGCGTACAGCGAGCTATACTTGGGCTCTTCAAGGGCTTTGTCTACGATCTACAGAGAGTCAGGTTGAGTAAGGCAGCAAGCAGCAAGAGGGTGCAAATGTTGTTATGAGAGCGAGTTACAAGACACAGAATGGGTTATTACCACTCTCATCTACAACATCCTGTTTTCTGCCTAATCAAGCACAGAAACAGTGTAGTCCAACACCACTCTTAATGCTGAAGTGAAGGACAAAAGCCATTGCTTGCTACTGAAAAGGCTCTGCAATCCTTGGCCATCAAAAGTTTATTAAGCCAACACCGACGTTAGTATCACCAATTGGATCTTGTTTAAAAGAAATGATGTAACAGTTGCATCAGTGTCCCCAGAGGTCACCAGGGGTAGCCTTTCCAAAACCAAGTAGCTTGCTCCTCAGAAAAAGAGGAAGAAGGGTAGGCCAAGCAAATAAGATGGCTAACTCACACCTCAGATTACTTAAAAAAACAAATCATAGAACCCCAATCACGTTTAGTCATTGCGGAGACTTCTAAATGAGAAACTCAAAACATTAAACCTACTTCCTCCCCAGCAGTTCTATTTTTACACAGAAAGCAGGGCTGGGACATGGTGTTTGATAACCCAAATACACAAAAGCTTTATTCATGCTTCCTCTGTATCCCATCAAAACCAACAACCCCATGCTTTTCAGCATGCAAGAAAACAGTAGTTAAAAGAAATGCAACCAGCTTACCAGCAGTATGACCCCTTTTAGGATGAGCTTAGATTCTACACCCACATTGAGGAGCTCAAGGCATAGCTTGTCAAACTTTTCAGGAGTAAGCTTATTTAGTATGCTAAAGAGGAACAAAAACCAAAAATCAGAATATACAGACACTGTAAGCATACTACAAGTCACTTTAGACTCGACTGATTTTTTTTATTTTTTAAGTCTATTAAAAATTGGAAAGTGCAATTTTCCATTCAATTGTTCTTTTGAGATCTTCAGACTGTGAAGCACCATTGAAAATACCAATCTGCTTACAAGAATTACTTTAAATGTTTTCTGCTGCTAGATTATCAGGCTGGTTCCTTGCTAAAGGACACAACTCCCCCAAACTCAAGGCTCACAGCTTCCTTTCCTCCAGCTCGTTTCTTAGGTACACATTGCTAATGAAAACAGTAAGGAAAGAAGTAATTCTGTGAGGAACTTACCCTCTTACTTTCCTGAAGATTGCATCATGTCGTTCTTTGTCGTTTGCGGAGTCGTCATCTCGTCTAGTGCTTCGTGAAGGAATCCATTTCTGAGCGTTTTGCCCTGGGGTTTTCCCCAGGAACTCGCTGCAAAATTTTGAAGAATACAGTTGTTAAAACGGAAACAAGTGATTTAAAGAACTGTCCTTTTAACCTTTCATTGATGCCTTACTCAAACCAATTCCATTACTTGCTTTGCTAGGAGCACACAATTACCCCACCGACCCTGCAACATCTGCTGCGCAGGGAAGTACTCAACAGCAACAATGCCTGGCACTGTGGCAAAAACACTCGCCGCATTTTTTAAGTTAAATACATGAACAACCCCATGCACTGCCTATGAACCATAAGGTATACTTCAAAGGGCACAGACTAGAAAACATTTAAAGCTCTTTAATTCAGTAGGTATTTCTGGTACAACGTTAAAGTTCTATAAAGTTCTTTTCAGTTCTATATTCATTGTCAAGCATGCTCTGACTTTTGAAATCATGCAAATCAAAGAGCAAGATGACATACCTGTTGCTGGCAGTCTTGGGATAGTGCTGAGGTGCACCCCTACCACCTCCTCCGCCTGAAGAAGCACTGTTAAAAACAACCATGGAATCCTGGGTAAGTCCAAACATCTCCGTTTTGGTATAAACATTACACTAATTTAAGACGCCCTCCAAGGAGATTTTCCATTGCTAACTACTCATCAAACAAACAAGTGGTACCTGAAACGAGAAGCACCCCCTTCTGCAATCGCACTCTCCACTTTGGCGGCTTGACAACGAAGAATCTTCAAAAGAATAAAATTAAATTGACGGGGTAGGGAAAAACAAAACCTAGAAAGACAAACCAGGCATTCATATTATACTTGTTCACTATCAGCCACAGCGTTTAATTTTAAAAAGTACAAATGTTTGCTCGACAATGAGAACCCTCCAACACTGAACTTTACAAAAATTACAAAAACTTTCATTCATGCAATACTCGGAGACGGTCTCAGAAAGGCCGATTTCATCGTTACAGCTATGTTTTCCAGCGGGGGTGAGGGCAAAGAGACAAGGGAATCATCGACTGAGCAAAACCTGTAAGTCTACCCAAAACCAAGAGTACTCGCAGGAAAGAACGAAAGTACTTTTTTCTGTTTATACAGCACAATGAGTCCTTTACTGACGTGATTCAGAAACTATGATTTATAACGGCAAGACAAAGCAGCCAAATTCTGAAGTGAAAAGCATCAGCCAACAAAACGCACGCCTAAAGCGGTAAAAGGCGTGTATTCTGCGTCCAAACGGCGTATTGAGCCACCAAATAACGAAAAAAGGTACCGTCCACCCACCAGCTCAACTTTCAGCTCGCATAAAGAACCTCACTGCACCGCCGCTCACGGCGCAGAACGGCGAGCACGGGGACAGGCACGCCCGGGGGAGGGAAGCCTGGAAGAGTCCCGGATGCGCTCGGAGCCCTCCCAGCGCCGAGCGCGGCGAGTGCCCCCCGCCCGGCCGGCGCGGGCACGCCGAGCGGGGACAACATGGCGGCGGCGGCGGCGAACAAAAGGCTCGGCCGCGGAGGGCGCCCCCCGCAGGCGCCGCGCGGCGCCGCCGCCCCCCCGCCCCGCCCGGCGGGCGCCGCCCGCTGCCCGCGCCCGCCCGGCTCTTTGTTCTCCGCCGGGGCGCCGGGCGGGAGCCGCTCCCCCGCACCACGGCGGCCGCCCCGGGAGGCACGAGGGGGAAGCAGGCGGTATCGCCCCGCACCGCGGCGCCCGAGCCCCCGAACAGGAAACCTGGGCGAGGCGGCGGACGCGGCGCTTCGGCAGCCCGCTCTCCGCTGGCGCAAAAAAAAAAGCCATTGAACGACAGTTAAAAAAAAAAAAAATCCTCTCGTCACCTCCCCACCAGCAATGTGGATCCTCAGACCGCAGCCCGCTATGTGTGCCGCGGCTTCTCCCTCCAAGGGAAATCTGGGGGGCAGTGCGGGCGCCCGCAGACCGCGGCCACACCACCATCCGCAGCCGAGCCGAGGCCACTAAGGCATGGCCCGTAAGGACAGGCACTGCCCGAGCCCGTCTCCCTCGCTCTAACCTGAAACGCTGCCGCTCAGCCTCCCCTCCGCGCCCGGCGGGGGCGGCTGACCTCCTCCACCCCTTCTCTCAGCGACGGCGGGGCTCGCAAAGCCGGCAGCGGGAGCGACCGCCGGCCCGGGCCGCCATTTTGTGCGGGAGAAACAGACAAGCAACTGACAAGAAAATGGCGGCCACTCCGGGCAGCCGCCATTTTAGGCTGCAGCTACAGCAGTACCCGCTCACTCCCGGCCCCAGATCCACGCTTCTCCCGCCACTCCCGCATTTCTCACCTTCCCTAAGGCCTTGTCAGCTTCCCCGGGTCCCGGCGGCTACCAAGGGCAGGGGAAGAGGCAAGAGAAGGGGGGGGAGGGGAAGGGAGCCGGGGACCGGGGCTGGGGAGGGGAAGGGGGGAGCGCGCGGGACAGGGCGAGTCTCCGAGTCACCACAGCAGCAGCAGCACCGATCCGACGCCTCCCCCCGCCACCTCCATAGAGCGCCGACCGCCGCCGCCGCGTCTCGGGCGCTCCCCGGCAGCCCCACTAACTTTATCACCCTTCACGCAACCTACCCCACCTCCCGCCAGCACCCGCCAATCGTCGCCGACCGCTCCACCCGTCCTGCCAATCACAGCCGTGGAAGGGGGCGGTGCCAGGGCCGGGGTGGGCGGCGGAGGGAGGAGGTTTGGTTGCGCCGTGCCGCCGCCGCAGTGCAGCACCGGTATTCACGAACGCTGCTGCGCCAGGGACTGCCGGCGCCGCCGCGCAGGGCGTGGGGGCCTGCGCAAGTGGCGTAGCCGCTGCATGGCGGCCGCTCGGCCACCGCGTCCCCGCGCCGTTTGCTGCCGAGCTGCAGCCCTCACAGAACTCCAGTGCTAGGGGCCTGCCGTGCGAGCTGCAGGCACGTTCACAGAAGGGTACTTTAATCTATTTATGCTAATATATATATGTCCGTAAGATTTGTGTTTGTTTGGGATTTTAAAATTTTTATTTAATAAATTTATTTAAGCCCCCCTCGGTCAGCCCACGTTTTAGATTTGGCTGAGGTAAAAAAATGAGCCGATAGCCCACGGTAGCCCTGGGCTTGCAATCAGACCCGGAGGAGGAGGTTTGCTATCTGAGCTCCAGGAGCTTGTCTGTACGGATCCAGTTTCAGGTTTGCTTTTGGGGTTTGGAAACTATTTATTTCTCTGCATGTGCTTTTGGCCGTGAACCGGCCTGTCCGAGGCTGCAGGGCTCGGGAGAGACATTTGTGTTTGTCGTGGTAAGCACTCAGCTAGTGGAGTGTTCCTGCTCAGTTAAACAAAACAAAGATGGCCAGGCTTCCAGCTGTAGGTGGAAGTTGGAGTCATGGAGCCTTCCAGAGGCTCACCCGTGAGGGGTTTCATCCTTTAACAGCCCGGCCTCCATCCCAGGTGGTGGCTAAGGTGGCTGCCACCCTGGCTTCCCAAAGGTCTGAGTGTAATTGCCCTGCATGGGGCAGGGCAGAAAAGAAGGGCTCTGGAGAGGCGAGGAGAAGCCCCACAAACACCCACATGTGCTTTGTTCACACACCCGCCTTCTGCTTTCGGTTTGTGTGACTCACGGTTCAGATGACTGGGAGAAAGTGATCCATGTGGTAACTCCTGGACCGTGCAGATGGCAAGTCCAAACACATGATCCTGCAGAACTTCCAGTTTCTTTCCAAAGCCAGCCTCATTCCTAACGCTTTCAACATATGTAAGGCCTAAAGGGGGCTGCCACGTGAGAGTTCTTACATTGTATCTTATCTGGGATGAAGCTTCTTCAAGGTAGGTTGCCCCATGTTGTACCTGTAAGCATTAAGCACAATTTGCTCACTGGATTGTGTTCTGGAAAATCTCAAACAAACTACCTGAAAGTGACTTTTGAGCTCATTCATGTTGAATAAAGGTGACACGACTGTGACAGATACTTATCATACTAGAATTTTTGTATAATGACACTTTCCCATATGCAGCTATAAGCACACTACTGCAAGAGCTTGGACTTCACGAGTAAATCTGCAAGAACAGAACTGTGCAGAACGCCATTGAAATCCATGGAATCCAGCTTGAAAGGAGGCAACAATGGGCACAGAGGAAACAGCAAAGTCAACAAGATTTAAACCAATGTTAGAACCAATGAAGGTTATTGAACATTTCCAGAGTGAAAAGTAATAAAAAATTGCTTGCAAATCTTAGAAGAGAAAGCAGGGATTTTGTTTTGGATTGGATGACAGAATATTCTCATTCAGTGTTTCCAGCATAAGCATTCCAATACTGTTAAACTGTAAATAAAAACTAAGAATTTATGTGTATTTGGGGGGGAAGGGCAGAGGACAGATTGGGAAACCTGCAAAACATAGTAGGTACATAGTCACAAAGTGTCACCTTTCATTGTTTATTTTAAAGCACACTATAAAATACTTATTACCATAACAACAGAAAGCCCCCCAACATTTGGTCAGTAAGAGAATAGCAATGTTTTCTTAAAGCTGTGGTTGTTTTTTTAGGATTGAACGGTGAAGGATTCAGCAGGATACATGGTGTTCCATAGCTCACACTGGCTTTAGCAGGTGGGAACCAAAGAAGTTTCTGTGCTTGGCTGCTCATAGCATCCCTTCACATGTGCCACACTTTGTCAGCCTCAGAGACCTGCAGCACAAGTACAATTGATGAGGGCAGTGAACCATAATGCAGAGGACAAAAAAAATTGTGAAATGCCTTCTATTTTATGCATCTCACCCTCTCCTTAAATTCCTTTGCTTCTTGGCATGGAAGGCACCATTATTCATGCCTGAGAATGTAGCAGCCCAATTGTTTGTTTGGTAAAAAATTTACCTAAAGAATCTTTTTTTTCAGTCTGTCCCCTTGACTTTACCAACAGAAAAAAAACAACCCACAGCACTCGTCCCCCCAACAAAAAAAAACTAAACTAAACCAAACCCCAAAAAACAGCCAGAAAACCCCAACAAAAACCAAAAAGCCCTCAAGCAAATAAACAAAACAACCAAAAAAACCTGAAAAGGAGTTTTATGGCTAACAGTTGCAGTGCCACCTTGCATCCCTCAGTTCCCTTTGTGATTTGTGCAAATTCTACCTCCCCATTGTATTTTACCCCTTTCCCTCACTTGCACTGGACACCAGCGATGCTTTAATTCAAATCAGGTGGTTTCCAATTGGCATAGTGGTAGTTCTGGATTTGTTCCTGCAAGTCTGAACTTGCAGAATCGATGCATAATTCCAGCCTGAGTGCACTGCCACTGGTTATTTTGAGAAGGGATGTCTGTCAAGTGTCCTGAGGAACCCTCTGTGTTACAGGCTGTGAGGCACAGGAGCAGGAGTTGCTGCACAGAGGCAGCATCTGGCTGAGAGGAAGAGAGATGCCCCTTGCTGCACATATGGGAGGAGAGCTCGGAAGCTGGGCAGGCTCCTGTGAGAAGAGCCCACAAAATGTGGGAAAGGAGCTTTCAGGACTGGGAGCTTTCCCTTACTGTTGCTGAGCTGGAATCACCAGGACTCACCCAGTGTGTAATAGGTTGCCTTGCAGTGTTTCCAAGGCTGGGCCCTGCTGGGTGGGGCTTCCAGACAGTGCTGGTGACAGCGTGGCTGGGGCAGTGTGGCACTGCAGCACTCCAGAGCATCCTGCATCTCATCCCGTGCTGGCCGTGGGGCTGGCTTTATTCAGAGTGCCCCATTAATGCAGTGTGGACATGCAGATAATGTGAGCCAAAGCACCGTGGAGAGAATTACTGCAGAATAAGTAATGCACTGGCAATTTGCACCCTTGTTTATTTCATGTTAATTTCTCCAACATAATAATCACCTCCTGCACCTTCTAATTTTCCCAACATTTTTTTCAGCCTGTGCTTTTTCAGGGGAGCCTTATTTTTCTTCAAAGCCATTGTGACCCACCTGCTGAACGAAGTAGCTGGCACACACATTTAACCAAATGTGAAATGTACTCATTTCATTTTTTCCTGTGATGGAAGCCTGTCTCAAGGAGAGCTGTACTTAGGAAAAAAGGCCTGGGGAAAGAAGAAAAAAAAAACCCACACCCCAAACTGAAAAATACACCTATATTTTTCATTTAAACATTTTTATTGGCACTTCTACTGAAGCAGAATGTTCTTAACAACAAACCCATTCATACTGTGCAGATTCACTTTAATAGGAGTTGTTTGCATTGTCTCTTGGAGAAATGCACTAATAATACATTGGATATGTGCCTAAATTGTACAATATAGCATGGATGGTGTCAGAGCATTGCAGAAGGCTTTGTGGTTTTTCTGTGCAGGATTTTAATTTGCAGAATATTGGTATTAAACTTCTGTATATGTGTAGAGGTGACTTTGAGTGACACTGATTTAACAATACTCACTGAGGCAAGAACATTCCAACCCTTCTAGACAGTGGTGCACTTTAAACCACCTGGGAGGTCCCTTCCCCTTTCCCTTCCTTTGGAAAATCCTTTGCAGTAGATTTCACTGAGTCTTCCATCTAATAAATTATTTTGCTTTCGTTCCATTGTCTTCTGAAACTCTGCATCCAATACCTTAACTCACCAGCCGGATTCCTGCAGCTCAGAACCAGACATACTAAAATATATATTTAAAAATCCACCTCCTGATTCCCAATTTAAGACTCAGAAGACTTGCTGGATTTCTCAAGTGTAACAATACGTCTGGCAGTTACAATTGCACAGGACTCTTACGGGTGCTTCTCCCTCCAAAATCTGGAAAGATACTTGGGGTGTGACTTGAGAATTAGCCAGTGAAAACTGCCTGGAATAGTCAAGGGTCAGAGACAGTGAGATTTCACCAGGGAATGTTTGTGCAGGCCGTGAGGGAAGCGAGGCAGTGCCCATAGCAGCACAGCTAGCTTTGCTTTCAGGGGCCTGTTTAGAACAGGGAATATTTTTAGCCAATATAATTGTACTAATGCATAATCATCATAACTTGCAAAGAGGGAGATTGCATATGTATTCCCAGAATGGTTTAGGACAACAAACTAACCAAAAAATAAACCCAGCAGTGACTGTCTTCTCATGAGGTTCAGTTCAGTGAAACATATAACCTGCAAAATTTTCACGTTCTCTAGTCTTCTAAAATGACGGATTTGTTCATGGTCCTTAGCTCAGCAGAGTGAGTGTGCTGTGCTGCAATGTCCTGTTTCTGGCACTGGTTAGCATCAGCTTTACAACAAAGTAGGAAAGATTTCAAATTTATAATTTTCATTATTTGCCAGAAGAGCTTTTCTTTCTCCTAGCCACTGCCAGCTCATGTTTGAGTGACTTAATGCATGTCCATAATTTGTAATTTTTATTGTTATTAGAATTTCTATTTTCTATGTCAATGTCTGATTTTGACAGCTTTTAGGCCCTCTAGTAACGCATTTCAGTGAGTTCTGCAGTTTAATTGTATGATGTTTAAGAAGTAATAATTCTTGTATCAGTTTTAGGATGTATTGGCTCGATTCCATTGTAATCTGCCTGCTTAAGTGGTTTTGTGGCAATCATCTTCTATATGAAATACTTATCATATTCAGAAACACCTACTGCAGCTGAACACAAAGTACAGTTGATTGGGTTGGAAGAGCAGCTGAATTCCTATAGCTGCGTTGCATTACTCCTTAAAAAATATGTATTATTGATGAACTCAGAAGCATGGATGGGAAATTAATGTTACTGAAATGCTGCTCGTGATCTTACCAAACTAATTTTGTATTCTCTTTTTCAGTGCAGAAGATGCTGTGTCATGGTTGGTGTGTGTAAAAACAGTAGGAATACACTACAGAACATTTATATACATTTATCTGCTTGTAGCAAAGGGCTTTTGTTGGATGTAAAGAGCTACTCCTTGCCATTTGCCTGACTTTTCCATGGGCAGAAACACAGAATGGCTTCTTACAATTTAAGGTAATATTCGGGCATAATAGTTATAAGTGGTTGCCATTAATATGATTTCTATTAGTGAAAAAAGAGAGCATTGATTCTCTGTTAGATTTCTGTGAGCACCACATTTGCTGATATTTAGGGATCAAAGATCCACTTGAGCTAGAAAAAGGATGAGGAAAAGCTACTTTGCTTTTTCAGTCCTTAGGAGAAAACAGAAACACAGGGAAATCAGGCAAATAGTTATAAATCCAGGTTAACCTTTGGAAGGCAGTGAAGTCCTTCTGTTTTCCCTTGTTACCCATTTGAAAAGTTCAGAACCTTTTTTTAATTAAAAAATTATTTGTATGCATGAGCATGTTATTGCAAACCTGTATTTTTAAATAGGTTCCAGAATGTTAAACCATTAGATTACAATAAACAGCATTTCCATTGTTTGATCTATGGTTCCCTTTATTAAATCCAGTCTACTTAGAGTATGTTAAAATTGTTTTGCATTTCTGTAGATTAATTTTAAATTCTCATTCTTTAGTACATTTAAAATCCATTTAAAATCCATTTAAAGCAAGTGCAGCTGCTCAAGTGCAGCTGTAATTTTTTTTCCTATTTTGGTGAAATCTCTTCTGTTTTTAAAGAAATTGCATAAAGGAGGCATCTTGGGAAGAGAGGTGGGAGAAGAGAACCAAAGCCACTACCAGAACATGACCTAAATCAGGACAAACATTGCAAGATTGCCAGATATTTTAAAAAAAAAAGGCTGTATCTGACTCTGAAAGTAGCTTCTATTAACCAGTAGCTATTTCTGGCTTCATGTGGCGTGGTTTTATGTCATACAGAAAAGCTGGTCCAGTGGAGGGCCACAAAAGTGATCAGAGGGCTGGAGCATCTCTCTTATGAGGAAAGGCTGAGAGAGTTGAGGTTGTTCATCCTGGAGAAGAGAAGACTTCAGGGAGGGCTTAATGTGGCTTTTCAATACTTGAAGAGCACTTTTAGGAAAGATGGGGACAGACTTTTTAATAGGGCCAGTAGCAATAGGATAAGAGACAATGGTTTTAAACCAAAAGAGGGTAGATTCAGCCTAGGTATGAGGAAGAATTTCTTTAAAATGGGATATGAAACAGTGGCACAGGTTGCCCAGAGAGGTGGTGGATGCCCCATCTCTGGAAACACTCAAGGTCAGGTTGGACAGGGCCCTGAGCAACCTTATTTAATTGAAGATGTCCCTGTTCATTGCAGGGGGTAGGACTGGATGAGCTTTAAAGGTCCCTTCCAACCCAAAGTATTCTATGATTCTATGAAAGTGTTAAATGTGTTCTGTGGATTGAAAATAATTAATTCTCTGGGGCAATACAAGCCATTTCAGCACCATAGAATTATTTCCTGTTAGCCAGCTTCACAAATTTAATGAACAGGAAATTGACAATCATTAAAAAAAGGTAAAAATTACTTCAGAGATGTACTTGAATAGCATGGTCCCGTTTCTCTGGATTATCTTTTGTGAAATTTTGAGTAAAATTGGAAGGTCTGAAAAAAAAGACTCTGAAAACCTAGTTCTTTTGCAAGTTTCTGAGCTTGTTTGGCTTTGCAGCCTCACATGGAGCTGTGGGAATTGCTGTATTCTGGTTGGGGATCGATCTCAAGAAGGGCTGCAAGGTGAATATGAGGGTATGGGGGAGTTCAGTTGTATGTGTGCTTATTGTAAAATACCTATAAGCAGAAGAATCTCCAGCTGGAGCAAATTTTTTCCTTTGTAAAAAGGAAGTGGGTTTGTCTCTGGTGTTTTCTGGTCATTTGTTTAAGTCAAGGGTGTTTGTTTGCTTTGGGTTTTGCTGGGGTTTGTTTGTTGTTGTTTTTGTTTATTTTTTAAATAGAAGCAGTATAAATAAGCATAATTTCATCCTAGGTAGTTATTCTGGTTAACATGAATGATTTTCTCAAATGACACTAATTTTGCAAGGCTTTCAGGCTTAGCATTTACATGCTGTGTATCTGAAGGAGAAGTCCCACATGCAGTGAATCCAAGTAAACTCCTCTGCCCACAGACACATTTATTTCACATGTGAAAAGCTGGATCCCTAGACTGAGATGATATTGGTTTGAATTTACAGAAGTTTATACAGGGTAAGTTCTACAGTTAACTGTTGTTTGGATACTGCAAGAGCTGACCCTCCTGGGACTGAAGTACTGAAGAGACATAAATCCCACCCTTGAGCTAACCAAAAGCTTGAATTCCTTCTGCAAATTCCTACTATTGTGTTTTAGCAATGGAATTCTAAAGGACACTAAAGGACATAACCGCTGACTTAAGGCCAGTTTTATCAGGGATGAATTTCACTCAGAATTTTATCCATATTGTACACTTTATTGACTCATTTATTGAATGCAGCAGCTCTCAGAGAGTTAGCTGAGAGCACATAGGGTGCTGGCTTTGTGTCCTGATAATTTATCTGGTTCCATTAGTAAATAACAGGTTTGTCATGGTTGTTTCCTAAACAACTGATAGAAAAGCTTACAAAAAAGAGGAGTCAGTAATTTCAATTTAAAGCCTGCTCTGATTAAAGGAGACAGTTTGGTTTGTCCACCTTTGCAGGTCAGGAGCTGCATTAGAAAACCTCACAAGCTCAGATTCTTACTCCTGTAAGGGGTTAAAGTGCCTAGAGAAGGCAAGACATATACAAATAATGTTGTAAAACTATTCCTGCCAATGGGTATTTCCAGCCTCAGTTAGCTTGATGAAAGCTTTCTGGAGTTCTCTACACTTGTCCTTCTCTTCCTGGGCTCTGATTTTCTAAAGTAACAAATACATTCTTAGTCAGCTCCCCATTCATCTTGCTCCCAGCAACCATATGGTAAATATACTCACATTATGTCCTTCACTAAACAGATATAGAACCACGATAGCAGTGTAACAAACAGAAAAAGCACAAGGATGAGGATGTGTCAGCAGGAGAACACTCTGGAAGATGAGTCCAAGCACACACAGTTTATGGATTAATTGAAACTAGAACCTGGATACTTTCAGCCAGGAATCTTAAATTAAATTATTAAAGCACTTTCTGAGTAAATTACAGAAACAGTTGAACCAAATTAATTTTGAGCAGTAAGATCATCTGATTAAAAATATAGCACAGTTTGAGTGGTCATTTAAAAAGATAATTAAAATAACTTTTCCTGTGTATACCCCATAGAAACAACAGAAGACTTAAGCAGAGCAGTTCACCTCATATGGATAAATAAGGACTAAAGCTGTCTGCCTTTAAAGTGGAGTAAAACAAGAACTATATCCAATCTTCATAAAACTCTCATCCTTTTTCAATACTCTAGGCTGTGTTTTTCAGTTTCACTTTTCATGAAGTCTGGTAGCAACAGATGTAGTCACACCAGCTGGCAGGCTGAGAAGGAACTTGTACAAAGCTAGGCTGTATTATGGAAGGAAATGATCCATCCTCCTACCTGGGACCAACCAACACCACACTTGCCCTGTTTAACACACAGCTGCACCTCCAGATGATGCATTGCCAAGAGGGTCACTCACAGGGAAGGTGCTTTCTTTAAGAAGAGTACACGAGACTGACAGCTGCTTTGCACTGTGAGCTGTGAGCAGCAGCACGGCAGGAACAGGCGGGGCAAGCAAAGGTGCCAAGAACAGTTACACTCCCTGTTCATTGACTGGAGTGAACTCGGGGTGCAGAGTGCTCCCTTCTAACAGTTCTTGCAGTATTGTGTTCACAAAAGTTGCAAAGCCATCGAAGCCAAGTTATGGAAGACAGATTTTATCTGTAACAAGCTTCGTCCTGCCCAAGCTGTATAATAAACTCCTACAGAAACATCAGATAGAATACAGGCAAAAACCCCAACACACCTGGGCAGGTATTTTACCTTCTAGCAGCTACATTTTGGATACTTCAGAGGTCCTTCCTCTCTTCTTATCAGTTTCCTAGACCCTCTATACTTTACCTTTGAATGCAATCTTATCTAGTTCAGTGGCAGTGGAACAGGAAATTTAACTTCATAATTGCTGGAGATAGTTTTTCAAAGGAAATAGGAACAAAAAGTCTTTTAATCAATATTCACACCAGCGACTGCCCAGATCTGCAGAAATTCTGGGTAAGACACAGCATCTGGAGAGTTGATATTTGTGTTGCTGATATACTAAATTCAGTAGTGACTTCCTCCACTCTGATAGTGGTCTCTTTCCACAAATTTTTGAAGGACAGGAGGATTTCAAAAGTTGCAAGTCTGTATCAAGACCAAGAATATTTCAACAGGAAACACATCCTAGTTGGTATGGAAAATTTGATCAGTCAATTATTGCTCCTTTATTCCAACTGCTATTTCATTGATTCACATGGTTTAGGCAGAAAGAATCTAAAAGAAGTCTTCAGGCTTCTTTTAGAAAATGCAGAACATCACCATGGTATTTATGTTTACAGATGTGAAAATCTCTGTAAATATTGCTGAGACACATTAATTGTTTTTTTGGGGTTTAGCCAGCTAGCAAGAAAAAAAAAAGACAAAAAGGCCGACAAAACATTCCAGCATTTATACTCTAGGCCAGCAAGGCCTCAGAATCAGTGAACCTCAGGATTCAACCTCAGGATTCAACCTCAGGGATTTGCAGCTTGAAACTTCACTGGAAAGTAAACAAACAAAACTGATGTCACAAGTTTCACTTCTCGGGCTTGCTAGAGCTGATCTTAAAAGGCCTGGCACTCATGTTTGAAACCATTTGATCTTTTACAAGATGCAAAATTGTCACTTCTGCTGTCCCCTCCAAGACCTGCTGCCACTGAGCTTTTGAAAGGAAATCACCACTAATGCAGCTGGTGCTGCCTGGAGAAAAAGAACTGCAAATGCTGTTGGCCCCTTTTGATGTCAGCCAGTGATCTGGCCTCACATGATGCCAGCTCCTCTGTGTGGTGTTACAATCTGCCACAGATAACAGCCTGAATGACCTGTAATCTAAAAAAATTATCGTCAAACTACTGTAATAGTGATTCTTGCTCTTAGATGTGTGTTCTGAGAGGGAGAATTCAGAGGACAACATCTTGCCTCACAGGACAACAAACACAGAGGGTGGGATGGACATTTCCTGCTTACAGTGAGAGATTACAACACATGCTTTACCTCAGTTTTAAGTATGGTTACTTACAAAAGGAATAGACAAATTTGTAGATAAAACTATACAAAATAGTCTTGCACCAAAATGTCTTTTTTGTTGTTTTTGTTGTTGCTGAGTCGCAGGATTTATGCAGACCTCATTGTTACTAAGTTTCGAAAGGAATTTCAGAAATTAATTTAGTCAATGAAATTTAGTCAATGAATTTAAGTCAATTTTAGTCAGTTAAAGCAAGGTTTGTAGTTTGGGTGGTAAAAAAGGAAGAGGATAAGGCTACCTAAAACAGCACACATCAAACTGACGTCTAGTTGAAGAAGGAGTGCCATTACTGCCTGGCTTGCAATACTGTGAGAATTTATGGTACATTTAGCTTGATAACCTTTGCTTTTAGGCCATAGTAAAACCTGTTTTATGCTACATATATGTGTTATCTCTGTTTTATTATGAAATTTATTTGACAAGACAGTTTCTTGGCTATTTGCTGGTTATAATTTAGATCAAAAGATAGAAAAGAGTAGCCACACTTCATACAGAATATATAAATACTCACCAGAGCATCTCATTTTCTCATTCTCCACACTGGACCATCCATGAGCAACCAGAACTGCAGAATCTTGGTTGGGAACATGAAGTATTTTGGTTCATACATTCATAAATACCAGTTCCTTTCAATTCATCTTACAAATTAGATATGATCTTTGCTATGTAATTGACAGCAGATCTTTGAATATTATGTAAGACATGGAAATAGAAAGTAGGGTGGATGATGTACTATTTTCACAATGATTTAAGAGTTCAAACTTAGTATTTTACTTTTCTTGTTACTTGTCAAAAGAGACCAACATTTTAAAAATGGAGGGAAGAGCAGAGTTCAAATTACAGTGCATAAAATTGAAATTAATAGCTCAAGCTATTATTTCTTATAACATAGGTAAAAAAAGTAAAAGCTGGATTCTGTACTTGGGATCTCAGAATAGATGCAAAGATGACCACACAACATCAAATGAGAAAATTAATTACTGCTGCCTTTGAGGTTTCTGTCCAATTTACTCCTTTTCAGAAACTCTCTGAAATCAGTGTTTCTAGCACACAATGTGTACAAAACTTGTGAGAATTAACAAGAGATCAGAGACAACTCTGTGTCCCTACTCCCTCTACAGTTTTACCCCATGAAATGATGAATTTTTCTGTTGACCACATGGACTTGATGTAGTGCCAGATTACTCTGGGATGTATATCCATGTGGGAAAGCTTGGGAGCAAGGCTTTTCATCCCAAATCTACCTTTACTGATGGATCTTTGTAAACAACAAATGCCTTCCAAGGAATATGTGCAAATAAATACTATTGTTTCTTAGATTTTTAAACATGTAGGTGGTGGTCACTTAGGTCACTACATCATCTTCATTATTATTATTATTATTATTATTATTATTATTATTATTATTATTATTTAGAGAGTACCATAATGAAACCACCAATTGATTTACATCTCAGTAAATTAGCCCCAGTTGAACAACGTACCATGCTTCACACATCAAAATCTTCACTTGTGTGTCCTTTGTTTTTGTCTGCTTTTGCTTTTCTAGATATTTGTGTAGATTCTATCATTATAGTGTCTGACCAAAACAGAAAAAAATATTAATGTAAATTCCTGCTTTGTATAACCTTTCATGTATTAAATATAATTTATGTTCCATTTAGGGTCGTTTCACAGTACTGTAACAAGGACAAAGGAGACACAGTACAAGACCAAATTAAGATGTAGGTAATTAGTCTGTGTGATAGTCTTTGCAACTGGGAAAGGAAGATTAAGAGTAAAGTCAGTGTCTTCATGGAAAAGTGAGTACTTTTTAAGTACCAAATTATCGACCATTCTGTAAAAATGTGTGTTATTGATAGTGAAAGGGTATTTTCATGCCAAAATGCAAAGCTGTGTCCAACATCTAAAAGTACCTCTAAACTAAATTAGGGGAAGTTTGAGAAGCAGCATATTTATGACTAGATGGAAGCCATGCTGCTTCTGAAAGTTTATTTTTGAAAAAAATAAAAACTTTATTTTTGTAAAGCGCCTCATTATGGAATGTGATTATACCTTTGGACTTTACTAGGATTCTCTTTGTTCAGAGTAGTTTAGCCCATATTCAGAGTGAGAAAAGCTGCTTTTCTGTCTGATAAGAATGTTTCCACCCGGAGTGAGCCGGGGTCGGTGCTGGGCTGAGATTGAGGCGAGATTTCCTCCATGTTTACTTCCTTGTGTAGGCAAACCCCGAGTGAGTGCGTCACACAGGAAGTCTGGGGACTTACTCCAGATTTATGCTGATGTAACAGGACACGAGAGAAATTTTTTGACTTTCTGGCCCAAGCAGATGGAATACTGTTAAGTGACAGCTCCAGCAGGAACAGATTTGGGAAGTACTGTTTTTAAGGCTTGTTAAAGGAGAATGTTTTAAAGAAATGTTGGAAATAGCAGGAAGAGGAATCATGTTCTTTTTTCAGGTTTAAATAATGCCTGAGTAGAGCATTATAAGTCCATGCTGCTTATAATGCTGGAATACAATCCAGTGGCCTCTGTTTCCCCAGTTTTATTGTTGACTAATCTATTTAAATTTATCCTATAAGGGGGAAAGAGCAATACTAGTACTGATCCAAGATGTGGGTACTCGTGGTCTGTGCTGGACTTGTGGTAGGCTGCCTATCCTTGGCTTGTGATCTGCCTGTTTTGCTGCTGAAGTACTGAAAGAAAAACATTTGTATTACTGAAAGAACTGAGAGAGACCTTGTAAATGTGCTAAAAGGCATCAGAGCAGTTTTAAAGCTCTTTGTAAAAAGTAAAACAGAAATGTGGACTTCTGCCTCTCCACCAGTGTAGTAAATGTCATCAAACTTCCCATTAGTACCATGCTGTGTTTTCCAAGAAGAGAAATGCCATCATGTTCATCCTATTCAATTTTTAAAAATATCTCTCTCTCTGTCTCCTGCTTTAAAGCACTATTGAGAAGACTGGACAAAGTCAAACACAGCAATTCAAAAGTCAGATCCATTAGCCAAGATGGAATTGGACTTTCTGGTAAAGGAAGAATGATGAAAAGTATTGACAGAGTGAACAGACTGAGGCTTTCTTTAATCTAAATATTGCAGTTTCTTAGTATCACATATTTCCTGGATAAATTTCACTTAGTAGAATTTCTTTTTTTTGGCCTAACATTTTCCTTTCTTCAATAGCCTTATGTTCCTTTTTGTATGATGCATGTGGTATATTAAATAATTCTATTCTGTTTTCTAGTCAGTATTTGTTAGCTTCCAGGAGTCAGATCTTATTGCTAGGCAACTAAATCAGAAATCTCCATCTCTGTATGAAGCAGTTTGCTGTATCCATGCTGACCCTGTGCTTATCTATACATTCATCTATAAAATTGCCTAAGTGCAGCTGTAAATGTCAAATGTAAACATGCTGTGTATCTTACCCATATGGAATTTATCTTGAAAATGAGTTGGTAATAACCAAAACAGCTTGGAAAAAGGCACAGATTTTCCCCTCCCCCTTTTTAGATGTGTTTTCCTCACATGTATCTATCTTTAAGGGCTGAAAATATTTCTTTATTTTAGGCTAAAAGAAATAGAGATTATTTATTAATCTCTGCAATTTTTTTACATCAGGATACTTCCTTAATTTAATGAATGCTTCTGTGAGATTTTGATTACTATGATTATCTGTCACAAGATAGAGGACTTAGTGTGAAAACCAACAGCAGGGCTTTAGCAGGTTGTAGTGCCAGCAGTCTTTCTGCAGTTTTTACAAAGTTTATACATTTCATAATTTACTGAGCTCTTATTTGCAATCTTGGTGCGTGATTGCATTTCCAGTGTCACCCAATGTATTTTGGTGATCTTCTAATAATATGTCCTCTGTAATGTCATTATCTAATTACTAAGGATTTGTTCTTATTTTCTTCAATGTTATTTTTCTTGCTAGAGTATCACTGTTCTGCTATGGAGAAAAGGACTTCTGCTGTCACACATTGGCACGACCTTTTTTTTTTTTTTTTTTTTTAAACTATTTTAGATTGGTTTTTAACCAGTTCATGAGGTGCTTTTAACATATGTGTGGTATGGGAGTCTCAGGAGTGTAGAATTAAGGTCAGAAGGGGCATGTGGAGGTCACCTGGTTCACAGTCCTGCTCCAGACATGGTTAATCTCCAAGGTTCAGGGCCTTGTGTTCTTTCTCTCCCCTATGCTGAGTGCCAAGACTGCACACAGAATTCCAGTCAAGAGTATTTTGGCTGTGGCCTGACAAGTGCTGATCAAAGAGTGACCAAGAGGTAACTCTTAGAGGCGTTGCTGAGACATGCTGCTGTCACCATCCCTTAGATGGTGGCTTGGCTGGCTGAATTACAGCTGTCCGAGTAAAAGCCTTGAGGGGAACAGGCCCCTTCCACTACCCAATTCTGCATTTTTGATTTCTCTTTAATCAAGCTTCTGATCCTTCACTGAGGATCTGCAAAAGGAGTTTATGTATATATTTTCATATAGGTACACCTAAAGTTGGTTAGTATAAATAAAGGAGCTGAACTGATCCATTTTTCTGTTCTAATTTTGGTTCAGCTGTGATTAAGGATGTTCCACTGTCCTTCCTGTTCAGATCAGAAATAGATTGGTAACTGACTCATGTTAGAAAATACTGTGTTTAAAAATAGAAATGATCGCATGCTGTGGGTGATCCCATGGAGTGGGGCTTCAGGTGAAGGGAGGGTTTACAGTCTCTTTTCTGCTTTGCTGTCATAGCACTGCTATTATTTATGGTTCCCACATGGCACCACTGCTTTTCTCACCTCCTCAGCCTCACTTGCTGTATTTAGGGACTGAGGCAATCTGGCAAGTACAGTTGAGGGAGCAGAGGAAAGCTGTAACTCTGCCCCATACTCTGTGCTTCAGCGGTGCCGAGGATGTGGGAGCTGGGAAGGCAGATGCTGAAGCCCTACTGAAGTATGGATGGACACAGGTGTTTGTGCTGTGAGAGACTTGCTTCCTGTTCCTGGGGCCCAGGCACTGGGCATACTGGTGGCACTGGTCATGTGGCAGCCTGTGCTCAGCTTATATCAGGTGCAGAAGAAAGCACACTGTGGAGCAGAGGACACAGAACACGTGGAAATTGAATAAGTTTCTCCCTTCCTTTCTGCCAGTTTAAAGTGAAGAGGGCACTTCCAAAGAAGAAACAGTATCTCACTCTTAGATTCAGCAATTAGCCTCTCTTTTAACTGCAAAAGTAGGTGACAGGCAGTGCTGGTGGCAGTGATGTACATCTCTGATGCAAACCAACCAAACTGCACAGGCATATTCCCTGGATGCCACCAAACAGCTTTCAGGTTAAAGAGAAGCTTGCACATCCTCCCATTAGGAATCTACTAAGCTGCCCAATATCCACAACATGAAGTTATAATGTTTGGTATTGTTTGCTCAGTTATAACTTTTAGTTTAAGTCCCAAGTAAGAGTCACAGAATCATTATGATTGGAAAAGACCATAAGATCCAAAAGTCCCAGCACCACCAGTAAGTTCGCCACTAAATTACTAGACCATATCCTCAATGCTACAGCTGACCAAACTGTATCTACTATAAATATTATTACTAATATAATATTGTCCTATCCTTCTATACCATTTATTTTCTTTTATAGACTCTAGTCAGTCTTTTTGTTTTCTTATGAGATTTTTGGTGCAAAGTATCTAATTCTTTAAGATGTTACAGATGGAAACATGAAAATGGTAAGTTATTAAGTAAATAGTACCTGCAATCTTAATATTTTTATCTTTTATGTCTTTTTTAAAAATCCTACATTTTTGTGAAGTTTGCTTGGTTTTGCTTAAAAAATGCTGTAGGTGTTGATTTCTTATGGGACGAATATCTTAACATACTTCACTAAATCTCTTGATTATAGAAACTTGTATCTGTGTGGTCAGGCAATTAGAATAGATGATCATTGTGGGTCTCTTCCAACTGAACTATTGTATTCTATTCAGTAGATTTATTTTTCATTTTTTGGACATAAAAATTTGGGTTATTTTTAAAAAAACAGTTCAGTCTTCTAATAGAGTTGGTTCATCCACCTTTTTCAGCCTTTCTACGATAGTGCTTCAAAGACAGCAAAACTTATCTCAGTTGTTCATATCCAGACTAAATAAATGCATTTTCTTAATCTTTTATATTCCTAATTCTCTCTCTCTAGTTTAGCTGTGATTTCCAAATTTGTCTTTTTTTTTTTTTTTTAAGTGCTTCAGTGGAGAGATGAAGTTGCTTGCCACAAAACAGGCTGAAATAAATGCACAGGCTTTCAGCCTTCAGGGAAAATTTGGATGGATTTGCAGGATAAGCATGATAGCAGACTCTAGACATGATAAAAGGAGCCACGTAGCCCACACATTCAGTACATTGTCTTTGTGCACGCAGATAACGTGCTGGGGTTGCTACAGCTTCAACTTTCCATCCTGAACTTCCTGGCATAGGTGAATCCAACTTGCTCCATTCCTCCCAGGCAAACAAAACGATCTATTTTTAGAATGATTTAATCAAAGGAAGTTTTATGAAGAGGAAAGCTGAGATGCAAAAAGGAAATACATCCTGCCGTGCAAAATTTGGCTCCAGCCTGCCCACCACCTTGAGCTAATATTGTCCAGGTCTATATTTGCAAGTGGTGCTGTGCAGCTGGAGCCAGTTTGCCTTTGGTGCCAAGAGCCTGATGTCCACACTGCATGTGAGTGGGTGGAAAGGAGGGAATGTGCTTTGAACTAGCTCCAGTTTGCTCCTGTGAACTGAAAGTCCAGCAATAGCTGGGGCACAGGAGATGCTCTGCAAAGTCTGTAGAGTACATCTTTCATCTTTGTGTCTTTTGGGGGTATCTGGCTGTACTTTTTGATCTGGGCTGGATGAAACAAGGTGAGGTGAGAGGGAATGAATGGGATATTCTCTTCAAAAAGCATATTGCTGGGGTGAACTTACAAACTCACAAAGATGCCTCCATTGATTGGATGGTTTGAAAAGTAAACATATTCTGACAGACTGTAGAGAATCAGTACTTTCTGCCCTTTGAAAACAAATGCTCTTTGTATTCACTGATGCTTAAAAAAATATTCCTGTCTTTATTCTCTGTGCTAGGGTGAGAGAGGGAAACCTGGTAGAGTATAAAGGTGTTCACAAGGGAAGCTACTTGTCTGGTTAATAATGAAAGACTTATCTGGTAAGTGATTACATTCTGTTTCATAACTAACATAGCAGGTACATGGACAGAAAGGTGTCTCCCACATATGTGATTTTACTATTTCAAAGCCTTCACTATTTACCTTTTACTAAAGCTGCAACTAAGAGAGCTTTCCCTGATTTAAGATATTTTTATTCTTCATAAAATGAAAACTGATAAATTAAAGGCCTTGCATGAAATCCAGTACACCACTTAATTCCATAGCATTAGCTGCAGACAATACTATTGCTACCTTTATTCTTCTGAGTCAGTACTGTAAAATAATGCAGTAGTGAATACAGAGAAATATGATAGTCCTGTAATGCTGGTGGAACTGAAGAAGGTTATATAATTCAAACACTTGTGAAAGTAGTAGAATTATGGATTTCTTGCCAAGGCTTGTCTTCTGAGACTGTGATTGTTTACAGGAGTCGTAGCACAGAAGCCCATGAGGAAAGATGAGATGAGGAGGCTGATTCTGCTGCCTCATTCAGATGAAGCAGGACTTGCTCTGAGCAATGAATGCATTCATTTTCATGAGGTAGTCTAAAAATGGACTACAAAGCAGGATGGAATCCAACCCTACATCTTAGCATTCAAACTCTGTTTAAACAACTGTCTGCACAAGGCTGTGCTGCGCTTGTGTTTGGGATGGCTCTCAGTGGAAGCCAGTAACACCAGTATGGACCACCAAGGTGAGAACACAAAGCCAGAGGCCATGGCACTTTTTGCACAGACTTTACTTAAAATAGGTAAGTGGGCAGGTGAGCAGAGGAAATGAGCCATGTAGAAATTTGTACCAAAGCTTTTGCAAGCCTTAGCATGAGAGCCGCAGCATTTATGCAGCTTTACACATGAATATTGTTGGCCTTTTGTAAAGGAAGTCAATCCATAACTGAAAAGCTGTCTTTTCAAAAAAATATGTGTAAAATAAGCATTCTTTTGACCCAAACTCTCTCTCCCCCTTTCTGAACCAGTTTATATTGTTGTTCCACATGTGATACTTCCTTCAGCACTACATCAGCATGTGTGGTGGTCAGTGGGAGTTTTGCCAGAGTACAGTGTAAAGCAGGTTTTGGCAAACTGTGATTGCAGATCATAAAAGGCTGGCAGCAGAGTTAGCGTGGGGTTAGGAGTGATAACACAGAGAAAGTTGTCCAAGAGAACCAATATATTTCTCAGCAGAATCCCTGGAGCTGGGAAGTCCTTTCCTCATACTGATGATTTTAAGATCATGTGGTGAGCAGCATTTAATTTCTTTGAGTTGGAGATATTTTTTAATTCTGCTGGGTGTCTGTAAGCACCCCCAGCATCCTATTTGGGAAAAAAGTATATAGTGTTGTGTACCACGTTCAAAAAGCTCTCTGACCCCTGAGCATTTGAGATTTGATCTTATTGTGAGCATCTACTTTTTAATCATATTTAGGGCCTGAGTAATTCTAACCATTGCTTGAATAGTAAATGCTACTGGTCCCTCAGGATTTGGCCTTTATTTTTGAAAAAAAAGGCAATGGCAAATGTAAGAATTAATTAATTCCCTGCAGGTTTTTTAATTCTCTTCAACTCTCAATCTGATTTTCTGGATCTTTCTGCATGTTCATATGTACTCAGCAGCTGAGCAGCTATGGTTTAAAAAAAAGTCACTGAAAAATACCAAAAAATCTGTTTCTCTCCTCCAGCCTTTTACAAGATAACTGCAACAGAGAGGGTCAGTAATTTTAATGCCGGCTGATTTGAGTCCTAGGGGAACAAATAACTACACAGCATTTTTGCCAGTGTAATCTTTGGTCATTATTATTGATTGAAATGAAGCTCAAAAGTGGGTTTCTTCTGAAGTCTTTTGAAAAATGGTGGCTGTCAATATGCTTTTAAGGCTGAAACATCTATCAGCAGCCCTGTAAAGATGGTGAATTAGTTCTGCTGAAGTACGTGTCACCTGTGAGAACTCCTCAGTGTGTCTGATGGGGAATCAGAGGTAACTTTCAAATTTTGTATACAAATGGAGGAGAAGAATAACAATTCTCTGTGATGTGCCAATTTATGAGCAATGAGTAAGTGCACTATGCAGGTTAAAAGCACCTCTTTTTTGAGGAAACAGCAAGGAAGAAAGTATAAAATTATGTACTGAGATCTGACCCCAAAAATACTCAACTTCACAAAAATTATTTACCAAGAAGAGCTGTAGAACTCGGAGAGAATTTCCTGGGGGAAAACTGTAAGTTTAACTTGAAAAACTTGAGTGTAACTTCCTGAATTTCATAGGGTTGTGATTTGACTGTTGAGTTAGGTTTTTTCCCTTTGAGTTGATATTTGACATCTGTCAAGTTGAAGGTCTTGCACAAGAATAAAAGTGATTTAACAAAATATTAGGTGCTGCAGAAATAATTGATTTCCAAGAGCATGGTCATGCTTATGAAGTCTTGACAAGACCATTTTCATGAATTTCTATTCTAGAAGGCAGCAGTATTTAAATAAAGTTAAAGGTAGCAGTATTTAAATAAATTTAAAACTCCCCAAAACAACAAAAAAACAAGTGCAAAGAGTAAAGGCAAGTAATTTCTGGTGATTCATGCAGATTATTCTTTCTGATTTGCTTAATATTTTATGTGGAGATAATCTCTGAAGTCTCTTGAAGCAGAACAAAAGCTTTAAAGATATTCTCAAGATCTTATGGATAATATTCATAAATGTTATCAGTGAGGAAGTAGAAAGCAATTTTTCCTGAACTTTGCCTCAATGAATAATTGTTGACAAAGGGCTCTTCAGGATGAAATGCCACATCTTCTTTTTCCTGTGCCTTGTGATAAGTTGTGCAATCAAAATTCTAGGGTCACTAGTTTTTTACTAGGAAAGAGTTTATTATGTCTACATGCCCAAATGTTTTCAGTTCTTCGTAACTCTGATGGCACAATATGTGATGGAAGTAAAGAAAATCAAGGTAATATTTGTGTCTGCTAATACAAACACAGCTGTACCACCTCTTACCAGTTAGGTAAATACTCTGTCTTCAAAGTTCAGGGCTGGAAGTAAATATCAAAGATGACCAGTGTCAAATGTGTTGTTTAGATTTGGCCCAGTGTTCAGTTTGTTTCCTACTGAAGTTTTCTGTGCTGCCATTGACAATTCCCACTTACATAAAAGCAACTTAAGCAGATAATTCTTTTGCCTCTACAGCTCAATAAAATAAACTCAGAAGCAATTTCCTTTCCTCAAATACATTTATGTCTTTAAGAAGTGAATTGCTGCATAAAGCAGCTAAGCAGGGCTGTGATTTTTTGGTCATCTTTTTAGCCAACCTTTCTAGGCTGGAAAAAGATTTTAATTGTAGATCAGGCCCTATTGAAGATTTTTCAAATATTGGATTAATTTATTACAGTACATAAAACAAATGTAATTTTGACTCACCCTGTGTATAAATAGCTCCTCTCGTGTATTAGATTTTTTCTCAATTACTCAGATTACTCATATGTTTCCTAGGTTATCAACTGATTTTTTATATAAAGAAGAGGGAAGATTGATTCTGACATTTTCTCAGTTGTGTGCAATGACACTTTTAAAATTGTAACAGTCTCCTGCCAGCTACGGATATTGACTCAGGCATGAGATTTTCAGAAGACATGCTTGCTTTAGAGACTAGTTTGTCATGTTTCCATCTGTTGGATAAATATCTTTTTGACTAAGTGTAAAGCCTCAAATACATGTCATCCCAGATGCTCAAGAAAATTTTCACCCAACTACTGAAAGGATGAAATGCAAAATCCTTTCAAGCGAGACAGCCCAATCCTGTCCCAGGCAACTGGGAACAGCCACCTGAGGTTTGGAGCTTCAACAATCCCAATGTAGAAAACAGCAATCCATGAGACAAATCTTGCTGCTGGGGAGTGTATGATTTCCCCAGCAGGTGGGAGATGTAAATCAGGAGCCTGGAGGGAACCAGCAGATCTGAGAACGGCAGAGCGTTGTACGCTCAAGTGCGTGCCCTCTGCAGCCGGGTTCCTGGAAACCTGACCTTGGGTTATTTTGGATACTGGCTGATAAGAACCTTTTCCTTGTTGTCTGAGCACTGAGACTGAAGAAATTTGCATTCCTCCTTTTTGCATTTTATCCTACTGGCTGTACCAGACAAGACTGATGGGGGCAGGTGAGACTGAAATCCCATTGTGCAAGCTCCCTCGCTGGCACACAGAGATTTCTGACCCTCACAGGGAGTATTTGTTAGCTAGACCTTGGGAGGTGTTCCTTCAGGGTTCTAAGAACACTATGTTCACTTGCAAATATTCTTCTTTTTCCCTTTCCCCCTTCACTGAGATAAAATAATGCTCTGGTGGCACAGTCTCTGTAATCCCTCTCTTGCTTCACTTCAATAGATGTGGGGGGATCTGTTTTTTAAACAGAAGTCTCCTCTGCAACACCAATGTGCTTTCATTGACACTGGGGTTTTCCTTTCTTAAAAGTATTCTACCTGTTGATGTATTTGCCTAGGAAAAAGCAAAAGCAGCTAAAGCGGGAAGGAAGCAAGAATGACAGAAGGATCACTTTATTATACTGTTGACTTCTCCACAGCAGGTTTGATGACAGCAGATAAAGACAATTTCATTTTTTTATTCAGTAATGAGTTTTACTTAATGTAGTCACCAGCAGCGTTGGTGATCCTCTTTCCCATTTTATATGGTGTGATTTTAACCATGCAGTTTTCCCTTTGTCAGAATAACCTGAAAACCAGGTTTGTTTTATTTTGTACTTAAGTTTGATTCTGACCAAGGCAGTGAACAGCAGTGGTCTTGCTATAAGTTGTGACTGTTATTTTCCCTATACTTTCCCAACCTCTGCCTGCAGAACAGGAATGTGGGACTGGAAGTGACTCATTGGATCACAGAATCCACCTCTCTGCTGCAGCATTCATCACATCTCATAAACTCTCTTTAAAAACATCCAAACTTAGTCTTGAAACTGCTTTGTCATGCACCTCACCCGCTCTGAGATATCCTACATTGTTTAAAAAATGCTGTTAATGAACTTGAAAGGCCTTAGCTCTCCTCACTGCTGCTAATTAAGCTTTTTTTTTTTTCCCAAGATATACACATGAAGATAGGGTGTGTAGGTGTTTCTTTCCAATTGCTCCTGCCAGGATGCTGCTCTGGGACCCCACTGATTAGAAACACAATTATTTTGCTCAGCCGTCATGGCTAATTGATCTGTGCTTGGAAGTGTCACCCAGCTTGCAGATTTGGTCATGCAGTTTCTTGTGTTGTCGGAACTCTTCTGGGGAGGTTTGTTTCAAATAGGTCTAGGACTGCTCACTGAGTTATGGGAATGCACAAACTTATTTGCTCAATTTCTATTACATGAAGAATGTAGGAATAGGGTAGAAGATCCAGGGTTGCTGAATGACACTGTAGTAAGGGAAGAGATGCCTGGGTCATCTGAGTATGAACAGACTGAGACTGATTACAAAAGCTTTGCAAATAGAAATATTTCAGGACATCTCAGTTGTGTGTTTAAAGTCAGCATTACAGAATTCTTCTCATCCATAGGGAGGATTTAAGTTTAGAATGCATTGAAAAGTAGTGTTACTGTCTCTATGACAGTTTTTCTAAATCAGTGAAAAAATATACCTTAAGAATGCTTCTATGATCACAGAATATTCTGAGTTGGAAGGGACCCAGAGTCCACCTCTTAAGTGGATGGCCCATACAAGGATTGAACCCACAATCTTGGTGTTATTAACACCATGCTCTGACCAACTGAGCTCATCTCAGGGCTTTTATGAAAGGAAGTAGCATGGCCCAAGCCTATGTCTTCTGGCAGGAACATGAATAACAAAAATCTCCTTAAAAGTTTATTTTCCAGATTTTTTTCTCCTCGTTCACAACTTATGTTGTCTTCAGTGGTGAATTTCTAACTATGTCCACTGTTAGCCATGCCATTAAATTGTTCTTTTTCCTTTCAGTTCTTATTTTCTGGACTGATACCATAGCATTCTGAATTGATTCCATAATTTATATAATGGTTTTATAGCTGAAGCAGATTATTTTTAAATTTTAAAATTAATGCTTAAGTAGATTTCACTTTCATCTGATATTTTAAGAATACCAGAATTTACTATCAGCCTCTGGCAAGGGAAATCAAATGGATTTTAAGATAAATACAACAAAAAATCCAGAAATACCTCTCTAGAACTCTATTTTTGGATTCACATGGTAATAATCATGGAGCTGTTCCTGAGAGATTTTATTGATGAAGTAGGATGGGGTTCTTTTATATATTCCTTGGGGTTCTTTATTGATGCCTTCAGGTCACATTTGCACAAATTCCTGCTTTTGGTAGGGCTCTGGCAAAGGCAGTTTGATCCAAGAGCATAGAAGGGGGAAATTTAATACTGTACGTGGGGCTGTGTGCCTCCAAAATTTTAAAATGGCTTCTAAGGCTTGGTAACTGAGGAAACCTCCTCTGAGTCCAGTCATTCACCCCCACCTTTGCATCAGAATTACAGATCCTCTTAATAATCATCTCTTGTATCCTAATATCCACTTTTGGACACTGCTTCTACATTCACTGAGTCTCTCCACAGTATTGAATATTGTTGGCTGCAAGGGACAGCAGCTGTAGAAGGAGGGGTTTTGTGTGGGAAGGTTGCAGTGTCTGTTCATATATTATTCTGCCACATGATGTCCTCCTAAGCCAGGTTAGAATTATGGAATGCAGGTACTCAAACTGCAGTTCTTCTGCATTCAGACATGTGTTTATGTAAAAGGTACCATTCTTGTAGTAAACTGTTACTCTAATCAGAAATAACTCATCTATAATATATTTCAGTTGCTATGTATGGATAGTGAACATTTCTCCTGAGGTTGAGTGTTATTAATACAGCCTCCTGCTCACCTGCATTAAAATCCAAAGCTTAAGAAACTGCAGCATTTTCAATTTGTTCAGCTTAGTCTTACTGGTACTGCTCACTACTTTGCAGAAGCATTTTGTCCTAGTTGTGTATTTTTTGCACCAAAGCACATTTTGAATGCTGCACACATTATGTGAGTGTTGTAATTAATCTTATTAATAAATTACTTTAACAAAACGTCTCCTACTTGTATTTAGGGTATGACAGAAATAAAGACTTTTATGTACAGCACCCTGCTTTTCCTTTGGGTCATATTACTTGTTGCTTTAAGTAACTTTTCTTTTTCTGTCAAAGTTTAGTGTTCTTTATAATGCTGCTGTAGTATATTTTTGTGTACTTGGGGCTGCACGAATGTTAGCTTTCTGCCAGTTCATTAAGTTAGAGGGGATAATCTCCCACCCAGACAAAGGAAGACATTGCCACTAAAGAAGCAGCCTTGAGGATTGGTCATGGTGCTGAGCACCTGGTTCACTGGAGGTCAGTAGTGCACTGACTTGGCTCAGCTCTCAGTGTAGTGCTTCACAATATTAACCAACACAAGGATAGAAAAATAACCCTGCTTTGTTTTCAGCAGAGTCAACAGGTCTGTCTTCTCTCCATACTTTAATTGAGTCTGTGCATATTCATATATATGTACAGGAATGTGTACCTCACCATTTAGAAACCAGCAGAGATGCCAGTGAAGCTTCACCCCTTGCTCATCTGAGCTTTTACTGTGTCAGGGGTTTACACTGGGCACAGATTATTTATAACAACACAGGTTTACAAGGTGGCTGGATAGTAGCAGAAAGAAAATTTTCCGATATAGATATCTCAGTTGTTGAAAGTTTACTTGCAGATCTGGCTCTTAATGTGTCCACTGAATTAGAAACTTGGACTTATAACACATGGCAGAGCTTTCTTCTGGTATGGAATTGAAGTTTAACCTAAACTTCAGTGTAGGATTTTTAAATGGACTAGTTCTTCAATTAAAAAAGGAGGAAAAGGGTCACAGAGCAAATTATTAGGGAAATTAAAAGAACTGTTTTCTGTGGAATACTCAGTAATTAGTCCATCCCTCTGCCCTGAATGTATCCAGTACTATTTAAAGTAATTATACTAATCATCACAGTATTTAGGCATAGATTACATTCGTAAAGAAAAAAGAAAATGCTGCTCTAGCATGCCAGTGAAATCTGCTTTGACAAGTTAATCCAGTATTTATTTAATTAAACAATGGTAATAAAATATTTAATTGCACTTTCAGATTTCTATTTCTGTCATCCAACTGGGCAAAAAATTCCAAACTCAACATTTGTCAAGCAATGAAAATGCCTCAAGCACATCAAATACCAGCCCATTATACAGATTAATGAAAGAAACTGAGCTGCAATGCTCACAGGTATTAAATATTTAATTCCTTTTCTGTTCTTTGAGTCTGCAGCAAAAGGGAAATATCCCTCTCCTCCCCCAACCCAGCCCTGTTTGTTTCTGAGGAATGTTAATCAGCTTCCTAGTGCCAGCAGGCAACAATCACCAACTACTAATTAGTTTTAGATAATGATATTGGTAATGAGGCTCTAGTTTCTCAGAGGCACCAGACTGAGCTTGACTCAGGTTTATTCAGTTGTTTATTAAGAATGCTATTATGCAGTATGAACAGTTTGAGCATTTTTAATGCCAAATATTTGTCTTTCATTTAATGGTATCAACACACCATTTTAAAGCAGGTTTTGCTGATAGAGCAGCTGATTTTAAATTAACTTTCCGTTTAACAGTGACAGTATTTGTCTCCTTGTTACTCCAATTGTTTGATTACTCTCTTGGACATGTTTACTACTCAGGCAATTATCTAATTACCTGAGGTAAGAACATGTAATTGGGGGAGTTTTTAAATTAACTTCCTGTCACATTGCCTCTCTAGGAGGTCTGTTCATGGTCTCATGTCAAGTGCTGCTATTTTTGCAAGGCGCAAAATTCTCGGCTAGGTGTTTCACAAACAAGATTTTAATTTGTTGGAGCTGCCAACTGCGAGGGCTAGAGAGAACAGATCATTCTCCACTTCATGTAGTGCTGTTGTCAGGTGTGAGGTTAATTTGTATGTTCCCAAAAGTAAGCCTTGAAATACTTTCCACCATTAAGGCAGAGAAATTCCATTATCCAGGAGATGATAACAGATTCTGTGGAACAACTTCATACCTGGAGCTGTATTAGGGAGGGAGAAATGAGACATTTCAGCATCTACATGAAGATCTTAGTTTGGTACCACCTTTCTGTCTGGTAAGTTCACACTGGATGATTGTGTTTAATGGGTAAAAACATGGAAAAATGCCATGCCTATTTCCTTGTAACATGGTTCATTGAAAGTGAGACTAGAGGAGGCAGAAATGTAACATGCTTCCTGGCATCCTGTCTCTGCTTCTGCTAAACATTGCAGGCCTTATTTGACCTTTAATCCCTTAAAAGCACCAACCCACTGTCAGAAGAGTATGGTGGAAGAATGTTGCATATTGAAACATTTTGGTTGTTATGCTTTTTGTCTTTACATTGCTGTCTTCTGCTTTTATATTTTCAGTATTTTAGAGTAAAAGTCTGAATTTTATTGATACTCCCAAAAGATCAGGTATTTAAAGGCATAATTTTTGTCAAAGTCACATGTCTAAGTTGCAGTTCTGAAAATGCTTGCAAGTGTTTGTGTTGGCATGTGGAGTCCATTTTTGTCTTGTTTTTGTAGTTGAAAGTTCCCCAGTATGATTAAAACATTCTCAATTTTGACAAATTGAGCACTAGAAATTAATGGATTTGTTATTCTTTTGAGTAAATATGTGGATAGCAGCTTTTAAAGCATATGTGATTGTATTTATGCCACCAAGAAAATGAGTGCTATTTCTATATTCCACTCAATAGAGCATCTGTCTGAGATGAAGAATACTTCGAGTTTTTGTTTTGGCTTCCAGTAAAATTTCTATCACCAATAACAAATGTAAGAATCATTAATAAGTTGTTGTGTTGCTCTGTCAAATGTGATTCTTCCACTGGGCCCAAAAAACCTTGAATTATTTTCCTTGCAATCATGCAGCCTCTGCTGAATGTGGTAGAATTGTTTCCAGCTTGCTTCCTTGCTTCTTTGGGAAAATGGAAGACATGGATTTGAGCTCCCTCATTCTGAGCAGAAATCAAGGTTGAGCTTTATATTTCATAGGTGACTGCTAGGCTCTTCTGTGAACAATAGAAACTTCTTTTTCTTAAATTGTATTTTGCCTTTCTACTTCCAAATAAAAAATAGACACTGAATGTTTCAACATTATGATCAGCCCAGCTGATGCCTGGGGATATTAGGATATATCAGTTATAATGAAAATATAGGTTATATGTGATTGAGGACCTAGGCTATGCTAGGTTTTAGGCCAGCTGTGTCCTCCTCTGCTCACCAGCTGTATTCCATGGGAAGTTTGGTTTAAAATATGCTTTCCTTGTATCATGATTGTAGAAAACTTTTCTTTTTTTATTTAATGTAATGAGGGTTCAAACCTATTCAAAGGTTGTGTTTTATAAGCTGAAATTGTCTACAGTAGGTAGAATTTGAGGTTAATGGCATTAGAGTATGATAATTTCTGAGTGACTGTGCACAGCTGTGAACTTTGATAATTAGGAAGAAACCTTGAATCAGGAGCAGATTGCTTCTTATCTTTTTATTGAGCATATTCTCCAAAGTTGCTGATCAAACATGGGATGCATCCCAACTATGAGATACTGGAATCTGATGAGTAAGATCCCAAGATTGACAGAATAATGTTCTCCCTAATTTTACCCGGCACTGAAGTGAGACTGACAAGCCTGTAATTTCCAGGGTCTTTCTTCTCACCCTTCTTGAACTTCTGCCACTTTTCAGTCAGGTGGAAGCTCTCTGAACTATGAAGAGTTTTCAAAAATAAGGAGAGAGGTGCTGCAATAACATCAGCCAGCTCTTGCAGTGCCCTGGGATGAATCCCATCGGGCCCCAGAGGAGATGAGGGTGAAATAGCAGAGTTTGGTTGTACTCCCAATGGTCAGCTGACATTTCCTTTTCTTCCTGGAAGCACAAAACGCACATGGACATTTTCTCTATTTCTGCCACACCAGTTTTATGCTTCCTTTTCTCCTGGAAATATGAAATGATTGCAGCTTACCAAGGTGCCAATAACTGTGAACTACTTCAGTGAAGAGCTGGTGGTTTGTCATTTAGACATGCCATGTTGCTGTGTGTCACACAACATCACTCACAAGAGGATTATGGTGTGCTTGAATGACAAATGCATCACTCTGTGCCAACCTCCTCAAAACTTGAATTTCTATACTTATTGGGAAACAAAACCCTTAATGATGGTGATAGGTATTTCAAGTCCTCTGCTGGTTTCAATTTTCTTTAGCCTGTCTTGATGTGTGAGAAGTGCAGATCATTAACTTGTCAGTCAGGCAAAGGCAATATTGCTTTACATCCTTCTAATTATTTTAAGAAAAAAAACAACATTCTGTACACACATTTGTCCAGTGAACTTTTGAGGGTAAAGTTATCTTTGACATCTGAGAAGTATGACACAGCAGTGTAATAGCACATACTGCCACTTGGAGGAGTTCTGCTGATTTTTATCATAAAGAACCTGTTTAAATTTACTCTTAAAATTGCTTTGCTTTCCTGTTAGCTACCTAAAGGTATCATTTTAATTTTTTTTTTTTAGCTTTCTTGCCCTTGATGTGGCCATGTTGACTGTCACCAGTCACCTCCTTATTTCCCATGTGCCTCAGCATAGTTTCCAGGAGTATCTGCTCCATGACCTTACAATATTTGGGTTCTGCTGTGCCAGTGTAGTAACTCATGGAAACTCTGTTTTGGTGTCCTCAGTTTCCCAGTCTTGGGGGAATGATTTCCTTTTGGTTTAATGATGTTTTTCTGTTGTGGCAAGAGGCTTTACAAAGAACAGACTAAAACATTAAAGCCATTTTACCTTGGTCTGACCCAATACACTGATTTATTAGGGAATTTAGCCAATGGGTTTAGCAGAGTGTGAGAGACCAGTGAGACATCATGGTAGATATGTCTCAAGATATCTTACTTTTTATCTCAATGTGATTAAATCATTCCCCCACCCCCAAAATATTTTTGTAAATAATTACAACAGAGAGCTTTGAAGAGGTGAGGACATGAAGGCGAGTGGCTGAATGCCATTTCTGGCTTCTTTGCTGTTTGAAAATACAAGGAAGTTGATATCTGGCAGAAAGGTAAAGCTGAATGCTCTTTTAGTTGGAGATACTCTATGTTTTGCTGGCCCTGGATTCCTGAGGTTACAATATACTTCCTGAATACCTGTAAGATAATCCACTTCTAAAAAATATATTTTTAGCTTGTTTTGTCCATCTTTTGGATAAAGAAGTAACTTAGCTTTTTACTAATTTTCCTTAATGTGGCTTTTTTTGGGCATGTAAGTACTTTCATTTTATCATGTGGGAAACAAATGGGAAAAAAGCCACTTTCTTATAGATATTCTAAGTAAATTTCAGATCTTTTTGTGTTTGTATTTGAACATCTCAGGTAGCAGATATCATATAACATGAGATAAGCAAAATAAGAGTGAATTAATCCAAATTAAGACTGAGTGAGAAGAACTCAATGATTATCTGTATTTTGTTTTTGTATTATATCCTGAAGTTCTGTTATAACTGAGTGACAAGCTCACAGTTAAGGGTGCAACCTATTTAAAACATTTTGAAATGTAGTTTTAGAGTAGTTGAAATGGAGATGGATGCAGTTCATTTGACAGTGCAGTCCGGAATATGTATAAATGCTCAAGCAGAAACTTGACTGTACAAGTAGTTATGTCCAAGTTTATGCCATGTCATAGCACATATCAGCATTGGTTTTATGGGCCTGTGAAGGAAGCCAGTATTTCAAGACATTAATTGTTGATCCACTCCATCCCAGGCTTTTAAGACAAATTAGAATGCTCCCTTCTCCTCTCTGTCCTTTGTAAATTTTATAGGTATTATTCTCTTCCCTCAATCTTCATACCCTAGGAGTTGCATATATTGGAATTAAGAGTTGTAAGAGAAATATTGCCTGTATTTTAAAAAACCAAAACTACATCAAGAGATGAACAAACCTGTCTTCCCCTTGTCAATTGACTAAGAGGCTAAATAAGTTAGGAGTTTGGCTTCCTTGCCTCCTTCTTGCAGTCCTATGCAAGTGTAATGCAAATCTAATTCAAAGTGTAGTGCAAATCTATGCTTTCTACACCTATTTTTATGGAATTCTTGATGTTTCAAGTTGTTTTCCTCTTTTATGCCAGAATAGTGAAATGATGCCAGAATATGAAATGTTTTGGCTGTTCTCCTGAAATTGGGTTGTCCAACTCAGAATTTCAGCTTTTAATTTTGGGAATTTTGTTTGTGACTGTCACCAATATGTAGCATGCACAGAGCACTAGCACAAAATGTGGGAGGTCTAGATTTAAATCTCTGCTTTTCTTGATTCAGAGCAGTTTTTCCTGCATTACCTGGAGGCGTGCAAGGCATGAACTTGAATACGGATCCCCTGTTTCAAACCATGCCACTGGACAGGCTTATCAAGCCAGAGCACAAGTTTATGTGAATATATTCATATGTATGCTTCTCCTATGGTACAGCTCTGTGCAAAGAATGCAGCTTGGAATAACAGTTCTCATAAAGTTTCATATAATCAAAAATACTCTGTTAATATCTATGTGTATAAACAGCAAATAATTAGTTATACTCAGAATAACTCATTAAATTTCCATTTAAAGCCATTAATCTGGGCATTTAAAAGGTCATTATCAAGCAATTAGTTTGCTGTCTGTTGGATACTAGACTTTTTTTAATTGCATCTGAAAGGGGAAATTGGAAATGGAAGAAACTTGCAGACAAAGCAACAAAAATAAATAAAATTACTTGCTGTCTGGTGAAAGAACTCTCCAGGAAATCAGATATAGATTTCCAAAAGTAGGCTTCCTTTCTGATAGCCTGTTCTTTCCCCTCCCTCTTTAATTCTGCAGAAAAGTTATGTTTCTGTCACTTTTTCATTTCCATTGTGGCTACATCAGAGAAGGCCAAATTATTTCCTCAGTGATGAAATGGGAGGGAAAAAAATTAATTGAAAGATAAAGTCCTTATTCAAACACTAATTACCACGTTCCAGCATTCTGTGCTGGAATGAAAGATAATGTCTTAAGCTCCCTGTTTCTCATGTCATCAGGCAGGTGTCCCTGCCCATGGCAGAAGGGTTGGGACTAAATGATCCAGAAGGTCCCTTCCAGGCCTTAACATTCCATCATCACTATCCCGGAGAGCAGCGTGAGTTCTGCAAGGGCTGCACAGTAAAAGCACCCCAAGCTGTAGCTGCTTTCTGCTTTTATTAACTTGATTTGGGGGTTTTTTAAAGTTAAATAACTAGCAGAAAACCTATTTAATTGTATAAACTTTCTTAAATTTAATAATCTAATTGTTTAAACCTTCTGAAACCTTCATGTCAAATGACTAGGAGAGTACAGTGCCAGAGAAACAGACATTTTGGGGTCACTGGAGACTCATTCCATGTATCACTTTTCAGCATACTGAATATGCTTGGGGATAATTTAAAAAAAAATGCTTTAATTGAGGAACACAATTTGGTGGTAATTTACATAACAATAAGATGCTGTTAAGCAAATGTACAAAGTGGTTTAGGTATTGAATGAGGTAAGAAAGGAGACAGAAATATGACAGCAATATCTGGTGGTGCTTTGATCTCACCTTTCTTTTTTAAGGATGAGTTTAATCCTTTACTGATTTTTTCTCATTTGTCTCTTAGTTTGATTTATTAAAACACTTCAATTCTGCCAACTTAGCTTTGTCCTCTAGAGCTACATGTGAATGGGTCTGTAAAATGAAACATTTTCACTAGCATGCTCACAGAACAGCACAGTGACATACAAACATTTCTAAGAGTTTCATTCTGAGAAAAAATGCTGGAAGTCATGAAATGAAGCACATTCTACCTGACACATGGGCCAAATTCAACTAATAATTTGGGGTTTTATTCTTATCATTTGTCGTGGAATCATTGAAGCATCAACTTCATTGCCAGATGTTTTACTCTTGCTTAATTGGTGCTGTGGTGCTCTTTAGATGATGCCTCCTCCCTGCTGGAGCAGGCAGCAGTTCTGTCCTTGAGGCTGGCTGGCCTCTGGCAGGCCTTGCCACTGGCTGCACCCTCTGCTTTTATTCCAATTATTTCCAACATGCTGTCTTTAGTGTTTTAAAGTGGGGGGTGAGATGAACTGGAGAGTTAATTGGAGTGAACAGGCAGACAAATTTTTCATTGTAAAGAAAGAAAATTGCTGTAGCTGTGAAAGATGGAATCCTGTTGATGCCTTTTAGCTGACACCTTGGCCACTGAGATCAAACAGATGGGTGGGGAGTGCTTCCCTGCCTTTATCCTTCCTGAGGAGATAAGTTATGTTCTGGTGAACCTGGCAGCAGAGAGGTGTGGGCTGCCCCATGAGGGACCATGGTCCAGGAGCCAAGAGGGACCAGGGCCCAGACAGGACAGTCCCAGTTGTCACCAGTGCAGTCCCTGGGCCCTCGGGCAGTGCTCCTAGGGCTGCAGCTCCCAAGTCATGTTTGGGCTGTTGGTGCACTCTCATGGAAGGTTTGTAAGGAATTGAGATCATCAGTGAGCTGGCACTTTCATTTGAGCAGCAGTTTTTGTGCAGCTGGCCTCTAGCACAATATGGAATAAATTAAAATGGTTTAAATTCACCCTGAGATAAGAGAACTATTCCCACTTGCAGATTAATGGAGCACATTTTTGCCATTTTCTTCTACAACATAGTGTATATTCTCACTGGGGATAATGGCTGAGTTAATAGACTGAATATAAGGAATTAAATCTCTCTATCAATATTCTTCAGTATTATGTGGGTTTGTTCTATTATGCAGAGCATTATGTTAATACAGTCAGAAGATAAAATTGTGCAGACTGTTAAGTCTTTGGAGCTTTTGGCCTTGGATTTTTTGAATCACAAAACTTTTGATTGCAGCATGAACCTTCTTCTAAAAAATGTAGGACATTTCAGTGGTAAAATAACATACAGAGTATTTCAATTCCTTACTGTGTAGATTTCTCAAAACCTTGTAAGAGTAGAGTCATTAACATTTAGACTCTTGGTTGCTTTCTCTATAATCTTCATCTTCAAATAAAGTTTTGGATCATGATTTGATGTTCAGCTTATGTTCTGCTCATGTGTTTTATCCTGTTGTACAAATGATTATTCTGTGTGGTTAGTTAGCTTGCTCGAAGAGGAACTGGGTTTTAGGTTAGAAATAGCTGTTCTTTGAGAGCCCAGCTTCTTGAGGGAAACCTAGGATGCAACAAGGTAAATATTAAAATACAGATGCCTCAAAAGATTAAGTACCTTCAGTAGTTATGTTAGCAATTTTTGTCTGCCTCGTAGTGTTTGTTCCATTCTCTAATTTTATATCTTGTGTTTAATGAGATGACGTATTTTTGAGTAGTGAATAAGTATAGAACTTCTTCTTTAAAAACAAATATTTTCTGCATACTTAGAATGTTTTGCTGAAGAGGTCTTGGCCAAAAGTGAAATCTGCAACTGTTAAATGAAGATCTGAAATACTTGGAAGACGAATTATGACTATTTTTTTGGAACTGCTTTTATGACATTTTTCACAGGAGCTGCTTCCCAGCCCCTTTTTAAATCAACTCTGCAGGGGACTATTTCTATTGCAATGTTTTGCTTTGCTAGTCTAATGGAGCTCTACGTTCTAATGATGCTTTTAGATGCTGCTGCAATGCATACGTAAAAAACCCTGAAAAAATGAAGAAAAAATTTAAAAAGCAAACAAAGAAAATTGAAAAAAAAAAAAAAACCAAAAAAACAAAATGTCCCAAAACTTTGTGCCACCCTTATGGTCTTTACAGAATATAGAATTCATTAAGCTGCACTGTTAATAGTAAGGCTAATGCAGCAGATCAAGGCTGCTGTTGCTATTTGAGTGACTTTGCTTTTGTTTCAGCACAAGCAATCTGCAGTGACTGTTCCTCTAATGGTATTTTCCAGAGAGCCTCAGAGACACTCACTTTGATTGGCAGTGCTGTAGGACAGGGCACTTCTGGACGATTTATGCCTCTTATAGCAGCCACTCAATGTTGTTACTTAATGTGCAGTGTTCTATCAGGGCTATAATTTACAGCAAATTGAACATATTCCCCAGTCCATTTAAAGACTGTTCCATTGTTAGAAGCCTCATGCCCTCTTTTATATTCTGTTGTTATTTTTGGGATGGTTTTTGAGTTTTGCCTGGTGCCAATGGCAGATTTATCTTGCTTCTTCTATATTTAATTATAGTTCCAGTGGAATTCTTGCTGTGAAAAAGCAAGTCTGACTTGCATTCCCTCTGAAGATGTTTTGACAAGTAAAACACAACGAACGCTATTTCTGCATAGTGCTATTCACAGTGTTTCAGGCCACATTCCTTGACACAGAGATAATAACTGGGAGAAAAGATGGATACTTTAAAAGTTCTTCATCTTGATTTTGTGGTGAGTAGTTATAGGATCCCTGCTCAGATTTATGTCTACAGGAGGTTCTGTGAAAACCTGGAGCTCTGAACTCAGTGATTGCTTGACCCTCAAAGCTTCATAAGTATGAGTAATGATACATAGATTGTACTTCCCAGAAATTCTTTTAGCAATAATATAACCCTGTCTTGACAATGACAAAACAGTATTTTGTGACTGTTTTTCTCTGTGGGCAAAGAATCTTTGTACCCATTTTTCCTTTTTATCTCATCAGTGTGTGCTCGTAACTTCATGGAAATGGCTTCAGGGAGCCTCATTTGTTCCTTTCACCAACTTTGCAGTACAGTTGTCTCATTTAATATATAGTTCCTTCTTTTGGTTTGTCCCTAGGTGAAGCACTTTGCTAAGTGAAATTAAATTCCCATCGTCTTTTAAAATCAAATTCTTTAAATCTGGTTACAAATGCCTTTCTTTTCTTCTAACTTGCTGCACTCTGTCCCATAGTTACTCTCTCAGTTCTTTGTCAGCTTTCACTGACAAACTGGGTACATAAAAGCTCAGCCCAAGCTGATGAGGTTTGATGCAGCCAACAGAGATCTTTCCTCCTTTGCCCATTGCAGACTTTGCACCTGAGGGATCCTTTTCATTCTCATTCTTCTGCTCAGAGATATTTGAGGACCAGAAACATCCCTTAGCCTTTTTAATTCCTGCTTGTTCTGTTTAGTCAGGAGACTCTAGTCCTTGCTCTATTCTGCCTGTGATGTAGGCAATTCCTAATTTATTGTTGCTCTGTTCCTCAGTTTGATTCACAGCTGATTTCTTAGGGTGGCTGTTGATTCAGTCAGCCCTGGGCTCTTTGTTTGGGTCATTGTTTATTCTGCTGTGACTAGTAGCTCTTTGGGTGCCATCAGCACCCTGTTTGTGGGATTTTTACCAGTGTAGTTATGGTGACATGTAAGCAGCCAGTTTAAATATGTCAAATTTGCATTTCAGCTGACGCAGCCTTCATAGCTCCTTATTGATTTAAAGGGATTTCTGTTGCTTTAAAGCAGTGAAAGAACTGCCCTTTGTTTTCAATATGCTATTATGATTCTTAAGCTGTGCTTGCTGTTTTGTAGCTGCTTAGGTAGCCGCACAAAAATGACCAGGGCTGCACCTTAACATGTGCTCAATGTTCAGTACTAGCTCCATGATCCCTTTTTGCTTTTCTGTAACTGTTTCTGGCTTTAGAAGTAGCCTGTTTTTTCACTTTCCAGGCTGCTTTCAATTATAGCGAGACAACAGCAGGCTTTTGACAAATTCTATCAAAAAGCAGATAATACTTCTGTCCTTAGAATATTTCTTGAACTGTGCTAGATATTTAGGTTGGTATATTTTCCACTGAAGTCTCCCATCAAAATCAAAGTGTAGTACAAAGAGAGTAAATGCCTCTTCATGCGGCTCTAGCTTTAGGACTGAGGTATAAATGGATGGGAAAAAAAGGTGACAATTTGGCTTCAAAGGATTCAGTAATCAAGAATTGCTTTTCTCCTCTCTACTGAGAAAAATTCAACTTACAGTGTAGCCAGTGCATCAGGGCATGCCCTTCTATTTTTATCCAAGCTGTCTTCCATTTTTCCCATCAAAATGTTCTGAGACTTATTATAATTCTTAATTATTATAGCCACTGTTTCCATTTCTGAAAGATCTTTCTATATTTCACACTTCCAATCATATTTGTGGTTTAACCAGCTCCATCTACAGTGCATTAATTAGAAGATCTACACGCTTTCTATTTGTTATAGGCAAATAAAGATTTCAGAGCTCTGTTTTTACTGTGTTTCCTGTGTTTTGCAGTACTGCCTGGTGATGAGATGTACTCCCATAGTTGGTTGCCCATTTAGTAATTCCTAATATTACACAAAGTGCACATCCTGATGAGGCAGGGGATTCTGTGTCTGCAGAGGAGCACCTCATCTGTTGTGCCTTTGAGAGGCTGGTCCTTTTTGGCTATAAAACTGAATTTTATGGAGAGAAATTCTGCTCTTGGATAGTGCCAATGATCATCTGGTTAGGCTTGCTTTACTCCTACTACTCTTAAGGACACTTTGAATGAAAATAATTTTACTGTTTACTGATGGAAAGAGTATTGTGTGGAGTGATTTAGTCTGAATAATGAACATCACTCATACACACACACTTATGCTACAGTACCTGGTGCTATACATAACTATTGTTATAAAAACTATACATAATTCTATACAGTAAATTTAGACATAATTTATAACATATTTATATTGTGTTTTTATATTGTTATAGTTTTTATAAAAACATATTTTAATAAATTTACACATAATTTATAACAGTAAATTATCTTTTTATGAAAAGAGAATTTACTGTTATAAAAAGATAATTTAATTGAATAAAGAGATTGCCAGTACACTAAGCCCTAACTAAACTCTGTGAACAGAAAGCTAAGCACTGGAAAGGTGCCTTCCTTAAACTAAGGTGTTCTTGCTTTAATTGTCTGAGAATTTAGAAAAATACTCATCACTAATTACTTCAGTATCTTTTTATATATGCAACCTACTGCAGAATGCTAGAGATATGAATGTTATCTTTATTTATGCTTATTTGATTTGGAAGCCAGGGAATATATTGGGAAAAGTCCTTGAAGATGTGCTTTGGAATCTTGTAAAGACAAATACCCAATGGAAGAATATTGCTGCCATACCCTGCAAGTGGTTATTATGAAACCTTGGAGTAGAATACTACCATTTTTTCTTGCAGAGGCAATATTTTATGCAGGACAGAGGTAGTGAACAGCTGAATAAGAGCTCCTGATTGTGGATTTTGCCTAGGTACAAAACCATGCCCAGTTATAGTTAGGATGGATTTACTTTGCAGCTGGGATCAGAAGGGAACATCCTTTCAGGATGACAGAAATTCATAGAGAATTCAGAGGTGAGAGCTGGTATGGTAAGAGCCATTAGCTGCAGGCATGTGATGGGAAGCAAAAGCCCTGTTTTACCCCAATCCTTTCTCTCAAGATGTGTTGAATCTAACATGAAGCAACAGGAGAAACAGTGCAAATGGAGCCAGAGTACTGGGAAGCTTTCTTCCCAGTCTGCTCAGGGAATGAGTGAGGGCCAGTGTGTTGGAACTGCTGGGAGCACCTGAGAAGATGGGGGGGAGAACAGCATCATGGAGGGCTGATCTCCCTCCCTGTGTGTGAAAGAAAGTGGGGAAAAGGTTGCTGGTGACATGGAGCATGTCTCCCTTTGCTTAAATACTCCCATCTCCCACAGAGGAAAGTTTTTGTGACTCTGAAATGTGACTCCTTGGGGTTTTGCTTTTCCAGAAGGGTGTACAGCCAAAGAGATTAATTGGGGGAACAGGCTTTTTCACACAAAAGGGAGTTTTTTCCATCTTGCTTAAAAAAAAAAAAAAAATCAGTTTGTCAGCCTTTACTCAGCTTGTTCCCAGTTCAGTTCCATTTGATCAAAACCATTTGATCAAAACATGGCAGCTTCCATCAGTATCTCTCTTACCTCATAATACTTATTGCCATTAGTTAATTGGATACAGCATTACCAAAGGTAGCTTCACTATCAATGACAATAAATACCTGTGCAAATGTAGCATCAGAAGCATGGGGGGGGAGAGTTTTTTGGGGTTTTTATTATTTTTTTTATTATTCTTTGCAAAATCTCCCTGGTTTAACAGTGAACTCTGAGGTAGATAATTTGTTTTGGTGAACCACAGATTAAGAATTTGGTCTCTTTGAATCAAGATGCGGCACAACTTTCATCTCTGTGCAAATCCAGTACTGCTTTTCATTCTTGCACACCTTTGCCTTCCCAGTGACATGCATAATACCAGACAGACATACCTTTCTGAATATTCATCACATGTGATGTGGTTTAATCTGAGCTACAGCCATCAAGAGGATGTAGACTCTATTTCCACTGGATGTCACTCTTAGCTTAGGTCTGTGGGAGCTTAACACTAAGGGATTATCTGCATCACCTGACACCTGTTGGTTTGTTTGGGTTTGTTTAAAGATGTTTGTTTCACCTCATGGTTCTAAGTGTATTTTTTTAAGGAGAAAAAGTGCTAAAGATGGTAATGATGATATGTTGAGTTAGTTTTTCCTTGTGTGATTCTAGAATATTTCTGAAGGGGTGATGAGTTTGTGAAATTTAACAGTGTAGAGATGCACTTGGATAAAATTCTCAGGTATTAAGAGAATGTAGTCATGAGTCTATTTCAAACGATTCCCCTGTGCTTGGGAGACCTGATACCACGCTGCAATAAATTTCCTCTTTTTTTTTAATATTTGATATCTAACCTTTCCTTATTTAGTTTCTTTGCTTACAACTATGTTGGGGTTTGGTTTTTGGTTTTGTTTTTGGGGGGGGGGTGGTTTTGAGGGGTTTTTAATTTTGGTGGTGGTGGCATTTGTTTGTTTGGTTTGGTTTGGTTTTGGGGTGTTGTTTTTTTTTGGGGGGGGGGGTTGTTGGGGTTTTGTTGTTTGGGTTTTTCTGGGGTTTCTTTGTTTGCAACTGTAGCTTTTCTATGGCCAAATACAGAATTGGCTGGCATGGAATGGACAACATTGCATTCCTTTCCACCACTTGCTTACATAAATTCAGTGTACAAGAGAGACTTGACCCTAGTAAATACACTCTCAAGAGTCGTTTTGGGTCATGCCAATGAGCTGAACTGCTTATTAATTGATGTTCTGTAATGCTCTACTAGAAGCAGCAATTTAAAATATACCACACTTAGGTTTTATATGTCACACATAGGTTTTGGTTGCCTGTGTTTCATTAAGTTGTCACAGGATGCTCCTGGCTCTGTGGTGTTTTATTTTGCACTTCAGGGTCTCACAGAACAGCACCAAACTGCCCCTCTGCAATTACATTTCAGTGACACAGCTCAGAAATTTGGCTCTTCGGTTTGGCAGCCACAATGTCAGAATATATTGGTCACAAACAAGCTTGGAAATCAATGTTCCTCTAAGGTGAGTAGTGAAGTGTCTTTGATACTTAAATGTCACCTGACTTTGACTCAGAGTCAGAGCAGAGGGGATCAAATTTACATGGATGTAGGACCCTCCCTCTCCTCCCTGTATCCATATCACAGGAAACACTTTTGTGGGCTGGAAGGAAAGTCCCAGGGATGAATTTGGAAGTTCTGTTCCATGCTGGCTTTTGCTCCCACAGAGCTGGTGCAAGCAGCTGATGCAAGCCCAAAGAAAGAGGTTGAGTGTCCCAACCTGTTTTAACTTAGTTTCTCAATTGTCAGTGACATTTCCTCCTGCTATGTCCCAAGATGCCAAATCAGTGTGTTTGTTTTCCAGCCTCATCTGTGAGTTCCTGAACACACAAAAGCAGGCCTAAATTATTGCAGCTTGCACATGGCCCTTGGCAGCCCTTCCTTGGTCTTTTAGGCACTGACAAGGCTGATTTCTTTTCAGTGTTTGCTAAAGGGAGAGATGACTGCTCATGGGTCACCACATGCAGCCTCTTTGGTTTTGTGTTACTCCTATACAGACTTTGTTCCTATTAGAAGAAATATACTTTTAATATTTATATTTGGTTTTCTCTGACATTTCCATTGAAAATGTTGGCAATAATTGCCATTAATCTATTTGATGGTATTATCTGAGTATTTAGGAACCAAAATTACACCTCATACCCTACAATCTGTTTCATTTTTGGGAGACTATAGGTAATTGTTGCAGCAGTGTTTTCAAGCCTGGTCTTCTGCTAAAAGGAGTTTTCCAGTTTAGGGATAAAAGTACAAGGTACTTTAAAAAAATTAATTTCCTTTCTTGTATCTATTCTTTTTCAAAGAAAGTTACATCATAAAAAGCAGAGCATTTACATTCCTTTAACTCTCCAACTTCTGCTAAAATTTTAAGTACAAAATAAATTTTTTTGTCTTGAAATAATTCTATTCTGCACAGTTTGAGCCTTCAGAGTTATGCTTAGGCCATGCATTTGGGTCATCCACTACAAATAAGAAGCTGACACAGTCTGGTGAAGCAGACATTTACAGGTGAGAGGAGACACTTTGAATATTTAGGCTTTTTTGTACAAGTGGGAAAACCACTCCCTCAGGTTTCTTTCATCAGATATTTAATATATGTAATAGTAGACCTGAACCCCTTTTCTCTGTGTCTGTAAATAATTGACTAATTTTTAAAACCATGGGTATTCAATCTTATCCTGAACATATGCTTGTGTTAGGCACTGAAATGTGAATTAATGGGTTCAGTTGTGTGCTTAGCTCATAACACCACTCATCATGATTTTCCTGTTGAGAGGCAGAACTTGGTAAATGTGATCTCCCCTGCTTTCCTCACCTTCCTTCTGGCAAAAGAGAGGGCCATGAACTGAACAGCCCATTGTAGCTGCTCAGAACAGTTCTGGTACCAGTTTTTATAAAGAAAAGGTCTCAAGGGTCTATTTCTGCTGTATTCACAATACTTGCTCTGTTCATTTATGCGCACAGTAAGACTTCTGAAAAATTATTTCCTTACATATATTACCTTGAAGGCAAACTGGTGTGCAACTTATGATCAGGAAAAGTGGTGTGGTTTGAGGGCAGTCCCACGGGCTGTAATTGGTATTTGTTTCCAGGCTGGAATAGCATCCCTTAGTGTGTGAATATTGTCTGAACCTTGCCTGAGGGAAGCCTGAGGACCTGACAGAGTCATGGAGGTTGGAGCTCAGCTGGAGATACAGAGATGCTTTCTGGTGTGATCAAGTTGTTCCATCGAATACTTCTGGTTTGTTAAGTTTGATTATGCTTCAGGAACAGGGTATTTAGTATTTTCTTTAGATATTAACTGATTTGTTGTTTGTTTTAAAATGGAAAAAGCTGCACTCTGTTTTCTTACATTTGGGGAAATATACTGCAGTGGTTTTGAGTGTAAATTCAGATGTAACAGTAGCAACTAGATAAGTGGTGTCTATATATTGAAAAAAATTAGTATTTATTTGACAGTTTCTGAAGAGTAGCTGCTTCATCTAAACCAACCAGCTAAAGGGCTGGAAGAGAAAGGGGGCTTAAATATAGCCTTAAAAAGGCTCACAAATACATACTTCAAGGAAGATAAACAACATATATCAAAGACTATGTCCTATCTCCTACCCTGAAAATTAATGGCAAGAATCTCCCTGAACAGCAATGGAAACTGTATTTTCCCCCATCCTCCCCTTGAATCATGCAACAATTCATAAGGAAATTCATAAGAAGTGGCATTTGGGTGTGTTTAGGCAATGTGTGAATTTTCCTCCCACAGGTAGGGATCCAAACACAGATCAGGAGCACCACGAATCTCTTCTAGTACAGGAGCTTGTTGCTAAGAGTCAGACTGGAAAGTATTGATTCCAAATAGTGTCCCAATTCATGGTGGGAATGACTGTAAGAGTGAGACAACTAAACAGAAATGGTTTAGTTGAGCTCAGAAGAAGATATACCTATGAGGAAATGCAGCTGAGTGCTGCTCCCCACCCCTGTGCTCTTTATACCAGGCAGAGAAAGGAGGCAGCTGCAGTGGTACCTGAAGCATCAGGTAATTTCCTGAATTGTAGGTGGGGAAAGATGCTCATGGTGCTGCTCATGGTAGCTCCAGGAAATGTCAAACAGCAAGACACGAGGAGTGGGTGTGTTTGACACCTCAGTGAGGGAATGCAGGCACTGAATTCATTTATAGCACGTGTAATCCTGTTCTGACTGGCACTACTCTGACTGGCATTTTTAATGGCTTCACAGGTTAAACTATTAAAATTAAACTGGGTATAGGTGTCTCCTTAGAAATCCTCTCCCTGGGCGAGGATTAAGATACATGGCTTCAATGAAATCGCTGCAGTGTAGCAGGTGATAGTTGGATGAAGAACTGGAGAAATTCCCTCTCCATGCTTGGCAAGTCTAGTACAATTCACAGGAACGAATCTTGTAACTTTTTGAAGTGAAACAGGTAATATAGCAATACAAATCGATATATTTCTGTTTTATTGGAACTATCTATGATATTAAATATGGATAAGAGCCCCGGAATATGTTACTGCTAAACAACATAAGCCTGTAGACACTTAAAGGAGGGCAAAGTGGCAAAAATAAAGAAAAACTAATTAATCAGACTCCTAGTTCTGCTTGTAGGTCGCTGAAGAGATGGAAGGATAGGACGTTTTGCTTTAAAAATGGTATCTAAAGCACAATTGTGTGTTTTCATCCATTGTTTTAGTGTACACTGGTTGGTGTCCATTCCATGTTAACCAGCCTGTCACTGTCCCAGCTTACCTTCACTCCCCTGTGGCTGACTTGGCATTTAGGGATTGTTATTGATCAGAGATGCCATCTTTCATTTGTTCCTGTATTTAAAGTTTGCATTTTTATTCCTTTTTATTGCCTTTGCATGCATGCATTTAGAACCAATCTGTTTTATTTCATGATTCAATGGGAGGGTTTTGGGGTTTTTTTATTCCACTCCTTTTTAAGCAACACTTGTTTGCTACAACTCAGGGTTACAATTTTTGCCTCAGAAATGCCCTAAATATAGAACAGACTTATTTTTACTTCATTATTTCACCTCTTAAGGTACATTCAGTGTCTTATTGGGAGTCCTGAAGATTTTCTTAAGTTGTCATCAGGAAAATAATTGGCAAGCTACCAATCATTTCCTGCTGTGGGGAAGCTGCCAGTGGAAAGACGGTAAGAGGAAAGAGTTTCTCTGGTTTGAAACGGATGCAAGAGCAAAAAAATGACCCAACTCTACCAACATTATTTTCTTTTTGAGTATAGAGATGTTTTTCTTCCTTAGGCCTCCAGTAAGTGTGGAATTAATAAGAAAAGGATGAAGCATTGCTACTGAATCAAACACTGTAAGATCACTTTGCTCAGTTTTCTGTCCGTGTTGCATTTCCATTGTTTTCTCCATAAGGAACACTTTTGTCATTGCTTTAATATGTCATTTATGTTGTTGCTTTGCATCATATGTTCTGCAGGAAGGTTTTCAGCTTTTCTCTGTAGCTTTTGACATTGAAACACTGATCATGAAAGCAGAGTTGTGGAATTAGGATGTAACTTCAGAGGTTTGAGTGTCTGCTCTTTTAGAAATGCAGAAATACCAACTGACATCAGTTCAGAAGATTTAGGTTCCCTTTTGGCAAAGCTGTCAACTTTTGAGATTTCTAGTCACTTTTTTTATTTTTCAGCTGAAAAGGAGATTGATAATTTATTTTTGCAGATCTCTTGTTGATGTCCTTACAACATTATTCTCAAAGAATTCCAGGGAATGATAGTCTTGATTTGTGTGGCTCTATTTTATTCCAGATGACTCAGTGCATGAAAAGAAACGGCCACTGTTCCTAGGCAAAAGAGTCAAAAGTCTACATCATCCACCCTATCTTCACGGCAGAAGGATCTAAACAAGTTATCAAAACAACTTAGATATGACCTTTTTTTTTTTGGTGGTTTTTGGTTTTGTTTGGGTTTTTTGTTTGTTTGGGTTGGGGTTTTTTGGGGTTTTGGTTGGTTGGTTGGGGTTTTTTTTTGCTAGTGAGGCACAGGTGAAAATTTACATTCCTGTCTTGTGACCTTTCAGAAAATTATTTATTTCCCTATTTTTATACCGTTTCTCAGGCAGCAATTTTCCCATGGGCACCATCCCAACTAACCCTTTGCTGAGTTTATCTCGGTTTTTAAACAAAAAACTATAAAACTGGAGATTTCCTGGAAGGAAAAAAAAAATCAATCACTGCTTTATATATGATGCATAATGGAAGGGAATTTTTAGATGTAAATCCTGTTTGGCATTTCTCTTACGTTTTGAGAAGATTATTTATCCGCTGAGCTCCTCTTTTGTAACCGAGCTGTTCTTTTCATACTTTCAACTCAAGTATTTCAGTTGTCTGCTTTGTAAAGTGACTTCCCACACAATTCCATCAACACAGCAGAGGCAGGAGTGAGCGTGGGTAAAAGCTTGATGCAGAAGGTTGGGAGACATTTTTAAACAGAGGAGAAGAGAAGCCACAATCTATACCCTCACATGCATACAGGAACAAAATTTCTCCTCATACACAAGGAAGGCCTTTCTTGAGAGTAGCTGCATTCAAAGTATGAAAAAAAAATCTCTGGGTTTTTCCTGTGTTTCGCCCCTTGTCCCCAAATTATTTTCTGCTGAAATTTTTTTCTTGCTGAAAGTTTTGCAAGCATTTTTAATACCAGCTTTCCAAAAGAATATCTGTGTAGTGCATGATGTTTATCAGTCAGATGTAGCAGACCTTTTCACATGAACCAAACTGACTGTGAAATCGTACTGGATGTATTATGTGCTGATGGGCAGCGGGAACACTTGGAGTTTTTTGTGGTGTTAATCAGTAAATCTGGGTACAGAGAGGAGCATTTGTCATGCTGAGGGGTAAATCCAGTGTCACTGCATGGATTATTTTACTGGGTTTAGTGAGGACTTTTTCTCCAATGATCATTTTATCTGGATTATGAACCTGGCTTGCTGCATCAGGATATTTGTGAAATGGACATAATTTAATAGGATTTGTGAGAGTTCCCAGACATGGGGAGAAGGATGTGCACCAACCTCCCTCTGATGTAACAGCCTCTGTTCACACTTTGACCTAAGGGACCTGGAAAATTGGAATTGTGAACAACAATAATCAAACTCTTTTAAAAAGTTGGACCTTGAAGTTGTTGAAGTGCACTGGGTTTGCATGGACAGGAATGTTAAATACCCCAACAGGTTTGCAATGAGCTCCAAGAGAAACTCACTGTCAGGAAGGTTTCCTGGATGTTCCTGTGCAGAGTGATGCTGGCTGGATTATTGCTGATGCTGTAAGAAGTACAATTGAGTCAGCCTAAGTTTTCCTAATTCACTGAACCAAGGGACATAAGCCAAGTTTGCCTTCTGACAACAGCATTACAAACTCATTTTTCTAGTTAAGATTTAACAGTATTTGTGTTTTCCTTGCTACTTTATTAATTAAGCAACTGTGATGGTGCTCAGGCTGCAGATCAAGTCCAGCAAACAGCAAAGAAAGTGAATCATGACTGGACTATTAAGTCAAATAAGAGTCACGAGGTGTTCTAAGCCTATTTTCTGTTGGAGTTTTGGGCTTTGAAACTCATGTTGAATCAGAACAGGGCTGAACTGTAAACTATGGCCTGATTGAGGTAATTTTGATTGCTGTATAGAAAGTCCTAAATCAATTAATGCTATTACAGGTAGAACAGCTAGATCATATTCCTACATTTTCAGATGTTGCCAAAGGCGTGGTTAGAAAAGCTGTAGTTAGAAACTGCAGAGTGACTTGGAAACTGCAGGCACCCAAGAAACTCCTTGACACAAACGACCTCCTTTGTCCCAAATAACCTCAGAAAGGGCTATGGGCACGAGCAGAACTCTGCATGGAGCTGATTAGCTAATCCCATATCAGTGGAGTTTAATCCGATTGAAAGAGTGAGGGCACAGTCAGGTGAGTGTGGAAACCTTCCCTGAACTGGTGAGATTCATTCACTTTGGTGCTGTGAATTATGGTGCCACTGACAGGGATGACACTGCTGGGATCACCAAATTTACCTTTCTAGGAGAACCAGTGCTGAGCAATTGTAAAGAGTTATTGAAAGTTCCCTGTCTCCTACTGGTTTACAGCGTGCAAAAGTAGAAAAAAAAAAGGTTATGCTAAAGTCTTATTTTTATCTGGATTTCCATGGGTGATCCTCATGCTCCTTTAATGGTTGTGCAAGTGAGCATAAATCTTCGAATGATCAGTTTTCACATCGTGTCACCTGAAATACCTTTCTTAAAAAATAAGTAGTTGGCAAGATGCTAATTATATTTGACAGAATAAACTCCAAATTTGGATATTTTCTGCTACTTTTATACAGGTGAATTTAATTGTCTCTTGTTGTTCTGCTACCGGAGTTGTTCTCAGTCCTATTTTCTCCATGCTGGTTTTACAGGACATTGAGGACTTAACTGTTAGTGTGCAATAGCTCATTTTTCATTCAGTCACGTGGTCTTGGTGTGATAATGAAGGAAATGGAATGGGAGGATGGGGCCTAACATATTAAAAAAACCCTTAAGATAAAGGTTTGTTTTTTAATGTGACAATTAAAACTAATTAACCTTTAGACCATGTATGACTCCAGTGAGAATTAAAAGTTTCTTTAAAGAAAGCACTGTAACTAAAAAAATGTCCTTTGTTAATTTAATGGTTTAATACATTTAAATTAGCTAAATAATTTGAAAGAAAATTACTTTGCCATCACTTTGAAACTTGCTTCCATTGGTTTCTAATGGGACTTGAATTCTTTTCCAGATACAATCTGTTTCATGAGGGTGGCTTCACATTGCAATAATCCTTCTCATTACATTTCTGGGACTTAACTCCTTTATTCCTTAATAACACTCTTGGCAACTCGTACAGAGCAGTTTCCTGTTCCAGGAGTACTCTGCTTTTTAAAAACAGCACTGAAGCTCTGTGAAGTTTGCCATGGGGCTCTTCTCGAGGACTAAACTGAGGATTATCAAATACCTGCAATGTTTCCAACATGCAGAAGAGATCTCAAAATCTCTGGGTTTGTTTGCATTTCCTGGACCTAAGAAAAATGTCTGGGGGTTTGGGGAAAATAGTTCTGTCTTGGTTTTTTTGGTTGTTTGGTTGGGTTTTTTCAGTAGTAGTTGTTGCACAAAGCCTTTGCAAAAAACTGAGTGGGGCTGCTGCACAAATTTCAGTCAAGAATTCTGTATGCAGAGTTTCCAGACTGATGTTTCAAACCCCTGCAGTTCACAGTGGGAGCAACCTGGGGCGGTTTCTTGCTATGTTGGAATATTGTTTCCAGTGCCGGATGCTGGCTCATCAATGTCTGGTTTGCAGTGTATTCAGAAGGACTCCTGCCCCTCAAACACGGTGAGGATGGTGTCTTTGCAGTTCAGTGCTCTTTCCAAAACTGCATTTAAGTAGATGTAGCTGACTCTGCAGTGTCTGAAAGGACTGAGCCTGCAGGGTGTCTCTTTAGAGTGCTTGTGTGGTTTTTCTTTGGCTTGGAAAAGTGCCATGAAAGGGCACGTGACAAACTTGCCTTCTTTTCTAATGGCAAAGGCTCTTTGGAAAACTTCCAATACAGTGACCATTCCTCTTCAACTAAGCAGTGTCAGAAAACAGCCTTGTCCCATCAAACATGGAATAATAATAATATTATGTTGCCTTTATTGATTTGATCAGTGTTTTTTATAAATTGACTCATTTAAAGAATAAAGGAAAATGAAGAGTCTCTGAAGATAGACTCTTAGATTAATTTACAGACCAATTAATAAAAAGTGTTTTTCTTTAGATTTCTCCATTAATTTAGGGGCTTGTTTTAACTATGTTATTCCGGTTTTCCTCGCATTTCCTATGCCAGATTCTGTTTGCATGTCATTGCTTACGCAGCCTAAAATAGTGGGATGAGCAAGCTCTGGGCATACTCAGTGGTTTGTATTCTCCTCTAGTTAGAAAAAATAAGGCCCCTTTTCTTCAGTGAACCCTATTTGTTTGCATTACAAGCCTCTTGCTTGTATTGCTGCATTGCATGTGGTTTGGAAAGAGGCTTTAGGCCAAAGACATCTGTGTGATGGAAAGTGAACCTTTCTGGGCAAAGTGTGGGAACAGCATCTTCCAGATGAAAAGATGTTTTCCCCTATTAGCGACTAACAGTTCCACCAGCCTGTGGTGCTGATGCTCACCCCTGTATTTGCACAACTTCCATAAAACAGGATGTTCAGAAATATAGAGGAAAATGTGAAGTAATTATGAATATGCAGAGCCAGCCACTGGCAGTTTTTTCTGCTTCCGAGAGTGAGAGGCAAATTATGTTCTTACTAAAATCTAAGTCAGAAATGGCTAAAATTGGCATTTATATACAGCCAGGAAATATATGTCAGGTTTAAGTGGGTGGTGGAACTCCAAATTGAGCCAACAGTTAAACTCGGTGCTGTGATGAATATTACAAACTGAATTAATCATGTTCTTTGTCCATTGAGGCAAAATGTTACTGAGAACTGATCCAGATCAAAGATTATCTAAAATGCAGTTTTAGACTGCTTTGTAAATCATGCTGTAAGGATCTGGAGTCATCCTCATCCTGGTTCCAAGTGTGTTAGTTATCAAGGTCATTTAGAAATGGTAGTCATAAATGGTATGCTCTTGGCAGCCAGTGATGGTGTAACTCTCCTCTACTGGCAGTGAGGAAATTCCAAACTCTAGACCAAATGTATAATAAAACATTTACTACATGGCACAAAGACTCGGTTGTGTGGTTTTGGGGTTTTTTTAATATGGGTATATGCTTGTGAATCTACGCTGAGATGTACTGGTTCAAAACCACCAAACCCCAACATCTGTTGTTCTGAAGGGCATTTGGAGCTCTACATCTGTTGCACGAGTGCGTGTTGCTGCACCCAGTGGTTTTGTTCTCGTTTCATTTTGGTTATTGAAGCCCTCTGTTCATCCGGTAGCTTGGGCACTGGGTGACAGCAGTGTATTCCAGCTGGTTTCTGTGTTGTGTTGGATTCGGTGATGTTGGAGTAATTGCTACAATAGTGTTGAGCTCACTGGGGGTGTGAGGACTCACAAAACACTCAGCAGGCTCTTCTGAGGCAGCACCATTGCTGTCACGGCATTCAGGTGCTTGTCTTGTCTGGGGGTGATCCCTTGCTTGCCAGGCAAAGGATTCCTTCCCTCCTGTGTCTCCTAACCACGGGAGTTGGTTTGGGCTGTGTGGCATGGCCAGAACAACAGCTTTGGTCTGATGGTCCTGATTTAGGCTGAGGTGTTGGAACAGAATGCTTCCCAGCAAGCACTCCAAGGCAGCATGATTTTCATACCTTATTATCCCCTTTCCCATTTCCTGTCCCTTTTTTTCCTCTGCTGGCATACATCCCTGTCTCCTATCCAGTCTTTTCCTTCTCTTTCTTTTTATCTTGGTCCCAGTTTTGCTGCATCTATACCCAGATCTGGCATTTCTGATGCCATTACCTAGATAATCCCAGTCTTTTGTGGTGCTACTGGTGCAGTTACACAAATGCTGCTGGCCTTTATTCTCCACAGAAAATCCCCAGCACTCTCCTTCAACTATCTGCAGAATTGATCTATTTTTCATGTAACATCCACAGCTCTACCTGTGAAGCCCAGTTGTTCTTTCATTTCTGTAGTCTGTATTTCTTCTCACCTGTGGCATTTTTCCATGTCCCTGCAGCCCTAGTAGGTATTTAAGACAAACTCTCTCCTCCTGCCATGTCTTTTCCCAGGTGGAAGAGCTCCTCTGGTCAAGAGCAGGTTTTTTGATCATTCAAAATGTCTACAAAAGGCTTCTTCCTTGCCCAGCAACCCAGAGAAGTGAAATAAAACTGCCATGGCACGACACTGAGCACTGAAACTGAACTGAAAGGTACTCGAGTACTTCATCACTCCAGTTTAGTTATTTTAAGAAAAAGCTTAAATATTTTGTGACTTGTGGGCTTCCTGTTGTCTCAAAAGTTGTGCTGTCATTTCTATAGAGATGGAGATTCCTTTTCCAAGGTAGCATCAATATTCCAAAGGTTTCCCAGGCTAACATAATGATTCTGTTTGGTAGCCACAAAGATCAGAAGTGGTCTTTCAGAATAATAGGTAAGAGAAGGATCAGTTCTATTACTGATCAGATGAACTGGATAGAATAAAGACACATTAATATTTAGAAGTCAAAATTAATATGTAAATAATAGTAATAATACTTGTACTCACATAATACCATTTTTAGTAACTTCCAAGGAAACAAGAGTAGTTTTCTTTAAATTATCTCGCTTTTACAAGTTTCTTCCCTTAGGCACAGCCCATCATGGAAATAAAAGGAGCGAATATAACAATATATATAATATAACAATACATAGAGGATGTAATATTGGCCTGCTAAAACATTTGATTTAATTTAGAAGTAGCATGTCTATTGTCTCTGACCTGACCTGACACTGGGGGATGAGTTTTGATTCCTGTGGAAAGTGGCCACCATTCACATCCAGGCACCTGTGGCCAAAAGTGGCTGCTGCCTCCTGAAATCACAGGATTCCTCCCAGAACAAAGCTGCCAGCAGCTCAGACTCTGGCTGCCCTTGAAGCCCCAGATGCCACCTCTGATCTGGCCTCAAGACGCTGGGGGACTGAGCATTGTTTCCTTTGGAAAGGCCACCGTTCACATCCAGGCATCTGTGGCCAGAAGTGGGCCTGCAGCCACATCAACCTCCTGATCCCAGCTCCTGGGGCTTTGGCGAGGGACAGGAGGCAGTGCAGCAATTGTCACTCACAGCTCGGAGCACCTGCACTCACCCCAGTCATGGCCACAGGCAGGATAGCATTGTTCCAAGCCAGAACTTCATTGGGGAGTCATCATGTCCTTGGGAATTGCTTGGAGGTAGGATTGAACTTGTTTCTGCACTTGCCATCTATTTCCCACACAAGCCAAAGTGTTGGGTCTGGGCCATGCAGCTGGGGAAAATGAGCTATTCAATAGTTTTTTCTGTCTGATATGTCACAGGCTGGTTTAAATTTTAACTGAAATCCCAGGTAACTCTTCCCTGAAGCTGGGTTAACAGAAGATTCCTACACACAGATACATTTTTGCAGCGCTTCATTAGGAAGCCTGGCGAGCCATTGGATTTGAGCTGCCTTAGACTTGGAAACAAGTCCCTGTTTTGGAAGGTTTCAGCAAATTATTGAAGTTCTCCTGAGATCCAGCCTGTCAGTAGCAGCTTCCCATCCACCCTGGGAAGCTGGGCAGGGACCCCTCTGGACTGGACACAGCTTTCTTCTGTGGGGAGATGCTCCAGCAGCACTTGGCAGTGAATGTTGGGGATGAATCCATAGGAACAGATAAATCCACAATCACTGAATTCCCAGCTGAGGGGAGAGGAGCCTCTGCAATTGGCCCTTCCAGCACATCAGCTGCTTTGTGCCAGTGCCTGGAACCTGGCATTGATCCCGATTGTCTGACTCTGGAGTCCCTGAATGCTGGATTATGGAAAACTGCAAGGACAATGGATCAGCCCCTCGTGTCACCTGGTGGTTTTGGGCAGGGCACAGCAATTGGCAGTGGGTGTGTCTGGGGAGAGGAGCCACTGCTTCCCTTCCCAGCAAGGTCTGGGAAAGGCAGCCCAGAGGAGATGAGGCTTGGAAAGGAGTTGTGAGCTGAGAAGTGGCTCAAATCAAGTTTAAGTAGCCTTAAACTCCTGGAATGGACCAGAATATAGATGGTCTTATAGCTCATCCTGTTCAACACCCTGCCATGATCAGGGACACCCTCCTGGGATGTGCATGGAATTTGCTCTGTGCAAATTCCAGGCTGGTGGAACGGGTGAAGTTTTCTCCCTGAGCCCAGTCATGGGCAAGTTTGGGGCTTCCATGGGAAGAAGCCTGAGAGCTGCATTTCCAGAGCTGAGAGGCTCCATGCCTGGAAATGTTTCTAGTCTTACTATTTGTTTTTTTCCAAAACTGGGCATTACATGTCTTCCCTGAGTGAGGTGGTTTTCCCTGCGTTGTTGGGATGGCACACTGGGTGTTGAAGGGCTCTGTTGTCTCTTTCTCCTGAATAGGAGGAGTGAGGAAATGGGCATGCTCCCAGCTGTCACAGAGATGTGAGAACAGCTCAGTTCCAGTAAGGAATGTGGTGCCCAGCTCGTGGTGTGCACCCTGAGATGGTCTTTCCTGTTGTTTACTCCTTAGAGCCTGTTGGAGTGCTGGCCTGGATTTGGGAGGAGCCAAGTATCCTGGAGCTGTGAGGTTTTTCCTGTCAGAAATCCATGGTGGGGATGTTTTCCCTGGATGTCCCAAGTGGAAGGAACAGCTTTGGAGTCCTTGCAGCCACAGACAGGGGATGCATCACCTAAAAACCTATTCAGGATTGTTCATCTGACTCTGCCTCTGACCTGTAGCTTCCAGGGACCCTCCTGGTCTCCTGGATATTCCCATGAGAGGATATTCCACCACCTGCCTTTTGAGTCAGGAATTCCAGACCCAGCAAGTCAGTGACGTTGCATGGTGGGGAGAGGGAGCAAACACCCCACCCTGCTGTTTGAGACATCCCCAGCTGGAATTGGGGCTGAGCAGTCATTGCAGAGCTCTGAGGCCACGAGCTCAGCCTTGAATGGCATCCCCAGGGAATGCTGAGGCATCGAATGCCTGTGGCACCCGACCACACGTCCCTGATGTGGAGCAAAAAGAGGAGGGGGGAAGTCCTGGATTGGGGGAGGATGTTTCTGGAATGGAATTCTCAGGGGTGCTGGTCATACCATGGAATCACGAGCTGCTTTGGCTTGGAAGGGACACAAAGACCCTCTGGACTCTGTTATCCAATTCCATGGCAAAGAACACATCCCAAAGTGCCTCCTCACCCTCACGGACAGCAGGAATGTCTTCCATAGCTCTTGTTCACTAATAGGAATGGCTGTTGGGAGCTCTGGCAGGAGCGCCTCGAGACCAGGTAAGAGCAGCAGTGGGATTGTTCTGGCTGCTGCTGGATGTGGTTTTCTCTTTTCAGGACGTTCCTCTGATTGATGTTTTCACAGTTGTTTCCTAGGTGTCATATGAGGGTAATTCCAAAAGTCTGGAAGTAATTGGGAAACAGTGGGGAAAAAATGTGAACCTGATTCATTTCTAGTAATTCCAAACTTCTCCCACAGCACCATTCTGGGGGAAAGCTGACTAAAGGATAAAGAGGCAGAGGAACAAGTGTGGTGAACCCCCCTGGCTCTCTGACAGAGCAAACCTTCCAGTAATCCCAGCACACCTCTCCCAGAGACTCTGGGATCATAAGGTTTTCCAGGAAAGCAAGGACAGAGATGACGGAATAGGCTTCTAATTAATAATTGTTTGATGGGTGTAGGAATGATTCTTGTATGTTTCACACTCCCCTTTTAATTCCTGGAATAATTTTAAATGAGTCCTTTAACAAATTATCTCAATTTGAGAATTTAAATTTGAGAGGAAATGGTGCAAAATAAATGCATGGAGAGATTATGGAATCCCAAAATGGTTTCAGTGGGAAGGGACCTTAAGGATCATCTCATTCCATCCCCTGCCATTCCATCCAGAGCCCAGGGTGCTCCAAGCCCCATCCAGCCTGGCCTTGGACACTTCCAGGGATGGAGCAGCCCCGATTTCTGTGGGTTTTGGGCTCAGGAGGGAATTTCCAGCAGGAGCTGAGGCGTTTCCTTTGCTCCGTGCAGCCCCAGCAGGGCTGTGGGGGGCAGAGGATGTGGGAGCAGGAGCTTTGCCCGCTGCCCCGGGGGAGTCTCTGCTGTCCCAGCCCCAGCAGAGCAAACGTTTGTGGTTTAAATCCCCTTCCAAGGAGCTGCCAGGGCAGGGACGGGAACGGGCCAGGAGCAGGGATGGTGCCAGGCACGGGGGTGACATCCAGAGGGTGCCACCGGTCCGTCCCTGCTGCCCAGGCTGGCAGGAGCAGGCTGGGGACTGTCCCTGTGCTTGCTCTGCAGGATGAGGAAGCCAACCCTGGCGAGGAGGAAGATGAGGAGGTGTGGGAGGATGGAGACAGTGGCCACCAAAGGCTGGGGAAGGCACAGGTCCAGGTAGGAGATGCTGCCTTCCAGGGAGAGGGACTTGTCTGTCCCAGTGGAATCTGGGGCATGGGGCCAATGGAACAAAGGGTTTGATCACATTTTCCTACTCAGGTTCTCATGTGCCTTAGGAGGTATTCGTGAAAAGGTCATTATCCCTGATGGAATCTCTGAAAAACAGGGATTGAAGCTTTCTGAAGTGACCCAAACCTGCCTGCATGTATCCAAATGCAGCCCCCAATCCCTGTTTTTGTGTACAGTTGGAATGAGACCTCAGGTGCTGTTACTTGCCAGCTCACAAGCTGTGTAGCTCAGAGCCTGCAGCCCTGAAGGGCCAGGCTGTGTTTAAACAGAGAGCAGAGAGCTGGAGTCATTTCCTAGCAGGGAACTTGCCTTGGAAGCTGCATTCCAAACTCTTGTCCACATTTATTTTATCTCCCACATGAAGTAGCCTAAGGAAGATGGGGTGTTCCTAACAAAAAAAACATCCCAATCCATCAGTTGTCAAGGGCTTAAAGTGTGACTGGAGGTGCCTTTAGGACACTTCCAATTCCTCAGTATAAGGATGGAATTTAAATGAAATATCCAAATCCTGACAAGCTTGTGTGAGCTCCAAAGCCTCTGCAGGTGTTTTACAGCCAGGGAGGGAGACAAGAGTCTGGAGTGTCTCCCCAAAATCTGGCTGCTGGTTTGTTTGACCAGGCAGAGGAATGATTGTGTATTCCCTGGGGCTGTCCTTGTGGAGAAAGGTTTATTGATGTGCCCTGGGTTTATTCCGTGTATCTTCACCATGATGGAAACTGATTTCCTTGAAATGCCAGAGGTGCCCAGTGCTTTCCCCAGCCAGAGCTGGGAGCCAGCCCTGGGGGAAGGGCTTTAATGCCCATTTTCCCAATCCCTCGGGGCAGCAGCTCTGGAGCACTCAAGCCAAGCACGGCCAAGGTGCCCAGTGCTGGCAGGAAGCAAATCCGGGGATTGGACAGTGGGAGTTTGCACTGCTCCTGGAATGCCAGACCTGGAGCTGTGCTTCAGAGAGCCCAGGAGCTGCTGCCTCACTCAAACCTCGTTTAAAGCTCAGCATCCTCCCTGCTACCTTGGCATTATTGTTCTCTTTCCCAATAATATTACTATTATGGTAAATTCCCACTCCATGTCTTCCATTGCCCTTTGCTTTCCCGAGGTGCTGCTTTAGGAAAGCCCCTCCAGCCTGGGAAGGTGCTTTTTGGCAGACACAGGAGGTGAGGCAGAGATTCCTTTCCTTCCTTCCCTGCTGCACTTTGGCTTTTTGAGGGGCTCTCTGGGGCCTGAGGGAGAAGTTCTTTGTCACTCCAGGGCAGAATGAGCCCTGGTCCCACTAAAAGCAGGAGGAATCATCCATTTGATCCTTGCTTTTGGATGCACATTTTGTGTTCTCTCTCTGTTGCTGACACCGTGTGGTGAAGCAGCAGCTCCCAACCTTGTCGTGCTGCTCTCTGGAATAGTTTTTCTTTGTAGCACCATGAATTCCCTGCTGGAATGCAGTCACAGCCCCCCAGATCCATGTGCAGGTTAAGGTCTTACACCCTGACCAGGACAATTTCCTGTCTCTAGGCATGGAAAAGGGGGAAAACTCAGGCTGGACTGGGGCCAGGGTGCAGAATGGGGGAGTGAGGCAGCGTGCTCAGCCCAGGCTGGGGTTGGCACAGGGGGCTGTTCCCTTGGATGACACCCCTGTGGAACAGATCCTTCTCTTCCTTTGTCCAAAGTCCAATGGCAAAGGATTCAGGCACTCACAGGTGGGGCCTGGAATGAAAATGGTTCTGTTAAAATTAGGCAAATAATGTGATAACTAAAAACAGGCATCTTTTTATGTATTAAAATAGTAGGGAATAAAATGGTGACAAGGGGCACTTGTATTTGCTGTCACCTCTCATTTTTTTTATGGAGTCAGCAATCAGAGCACCAGTAGGAAAGCCAGGAGCCTTTGACTTCCAGAGTGACCTAATTTCCATTTTCTCCTCTCTTTCAGGACAGGAAAAGCCACTTAACTCATCCCATCTTTGCCCAGAGCTTTGGTGTTTGAGCAGCCAAACCCAACGGGCTCCGGCCTGCACTGGAGGGCCCCTGGTCCTGCCCGTGGTGTGGGGTGAGTCCCCAGCTGTCCTCAGTGTCACAAACCCAGAGGGATCTGCCCTGGTGTCAGGCTGTCCCTGCCCTGGCCCCTGCAGTCCTGAGACCCCTGTCCCAAGGGCCTTTGTCACCTTGTCAGGAATGTGGTGGCAGCCCCGGGAGCAGGGGGAGCTGGGAACTGGGGCAGTGCCTGGCACTGATCCAGGGCAGGTCAGTGTTTCCCTTGGGGGCTGGCCCCACACCTGGGTTCAGGCAGGATCAGGGTCACAGGTGCTGCATTTTGTGCCCCCTGAGAGTTCCTGTCCCCCCTGGGGGTTTCCTGCCGGGCTGTGGCAGCGCAGGGAGCAGAATCAAACCTGCAGCTCCCGTGGCCACTGCTGGCCTTGGTCTCTCTGCTGTGCCATCGGACCGTGGCACTTTGCTGCTGTCACTGCCGCTGCCACCCCAGCTGGGGGCTGTGTCCCCCTGGCAGCCCTTCCCAGCCCCACCACGAGCTCCAGCGGTGCCTCTGTGCCGAGCTGGGAGTGTTTGCTGGGAATGTGCCTCAGCCCTGGCAGTATCCTTTTGTTCCAGAGCAGACAGGCTCCAGAGCTTTTGGGCTTCTCGGCTTCAGGGTTGGATTGCAGAAGCCCCTGGAAAGAAGGATAACAATGAGGTTTGTCCAGGTGGTGCTTCCAGACCCCACCTGGCAGTCTGTGCTCTGTGTTGGAGGTTGCTGTGCATTGGCACTGCAGGGAATGAATGTCCCCTTCCCAGTTCAGCCCAGCAGATCCCAAAGGCTCTCTCAGGAATATTTATCCTTTCCTGCCCTGTGTGGTAACTGAATCTCCCCCTGCCAGGAGCCATTCCTTGAGTTCTCCTGGAGAAAAGCTCACGGCAGAGGAGTTTGCAAAGGAGCCCAGAGCTGTGTTTGGAGCAGAGAGAGCTGAGAGCTGCGTCTGCCTGTGCTGCCCCAGCCTGGCAGCATCCTCATGGAACAGCCTGGGCAGATGGGATGGGATGGAGCAAAATCCCTTCATGCAAGAGGTTTTCTCCTGTGCAGATCAGGCATGGGGCAGGCAGTGGGCTTTGGGAAGCAGCTGATTGCCCCAGAAAGCATCACTGCCACCAGCATCAATGACAGCACCTGTGCCCACTGCTCAGGATTCACCCAGCCAAAATAAAGGGCAAAGCTTGGTTTGGGTCTGAGAACTTGAAATAACTTTGAAAGAGAAGAAATCACCTTTTTCTTCTTCCTTTCTTTCAGATGCTGGAATTCCCTCCCTGGATGCTGAGCTCTCACTGCAGGAACTGCCAGGCCTTAATGGTTGTGAGTTCATGTTCTTCTCACTAGGAAACTGGAAATAATTATTAATTATTCATTGCAGAAATGTTTTCAGAAACCTTCTCCCTTTGGTGCCCCACTGTGTGTGACAAGGGCAGAGAAAGTGAGCAGAGGAGGGGCCTCAGGCTGGGGAAGGGCAGGAGAAAGGCACTGTGGGCAAAGGGACCTCCCTGGCATCACCAGGGCACCTGTGGGGAACAGAATGGACACTGTGAGGGTAAATGGAGGGGAGGAGTGGACAGTTTGGGACAAAATCTGAGTTCATCTACAAGAAATCAATAGGGGATATTTCTGAGGGAAAAGCTGAGGTAATGAGTTCACCCACCCTGGCCCAAGTTGTGTTTGCACAAAGTGGGACCAGAGGTCACAGTCAATCCAAAGCCAGCCCTGCTCAACCTCTAAATTCCAGGATAAATTCTACAAGTTGCCCATTGAGGGACTAAAGATTCATAAGAATGGAACCAAAAGCATTAAGGTGGTTCCTGGAAATGCCATTACAGCATTGTCATACCATTTTTAACAGATCTTTAAGCTTTTTATGACAACACTGCCTTTCTCTGTTGGGATTATTCACTCTGTGGGCTTTGGGGTTTATTTGGATTTGAACTCCCTCAAAGTGCCCTTGACACTGCTCAGGAGCTGGTAGGAAAAACAGAGCTCCTGGCAGGGGCAGGGTGTTTTCCCCCAGAGTGGATCCAGCTGCTGCCCACCAGCCTGGCCACGAGGGATCTGCTTTGGCTCCTGTCTGCTTCCAGGGAAAGAATGTTTTCAGCTGATTCAGATGAGTTTCCAGCAGCCTCATCTCCCGGCACTTCCCGGGCAGCCGATCGGCTCTCCCGCCCCTCCTACTCTCAGCTCCCACCCAGCCGGGGCCAACTGTGCCGGGGAATTTGTCCCGCCAGCAGCAGGACAGGAGCACTCACATCCTGGGACTTGGATTGTCCTTTTGGGGCTGATGGGTGCTGGGATTTAGAGAATTCCATCCATTTGGCTGCTGACATTTCCCAGCCCAGGGCTTTGGCTGACAGGGCAGCACAAAGATTGTTCCCCTTGTGGCGCCCAGATTTGGGGTTCAGCTTTGCTGTTTGGATGAATCAGAGCTGGAGCCCAGAATTCCCTGCTGGAATAACCTCACAGTGCCTCGTGCAGCACGGATATTCCCACACAGAGCTGCCTATGGAACAGCAGCTGTGCCAGGAGCCAGCAGAGGCTCCAGGGGAGCTCAGAGGGCTCAGGACAAGGACAGGTTGCTGTTCCATGGCATTTGCTGTTTATAACCCTTTGCTATCATTCATCCCCAGCCCCACCCACGTCCCTGGGGACACCTGACAGAGTTCCCTGGAGTTCAGCGGGCTCCAGCCCTGAGCTCGGCTCCAGCCGATGTTTTCCAGCAGCAGCAGGCGTGGCCGGCCACGCTCCCGGCCGTGCTGAGGCTGCCCCCGTGCCCAGGGGAGGACATCTCTCCCTGCAGAAGCTGAGCTCATCCAGAGCCTCGGGAGTGGCCTCTGGGAGCTCTTTTCCCTGGGGAAAGGGATGCACATCCCTGCCTTCAGGGCACCTGCAGCGTGACCCACCTGTGCAAGCTTCCCATCAGCTCTGCAGCTCCAGCTGGCTCCCTGAAAAACTCCAACCTTCATCCCAACAACACTTCATCTCACTCTGACCTTTTGTTTTGAGGCACCTCCGAGGGCATTGCTTGGGATTGAATTTCCCTGAGGGAAACTCCCTTGGCTTTCACCTGCTGCTGCTGGAGGATGTCCCCAGGCTGGAAGGGAAGGCACTGGGGTGGCTGGGACACACCTGCTGGGTGTGTGGGAGCTCCAGGAGGTGGGCACCGGGCATTGCTGTCTAAGCTCCTGTGCAAAGGCAGCGTGCCGGCGCTCCCGGGCAATGGCAGCTGCTCCCTGGGGTGGTTTTGGGGTGTCAGCGGGCTCTGGCCGGGCTGCAGCAGTGCCGGGGGCCCGTTCAGAGCAGCCCCTGGCCGAGGAGCCGCGGGCAGCCCTCGATCCGTGTCCGTGCCAGCGCTGCCCGGGCATCCCAGCGCCCGTCCCCGGGATGCGCTGGGCGCTGCCTGCCCCGGGCGGGACACTGAGGCACGGCTCCTCCCCTGCGGGTACCGAGGGCAAGAGGGGCTGCTTCCCTCCCTGGGGGGGCTCGGCCTCCTCCCGCCCCGCGTTCCCGGCCAGCTGGGACACCCGGAGGGAGCACCGGGAACGTTCCTGGCAGGGAGCAGGAGTCCCCGGGGGCTCCGGGCAGCTCTGGGCCCGAGGAGCAGCCCCGGGCTCAGCCCCCAGCGAGATTTTGGGCAGTGAGCCCTCACCCGCAGGAAACGCCCCTGTGCAGGCAGGAGCAGCCCCGACACTCTCCAGCAGAGCTCAGGGCTGGGACCAAGGGAGCCCTCAGGACTGGCCTTGCTCCTTTCTCCCTGGAGAGGGACATGGCACAAGCACCTTTACAGCCACCAGGGAAATGCTGGAAAGGGCAGGAAATCAGGGTTATGGGAAGAGTTTTGTACTGTCATGTCAGGTGCCAGCCAGTTCTACCGCAGAGCCATTCCAGAGGCTGGTGTGTAAAGCACCATTAACAGAACATTTTGCTGATTTTACATAGGAATTCCTTTGCTGGCACCAGCCATTCCCATCCTAGGCAGGACCTTCCTTGTGACCCTGAGATTGGCTCAGGTGCTTGGAGCAGGGTGCTGAGAAGGCCAAGATTCCGAGTTTAACACCCACACGGGCCTGTCGCTTGCCATTATTTGACTTGATGATCCTCGTGGCTCTTTCCAACAGAGAATGTCCTGTGTTCTGGAAAAAAAGAATAAACAGTTTTCACTGGTATTTTAAACCCAGGAGTTTTTGCATTAGAGAGCATAAACCACAGGGAAAGTGGGAGAAAGGAGAGAGAGAATCAGGTCTCACTTAGCAGGTACAAATGAACAGCCCGAGCAGAACCGAGCCCCAGTGGGGCCCGTCCCGCACCGGGCACAGTCGGAGCAGGAGCTCCAGCGCGCGGCCCGGAACGGCTCCTCCGGCCCGCGGCGATGCAGCCCCGCTCGTTCCGCGGGGGCGCGGCGGGCGGGAGCCCCGGGAGCGCGGGCACGGGACCGGGCGCCGCTCTGCGCGGGGGCGCGGTGGCCTCGGGGGTGCCGGGGGGCTGAGGCGGCTCCGCGCTCCCGCGGGCGGGGCCGGGCCGGGCGCGCGCACCGGGGGCGGCGGGAGCGCGCCCCGGGGGTGCCCAGCGGGGGCCGCCGCGCTCGCAGCGCCCTCCGCGTCCGGCAGGGGGCGCCCGCGGGCGGCGGCGCTGAGGGAGCGGCGGGGCCTGAGGGGTCCCGGGGCCGCACGGGCGCTCCCCGCGCCCCGCCCCGCTCCCAGCGCCGGCCAGCGCCCGCTCCGGGAGAGCGCCGCCTGCTGCGGAGCCGGCACCGGCACAGCCCCGGCTCCCCACGGCCGCAGCGGGACCCGCCCGAAGCACCGGCGGGGCCCCAGCCCCTCGCCAGCCGGAGCAGGAGCGACAGTGCTGGGCTCGGCCCCAGCGACCATCCCGGAGCGCTTCCTCCTTCCCGCGGCGGTGCTTGTCCCGATCCCTGCCCCAATCCCGTCCCGGTTTTACGGCTCCACGAGTCGCAGCCCACTCCTCCCGGAACCCCCAGCAAACACCGGCAGGACCTGGACCCGAATCCCCAAGCCCCGATCCCCTTCCCGGCCTCACCTCAGCGCCCCAAACTCCGCACAGCGCTACGAGCGACGGCCCCACCGCATCCCGGGATGAGCATCCACCGCACAGAGCGGAGCGGGCGCGGATCCGCCGGGATTTACGGGCGCGGGCGGGGCGGGGCCGGCTCAGGTGTGAGGGGCGGGGCCGGCTCAGGTGCGCGGGCCCCCAGAGCGGCTGCGCGGGGCGGGGCCGAGAGGATTTAAGCGCCGGGAATCGCCTCAGGAGCCGTTTGCCCCCTCGGCGCTCGGTGGGGGAGGCTGCGTTCGCGTGGGCTCCTCATCTCTGTACCTATTTCTTTTCTTTACGCTTTTCTTTACCTCCTTTCCTATCATATCTCCCCTCTCTCCCTCCTTTCCTCCCCTCCCCCACCCCCTACACCCTCCCCCCCCCTACCCCCCCCCTCCCTCTCCCCCCTAGCCCTCCCCTCCCTACCCCCCTGGCCGGTCCCTCCCGGGCCGGTCCCCCCTACCCCCCTCTCCCCATTCCCCTGTACACACCAACCCTACACACCTCCTCCTTCCTCCATGCTTCCTTCCGTCCCCGGCTCCCACCTGCCCCCTCATCCTACTTCCCTTCCCCCCAGTTCCTCCTCACCTGCCCTCAATCATCCCCCTCCATCCTTCACCCTTCCTCCTCCTTCTCCACCTCCCCCTGTTTTCTTTCCTGCTCTTTCCTCCTCTTCACCTTGACCCCCCCGCCTGTGCTCCATCCTCGTTCCCCATCCTCCGCCCGTCCTGCCCCCGCCACTCCACCTGCCCCTGCTCCCCTCCCTGCATGCCCCGACCCCCCCATCTGCCCTCCATCCTTGACCCGCCCCGACCACCCCCTCTGTCCCCCTGACCCCTCCTCTGTGCCCCTGTCCGTGTTTCCCCCGCAGCCGCGGGGCTCGGGGCGCCGCAGAATAAAGCCCCGCGGGCCGGAGCGCGGCGCCCCCGCTGTCCCTGGAGCCCCCACACGGGGGCCGGGCCCGCTCGGCGGGTCCCCCCATCCCGGTGCAACACACCGCCCGACAGCGCCGGGGCTCCGGCTGTCCCTACATCACACTGGGGGTCCCCGGGGCGGGGGGAATTGGGGGGCTGGGGGTTGGGCGGGTTAGGCAGGGCCCCCTCCGGAGGAGGGGGTCCTGGGGGGGAGGGGGTTGGGGGGAGAGGGCCCCCTCCGGAGGAGGGGGTCCCTGGGTGGGAGTCGGGGCGGGCTCCCTCCGGAGGAGGGGGTCCGGGGGAGGGGGCGGGGCGGAGGGGGACATTCCCCCCTCCTGTCTCCGCCTCCTCCTCCGGACCCCCTTCTCCGGACGGGGCTCCCCCCGGCCCCCTCCCCGGGACCCCCTCCTCCGGACCGGGGCCCGGGAGGGAGGGGGTGCGGGTGGGGTGGGAGGGAAGCAGAGGGGGGCACGTCACTCAGCAGTGTGAACGCACACAAGAGATACGCGCACAGACCAACAGCCCCTCCCGTTCCGCCCTCCCACCCCACCCGCCCCAGGCCCCGATCCGGAGGAGGGGGTCCCGGGGAGGGGGCCGGGGGGAGCCCCGTCCGGAGAAGGGGGTCCGGAGGAGGAGGCGGAGACAGGAGGGGGGAATGTCCCCCTCCGCCCCGCCCCCTCCCCCGGACCCCCTCCTCCGGAGGGAGCCCGCCCCGACTCCCACCCAGGGACCCCCTCCTCCGGAGGGGGCCCTCTCCCCCCAACCCCCTCCCCCCCAGGACCCCCTCCTCCGGAGGGGGCCCTGCCTAACCCGCCCAACCCCCAGCCCCCCAATTCCCCCCGCCCCGGGGACCCCCAGTGTGATGTAGGGACAGCCGGAGCCCCGGCGCTGTCGGGCGGTGTGTTGCACCGGGATGGGGGGACCCGCCGAGCGGGCCCGGCCCCGTGTGGGGGCTCCAGGGACAGCGGGGGCGCCGCGCTCCGGCCCGCGGGGCTTTATTCTGCGGCGCCCCGAGCCCCGCGGCTGCGGGGGAAACACGGACAGGGGGACAGACAAAGGACGGGGAGAGAAGAGAGATGGAGGAGATGAGGAGGGATAGGGAGGGAGGACCGGGGCGCGGAGGAAAGCGGGAGAAGAAGGCAATGGCCAGAAAGGGAGGAGAAGGAACGAGAACAGAAGAGGGAGAGAGGGCGGATAGAAGGAATCAACCGGGTAGGGACAGGCGAGAAAGGAGTGTGGGGGATTTGGGGAGAAAGGCGGGGAGGGTTTGGGGGAGAGATGGAAGAGGGGGAAAGGGGGTGAAAGCAGGGGAGCACGGGAGAATGAAGGAGGGGCAGAGGGGGGGACAGGAGGGGAAGCCGAAGCCCCGCGCCGCTCCTGGGGAGCGCGGACAGGGAGCTTCCGCCCGCACCGTGCTCCGAGTGAGCAAATGGCGGCGGAGGCGATTTCCGGGCTTTAAATGAGCTCGGCCCCGCCCCGCGCAGCCGCGCTGGGACCCGCGCGCCTGAGCCGGGCCCGCCCCGCCCTGGGCCCGGCCCCGCCCCGGCCCGGCCCCGGCCCCGCCTCCCGAAGACCCGGGCCCGCCCCTCCCGCCCTGGGGGCGGGGCCATCGCTGGCGGCCGCGCCGCTCCGCCCCGGGCCGGGCCCGCCCCTCCCGGCTGGGCCGAACCGCGGCTGCTCCGGCACCGGCACCGGGGCTGCGGGTCCGGGTCCCGCCCGTGTCCGCTGCGGGTCCCGGGGCCGGGGGACCGGGGCGGGATCGGGGCTGGGATGGGGCCCGGGCTCGCCGCGGGCGGGAGGAGCCGCTCGGGACGGGCGCTGCGGCGGAGCCCGGCGCTGCCGCTCCTGCTCCGGCTGCGGCCCCGCCGGGGCCCCGGAACCCTCCAGACCCCGCCGGTCCCCGCAGCGCCGCAGGAATATTTTCCGAATTTTCTATCCAGCGTAGGCAGATAATTCTCACAGAGAGACCCCAAAAATAAAGGCTGTGGGGTCGAGGCGGGTGGGAGAGGCGGGCGATGTTCTGCTCTAAAACACATGGGGAAAAATCCATCCGCGGAACAGCTCATTTCCTCTCCCGGACTGGCTTCTGTGCGATCGGCTGCGACTCCAGCTGTTCACACGGGATTTCCAGCCTGTGGGACTCCAGTGAAATGCCAGGGGCTGAGCACGAGAGAACATAACGGGAAATCTCTCTGGATCAGGCAGTGTCCCAAAGGTCTGGCAGCGCCCAGCATTCCTGGCTGGAATTTGGGGATCCCAGCACAGCCCCTCCATCGTGTCCTGTGAACTGGCACTGCCCAGCATTCCTGGCCAGGAGTTGGGGGTTCCAGCACAGCTCCCCCAGCACATCCCGCTGCTTCCTCAAGTCCCTTTAACCAGGATCCTTTTTTGGGGTGGGAGCACCCAAACCCAGCAGAATTGGCTTTAACCAGTTTTGGGGGATCTCCCCTCTCCCCTCCTCACCCAATTCCTGCTGCCAAAACCCAGCCTGAGGCTCAGCTCCCCATCCCCTCACTGTCTCCAGGGAATTGCACTTGGATTTCCCAATCCAGCAGGGCAGCCACGCTGCTCTCCTCACCGTGTATCTTAACTGGAGTAATTGCTTAAGAAATAATTAAAATAAATCCAAAGAACGAAGAGACAATAAAGAAGAACTGCCAGCTCCAAGCAAGGGGTGCGCAAGCCCCTTCTCAATGATCTGCTTTAATTAACCAATGCAAATGAACCAATTAAAACCACATTGATACAGTTTTATTCTTAACTGAATTCTAGAGAAATATTGCAGAACAGAAAAGAACCTTTTTAACCCCAAAACTCTTCTAGGAGATCCACAGGGCAGGGCTGCGCTGCACCCCCAAACTGAGGAGAACTGGGAGAAAAGACAAAGCCAGACTGAGATTCCTGGGAGATTGGTGCAGCTGCTGCCAGCCAGAGCAATCCTTGGTCTGAACACACACCTGTGAATCCCAGGAACCTGGGACATCATCAATATCCTCAGGAGCCTTTTTATTAAAAGCAGATTTCCACAGAGAATTAACAGAATACAGAAAATTAAACAGAAATGCAAAGGAACAGCTCCCCCAGCCCAGCAGGCTGCAGCATCCAAAAGAAAATGAACAGAAAGATGATGGATTGGGACCATCGCCAATGCCAAATCCCTGGTGTGGAACATCCCTCTGCTTTGGTTTATCAATCGCCGCTTCTTAGTGGACAAACCCTTCAGCTTTGCTCCAAGTCAAGTTCCCAGCTGTGGCCACCAAGATTCTGCTGCACGGAGCCCTGGCAGCAACATCAAGTGGTACAGATGCAGCGTGGAGCAGGGAAAGAATTATGATCCTTTCTCTTCTCCAATTCCAGTTTTCTCAGTGAGGTTGGGAAAAATAAGGAGAATTTAGTTTACACGAGAAGATTGGAGTCTCTTTTTAACAACTGGCAGACAAAACATGTAGGGAAACATTTCCACCTGTCTCAGCACAGGCAAAGCATAAACAGCAGGATGGAATCTTGGAGCAGAAATGATCAGGTGCCTTCTACCAAGGTGGCATCTCCCCAGAGAGCAGGAGAGGAGAGGAGAGGAGAGGAGAGGAGAGGAGAGGAGAGGAGAGGAGAGGAGAGGAGAGGAGAGGAGAGGAGAGGAGAGGAGAGGAGAGGAGAGGAGAGGAGAGGAGAGGAGAGGAGAGGAGAGGAGAGGAGAGGAGAGGAGAGGAGAGGAGAGGAGAGGAGAGGAGAGGAGAGGAGAGGAGAGGAGAGGAGAGGAGAGGAGAGGAGAGGAGAGGAGAGGAGAATCTCCCTTCTCCTGGGATAGGTGTCGTACCTGTTTACCTGCCTTCCACACCCTCAACAGCAAATTTTCCCTATGGATAACACATCAGAAAAAAAAAATTGCAAGTGAATTGTTAATCTGCCAGGATGACAGCCCTGGGACGAACATTCTTCCTGCTGTGCTCTTGCTCTTTTCAGAGTAGCCTGAACAAGTTTTCCAGCCAGGAGGGCCCAAATTAGCACAAAGAGCCACCCCCCAGTACTGCAGTTATTTACACCTCGGCTCTTGGCTGCAGAGAAGTGTCCTGAAAGCCCCGGCACAGCTCCCCTTGCACAGTCCAGGTGCACAGGGCCTCAAACTCCTCCCTCCTGACTCAGTTACCTTGTGGAATGCTACAGAAGAAGGAATCCCAACCTAATTGGGATTTCCTTCCCCTCCTGGCCTTCAGGGCACTGCTGGGCAAAGGCAGGGCTCCCTCCCTGGCCTGCTGGGTTCAGTTTGACTCCTCCAAGCTCTCCTCCACTGTGGAATGACAACTGAAATGTTTACAGGGGTATAACCAGACCAGGAGCTGTCCCAAAGCACGTGAGCCAAAGACAGCCCTGCAACCACTGTTGCGGTATCCAGCACTAAATTAGTGGCTTCAACCTCCTTCTGACCACCGAACACAGCTCATGAGGGCAGGAAAATTAATTTAAACTAAGCACAATGGGCTCAATTTCCAATGCCAGGTTTTACGGGTTCACAAAGAACTGAGCTTCCCCAGTACATGGATTTCAAACCACTGGCCAAAGCCAGCAGGTCAGAAAGGGAAAAACAGAGCTGCTGGCAGTGCTGGAAGCACTGATTGCCCTGAGTTACAGCAGCTTGACCTAAACAAGGAGAACCTGAGCCCCTGTGAATATGGCATCAGCTATCTGCACAGGTTATATTTCATAAGCAAAAAGATCCCTGGGAAGTGCATTAAAATTGTTCCTACCTGTCCTTTCGCATGGCAAGACTGTTTTTTTCCATACAGCAAATGTGGGTTTTTTTAATTAAAAAGATAGCACTTCACTCAGCTGGAGAAGAAAAAGATGAGATCTGCTAAATTTCCCTAAGCCAGGCAACACAAAACAAAACAAAACAAAGCAAAACTTTTCAGTTTGGGTAAAAAAGAACCTTTCATTCCACTTTTTCACCATTTTCAACAGTCTACCATATTCATTTTGTCTCTCTTCAAACAAAAAGCCAATTCAACTTTGAAAACCGTATATTCTGGTGTCCCAAGCTAACACATAAATGCATTTCTCTTCCCCTGTGCCCAAATACATCTTAGCATAGAAACATCCAACCTCACTTTTCCTGGGAACTTGCAGAATTCAGCTCAGCATTGCCTGATAAAAACCCCACAGATTTCCAGTGGGTTCTGCCTGCTTGGATTTTCAATTCCTCTTCCCCCAGCTGCTCCCTGCTGTGGCATCTGGGGCAGTTGGTTCCACTGGGCAGGACAGGGAGAGTT